>NW_028227270.1:102708138-103908138 GCF_978045245.1 Mus caroli | reverse complement strand
AAAGCGAATATTATATAATAAACATTTCCCACACAGTTATAAATTCTTACAAAACTCATATTCAGTGGGAGTATAAATATCATATCACACGGTTTATTTCCAGCATTGTGGAGAACTCTTGTGTGTTTTGTAGCATGTCCTTCCTTTTATCATTATAAATTTCTTTACCTTTATTTTTCTAGAGAGTTTCAGTATGATATCAAGGGAAAAAATCAGAACTGGAATGATCAGGTCATTAATAATGACACCTTGGACTCTATGAACCCTTACCCAGTTACTTTCTCCCTAAAGGACATGAACCAATATGTCATATATGCATGTGGTGATAATAATTATTGTAATTGTTAAATATTTGAATGGTTAAAGAGAAAAACCCATTTCAGTCATTGTAACAGCTACATTGATTTTCAGTAGAACCCATTTCAGTCATTGTAACTGCTACCCTTGATTTTCAGTAGCCTGAGGCCCGTTCCATACAGGTTTGTCGTTAGAATCTCAGCTCTTGTGAGTCATTTCTTTGGTTAATCTCTGGAGTTTCTATTGAGATTTTTTTCTTTAGATATGTCAATCACGTACTTGAAACCAGCTACATTTTCTGTAATTCTTATCCAAACTACCTCTGCCAGCTAAATCTTCATTTGGGCTCTAGCATTAGTACATAGTACAATTTGGGATTGTCAACTTCAGTGTTTTAGCAAACAACAGCTATTCTTAAAACTAACATAAGAATTATTTTGATTTAGAAGACAACCATACTGAGATGTTTGAACTACCTTGCTGGTAGTAGCTATTTATGTTGCTGGGGCTATTGCTGCTAAACATGCCAGAAATCAATGCATTCCAGTTTTGTTTCTTTACATTGATTTTGGATTTAGTAACATGCTAAGAAGTGTTTTAACACTGTGTTGGTATCTTAGTTCCTGTTTACTCTAACAAATATATCTACTTTAATAGCATCCTGCATTTCTAGTTATGTACTAAGATCTACTTCATCCTCTCTCTTTTACTGTAGATAACAGCATATTAAATCATTAAATAACAATCACATTTCTAACAATTTCTTTCTGATCACTTTAATTTTTTTCTACTTTAGACTATACTGCTATATGTTGATACATTTGAAAACAGCTTGAAACCATCCCTTGCATTTATTCCCCAAAACCAATTTATCTAAATGGCCACCAAAAGAGCCAATCCCAGAGCCACAAAGATCCAGGCCAGCATTTTTATTTGCCTTTTTTGTTTCCATTCATTAAATTGAACAGAGTACTGAGACTTAAATAAACTCAGACATTCCAATGTCTGGATTTTTCTTTTTCTAAAGTTAGCAAATGAGAAAAGAAAAACAATTCACAAAAGAGGGGTAAAGGAGTCATTAAGAAGGGAAAATATAAATTTATAAATTACAATATTAAAATTTCATTCCTATATGGATACAAGAGGAAGTTAGAGGTAGGGAACAAGAGAAAAAGAGAGAAGGAATAAGAAAATGAATGGGGGAGGGAGGGTGAAGGAAGGACAGAGAGAAGCAAATAAGCAATGGAAGGAAAAGCAGGAGAAAAATAGAGGGGGGTGATTCTAGCTAGAAGTATTCTAAACATGAAGTTTATGGATAGGAAAAAACGGGGGATGTGTAACCATTCTGAGAGGGCTCTGAGAAAAGAGATTCCAATTTGGGCCTCACTAGTAAACCATGTGATAGTAAAAAAAAAAAAAATACAGGAAACTAGAACTAAGATAGATCCAATCTTACCATAGAAACTGAGAGAAACCTGAAAAACTTTAAAGGACAGTCTATCTGAGAAGGGCCAGGAGCCCTGATAACTAGGGAATATCCTGGAACAATTGACACAAATCAGGACTCTGCTGAGATAGTAGCTGTCATTGCAGAAAGAGAAGTGAAGCCTGCTTTGACCAGTAACATCACTGCACAGAAGGAAGATCTATACTGTAAAGCCAAGGCTAAGAGAATAAAAGCCAAGAGGACAGGATTCTGGCCAAGAGCAGGCAGTCAGGCAGGTGGGAGAGGAATAAGCAGGGCAGTCAGAGAAGCAAACCTGCCTGTGGGGAGACTGAGTGAGTCTCTAGCTTGTCTATCCAGTGCACAAGTTAAAGAATGAAACAAGAGTATCCAGAGAAGTCTGGAGAGTTTTATCACCTACAAGGAATGAGTTTAAAGCTGGCCCATGCATCTCCCACCAGGTTTTCAAGGATCCCTGGCCCATCGTGATACAGATAATTTAGGTTTTTACACTAGGGAAAGAGTTAAATTTGATGTCTTTCCAAGATCTATCCAATTCACAAAGTATTTCAGCCTCCAACATTCTATAAATTGAAAATTGTGCACTAAGTTCCAAAAGAGAATGAGAGCATTAAGTGTTTTATCTAGGGAAGCAGAATTTACTGGACTCTTGCCCACTACCATCATCCCCTCCCTCCCTACACACACATATAAATATTCTGCAGCCACCATCCAGCTCTTTCTTTTAAAAGACAGTATGGAATGGTTTATAGCTGGCTGGAAACAATGGAGAAGGCTGGAGAGAATGGCTGGAATTCCGTTCTATCATTTGACTCTGTCACAGAGACCTCTCTTGCAGAGTAAAAAGTGCCCTGGTCACAGGAGCATCTATAGACTGGCAGTGGCCCATGGCTTTCTGTAAGTCAAAGGGATGATTCCCAGAGCTGGTTTTCTTTATTTCACCCTCCAGGCAGGTTTTATAATAACAACATGGCCTTAAATCTCTCTCCAAATAATCAACATTTAGAAAATGTACTACATCAAATATAGACATTTTACAAGGGACCATCTATTAGCTGATAATGGCAGAGCTGCCAAGGAATGCATAAGAAAACAAATGTGACCCTCACCAAACATCAGCTCCATTTATCCAAATTAGCCCTGCTGCAGTGGATGCAAGATAAACTGACAACGCTATGATTCAGAGCAGTAGGAGAGGTTGGAGAGAGGTTACAATAAGTTAAATGTGTAGGGCGACGATGAATATAAATCACAGGAAACACATCTTCATGAGATGCTAACGGAAGTCATGAGAGGGGCTGGCAAAGGAGATCCTAAAATGTGATCATATGGAACATTAGACCAACAGAACTGTTCAGAGGAAGAAAACAATGAGTTTCTACATGGATATTACAAACATGTAGACATAGGAGAGTTGATGGCTGCCCAGTTTCAGGAGCAGTGGAATTCACCAGAGGTAGCCACTGCCTTTCAGCCCTGTGTGTATTTCAGAAGCAAGGCATGGACCTCTGACTGCTCGCAGCGTCTCATGACATTCTTCTCCACCCACCAGGGGCAGCTGGGGCTTGATGATCTCTCCGACACCTCTCTATGACAACCCACTCTGATGGAAGGAAAGGCCTCTTTACACTGGGAAATCAGTTCCTTCACCCTCCTGAAACTATCTCAAGCTTAAGGAAAACAGGAAACTAATTTTAGAATGTCAGATCTTCTGAATCATCGAATTACGTATAAGGAAGGACTATTGTACATGAAATATAGGTTCCTTCCAGCCATTCAAAATGATAAAAGTTTACCTTTCTCTTAGAAAACCAGTAGATACTAAAGTCTCCATACAAATAAATGGTCCTCCGCTAGGAGATTGATGTATAGCATCTACTCATTGTTTTAACATGAAACAGTCCAAATGTGAAAGGTGGGAAAGACAGCACAAAAGTGCAATCAAATGGAGAAGAAAAGACTGAAACTTTACCCATAAAAGTAACACAGGATAACTCCAAAAGAGTTTAAACACCCTGGCTGAAGCTGTTCACAGAGACTGTTCTAGCTGTTAAATCACTTGCCTTATTTGTCTCTTTTGGAATAAGACTGCCTACTTGGAACCTTAATACATTGTTAGAATGTTATTTTTAATAGAAGTTTATACTTAAGAAAAACATGGGCAATGAAGACTTGGCTTGTGAAGTCTCAGAAGGAGCAAAAACTCTAATAGTGCTATTCATAGTATATATACTGTGAAAGTGAAACCTACTGGGAAATAAATGCTGATTAGCTAGGATTGAAAAGCCAGGTGTAATTAATAAAGGAATGGCAGATTTGAGAGGAAATCTAGGAAATATTTCCTCATGCTCAGGACATAAAAACTGTATTCCAAGGAACACCAAGGCTGCATCTTAAGCAGGTAGCTGAATTTGGAAATGTTTAAGGATCTCACATGGTACTGGCTTAGATGGTACGAAAGCTAGAGGATTCAAGGAATGTCACAGAGAAGCTAAGTCTTCACACCATATAGTACTGTAGAATTCAGGCAGAAAGGTCAAAAGGCCACTGGTGAAGGTGTAGCCTCAGGTTCAATGAAGAACCTATCACACTGGAAATGCCAAGGCCACAGGATACCTAGCAATGACAGTGGCAAGCGTGGAATGCAGCCTGCCTGAGCCTATAAAAGAAGCTGGATGTGATGTAGATGGCAGAGCTTACAAGTTCTTTGGAGCCTTGATGATCATGAAAGAGTGTCAGACACCAGACTAAGCAATAGGATTTGGACTACATTGCTAGACTTGGTTTTCTCTTAAGTGATTGTTTCTATGCCTTGCTTCTTCCCTCTTAGAGTCAGAAAGTAGTTTAATTCTCAGTTTTATGGGAGTAGAAAGTTAAGAAACTTTGGATAATTTAAAGAGACTGGTTTGAACTTTTAAACCATCTTAATTTTTGTAGACTGAGAGACTTTTAAAGTAGTACTGCATTTTATATTATATTGTTAAAATAAGATTGTGATGACATGCAAGACAGGAAAAGTCATGGTTTAAAAATGGCGTGTCTGCATGTCAGTGTTGGCAAGAGGCAGCATGCTAGCTTCATTGTCAACACACCCAGGAAGAGAAAACCTCAGTTGAGAGGTTTCTCCCATATAACTGACCTTCAAGAATGCCTGTGGAAGATTTTCTTGAAAAGAATCCAGCCCACTGTAGGCAATACCATCCCTGAACAGGTGGACCTGGGCAATTCAAGGACAGTAACTGAATGTGAACATAGAAGCAAGCCAGTAAGTAGCATTTGCTGTGGTCTCTGCCTCAGTTCCTAACGAAGGTTCGAGTTTCTACGTGAGTTCCTGACTTGGCTTCTGTTATCTGTAAGGCAAATAAACCCTGTTCTCTCCCAATGCTTCTGGTCAGAATGTTCTATCATAGCACTGGGAAAACAAAGATAGATACTTAACAGCCCAGCAACTAAAAAACACACTGAAGTATTTCGTTCTTAAACAAAGATAGCTGCAAATGTAAGGAGCAACTCAAGTAAAGTGTTTAAACTTCAAAATTCATTGCCCACACTAAGGAACAAGTGTCCCTTGAAAGGGAATGGACCAGGGGTGATGAAGACCCAATTCAAAGGGTTTCGAAAACACTGAGTCCTATGAATAGCCTCATTAGTAAAGTAGTACAAAGTTAAATGTATTTCTAAGTCCTGAAAGCTACTTTTAATTTTTTGAAGTTATCCAGAAATAAATTTTCTAACTACAAGCCTAGGCCAACTGAACCAAATTAGATCACACAATAATACTATATTTATATCATTCCAATCAAGATTTCTAATTGACAGAACAATACTATTATATTAAATAAAAATTTCCAAAATTAATTATTGTAATGATATAGTTTAGCAGAAAAAACTCTCAAGTACATGAACTTTGTGACTTAATAAAATGATTATAACTGGAATTGTTTAAAAAAAAACTATCAGAATTGGTCAAGGTGGCGATGGCTGTAATTCTAGTACTCAAGAGACTTAGATGAGATTACTATGAGTTCAAGGCTATCCTGAGCTACATAGCAAAATCCTGTCTCTAGAAAACAAAATAAAGGTACACCATAATTGATGATTCTTGAAGACTGAGGTATTTCTCTGTGATGGTTTGAAATATTCGTCATAGGCTCCAGTTTTAAATGTGTATCCCAGGTGAAAGTGCTCCTTAGGTAGGCTTTCGACTCTTTGGGAAATAAGGCTTCCCAAGTTAAAAATGTCTGAAATTTACAAGGTATCCCTGGCTCTGCTTCCTGTCTTCTCTGCTTTCTTTTCCACAGATTTGAATGGCCTCTACCCCACTCTCCCATCACCGTGAACAGAGCTATTCTACTATACTTTTCCTACTGTGGTAGACTGAAATGCATTGAAAATTCAAACCAAACATTTAAATAATTCCTCTCTTGTTGTCTGTCAAGTAAGTCCATTTGGTCATAAAATGTCATCTTTCAAGTATGTCATAATAATACAAAAGTAACAATATATCTTCCAACAGCCTGGGCGGGTAGCTTATGCTACACAATGGAATCTGCTTCACAGTTTGTACCCTGGTAATAACACTCACTGTGGCATAGGCATTGTCACATGTCCCTAACTTACAAAAACCTGAGACTCAGGAAACTCAGAGAACTGGTTCAAGATGAGCGTTAGGAGACCGTGGCCTCCAGTTTAGGTTCTTTGACTGTATGAGCATGAGTCTCTACAGTTTTTCCTTGGCTTTGTTGTCCTTAACATTGCAATCATCCCTATTTAGTCAATTCAACTCTACTGTGACAGCTCTGTTGTACACTGACTCTTGTATTCACTGAAAGATCATGTATTGAATTTCAGAGACTCAAACGAGTATGAGAAACAAAACTCAAAAACATACATTTAAGAGTCAGCACAAGCTCTTCCGGTCTGTCCAGCACCGGGGTAGCTAGGGCGCAGGGTCGGCTGACACCCGCCAGCTACCCACGACACCTGCCACAGGATCTTGAGACTTCTGGTGAGTGGAACACAGCTTCTGCTCCAGTCCAATCGCACGGGACCTGAGACTGCTTTGGTTGGGGAGGCAGAAAACAGGCCTGAGTAGGGCCACAAGCCTCTTCCGGTCTGACCAGCACCTGGTTAGCTAGGGCACAGGGTCGGCTGACACTCGCCAGCTACCCACAACACCCGCCACAGGATCTCAAGACTTCTGGTGAGTGGAACACATCTTCTGCTCCAATCCAATTGCGTGTGGGACCTGAGACTGCATTAGTTAGGGGAGCAGAAAACCGGCCTGAGTAGGGCCACAAGCCTCTTCCGGTCTGACCACCAGCAGAGTAGCTAGGGCGCAGAGTCAGCTGACACCCACCAGCTGCCCACTACACCCGCCACAGGATCTTGGGACTTCTGGTGGGTGGAACACAGCTTCTGCTCCAGTCCAATCGCGCGGGACCTGAAACTGCTTTGGTTGGGGAAGATGAAAACCGGCCTGAGTAGGGCCACAAGCCTCTTCCGGACTGACTAGCACCAGAGTAGCTAGGGCGCAGGGTCAGCTGACACCCGCCAGCTACCCACGACACCCGCCCCAGGATCTTAAGACTTCTGGTGAGTGGAACACAGCATCTGCTCCAATCTTTAAACAGTGACAACGATAACAACTAACCCCAGAGATTACCAGATGGCGAAAGGTAAACGTAATAATCTTACTAACAGAAACCAAGACCACTCACCATCATCAGAACCCAGCACTCTCACTTCGCCCAGTCCAGGGCACCGCAACACACTGGAGAAGCTAGACCCAGATCTAAAAGCATATCTCATGATGATGGTAGAGGACATCAAGAAGGACTTTAATAACACACTTAAAGAAATACAGGAGAACACTGCTAAACAGGTAGAAGACATTAAAGAGGAAGCACAAAAATCCCTTAAAGAATTGCAGGAGAACACTGCTAAACAGGTAGAAGACATTAAAGAGGAAGCACAAAAATCCCTTAAAGAATTGCAGGAAAACCAGACCAAACAGGTGATGGGATTGAATAAAACCATCCAAGACCTAAAAAGGGAAGTAGAGACAATGAAGAAAACCCAAATTAAGGCAACGCTGGAGATAGAAACCCTAGGAAAGAAATCTGGAACCATAGATGTGAGCATCAGCAACAGAATACAAGAGGTGGAAGAGAGAATCTCAGGTGCAGAAGACTCCATAGAGAATATTGGCAGGACAATCAAAGAAAATACAAAATCCAAAAAGATCCTAACTCAAAACATTCAAGAAATCCAGGACAAAATGAGAAGACCAAACCTACTGATAATAGGAGTAGATGAGAATGAAGATTTTCAACTCAAAGGACCAGCAAATATCTTCAACAAAATTATAGAAGAAAACTTCCCAAACCTAAAGAAAGAGATGCCCATGAACATACAAGAAGCTTACAGAACTCCAAATAGACTGGACCAGAAAAGAAATTCCTTCCGACACATAATATTCAGAACAACAAATGCACTAAATAAAGATAGAATACTAAAAGCAGTAAGGGAAAAAGGTCAAGTAACATATAAAGGCAAGCCTATCAGAATTACACCGTATTTTTGACCAGAGACTATGAAAGCCAGAAGGGCATGGACAGATGTTATACAGAAACTAAGAGAACACAATTTCCAGCCCAGGCTACTATACCCAGCCAAACTCTCAATTACCATAGATGGAGAAACCAAAGTATTCGACGACAAAACCAAATTCACACATTATCTTTCCACGAATCCAGCCCTTCAAAGGATAATAACAGAAAAAAAAAACAATACAAGGATGGAAACCATGTCCTAGAAAAAGCAAGAAGGTAATCCCTCAACAAACCTAAAAGAAGACAGCCACAAGAACAGAACACCAACTCTTACAACAAAAATAAAAGGAAGCAACAATTACTTCTCCCTAATATCTCTTAATATCAATGGACTAAACTCCCCAATAAAAAGACATAGACTAAGAGACTGGCTACACAGACAGGACCCAACATTTTGCTGCTTATAGGAAACTCATCTCAGAGAAAAAGATAGACACTACCTCAGAATGAAAGGCTGGAAAACAATTTTCCAAGGAAATGGTAGAAAGAAACAAGCTGGAGTAGCCATTATAATATCTGATAAGATTGACTTCCAACCAAAAGTCATCAAAAAAAACAAGGAAGGCACTTCATTCTCATCAAAGGTAAAATCCTCCAAGAGGAACTATCAATTCTGAATATCTATGCTCCAAATACAAGGGTAGCCACATTCATTAAAGATACTTTAGTAAAGCTCAAAGCACACATTGCACCTCACACAATAATAGTGGGAGACTTCAACACACCACTTTCACCAATGGACAGATCATGGAAGCAGAAACTAAACAGTGAAGCTAAAAGAGGTTATGAAACAAATGGATCTGAGAGATATCTACAGAACATCTTATCCTAAAACAAAAGGATATAACTTCTTCTCAGCACCTCACCGTACCTTCTCCAAAATTGACCACATAATTGGTCACAAAACAAGCCTCAACATATACAAAAATATTGAAATTGTTCCATGTATCCTATCAGATCACCATGGACTAAGACTGATCTTCAATAACAAAATAAATAATAGAAAGCCAACACACACGTGGAAACTAAACAACACTCTTCTCAATGATACCTTGGTCAAGGAAGAAATAAAGAATGAAATTAAGGACTTTCTGGAGTTTAATGAAAATGAAGCCACAACATACCCAAACTTATGGGACACATTGAAATCCTTTCTAAGAGGAAAACTCATAGCTCTGAGTGCCCCCAAAAAGAAACTAGAGAGAGCACACATTAGCAGCTTGACAACACACCTAAAAGCTCTAGAACGAAAGGAAGCAAATTCACCCAAGAGGAGTAGACGGCAAGAAATAATCAAACTCAGGGGTGAAATCAACCAAGTGGAAACAAGAAGAACAATTCAAAGAATCAACCAATCGAGGAGCTGGTTCTTTGAAAAAATCAACAAGATAGATAAACCCTTAGGCAGACTCACTAGAGGGCAAAGGGAAAGTATTCTAATTAACAAAATCAGAAATGAAAAGGGAGACATAACAACAGACCCTGAAGAAATCCAAAACACCATCAGATCCTTCTACAAAAGGCTATACTCAACAAAACTGGAGAACCTGGATGAAATGGACAAGTTTCTAGACAGATACCAGGTACCAAAGTTAAATCAAGATCAGGTTAATGATCTAAACAGTCCCATATCCTCTAAAGAAATAGAAGCAGTCATTAATAGTCTCCCAACCAAAAAAAGCCCAGGACCAGATGGGTTTAGTGCAGAGTTCTATCAGACCTTCAAAGAAGATCTAATCCCAGTTCTTCACAAACTATTCCACAAAATAGAATCAGAAGGTACAGTACCCAACTCATTCTATGAAGCCACAATTACTCTGATACCTAAACCACATAAAGACCCAACAAAGATAGAGAACTTCAGACCAATTTCCCTTATGAATATTGATGCAAAAATCCTCAATAAAGTTCTCGCTCACCGAATTCAAGAACACATCAAAACAAGCATCCATCCTGACCAAGTAGGTTTCATCCCAGGGATGCAAAGATGGTTCAATATACGAAAATCCATCAACGTAATCCATTATATAAACAAACTCAAAGACAAAAACCACATGATCATCTCGTTAGATGCTGAAAAAGCATTTGACAAAATCCAACACCCATTCATGATAAAAGTCTTGGAAAGATCAGGAATTCAAGGTCCATACCTAACCATGATAAAAGCAATATACAGCAAACCAGTAGCCAACATCAAAGTAAATGTTGAGAAGGTGGAAGAAATCCCACTAAAATCAGGGACTAGACAAGGCTGCCCACTCTCTCCCTACCTATTCAACATTGTACTTGAAGTCCTAGCCAGAGCAATTCGACAACAAAAGGAGATCAAGGGGATACAAATCGGAAAAGAAGAAGTCAAAATATCACTTTTTGCAGATGATATGATAGTATACATAAGTGACCCTAAAAATTCCACCAGAGAACTCCTAAGCCTGATAAATAGCTTCGGTGAAGTAGCCGGATATAAAATTAACTCAAGCAAGTCAATGGCCTTTCTGTACACAAAGGATAAACAGGCAGAGAAGGAAATTAGGGAAACAACACCCTTCTCAATAGTCACAAACAATATAAAATACCTTGGCGTGACTCTAACTGTGATGGTTTGTATATCCTTGGACCAGGGAGTGGCACCATCTGAAGGTGTGGCCTTGTTGGAATAGGTGTGACCTAGTTGGAATGGGTGTGTCACTGTGGGTGTGGGTATAAGATCCTCACCCTAGTTGCCTGGAAGTCAGTCTTCCACTAGCAGCCTTTGGATGAAGACATAGAACTCTCAGCTCCTCCTGCACCATGCCTGCCTGGATACTGCCATGCTCCCACCTTGATGATAATGGACTGAACCTCTGAACCTGTAAGCCAGCCCCAATTAAATGTTGGTATAAGACTTGCCTTGGTCATAGTGTCTGTTCACAGCAGTAAAACCCTAACTAATACAGAAGTTGGTACCAGGAGTGGGGTATTGCTGTGATAGGCCTGACCATGCTTTTATTTGAAAGAATGTGGATTTTGGGACTTTGGATTTGGAAAGCAGTGGAATGCTTTAAATGGGGCTTAATGGGTCATCCTAGTAGGAATATGGAAGAGTTTGTTGCTGGGAGTAATTTGAACTGTGTTGACCTGGCCCAAGAGATTTCAAAGGAGAAGAATTTCAGAATGTGGCATAAAGACTGGTTTTGTGGTATTTTGGTGAAGAATGTGGCTACTTTTTGCCCTTGTCTGAAAAGTTTGCCTGAGGCTAAGGTGAAGAGACTTGGATTAATTGCATTGACAAAAGAAGTTTCAAAAAAGCCCAGCAGAGACTTTGTTCTCTGGTTAAGTCTTATGAAGAAAAGTTTGAACAGGATAGCCAAGCTTAGGTAGTGAAGGATTTAGAAAACATAAAGCTAGTGATAATGTAATAATACAAGGGGATCATGTTCTAGTTCCTGTAAGCAGCAGAACTCGGCAGCTTCAGCCATGTGCCTCTGGCTCTAGAGTTAAGAATGGAAGGAACTACTGGGAAAATTGATGCTGGTTAGCTGGAGCTAAGGAATTAGCAGTGATTAAGAAGAGACCAGCATCGTTGAGGTGAAATCTTCTGGAAATTGTTTTCTGGGAGCACAAAGAAGCTGTGTTCCAGAGATACCCAAGGTTGTACCTCATGCTGCGGCTGGACTTGGTAATGTGTAAGAATCACTCAGGTGGTACTGCTTGTGAAGGAATGAAGGGATCATGGAGAGAAGCTGAGGCTTAGCACTGTGAGAGGCCAGGGAAGCCCATTGGAGAAGGTAAAGCCTCAGCTGTAGTTGATGGCCCAGGATTGAAGGGGTCATGCAAAGGATTTGAGGCTTGTCACCCTGAAGAGAGCCTATGAGAGGCTATTGGTGAAGCCTAGTTGGAGTGGAACACCCCAGTGTATTGGAGATGTCAGTACCATGGGATGATCACCAAGAACAGCAGCTGTAATGGAGTGGATCAACCTGAGCATAGAGTGCTACAGAGGACAGAGATGGAGAAGTGATGCCAGTCCTTAGGAGGAGTCCAAAAGATCAAGTGGAATCCCAGACACTGAAAGAAGAAGCTGTAACATTGAAATTGCCTTGGAGACTCAAAGATGTCAAAGATGCCAGAGCCATGGGATACATGCTGAGGAAAGCTGCTAACAGGGAGTGGAACCAGCCCAGGAGAAAGCAGTTTGTTGCAGTCAACAGAAGTGAAAAAGGAGTGGAGATCTGAAGACAGCTTTGACATCAGCCATGGAGATGCAGAGTTTGGAGTTTGCCCAGCTGGTTTCCTGCCTTGCTTTGAGATTACAGTTAATTAAGTTGGATGAATCTCAGAAGAGACCTTGTACTTTGGACTTTTAACATTGTTGTGACTGCTATAGACTATGAGGACTTTGAAAGTTGGACTAAATGCATTTTGCATTATGCTATGTTTAAGTGTGGCCCCCATAGACTCATGTTTTTGAACAAGTCTATGGGGACCAGGGAGTGGAATGTGATGGTTTGTATATCCTTGGACCAGGGAGTGGCACCATCTGAAGGTGTGGCCTTGTTGGAATAGGTGTGACCTAGTTGGAATGGGTGTGTCACTGTGGGTGTGGGTATAAGATCCTCACCCTAGTTGCCTGGAAGTCAGTCTTCCACTAGCAGCCTTTGGATGAAGACATAGAACTCTCAGCTCCTCCTGCGCCATGCCTGCCTGGATACTGCCATGCTCCCACCTTGATGATAATGGACTGAACCTCTGAACCTGTAAGCCAGCCCCAATTAAATGTTGTTGTTTTTTATAAGACTTGCCTTGGTCATAGTGTCTGTTCACAGCAGTAAACTAATAACTAATAATACTAACTAATACACTAACTAAGGAAGTGAAAGATCTGTATGACAAGAACTTCAAGTCCCTGAAGAAAGAAATTAAAGAAGATCTCAGAAGATGGAAAGACCTCCCATGCTCATGGATTGGCAGGATCAACATTGTAAAAATGGCTATCTTACCAAAAGCAATCTACAGATTCAATGCAATCCCCATCAAAATTCCAACTCAATTCTTCAAGAATTAGAAAGGGCAATCTGCAAATTCATCTGGAACAACAAAAAACCTAGGATAGCAAAAACTCTTCTCAAGGATGAAAGAACCTCTGGTGGAATCACCATGCCTGACCTAAAGCTGTACTACAGAGCAATTGTGATAAAAACTGCATGGTACTGGTATAACGACAGACAAGTAGACTAATGAAACAGAATTGAAGACCCTGAGATCAACCCACATACCTATGGTCACTTGATCTTTGACAAGGGAGCAAAAACCATCCAGTGGAAAAAAGACAGCATTTTCAACAAATGGTGCTGGCACAACTGGTGGTTATCATGTAGAAGAATGAGAATTGATCCATTCCTATCTCCTTGTACCAAGGTCAAATCTAAGTGGATTAAGGAACTCCACATAAAACCAGAGACACTGAAACTTGTAGAGGAGAAAGTAGGGAAAAGCCTCGAAGATATGGGTACAGGGGAAAAATTCCTGAATAGAACAGCAATGGCTTGTGCTGTAAGATCAAGAATCGATAAATGGGACCTCATAAAGTTGCAAAGCTTCTGCAAGGCAAAAGACACCGTCAATAAGACAACAAGACCACCAACAGATTGGGAAAGGATCTTTACCTATCCTAAATCAGATAGGGGACTAATATCCAATATACATAAAGAACTCAAGAAGGTGGACTCCAGAAAATCAAATAACCCCGTTAAAAAATGGGGCTCAGAACTGAATAAAGAATTATCACCTGAGGAATACCGAATGGCAGAGAAGCACCTGAAAAAATGTTCAACATCCTTAATCATCAGGGAAATGCAACTCAAAACAACCCTGAGATTCCACCTCACACCAGTCAGAATGGCTAAGATCAAAAATTCAGGTGACAGCAGATGCTGGCGAGGATGTGGAGAAAGAGGAACACTCCTTCATTGTTGGTGGGATTGCAAGCTGGTACAACCACTCTGGAAATCAGTTTGGCGGTTCCTCAGAAAATTGGACATAATACTACCAGAGGATCCAGCAATACCTCTCCTGGGCATATATCCAGAAGATGTTCCAACCGGTAAGAAGGACACATGCTCCACTATGTTCATAGCAGCCCTATTTATAATAGCCAGAAGCTGGAAAGAACCCAGATGCCCCTCAACAGAGGAATGGATACAGAAAATGTGGTACATTTACACAATGGAGTACTACTCAGCTATTAAAAGGAATGAATTTATGAAATTCCTAGGCAAATGGAAGGATCTGGAGGGCATCATCCTGAGTGAGGTAACATATTCACAAAGGAACTCACACAATATGTACTCACTGATAAGTGGATATTAGCCCAAAAACTTAGGATACCCAAGATATAAGATACAATTTGTTAAACGCATGAAACTCAAGAAGAACGAAGACCAAAGTGTGGACACTGTGCCCCTTCTTGGAATTGGGAACAAAACACCCATGGAAAGAGTTACAGAGATAAAGTTTGGTGCTGTGAAGAAAGGATGGACCATCTAAAGACTGCCATATCCAGGGATCCATCCCATAATCAGCTTCCAAACGCTGACACCATTGCATACACTAGCAAGATTTTGCTGAAAGGACCGAGATATAGCTGTTTCTTGTGAGACAATGCCGGGGCCTAGCAAACACAGAAGTGGATGCTCACAGTCAGCTATTGGATGGATCACAGGGCCTCCAATGGAGGAGCTAGAGAAAGTACCCAAGGAGCTAAAGGGTACTGCAACCCCATAGGTGGAACATTATTATGAACTAACCAGTACCCCAGAGCTCTTGATTCTAGCTGCATTTGTATCAAAAGATGGCCTAGTCGGCCATCACTGGAAAGAGAGGCCCATTGGACTTGCCAACTTTATATGCCCCAGTACAGGGGAATGCCAGGGCCAAGGGGTGGGGGTGGATGGGTGGGGGACTGGGGGGGGGGAGTGTATTGGGGACTTTTTGGATAGCATTGGAAATATAATTGAGGAAAATACCTAATTAAAAAAAAAGAGTCAACACAAAATGGTTGATCCTGTTCCCAGAGCACCCCAAAAGCAACAGTGTTATAATCTGCTATATAACTACTTTTGACAGAGCACCATTTTTGTGTGACTCTGTATAAATATGACTTTGAGGTGAGAGGCCTGGGCCTTTGACTGAGGGTATGCCTTTGCCATACTGACTGTATCTGTCTGTAAGCCTGTGTGCTGCCTATCTGTATGCAGCCTATGTGTGGCAGCATGTGTTTGAGTCCCTGCCTGCCTTGAAACCCTGCTCAGAGTGAGTGAGGTCCTAACTACCTGAGTGTCCTCAAATTCTCTTCAATCTCCTGACATGGGGATCATGGACCTCACACAAGATGTCAATGTTGCTGGTTTGCTTTATTCTGCTTAATTAATATTAAATCAGGTACCTTTGAGCTTATAGTCCCTCTTTTAACACTGAATTTATGTTCCAGGTTCAAGCCTCAAAAATTTTGTACATATCTATTTAAAAAAAAAAAACATGGTGACAATTAGATAGAGGAATTTTTAAAAAATAAATTCTTAATTCAATTCCAAAAACATTTAACACCTCTTTTTAGAAATCCCTAAAATGGAACATTTAATCTCACAATGATTCACTATAGTAAACTCTAAAGTTAAGTAAGCTCACAGCCCTGCCCCTGAGACAGCATCCAGCCAGCGATGGCTGGAGCACTGTGCAGACTGTTGCTTTTGCTCATGAGAAAGCAGCACAGCACTTTTAACAATGACTTCCTGGACTGAATCCAAGAGACACTGGCTTTACATTAGTAACAGTTTCCCAGCGTTTAAAAGTTAATACCCATGTCATTCCAAACTACATTTTTTTTCTTCATTCAGTATTTTTTTTTGAGTCTTTAAAATTAGCTCACCTAAATATTTCTGTTTTTTAAAAAATCCTTTCCTTCCCCCACTTAACTCCATCTGTCCTTCAAGATTCATGACAAGTGGAACTGCCTCCAGGAAGTCTTCCCTGGCTGACGTTGGCTGAAGCATTTAGTTCCTTCTCTTAAGCTCCACAGCACACTGGCCACCCTGGCACTAGCCACACACTGCTGGTGTGGAGTCATTCACTGCTTATGTATTTGCTCTCGTAATTACACCAGGAACTCCTCAGAAGCCAAGGCTTCACATTTTACCCCAATGTCTGCTGCACCAGGGAATCTAGGCAAAGGCCAAAAAATGTTAGTAATGCAGGAGGGAGGCAGGGAATGCTATGAATGTTATTTCTACTTTCACCATTGTTCTCCGTTCCTTCAGTCTCATTTCAGGGCTTCCTGATATTTCTCCCCAAACTACTACACATCATCTCCATTCCCCTTTACTTGGACTGAACACACATAAAGACTTTCACTCTTGTCCTATCTACAAGTCACACAAGTTGAGTCTGTTGTTCCTGAACATCACAAAGATGGGATGTGTTTGTGCTTGCCAGAACCTGGACCAATCTGTTACTTGTACTCCTTGGGCTTTAGCTAAGGTTTAATATGTTTTAGCATTACCTGGTGTTCAACATTAGCAGCTGGGTAAATAGAGTTTCTGTAACACTCGGGATAAAATGGCAAGCTCAAGGGGAATGTCTTCCACATTACAAAAAGAAAAAAAAAAAAAAAAAAAAAAAAAAAACGATTTGCTGGCAGGCACAGTGGGGACTTAGGAACACCTGAGAGGCCTGGAGGGAACTGTGTGTGCTGGCTACAGAAACACTTGATGACCAAAGCAGGCAGCTGAGTCTCAGAGAAGGCCTCCAAAGGTACTCGAAGAGAACAGTCAAAGAAAACCTCCCACAGGCCCTTTGAGCAGTCTAAGAATTCCACTGTGTACAAAGGGAATTCCTGATTCTGCAGATTTCACATGAATCCTACTGTGGCAAAGATGGAAATAGTCACTGCCAAGGAAAGTTCTTGGAAGATTATGAACCACAGTAGGAAATCCATATGTCTACTGAGGAGCATACACTTGTAAAAATCTGGTAATGCCTCAGTTCTCAGTTTGGGGTGTCAAATTGAGTGCAAGAACTGAGTTTCTTATGAGTCCATCATGCCTAGAGTTTATTTTTAGTTTATTTTAAGAGTTATCTGTACTGCTAGTTCATTCTCAGAAATGCATCCCTAGTTTGACATATTCTAAAGATGAGCGTATATGTAGGCACATAAGAAAAGTACCTATTTTCATAATAGACAACAGGCAAACCCCTGCTATATTCACATGTCGATGTAACTTTTGATCTAAAAATATACTTCCACTTCAAAAGGGATTGGCAAATACTACAAAAAATATAACATTTATATTAATATATTTAAAAAGACAATAAATGGTTAATGCACTCTAGTTGTAATATTTGTTGAAGCAAAAAGAAGGTTTTTTTTTTTTTTAAGAAAACATTATATGAAAAACATGCTCAAAACAACTGCAAGGACTGTCTTCTAGAAAGTCTGCAAGCATGCAGGGAGCTAGGCATTTTGTCTATATTTTTATGCCATTTCCCAACATTCAGAGCAGTCCTTAGTATGTCTATATTTGTAAAAATAAATGAGTGAGTGAATGAGCGAGTAAACAAATTTGGGAGAGCCCAGTATTGAGTACTAAATGTTACAAGTGAAATTGGGGTTCTCTCAGGGTTCTTAGTCTTCCTAATAAGAACAAGACCTTAAGAACAATTCAGATGAAAGGTCAGGGGCAATTGTATTAGCATCTACTAGAAAAAAACCACAGGCAGTCTAGCTGTAAACCTCAGGAGCTGCCTGGAGGTGAGGTGGAAAGAAAAGGCAGGAACACAGGACCTGGGGGCTAGGTATGGAGGTTCAGCAAGATGAGGAATAGGGAGGCACCGTAAGATAAAGAGCTAAACAGTCCAAGGGTCTAAAAAGTTAACTTAGGTCCTGGCCAATATCCAAAAGAAAACGAGGGGAAGGGAAAAGTTGCACCTTTCTGAATCAGAGAATTCATGGTAACTGTATAGAAAATAAGAACTCTGGGGAGACAAAGTACATAATCTTACTAAGAGGATAATTATCTCTCCTATCTCGTTAGCATGGCATTAACTGAACCCACCTGTTTATGGGGTGGTTCCTTAACAAGGTGATTTACTGGCCCTACTGAATAAAGTCTTACCGTTTTGGGAGTATGTTGAAATAGTAGGTGCTCCCTTAGGAAACAGCATTCCCTTAATGGGCCTCAATAGAGCCCGAGTAAGAATCCTTTAATAGGAGTACTTGCTATGGAAACTCCTGAGTTTCCATGGCCACTCCACTGAAATAAAAGGAAGTTTTATTGGCTTAAGGTTACTGGAATACTTTGAACTTTCTAGCAAGTAAAGATTTGCTGCAGAGCTAACTCATTTTTTAACCCCCTACCAAACAACTACAATTCCTTTATTTCACAATTTAAGCATCACCCTGATGTACTTTTCACCTCTCTTGATGTCTGTGCCCCAACCTTGGCCTTCACCTTCCTCCCCTAGCCTACGACACAGCATCTTGAACTGGTTCTTGAACTTTATCACATGCCCTCAGCCTTAGAAACTTCTTCCAGAGGTCTGCTGACTCACTTCTCTCAATTCCTACAGGCCTCTGTTCACACTTCATTTTATCATCCAGGCCCCTTGATGCATGGATAGGAATGAAGCCAGCATCATTCTCAGCTTTTGTTACTGGTCCTTTCCCTCCCCTTGTTGTCTTTCAGTTATGCACTTTCCTGGTTTATTTATCTTCAATCCTTATAACGTATTCACTTACTAAGCAAGAGCCTCCAGGCAGTACATGTTGAATTAATAAAGTAGAGTTGCTATGTGTCATTGCAAGAAAGAAATATGGTATATGAAAAGGGTACAGTCCTTAAAATACCTTTACTATCCATTCATTGTGTATACAGCCTGTGGTGATTTGAATGAGAATGGCCATCATAGACTCGTATTTGAATGCTTGGTCCCCAGTTGGTAGACCTGTTTGTTACTCCTTATTAGAGGTGTGTCACTGAAGGTGGACTTTGGGGTTTCAAAAGCCCACACCTTTCACAGTTAGTTAGCTCATTCCTCTCTCCCCCTCTCCCCTTCCCTTCCCTTCTCCCTTTCTAATTCCCCGGCCCTGTGCCCCCTGCCTCCTGTTTGTGGAAAGGGAGACAAGCTCACAGCTATTGCTCTAGCACCATACCTGCCTGTCTGAAGCCATGCTTCCTGCCATGATGGTCATGGACTAACCCTCTGGACCTTGGTCATAGGATCACTTCACAGCAATTGAAAAGTAAGACATTTCCTAAATTTCAGACTGGCATCTGTGAAAGAGGAAGAATAATCACCTGTATAGGGCTTGAGCTAGCAAATATAGTGATTCTCCTTCCCTTCTCGCTACATATTAATGTGTCTCTATTTCCACGGAACACTCAATAATGTTTCACAATTTCTGAAATGATTGAAAGGAAACTTCTTAGGTCAAGATCAGAATACTGAACAATGCAGACCTCTGAGGCATACTATCCCCAGGACTAAAGCCCATTTTACTTGTGTTTGATTACAAGCTAGATATGAGCTACAGACTGCATACTTTCTCTCCTAAAGGTGCAATTATCTGTTTGGGAACGCAGGAAGAAATATAACAGTGTGGCTTCATAGCAATGTAGAAATGGCCATCTAGCTACATCTGGTTCAGGACATGCTAAGTATGGGAAAGAAAATGAAACACATAAAATGTGTGTATGGCCAGATTAGTGGTCTCCAACTGAAATGAGTGAGATACCTAGAGACAAGGAACTTCCATAATATCAGACTACGAAGGACCCTAGATTTCAAACAGAGTCAACTGGACTTAGTCCTGAAATTTTTGAAAAACCAGTAACTTTCAAAATACTGGAATAACATATATCATATATGAGAATGACAAGCTTCAAAGCATTGGTAAAGACTCCTGAAAGCTGACCACTAAATAGTATTAACTCACTGGTAGTGCTTGTTCAGAGAGATAAAGGATGTGCTTGTAGGTGAGAATGAATAGACACGCTAATCTTCCCTCATCCCAGCTATTTGACATACCCTGGATGAGAAAGTATTGGGAGTAGTAAAAAAAAAAAATTATAATAAAAGTGTTAAGGTAATGCCAAAATAGTCAACACACAAAAGGAAGGGACTGTAAACACTGGCTCTGCAAACAAAACAAAACAACAACAAAAAGAACACCCTAAGTGAAGAATTCCCAAAGTTTCTTTCTGTGACTATTACTAGATTCTTCCTTTCAATATACTTTCTTATTCTTTCTTGAATCTTAATAGAAAAATAATGAGCCTATGAGTTCAAAAAACGTTTAAATGCCTCTCTCTCTCTCCCTCTCTCTCTCTCTCACTCCCTCTCTCTGCTGGAAGTTGTTGAACAGTACAATTCTACAACTGAATTTATCAAAGTTTTATGGCACAAAAAAATCCTAATTTTGTGTGTCTAGGTGCTAGTGACTTAATAAGATGATACTTGCTTGCATCTGCCTGGTTTTACATCTTTCTTGGGACTTACTCTTCTCACAGCATGAACATGATTTATTTGGTCTATCAAAGAGCTTTTGATAAGTTTCTCACAAGTGCCTATTATTGAGACTTGGTAACCATGGTGTGAAAGGAAAAGTCCTATCAACCAATTAAATGAATTAAAAATGCTTTAGAGACAAAGAGGCAAAAAGTAGAAATGAATGGGTAATTCTCCTGTGAAGAAAGGTTAATCATTAAGGGCTGTGAGGCTTTGCAGTAGAATCAGAATTATATTTAACTAATGATCAGGAAAGGGGCACCCAATTCTTATTCCCATACTCTGTGTGCATTAGCCCCTCCACTGACACAAACAGCATTTGACACATGGAGGACAGTCAGTGTAGAGAAGTGTTCAAAATGAAGAAAGGGCATACATAGGTCTCTGACTGGGAGAACCAGATGCTTCATCTAGGTATCAGGTTGAAGCTTACCTTGCTGAAAGGATTTTCACAAGCTCTTTTCTATTCTGTACCCGAAGATGGTTCGTTCTATACTTGCAATCATCAATCAGTTCAGGCAAATTCAAGATCTAAAGGGAAAAAAATAACGTATACTTTACAAGTTCTTCTTGGACCCTTAGGTCCTACAGCAGTCAGGATCTGCCTTTCCATTCTTTCCTTTTCACCATACCTCTCTACAAGGGTATGGAAGCAGCAATATAAACCTGGAGGAATTATATTGATGAATTACTCTTGTCAATTATACGAGAGTATCTATATTCACTTATATAAAACCTACAGCCAACATATATCTTAGGGGCACAGAACTAGTTGTTCCATATGTTAATAAAATGATATTATCTACCCCAGGAGTGCTATTCAGGATATTGTATAAGGTGCTAACATAAAGGGAAAGCTCAAGTATTTTTCCAAATTCTAGCTGTTCAAACGACATCAAATTAAACCATCTTCCTCTTTCAGGAGTGTCACTATTTTTCTGTAGTGTGTCTCCCTGAAGGAACACTGACTAGAAATGCTGTCGTGCACTTCCTCTTTGGCTGCTCCTTGCTAAAGGGAAAATCCATCCAGCAAACCCCATTGGACATCCTGTAGTTTTAACAAGACCATAAGGAAAGTACCAAGTGGATTTGGAAGGGAAAAGACATTTTGAAAGAATGTATGGAGACAAGAGTTTGGCAGTTGTGTTGGAAAGTCAGAAGGAGCATTTATGGGCTGGGGGCAAGCCAGGTGCCCTATGGAAAGCCTTACTTACTTCATTAATGTGTTTGCTTTTGATATAAACACTTAATTGCTTCACTTATTTCCCATAGTTTAAATAAAATCAATCCACTAATCATCTCACAAAAGAGAGAGAAGAGAAGATTCCCCAGGGTCAAGAGTCCACCACAGCAGTGCAATTCCTCTTTCCTATCCACCACCTACTCTCTCTAAAAGCAGTAATACTCTTCAGGATTTTGAAAAGTGACACTGCATACAGTGTTCTTTCTAGAAACCTCCCAGTTATTGCACATGATCCCAAAATTGGTCTCAAATCCTGACCTAGTCACAAACTTCCTTCTGAAGAGTAGGTCTTCACAAACAAGCACATTCCTCCCCTAAGAAACTAGTCAAAATTTCAAGTCAGACTAGATATAAAGCATACTACTGCCAGCTACATTTAAAAAAAAAAAAAGAAGACACAAGGTGACTGTGTTTTTGAGGGGCTAGACTGCCCATGTGTCCTCTGCATTTGACTTACTGGACTTTTTTGTCTTTCATACATCAGCCCTCAAAGTCCAAATCAGCTCTGTTTATGATACCTCTGCTTTAGTTCTATGCCTTTCACCATCCTCTTATTTCACCTTGCCAGACTCATTATTCTTGAAGTGAGTTTCCTGGGAAGAGCATAGAATTTAGTCAAGAATTATTTTCTTCAATAAATAATGGCCATTAAGATATCTTTTTAAAAAAAAATTTACAGTTTTTATAAGATATTTTCTTCATTTACATTTCAAATGCTCTCAATTCTGAATATAAATGCAAGGGCAGCCACATTCATTAAAGACACTTTAGTAAAGCTCAAAGCACACATTGCACCTCACCTCACACAATAATAGTGGGAGACTTCAACACACTACTTTCACCAATGGACAGATCGAGGAAACAAAAACTAAACAGGGACACAGTGAAACTAACAGAAGTTATGAAACAAATGGATTTAACAGATATCTACAGAACTTTTTATCCTAAAACAAAAGGATATACCTTCTTATCAACACCTCATGGTACCTTCTCCAAAATTGACCATATAATTGGTCACAAAACAGGCCTCCACAGATACAAAAATATTGAAATTGTCCAATGCATCCTATCAGATCACCATGGACAAAGGCTGATCTTCAATAACAACATAAAAAATACAAAGCCAACATTCCTCTAAAATATGGGCACAGGGGAAAAATTCCTGAATAGAACAACAATGGCTTGTGCTGTAAGATCAAGAGTCGACAAATGGGACCTCATAAAACTGGAAAGCTTCTGTAAGGCAAAAGACGCCGTCAATAACACAAAATGGCCACCAACAGATTGGGAAAGGATCTTTACCTATCCTAAATCAGATAGGGGACTAAAATCCAATATATATAAAGAACTCAAGAAGGTGGACTCCAGAAAATCAAATAACCCCATGAAAAAATGGAGCTCAGAGATAAACAAAGAATTCTCACATGAGGAAAACCAAATGGCTGAGAAGCACCTGAAAAAATGTTCAGCATCCTTAATAATCAGAGAAATGCAAATCAAAAGAACCCTGAGATTCCATCTCATACCAGTCAGAATGGCTAAGATCAAAAATCCAGGTGACAGCAGATGCTGGCAAGGATGTGGAGAGAGAGGAACACTGATCCATTGTTGGTGGGATTGCAAGCTTGTACAACCACTCTGGAAATCAGTCTGGCAGGTCCTCAGAAAATTGGACATAGTACTACCAGAGGATCCTGAAATACCTCTCCTGGGCATATATCCAGAAGATGCTCCAACTGGTAAGAAACACACATGCTCCACTATGTTCATATCAGCCTTATTTATAAAAGCTGGAAAGAGCCCAGATGCCCCTCAACAGAGGAATGGATACAAAAAATGTGGTACATTTACACAATGAAGTACTAATCAGCTATTAAAAATAATGAATTTATGAAATTCCTAGGCAAATGGATGTGTCTGGAGGATATCATCCTGAGTGAGGTAACCCAATCACAAAAGAACTTAAATGATATATACTGTCTGATAAGTGGATATTAGCCAGAAACTTTGAGTACCCAAGATACAAGATACAACTTGCTAAACGAATGAAACTCAAGAAAAACGAAGACCAAAGTGTGGACACTTTAACCCTTCTTAGAATTGGGAACAAGACACCAATGGAACTAGATACAGAGACAAAGTTTGGAGCAGAGACAAAAGAATGGACCATCTAGAGATTGCCATATCCAGGGTTCCATCCCATAATCAGCCTCTAAATGCTGACACCATTGCATACACTAGCAAGATTTTGCTGAAAGGACCCTGATATAGTTGTCTCTTGTGAGACTATGCTGGGGCCTAGCAAACACAGAAGTTGATGCTCACAGTCAGCTATTGGATGGATCACAGGGCCCCCAATGGAGGAGCTAGAGAAAGTACCCAAGGAGCTAAAGGGGTCTGCAACCCTATAGGTGGAACAGCAATATGAACTAACCAGTACCCCCGGAGCTCCTGTCTCTAGCTGCATATCTATCAAAAAATGGCCTAGTCTGCCATCAGTGGAAAGAGAGGCCCATTGGTCGTGCAAACTTTATATGCCTCAGTACAGGGGAACACCAGGGCCAAGAAATGGGAGTGGGTGGGTAGGGGAGTGAGGGGAAGGGTATGGGGGACTTTTGGGATAGCACTGGAAATGTAAATGAGGAAAATACCTAATACAAAAATTTTTAAAAAAGAAAGCCAACATTCACGTGGACACTGAACAACACTCTCCTCAATGCTACCTTGGTCAAGGAAGGAATAAAGAAATTAAAGACTTTTTAGAGTTTAATGAAAATGAAGTCACAATATACCCAAACTTATGAGACAAAATGAAATCCTTTCTAAGAGGAAAACTCATAGCTCTGAGTGTCTCCAAAAAGAAACTAGAGAGAGCACACACTAGCAGCTTGACAATACACCTAAAAGCTCTAGGATAAAAAGGAAGCAAATTCACCCAAGAGGAGTAGACAGCAGGAAATAATCAAAATCAGGGGTGAAATCAACCAAGTGGAAACAAGAACTATTCAAAGAATCAACCAAACGAGGAGCTGGTTCTTTGAGAAAATCAACAAGATAGATAAACCCTTAGCCACACTCACTAGAGGGCACAGGGACAGCACATAATTAACAAAATCAGAAATGAAAAGGGAGACATAACAACAGATCCTGAAGAAATCCAAAACACCATCAGACCCTTCTACAAACGGCTATACTCAACAAAACTGGAGAACCTGGATGAAATGGACAAATTTCTAGACAAATACCAGGTACCAAAGTTAAATCAGGATCAGATTAATGATTTAAACAGTCCTATATCGCCTAAAGAAATAGAGGCAGTCATTAATAGTCTCCCAACCAACAAAAGCCCAGGACCTGAAGGGTTTAGTGCAGAGTTCTATCAGATCTTCAAAGAAGATCTAATTACATTTCTTCACAAACTATTTCACAAAATAGAAGCAGAAAGTACTCTTCCCAATTCATTCTATGAAGCCACAATTACTCTGATACCTAAAACACATAAAGACCCAACAAAGATAGAGAACTTCAGACCAATTTCCCTTATGAATATTGATGCAAAAATACTCAATAAAATTCTCGCTAACCAAATCCAAGAATATATCAAAACAATCTTCCATCCTCACCAAGTAGGTTTCATTCCAGGGATGCAGGAATGGTTTAATATACAGAAATCCATCAACATAATCCAGTATATAAACACACTCAAAGACAAAAACCACATAATCATCTCGTTAGATGCAGAGAAAGCATTTGACAAAATCTAACACCCATTCATGATAAAAGTCTTGGAAAGATCAGGAATTCAAGGCCCATACCTAAACATGGTGAAAGCAATTTACAGCAAACCAGTAGCCAAAATCAAAGTAAATGATGAAAAGCTGGAAGCAATCCCACTTAAATCAGGGACTAGACAAGGCTGCCCACTTTCTCCCTACCTATTCAATACAGTACTTGAAGTCCTAGTCAGAGCAATTTGACAACAAAAGGAGATAAAGGGGATACAAATTGGAAAGGAAGAAGTCAAAATATCACTTTTTGCAGATAATAAGTATATATAAGTGACCCTAAAAATTCCACCAGAGAACTCCTAAACCTGGTAAACAGCTTCGGTGAAGTAGCTGGATATAAAATTAACTCAAACAAGTCAATGGCCTTTCTCTACACAAAGGATAAACACCCTGAGAATGAAATTAGGGAAACAACACCCTTCATAATAGTCACAAACAATATAAAATACCTTGGTGTGACTCTAACTAAGGAAATTAAATATCTGTATGATAAGAACTTCAAGTCTGAAGAAAGAAAGCAAAGAAGATCTCAGAAGATGGAAAGATCTCCCATGCTCATGTATTGGCAGGATCAATATAGTAAAAATGGCTATCTTGCCAAAAGTAATCTACAGATTCGATGCAATTCCCATCAAAATTCCAACTCAATTCTTCAACCAATTAGAAAGGGAAATTTGCAAATTCATCTGGAATAACAAAAAACCTAGGATAGCAAAAACTATTCTCAATGATAAAAGAACCTCTGATTGAATCACAATGACTGACCTAAAGCTGTACTACAGATCAATTGTGATAAAAACTGCATGGTACTGGTATAGCCACAGACAAATAAACCAGTGGAATAGAAATGAAGACCCAGAAATGAACCCACACACCTATGGTCACTTGATCTTTGACAAGGGAGCTTAAACCATCCAGTGGAAAAAAAGACAGCATTTTCAACAAATGGTGCTGGCAAACTGATGGTTATCATGTAGAAGAATGCAAATTGATCCATTCTTATCTCCTTGCACTAAGGTCAAATCTAAGTGGATCAAGGAAGTCCACATAAAACCATAGACACTGAAACTTATAGAGGAGAAAGTGGGGGAAAGCCTCGAAGATACGGGCACAGGGGAAAAATTCCTGAATAGAACAACAAAGGCTTGTGCTGTAAGATCAAGAATTAACAAATGGGACCTCATAAAATTGCAAAGCTTCTGTAAGGCAAAAGACACTGTCAATAAGACAAAAAGGCCACCAACAGATTGGGAAAGGATTTTTACCAATCCTAAATCAGATAGGAGATTAATGTCCAATATATATAAAGAACTCAAGAAGGTGGACTCCAGAAAATCAAATAACCCCATTAAAAAATGGGGCTCAGAGCTAAACAAAGAATTCTCACCTGAGGAATACTGAATAGCTGAGAAGCACCTGAAAAAATGTTCAGCATCCTTAATCACCAGAGAAATGCAAATCAAAACAACCCTGAGATTCCACCTCACTCACACCAGTCAGAATGGCTAAGATCAAAAATTCAGGTGACAGCAGATGTGGCAAGGATGTGGAGAAAGAGGAACACTGATCCATTGTTGGTGGGATTGCAAGCTCGTACAACCACTCTGGAAATCAGTCTGGAGGTTCCTCAGAAAATTGGACATAGTACTACCAGAGGATCCCACAACACCTCTCCTGGGCATATATCCAGAAGATGTTCCAACTGGTAAGAAGGATACATGCTCCACTATGTTCATAAAAGCTTTATTTATAATAGCCAGAAGCTGGAAAGAACCCAGATGTCCATCAACAGAGCAATGGATACAGAAAATGTGTTATGCTTACACAATGAAGTACTACTCAGCTATTAAAAATAATGAATTTATGAAATTCCTAGGCAAATGGAAGGACCTGGAGGGCATCATCCTGAGTGAGGTAACCCAATCACAAAAGAACTCACATGATATGTACTCACTGATAAGTGGATATTAGCCCAGAAACTTAGAATACCCAAGATACAAGATACAATTTGCAAAACACATGAAACTCAAGAAGAATGAAGACAAAATGTGGACACTTTGACCCTTCTTAGAATTGGGAACAAAACACCAGTGGAAGTAGTTACAGAGACAAAGTTTGGCGCAGAGACAAAAGGATGGACCATCTGGAGCCTGCCATACCCGGGGATCCATCCCATAATCAGCCTCCAAACGCTGACACCATTTCATACACCAGCAAGATTTTGCTGAAAGAACCCTGATATAGCTGTCTCTTGTGAGACTATGCCGGGGCCTGGCAAACACAGAAGTGGATGCTCACAGTCAGCTATTGGATGGAACACAGATCCCCCAATGGAGGAACTAGAGAAAGTACCCAAGGAGCTAAAGAGGTTTGCAACCCTATAGGTGGAACAACAATATGAATTAACCAGTACCCCGAAGATCATGTCTCTAGCTGCATCTTGCAAACTTTATATGCCTCAGTACAGGGGAATGCCAGGGCCAAGAAGTGGGAGTGGGTGGGTAGGGGAGTGGGGGGAGGGCATCTGGGGGACTTTTGGGATAGCATTGGAAATGTAAATGAAGAAAATACCTAATTAAAAATAAAATAAAAAAATTTTGGGCATTTTTATTAGATATTTTCTTCATTTACATTTTAAATACTGTTCCCAAAGCCTCCTATACTCTCCCCTGCCCTGCTCCCCAACCCACCCACTCTCATTTCCTCTCCCTGGCATTCCCCTGGGAGAATATGATCATACTGGGGCATATGATCTTTGCAATACCATTAAGATATCTTAAAAGGAACTCAGTCATGAAATAATACAAAAAGTCACCATTTTATAAGAAATTAAGAATGGGCACAACCAATGTGTGGTGCTTAGAGAAAAAAAAAAATAAAAAACTTGTTGCTTGACTAATTTACACTCCTAACAGCAGTGAGTAAATTACCTTTAATCTGATCATCACCAACAATTTGTTTTTACAGTTTTAATACTCATTGAAAATATTGCAGATCTATATAACACATTTTAAATGTATCAACTCACCTGTCCCTCCCTCCAATTTCCCCTTCAATCCTGTCTGCTGTCTATCTCCAAACTCAATTTCTTATAACCCACTGAGTCCAACTAATGTTACTATCGCACCTCCAGGTGTGGGATCATCCAAAGCAGAATAGGCAACCCTTCCAGTGCCCACACTGTGAAGAAAAGTAACCTTCTGCTCCCCAGTAGCTACAAACTAGCAATAACTCCTAGGCTACAGATGGGCCCTAGAGAGCCTCTTTCCTATGCCAGAATTAATTTGTTTGATTTTGTGCAGGTCTTGAGCAAACTTAAGCACAGCTGCTGTGGATTTATGAGTCTTACAGCCATGGCATGTCCAGAAGGCAGCCTTTCCCAGCACTCTGTCCCATGCTCTGGCACTTACATTCTTTTTTTTTCCTTCTGTATTGTTCCCTAAGCTTTGTGGGAGGATAAATATAGATGCCTCATCTTCCGGTAAGCATCCACAATCACTCTTAGCACTTTGAAAAGATGGGAGTTTCTGCATTAATCACTACCGAATGTAATCAAAAGCTTCTCTGCCCAAGACTGAAAGCTGGTGCTGATCTATGGATACAAACATAAATATTTAGAAGGTAGTGGTTTGGCAACTTTACCACTCACCAAAACAAATCAAAAGATTTCTCTTAGGAGTCTACACCTTTCCTCGTAACTAGTTTTAGCCATGTTTATAGTACCAGGAATGAATTCCCTCTTATAAAGCAGGCTTCAAATCCAACCATAAATGTGGCTGGTTATCCCATCAACAATCTTGCTACTATTGCCTACTGGATATAGCTTGCTTAGAATCTTAGATTTGTAGCATGCAAAACCAGCACTACATGAAACACAAGCAAACAATGATTTAAAGGCCTGTTTGCCTTGGATAGGAGACCCGCAACACATCAAAGAAATGAGTACACAGAAGTCTAGCTATGAACTTGTAGGCTCACTAGAGTTTCTTATAGAAGCCTATAAAGACTTATTATAAGACCTCAGATGACTCAGTGGCCTCTGCATTGCCAAAAAGCCTACCCTAAAAATGGCTAACAACATAGAAGGGCTATATTCCCAAGACTCCCTAGCTGATATGCAAGCAGTTCATCTGGTTAGAGTCTCTGGACCTCAGTAGTGGTTACTGTTGATATGGCATGAAGAATCTTATATCTTTAATTTCTTGAGTCTTGTAGTTTTAGTCTCTTTCTGTGCTTTCTATGATTTTTTTCAATCTCTGAGTCTTAAAATCTTCCCTCCTCCCTCTAGGAGATAATATTTCAATATGAAGGAAACTGCAACATAAAATTCCATCCCTTCCTCTAGCTCTTGGATTCTTTCTGCTCTGTCTTCTACAATTCTCCATGAGTCTGGAAGGGAATAATATAGGTGTCTGACTAAATACATAACTATTGCCAGTTATAGTAATCTATGAACCTAAGTATAAATGTTGGCAGGGGGTAACTATTTCACAGACATACCACACCTTTTCTATCAAATAATAGCAGTGACCTTTCCAGATACTGGCTTTAGGCTTTTCCTTCCAATCAGAAAGTAAAATACTAGACCATAATAGTCTGGTCATTACTGCAGCAGTAGGCACATCATAATGGAACTAAATGGTGTATATAGCTGAACAGGATTACTGAAAACAGTTCTCCCTTAGCATCCTATATAGTGCTTCCTGGTACTAAAGAAAGCCAGAAAGCAGGTGAAATCTTCCAGCTTTGTTTCAACCTGAAGTTTCCTGTCCTACAGCAAAAACATGTAAAATCATCAACAACATGGACTTGCCACCTGGCTTTAACGTGTAACCAATAGTGGTAGTAATAACCTTTGCAGTTTGTTTAGCCTTAGGGGCCTCCCTCATCGATAATTAATTAGTAGTAAGTTTCCTCTGGCATTGGGATTATCATTCATCCTCTCATTCTTGAGAGTATTTTCTGCCCTTAATGATGTCTTTATTCTTTGTATACATTGGATATTAAAGAGGATAGTGTATTCTCTGAAGGTCTACTGTCTACTGGCATCTATTTCAAATGCCTTGTGATCTTGACTAAGGAAACAAATAAAAGAAACATTAGAAAAACAATGCTGATTATGGCTGCCATAGGTGAAAAATACTACCTCATCTAGCCATCCATAGCCCACAGTCCTTTTTTATGAACCACACAGCCTTCTCATCCTAGAGTGCTGCTACTACTACTATAGGGCTATTGCATATCTCCCCTCTCCTGACGTTCTTGGGATGAGGAGAGCTTGAGATGTTTAGCCTACTTTAGACCTGGTGGGGTCATGGTCACGTTTTAGCAGGCCAAGCTGGCAATTAAAAGTGGCTCCTCAGCACTGACAGGCTCTGGACCCACACTGGCTCTTGCCTTACCATTGGTCATACTTGAAAGGGTCTAGGCTGGATGACCAGTTTCTACCCACAACATACTTTACTGTAATGGAGAGATATACACTGCCACATACTCAAAACCAATTCTTCAGCTCTTGGTCAAGCTTAATCTTTTTGACCTGAGCTGTTTTATCATTTATGTCTTCTGTGAACTGTTATTCAGATCTTAAAGCCTTCTAGAACCTCACTGGCATAATACTTGGTTTTCTGTCAATTTTTTCCCCTTAGAAACACTTGTTGGACACAAACCTTGCCACACTTACCTTCAAGTGACCTGTCTTCTGCCTTTAATCATCCCCTCTTAATTGTTTTATAACTTTAGAAATCAATTTACATGCTTGTCTAAATCAGTTAGATCTACCAAAGCCTCTCCAAATTCATAAAAATCACATCTCACCATGGAGTTTGGCAAAGTCACTAAAGCCCCATGCTAGCTTTCCTAACCTAAAGAAAAAGATGCCTATAAACATATGAGATATAGAGAACCAATTAGACTGGACCTGAAAAGAAAATCCTTCTGGGACATAATAATCAAAACACAAAATCTACAGAACAATGAAAGAATATTAAAAGCAGTGAAGGAAAAAGGCCACATAACATACAAAGGCAGACCTATCAAAATTACACCAGACTTTTTAAAAGAGACTTTAAAAGCTCAAAGAGCCTGGAAAGATATCCTGCAACCTCTAAAAAAACATAGATGGAGAGAAAATAAGATATTTCAAAACAAATTCAAATTTAAACAATATCTCACCACAAATCCAGCCCTACATAAAATACTACAAGGAAGACTCCAACCCAAGAAGGATAACTACGTTCAAAAAAAGCACAGGAAATAAGTAAATCCATACCAAACAAGGAAAACGCACACACACTAACACCACCAACATTAAAATAACAGAAAGTAACAATCATTTGTCATTAATATCTCTCAACATCAAGGGACTCAATTCCTCAAGAAAAAGACACAGGCTAACAGAATGGATGCAAAATCAGGATCCATAATTCTACTGCATACACATAACACACCTCAGCAATAAAGATAGGCATTACTGCAGAGTAAAGGGATGGAAAAAGGTTTTCCAACCAAACAGACCCAAGAAGCAAGGTGGAGTAGCCATTCTAATAGAACAGAAAGTAGGGAATATCCTTGAATGCATTGGTACAAGAGACAATTTCCTGAACAGAACACCAATAGCTCAGGCTCTAAGATCAACAACTGATAAGTGGGACCTCATGAAATGGCAAATTTTCTGTAATGCAAAGGACACTGTCGTTAGGACAAAACACAGCCTACAAATGGTGGAAGTATATTCACCAAACCTACATCTGAGAGAAGGCTAATATCCAAAATTTTATAAAGAGCTCAAGAAGTTAGACATCAACAACCCAAATAACCCAATTGGAAAATGGGGTATATAGCTAAACAGATTTCTCAACAGAGGAATCTTAAATGAAAAGAAGCACTTTCAAAATGTTCAAAGTCCTTACTCCTCAGGGACATGTAAATCAAAACAACTCTGAGGTCCCATTTTACACCTATCAGAATGGCTAAGATCAAAAACTCAAATGAAAGTTCATGCTGGCAAGGATTTGGAATAGGGGAATACTCCTCCATTGATGGGAGGAATACAAACTTGGCAGTTTCTCAGAGAACTGTAACTAGTTCTACCTCAAGACCCAGCAATACCACTCCTGGGCGTATATACAAAAGAAGCCCCACTATGTCACAAGACACTTGTTAAACAATATTCATAGCAGTTTTATTCATAATCGCCAGAAACTGGAAACAACCTAGATTCCCCTCAACTGAAGAATGGATATTGAAAATGTGGTACATCTACACAATGGAATACTATTCAGCTTTTAAAAACAAAGACATCATGAATTTGCAGGCAAGTGGATAAAACTGAGTGAGGTAACCCAGACCCAAAAGGACTTACTTATAAAAGGATGCTAACCATAAAATATAGGATACACATGCCACACTCCACAGACACAAGATATTAAGGGCATCTCGAATATGTGCCAGAGATCAGGGATGAGGGAGGCTTCCAAGAATCAGTGGAGGTGATTCTAGCTGAGACTCATAGCTCTGGGGAGATATAACCTTAAGAGGCCACTTCTGCAGCCAGGCAGGAACCTAAGTGGAATAATAGGGACACCAACTCAGTCAAGAAGGCCCCAAATTTATCCTGCCTACAAGAAATGCAGGGGCAGGGGATAGAGCAGAGATTGATGGAGCAATAACCAACCCAAACAGCAACTCATCCCATGGACAAGCACCAATCTCTAACACTATTGATAATACTCTGTTATGCCTGCAGACAGGAGCCTAGCATGGCTGTCCTCTGAGAGGACCCAGCAGCTGACTAAGACAGATGCAGAGGCCCACAGGCAAACATTGGATGGAGTGTGGGTACTCTTATGAAAAAGTTGGAAGGGAGAAGTGAGGGCCCCTAAGGGGATAGGAACCTACAGAAAGACCAAAGGAATCAAATAATCCAGACCCTTGGAGGCTCTCAGAAACTGACACACTAACCAAAGAGCTGGACCTAGACAACTTCCCCCACGCATGCACGCATGTGCGCGCGCGCACACACACACACACACACACACACACACACACACACACACAGGGATGTAGTAGATGTGCAGCTCGGTCTTTATGTAGGTCCAGAACAACCAGAGCAGAGTCTATCCATCTGTGGAACCAGTTCCCCTAACTCAGCTGTGTTGTCTGACTTTATTGGGAAAAGAAGCATCCAGCCATGCAGAGACTTGATGTACTGGAGTTGGAGGAGCCGCCACTCTGTCAGAGGAAAAGGGGAGTGGGATAGGGAGGAGGGATTGTGGGAGGGAGGGTAGTGATCAGAATGTAAAGTGAATATTTTTTCTTTTTTTTTATTTTGATATTTTTTATTAGATATTTTCTTTATTTGCATCTCAAATGTTATCCCCTTTCCTGGTCCCCCCCCAAAAAAAATCTATTTCTGCCCCCTCCCCCTGCTCCCTAACCCACCCACTCCTATTCTTGGCCCTGGCATTCCCCTATACTGGGGCATAGATCCTTCACAGGACCTAGGGCCTCTCCTCCCATTGATGACCGAATAGGCCATCCTCTGCTACCTATACAGCTAGAGCCACAAATTCCACCATGGTGGTTTTTTTTTTTTTTTTGAATGTAAAGTGAATATTTTTAAAAGTAAAAATAATAATAATTAATAATAATAATAATAATAGAATTTCTAAGTCTTGTTTAAACCCTGTAGAAACTTGTTGATGCTATTGTTTTTAGAAGTTGCCTTGCTTAGTTCTAAGCTGCAAGTTTCATCACAGTTTCCATCATTTTGGATCTAATATTGGTTCAATTCTCAAGCCTTTTCAGTGTCATTTGAATCTGTCTTGTGTGTACTCCACTTAGTAATCACACTGTAAGCTGAGCATGAGGACGTGTATGTTGATCCTGCTCACAGCGTTTTGGGTGCACTAATTTGTATCAGATCAGTGTATATGCAGCACAAATGTAAGCCCAGAACTCATAAGTAACTTCAAGGATCACTCTGAAAATCTTTTCCCTCTTTGCAATCTTTCTGATTACTCCAATTTCTGTGTATACTTTTCGGTCAGAAGCCAAATGGCCAGAACACAGGTCAACAGCAACATAGATTCACACCTTTGGATAACCTGAACCATGGAGAAAAGTTTCTTTCTTGGTGGACTCTGCCCTGTGTTCTGCTGGGATTCTTCAGTGGCTAGCACAGAAGAAAGTGTAGAGGGTAGAAAGGAATATCACCACATGGCGACCACAACTCAGTTTTAATTTTCCTTGTACAGCAATAAAGAACACCTCTGGAGCTCATTCCCCTTGCCTGGTGCCCAGTGTTCTACTTCAGGCTCCATTGAACTGATCTGCCAGTTCACAGGAGCTTCAAATTCTAATATTCTTTAATGTTCCTGCTGTCTGCTCACAGAGGCTTCAAGCAAATTCCCCCTCCATGGTAGCCAGGTCTTATCACAAAGCTCTGTTAAAAGGGAAGTGTGCCACCTGGGTCTTCCCTAGAACCAGAATTATCCTATCCAAGCTTTTAGAGGCCAGTTAATAAATGCCTCTGGTGAATGAGGGGCATGCTATGTTTTGCTTATGTAACTAGCCCTTAAGATCCCCATAATCTATACATTGGTATAGCTATATATCATAATCTACATTTTATAGGGACACAAATGTGTAGAAAAGATTAAGTACTTTATCCATGGTTACCTGACTATAAGTAGGACTCATAAAGCCCTTAGAAATCATGCTGTAATGTCCCCAGACCACCTGCACCTGAATCAAGTATAATATTTATTAAAGTTGAAATTTCCAGTGCCCTACCTCAAACACACCAGTCAAGTCTTTGAGAACGTGACTATCAGAGATTCTAAATATATTGAAGCTGAAAAGCAACACATTCTGTACCCAGTGAAGGAAATGACTTTAAAGGGGATGTCAATATACTTCAAATAGAAATAGCCATAAATGTTGGCATCAATCAGTCTAAAATAGCTTACATATGCTCACTTTCCCTGTTATTCTGCATCATGTTAAGGGGCATAAAATAGAAATTGTCATACACCAAGGTTCACTTTATATATAGCAGTATATTTCAGACCCCAACTCTTGAATTTGTGCTCTGACTCTGACCCCTGAACACAAGCACTTCCTTATAGTGTGCCTCCTGTTAATCAACCAGTATATCAAGTTCTATTTTAGAAAGAGAGGACTTAAGTAAATCGCATCCAGTCCTCTCTGACAGCTGCTCCTGCCCTTCCTAAGGTAGAGTTGTTCTGGAATCTTCTAAAGAAACAGACTTGGGTTCACTTCTGTGAGGCCAGTTTGCGTGAGACCATGCCTAACAGATAAGTGTGAATGAAATATATATTACAAGAAATTTATTCCTTATGTATTGCTGGTAAGAAAAGAGAATTTTGTATTCAAGTAAACATACCAAAGATTTTTTTCTAACTTGGATTAAAAGAAATGTTGTACAAGTTTACATGCGATGACGAAATGACAAAGATTGAGAGAGTCAATCAAAGTGCAGTGCATTGCTCACTTGGCAAACCCACCACTAAACTAAATACCATGGAAAACCTCCGCACAGAACACTTCCTCTGAGGTCTCGGAGGTTTTATAGGCACTGCCTTGATGGCTCATAGCAGGGATTATCATTCCTAACTCACATATGGGAAAAGCAAAGTCAAGTATGCCGTTATATTGGGGCCTATGACAGTCTCCCTTTTGAAGCAATGTGAAAGCATATTATAGCGGTAAGTCATATGTTAGTATAAAATGTGCAGCAAACCTTCTGCTTTAAAATAAGTCTTTTCCAAAAGTGTTCTTACAGATACTTATGAAAAAGCTTAAACATTTCAAAATGATCAGCAGTAATGAATAAAAAAAAAAAAAACTTGAATGAATCAACTTGAGAGAGAAAGAGAGAGAGAGAGACTGTAAACATATGGCTCAGGAGGCAAACCTATACTTGTTTAGAGTACAGAGCTGAAGTTTCCATCTCTGAAGTTGAGCACAGGAATGACTTCACCGTCAACGGCTTCCGTATGTTTCATATTTTTAAAGCTGACCATTCATAATAAAGATTCTTTGATCCAAGATCAAATATTTGAATCAATTCTCTCTACACTCCCTGGGTCACCACTATAAAGGCTTCACCCTCCCTCCTACCTTAGCCTCAACAGTGCTTCCTGCATTCATAACCATCCCCTCTTGTCTGTCACCTCTGCAGTCTTTTTCACCTCTTTGCTGTGGGTTTTATCTCTGCTTGTTAACTTCTCACACAAAAGAGGCACCATAATAAATAATTCTTGTACATAATAGGTTAACCGCTATAATGAAAATAATTCCCCTGAGAAATTCAGGAATCTTTTAATAAGACAGAAAGCCTATGGTCACATAGTTGGTAAAAATCTACTCTCTCAGACAGGAAAAAAATTTTTCAATAGATGAAACCCTTGTCTATATGCAAAAAAATTAAAATAAGGATAAAACAAACATTTTAATTAGCTTATATCTCTTGGATTTAAACTAGTGAAAGTGAAATGACACTTTAAATTTTTCAAAATTCAGTATTTTATTTTTAAAAGGGTCTTAAAACAGGTGTAAAGTTGAGATAAAATGTGAAAATATTAAAGACTGTCTAGCCAATACTTAAAGTTTAGCATATTCCTATCCTAAATTGGTTCAAGTATTTTAAGGCTTTCTTAGGCTTTATTGAGAAGAAACATTTTTAATATAACTCTAATTTCTAAAATATTTAAATATGAACTCCACAGAAAGCTATGCATTAAACAAAGACAACCAAAAAACCTAAAATTTCTAGCAGACCATAAAATTAATTTGCAAATACTTCAATTATATTAGTGACCCAATTAAATATGACATAGAGGAAAGAGACAGAGGGAGATAGGGAAGGAGAAGGGAAAGAAACAGGACTAAAAATGCCCCCAAAATTGAAAAAAGTGTTTATGTATATATGCATGTATGTAAGTGTATATATAAATGTAACCTTAATAAATCAAAGCAAGAGATGCCATCAATTTGAGATGATCAGAGAAGGCAGCATGAAAAGGGTTGGAGGGAGAAAAGAGAAGGGGACAATGATACAATTATACATTAATTAAAAATTTGAAAATTTAACTGAGAAAATTATGTCATAGTTTCTCATTTCAACCTAGGTACTACACTAACAACACCAACAAAAACAAATAAGCAAATAACAAAGTTCTCCAGGACCTACAAGAAGAAAAGGTACCTTCACATGCATACCTTAGGGTACACAAATACATAAGCATACAAAATGCAAGGAAGAACGAAAAGAAGAAAGGAAGGAAGAAAGGAAAGAAGGACGGAAACAGAGATAGAAAGAACAAAGAAGTAAGAAAGGAAGTAAAAAAACAAAAACAAAAACAAAAGAAAGAAGGAAAGAAAGAAAAGACAGTGTTTACCAGACCTATGTCTCACCAGTTGTATCAAGTGGTGTGATTTCAGGTGCAAACATAGTCAACTAGCGATGACTGAGCAATACTGTCAGGCAAAATTGAACTTTCCCTCAGTTTGTACAAAATGGACAGGAGAACCTACCATCTATCCATTCTGGTGTATATTAGTCAGGGTTTCTACTCCTGCACAAACATCATGACCAAGAAACAAGTTGAGGAAGAAAGGGTTTATTCAGTTTACACTTCCATACTGCTGTTCATCACCAAAGGAAGTCAGGACTGGAACTCAAGCAGGTCAGAAAGCAGGAGCTGATGCAGAGGCCATGGACGGATGTTCTTTACTGGCTTGCTTCTCCTGGCTTGCTCAGCCTGCTCTCTTGTAGAACTCAAGACTACCAGCCCAGAGATGGTTCCACCCACAAGGGGCCTTTCCCCCTTGATCACTAATTGAGAAAATGCCTTACAGCTGGATCTCATGGAGGCATTTCCTCAACTGAAACTCCTTTCTCTGTGATAACTCCAGCTGTGTCAAGTTGACACAAAACTAGCCAGTACAATTGACCCCTTGTCAACTTAACACACAAACACATCACTAGTAAGCTTCAACCCTTACATTCTTATTCATCCCCAAGATCTAAATAACTTTAAACATCCCAGTCTTCACATATTCTTAAATTTTCAATCTCTTTAAAATATCCATCTCTTTTAAAATCCAAAGTCATTTTACAATTAAAAGTCTCTTAACTGTGGACTCCACTAAATAGTTTCTTCCTTCAAGAGGAAAAATATCAGGGCACAGTCACAATCAAAATCAAAAATCAATCTCCAACCGTCCAATGTCTGGGATCCAACTCACGATCTTCTGGCCTCCTCCAAGGGCTTGGGTCACTTCTCTAGCCATGCCCTTTGTAGCACACACGTCGTCCTCTGGGCTCCAGATTCCTGTACTCCACTGCTGCTGCTCTTGGTGATATCTCATGATACTGGCATCTCCAAAACACTGCATGACCCCTTCAGTCCTGGGCCGTCAATTGCAACTGAGGCTGTACCTTCACCAATGGCCTTCCATGGCCTCTAACAGTGCCGAGCCTCAGCTGCTCTGCATGACCCCTTCATGCCTTCAAAACCAGTACCACCTGGGTGATACTTTCACATTACCAAGTCCCGCTGCAGCAGGAGTACAACCTTGGCTATCTCTAGAACACAGCCTCTTTGTGCTTTCAGAAAACACTTCCCAGAAGATGTCACCTCAACGATGCTGGTCTCTTCTTAATCACGGCTAATTTCTTAGCTCCAGCTAACCAGCATCAATAGTCCCAGTAATGCAAAATTTTTGCTTTAGTAATTCTGGTATCTTGTTAATCACAGCTGATTTTTCAGCCCCAGCTAACCAGAACCACAGAATCTTTACAACCAAAGTAACAATGGCTCTGAAAATAGTCTTTAATTTTCCCTCTGAAATTTCACAAGCCAGGCCTCCATCTTCTGCACTGTTTTCAACATTATCTTCCAAGCTCCTACACAACATCTAACAGAGCTCTTAACACCGAATGGATCTTCTAGCCCAAAGTTCCAAAGTCCTTCCACAGTCCTCCCCAAAACATGGCCAGGTTGTCACAGGAATACCCCACTCTGCTGGTACCAATTTGTCTTAGTCAGGGTTTCTATTACTGCACAAACATCATGACGAAGAAACAAGTTGGGGAAGAAAGGGTTTATTCAGCTTACACTTCTATACTGCTGTTCATCACCAAGGAAGTCAGAACTGGAACTCAAGCAGGTCAGGAAGCAGGAGCTGATGCAGAAGCCATGGAGGGATGTTCTTTACTGGCTTGCTTCTCCTGGCTTGCTCAGCCTGCTCTCTTACAGAACCCAATACTACCAGCCCAGAGATAGTCCCACCCACAAGGGGCCTTTCCCCCTTGATCTCTAATTGAGAAAATGCCTTACAGCTGGATCTCATGGAGGCATTTCCTCAACTGAAGCTCCTTTCTCTGTGATAACTCCAGCTGTATCAAGCTGACACAAGACTAGCCAGTACATGCTGATTGTGGATTACCTTGCATACCACAGCAAACTGTTGGTTATTTCCTGCTCCAATTACAAGATAGCCGTCCTTGGTTTTAAAAGCCTTAAAAAGAAACAACAAATAGATATGTTAGAGTATGTCTGTACATGGGCAAGACCAGAAAAAAGGTTCAACTTCTAATAATTGTATATTGGATGCTTAAAATGTTTAAATTCAATAGTAATCTAATACATAACTTTTCTCTTATTAGTGCATTTTTTTTTCATTTAAGACTTTCAAGCTGCTTCCCACCTCTTCCAATGATCTGTAAAGCATTGCAAAAGCGTGACAAAAATTTAAGAAAATGCTAGGCTTATGTTTCATAACACAAAATCCTTCATTCATTGTACTGTAGAATAATTTTTGACATTTCAAAGTTTTGTGTTTTCTTAGTTTTTTCCCTGTAGAACTTTGGACAGGAAATAGTACAATTCTTTACAAACATTAAGAAGAATAGATAACCCTGGCACGATTAACAATGCCATATTGTGCTTGCAGACAGGAGGCATGGTGACTCTTCCACACGTGTGACCTTAGTGTAGATGGAGAACCAAGCTCTGTTCTCCAGTTGTCCAATCAGCTCTTTCTCAGCAAGGTTCTTGAGTTTCTTTCTTCATAGGTAAGCTTTGCTCTGCAACCTCACCCGCTTTTCCTTCACTGGGCTCTCTTGGAAGGGACTGCAACCCTCTAGTCTGGCAACCTTTGCCTCCTCTCTGATGACCTCTGTGCTGCCTTGGAGCACTTCCTTCGCAGTCATCTTTAGTCTTCTCTTTCACTAATCTGTTTCTTCTGCCTCCACTGAAAATATCCTAAATACAACACCTCACCACACAACACAACATGGATTTTGCTTCTTTCCCTCCATTTCTAACAGGCATAAAAATGCACCCTACCTATTCTTGTTCACACCATATTGCCAATCCTTTGCCACTGTGTTACCCTATCACTATATCCAACTGATACTGCCACTTTCTCAGGTCCCTGCCTTACCTCCTATTTTTGTTGTTCTTCATCTCCCATCTCTCTGACTTGCTCACTGTCCATGTGCCCTCCTTGCAAGTCTTTTCATCACCCACTAGCATCAATCTTTGTTCTTTTTATTTCAGTTGACAGTGATCCGGATAACTATTGGTGTTTCTCAAATGGCAAGAAGGGAGTCTGAACTGACTTGTGGGTCAGCTGCAAAGGTTTTGAGATCAGGATTTTTAGTGAACCATTGCTAACTATGAAGGTATACCAAATCTCTGTTATTTTATGTATTTCTTTTTAGCTGAGGTGGCAAATGGGAAGTGAGGTAACCATTTACTGTCAAGCATAATACAACGAATTTTTGTCAGAATTTGGATCAGTGATCTGTTCAATAAATTTTGGAGGGATGTCATTTCATTTTAATAAACTTCCTTTTTAATGAATGAAGAACTGCTTTTTATTTCCTTCAACTTCCACCATGTAATGAAACATTACCAATATAAGAGAAATTTTAATACAGTATAGTAACGTTGTGGTCACTTATAAGAAAGTCGGAATTTAGCAGCCTTTGAGCCAACAGAGCATAACATGATTAGAACACAAATTATAAGACTGAGGTAAAATATTAGTTATCATAATAACTATTCCCTATTAACAGTTCAAACTGCTCATGAAATAAATATATCTTAAAAAGAACATTTCTGAAAATGAATTAGCACCACAGAAAACTGGGCAGGGAGAGAATATGACAGAAATAAATGAATTACCTACAATACTATACCCCAAAGAAATAAGTTCACAGAAGTCTTTCTTCTCTCATATACACCTTTACATAATTAATATTTCATTATATTGCTAGTCTTCTTTTTAATGTTAATACCGCTCCCAAGAATAATGAAATGTCATCATTTTAATAACCAAAATATATACTCAAAGTTTAATTAAACATTCTCAGTTTGTTCAAACTGTGGGGCATTTTTATTTTATTCTCTTAGTTTTAAAATAAGCATTAATATAACTGATATAAATTTTTAAATTTAATTTACAGTAAAACTATAACAAAGTGCCTAATATAATTAAATTCTTTAAAATCTGTAGCTACTTGTATTATGAATGCTAATTATGTTCCCCCAAAAATTGCTTGCATGAGAGTGCCTATACATTGCTTCTGGGAATCTGCCCCAGTTGGTTCTGGTTGGGAAATAAAGATGTCAACAGCCAATACCTGGGGAGGACAGACAGAGGTGGAATTTTAGGATTTCCTAGCTGGAGACCAGGAGAGAGGGAGAGAGAGAGAGAGAGAGAGAGAGAGAGAGAGAGAGAGAGAGAGAGAGAGAGAGAGAGAGAGAGAGAGCTGGGAAAATATGAAAAAGAGGAGAGACACCGTATCAAAGAAGAGTGCAAGATAAATACAGCCACCATGTGAAGGAATCGAGAGAAAAAGTGGACCCAGAGCAGCCAAGATAGAGCAGAAGAATTAATAAGTAGTAACTCGAAATTATTGGTGGGAGATAAATTCTAACAGCAGTGGAAGTGGCCCCACTATGATGTTGTTTAAGACACATTTAAAATAAAAAGGGGTGTGTGTGTGTTTCATTTGGGGGCATAAACCATTTGGGATGAGTAGTAAACCCACTGCAGGGATTTATTAATAATTATTTCTACAAAGATCTATTCTTATCTCCAGAAACCAATATATTAAACTAGATAATTAAATGCTAAGTCTATTTTACTTAACATGTGCAATATCAAGCATGTTACATAATTGCGAAGGCTTGGCTTTAACTTCTATAAAATATAAATGATTAGCACTTACGTTTAATTTTTTATAATAATTAAGTTTGTTAAGGTGAATTCATTCATTCACCCATCTAACAAACGCTTACTGACATAATACACTATATGTTTCACTGGGAATGATGGGTAAAAAACATAACAAATGATCCATCACAAAGGACTTACATTCTAATAAAGTAGCACACATCCACCAATCATTGATAAAAATAATGGCAGACTGTGACAGACTCTAGAATGGAAGCATACAGGCCAAAATGAGATCTTACAATACATACTTCTAATGTAGTTTGGGACAAAGGAAGAGAAGGCAGAAAATGTCTCTTAGAAAAGTGCTCTGTATGCTGAGAACTAAGAATTTATATGATGCATTGAATAGAGTTGGGAGGAGTAGGTTGGTAATGGAAGACAGAATGCATGTGCACATGGCCCTATCGTGGGGAGAAGCAATGAACCACAAGAAGAGAGAGAGAAGCATCAGTGAGGCTGCAGAAGAGGAAAAGAGGAAGTTGCAGGGCATGGGAAATACATTATGTACATCAAGATAATCGGAAGTCACTAAAAGGACTTGACTGATCAAGCCTGAATTTCAGAAAGACCTCTCTTTCTTCAGTATAGCCACTGCTCGAGGATAAGATTTGAACTGAGGAAGCTGAGTAAGAGGCTACTATGATGATCATGACAGAGAAAGTGTAGACATAGACTAAGGGCCGTGTGAGTAGAGACAGAAGGGAATGGGATTAATAAAGAGGGGTAAGCGAATGGGATTGATGATAGACAGGGTGTGGTGGTTGTAAGTGGCAGACTAACCAAAAGGAAGATGCCACAGGTGACACTGATATTTATGAGAATTTGGATAAAATCTTGGCAGTCATTTGCTTATAATGTATATCTGAATAAATCACATAGATGAAACTATTAAGAAGCAGAGTAGGGTAAGGACCAACAAATTCCTCAGGGGTGATGTTTTATATTCTCAGAAAGAACTTCTCTAATGGCTCAAGAATGCAGCGTGGACTCATTCAAGGATGAATTAGCACTGAGAGATGTGGGGTAAACATATGCAGTAGGAGTGATATAGAGCTTGTTTAGGGGAACATGAGACAAGATGATGAGAGAGAATTCCAGTTTGTTACACACAATGAGAGAGCAAAGCACTGAAAGAAACACATTTGAAATTGGAGGTATTAAGATACCAGATAAGTGCTTCCTTGTCAAGTTGCAGTGTTGTGAGTAATAAAAAACAAAACAAAACAAAACCAAAAACAACAAAAAAGCAAAAAACAAAACAAAACAAAACAAACAAACAAACAAACAAACCACACTATTGCCTTTGCCCATGACTGCTGCTGCTGCTGCTGCCCTTGCTCTGGCCTCCCAGCTTCCTTTTGTTCCTCTGGCTTAGCTCCACTAAGCTGCTATCACCAGCCCAGCTTCTCTCTACCCACCTTTGCTCCACAGATGAAAAACACTCAGACAGCTTTATTACTTTAGAATTTGCCTACTACAATTGTCGGGCACAGATTCTCCTCCCCTAAACTTATCAGCTAGCCTGTATCAGTTACATGGCCTCCCTGCTCAACTTCCTTGAGCATACACCCTTGGCGGAGGCCACTGGCTCTAGCTTCCCCAAGATCTTACATGATAGCTGCGTGCTCCTCATTCCAAAACCTGGCTTTAAAAAGCCCTTCTCTTTCCCTGCATCTACTTTTCCTCCTGGGACCCAGAAGTCCCACCTATCCCTTCAACCCAGCAATTGTCTCCCAGCTTCCTTTATTGACCAAGTCAAGAACCATTTATGGAACCAGGCCTTAATATCAAGCACCTTCCTCTACATTTTAGTAACATAGCCTTAGAATAAACACATACTTGTATTGTTATGTTTAGGATTTCTCAGACATATATGGGAAAAAGAAAAAACAAAGTGTAGGAAACTTAGAGAATTACCAAAAATATGATTGTGCAATGAAGCATAAACCATGATCCTCAGGAAGAAGGTGGTAAAGAAAACAAGAGGAATGAAGCAGGCTGTATGCATCAGGCAAGTCAAGGCAGAGCCCATCCCAAACAGTCATGATACAAGGTGAAAGAATAGGGCACAATAAACAATTGAAATAGAAGAACTACATACAGCAACAGTAGAAGGGAATCTTTTTCAGGTTATAACTAGGGAACTACAATATACACTGAATAAAGCAGCTGCTGATACCAGGCAGGGACTTGATTAGGCCACTCTATCAAGTAATTATTATCATATGAACACAAAGATAATTCCTAGTGCATCCAAATCCCTTGTACCCTAACACTAGCCCTCGCCAACACTGCAAACAACCCCTTGTAATTCACTTGATTCATTGCACATTCACCAGATTCCACAACACATAATGCATTGTACACTGGGCCTTTCATCACCTAGCTTAGCTGCAAACATCCGTGACTGAAGGGTTCTTTCAAAAAATTCAAATCCCAGGGAAAAAAAGCATCTCCAGTTTCTGCATAAATTGATGGGGAAACAGGCAGGAAGGGCAAGAATCTACCGTTTCCCAAGAACGAGCTCAGAGCCAAGCTTTTGCTCACAGGACACCAGAGTTTATCCTTCCTGAAGAAAGAAACCCATCCTTCTATCAAGAGTGTTTCATCAAAGATGGCAAGATTCTGAAATAGAAAATATAAGGTGATATACAATGTCAGCAATTTGAGGTATTAGGTGTTCCAACCATCCAGGCAGACTTCTTGAGTAAGAGAACTTGTGAGTTCAGAGTACTTAGAGAAGTTTCAGAAGCAACAGGAGACCACAGCTGAGGCTTTGTGGAGTAGACGTTGGGATGTGGGTAGCAAGCATATTTATTCTAGAATATATGCTGCACATGGAAGGTTTCAGTCCTTCCCAGAAATTATGATTATTGGGCTTCCAGTGGTGTCTTAGTTGGTAATCTCACCAATAATAACAACACAGATGGACTTCTAGACAAACCTCACTAATTGAATATACTCAAGGGAAAAGGGGGAGTATAGCTATGCCTTCCTGTACTGTCTTTGTAAACTGTCCTGTCTGTATATGTATAATTCTGTCTCTACCATTAATAAGGTATGTGTAATTGCTAGGGTTATCAACTTCAAATAAATAAATAAATAAATAACAAATACACATGCTAAGCCTTCCTGGGGCTACTTACATTTAACAACATTTTCTTCCACAAAAGGGAACCACTGCAAATGCCCTTCATCATTCACAGGAAAAAGACATTCCATGAAGTCTTTCTAATCTTCACTGCCTTTATAATGTTTTCTGTACCATCAGGCAACTGATTTCTGGGTCTGTGCTGGCACATCATGACCAATACAGAGCACTATTTCCTACTGCTAACAGTTCAGTGCACCTTATGGTGCTGGAGCCAGCTGCCAGATGGCAACAAGGCATGGACTGCTTGCAGATCAAGAACAGTGTCATCAAAGGAATGGAACGACACAGAGAATAGCAAGTGAGTTCCAGCCTCTCAAGCTTCCCTACTACCATTTTGGCAATGAGTACACATTTTTCATGTGGAATAACACATTTTGAAAACTCATTGCAAAATACAAGCCCTTTCTTGAATTACATAATTCTGTAGTGCCCTTGAAAGCAATGTTATAAGAGGATTTCTGGCTAGAATTCACCAAAACCACAGGAAGTTTGAATGTTTAGAGATATTTTTGAGACTCTTTTAACCTATCTAAGATTTTTAATCACTTGGCTTTTGGCACCACCCAAAGAGGAAATCACAAGGAAGGACATGTGGAAAGGCCTTCAGTCATTTGTGTCCTTTACAGGTTGTAAAGCAATATAATTTTCCTTATAGCACATGGTGAGAAAAGTCTGGTTTTCTTCAAAAAACAAAAACAAAAAAGAGCAGCAGCAGAAAATAATGATTTGAATATTTTTTTCCTTAGACCTGAGCTAGAAGTGACTTCTGATGGTCCTGAGCTGACTGTGTTGGTGTGAGCCACAATCTAGATTACTTGGAAAGTTTGTCAACAGCGCCCACTTCTAATGTAAAGCACACAACAAGCCAAAACAGAGTGCTTGATTTCTCCTAAACCCTCCAATGTAAGAATTCACTGGCAGTAACCATGTCTCCTTAACTTCCCTCTTATATCCCAAACATAGTATGACACTCATGGCTTTACAGCATACATGCCATACCGAAAAGTATCACAGGGGACAAGAAGCCTAAACTGACCTGAGACTCACGGGGTGTACCGAGCAGAAATTTATTCAAGCAGTCACAGCATTTTACCAGCAGCTAAACACTCAAGACTTAGAATAAGAATATCTTAAAGAAATTTGTGGAATTGATTGGCAACATTTTCAAGCATAAATTAACTCCATATTTATTAGTTTAAAAAAATCAAAAAAGCAAGAATCAGGAGATAAAAAACAAAAAAAAACAATGTTAGACCTGTGCAGGCCTAGATGACAGCTAAATTTCATCCCAGGGCAATTTGAATAACCACAATTATGGAAAGCAGTGATTCAGATATAGTATGAGCGTGTAGAAAGGAATAGGTTCAAAACCTGCCAGAATAGTATGTGAAATGCCTATTTAGTTGTAGATTAGCCTATAAGAGATATGGTAATTATAGGGGCCCAACTATAGACTCAGAGCATTGCTCCAGACTTTACATAGGGGATTGTGATCACAGGGGTAAAATGGTTTGGCAAGAATATAGAATTTAGCCTAAACAAACAAAAACAACAAACAGAAAATATAGGAAAAGCAAAAGCCAAGCACTCACAGAAGACATTATGAAGCAGGAGATTGATTGTTAGTGCATGTAGGTTTGTGAACAGCAGGCAAGAGCAATGTCATGCTCCCCATGCTAGCCAACTGTTGTTGCATCATTATTTGGACAACAGATAGCACTATTTTTGTTACATCAGCACCATTATGTGATTACAAACGCAGAAACTGAAGAAATATTAAATACCTCAGTTCTGAGAATGAAAGATATCGTTAGGGTCACTGGACAGGGGAGTGCAGGAGATCAACAAAATAATATAGATTACTGCCAGGTCCTTGTTTGCTTCCCAGAAATTGAAGTTTAGTTCCTATTGCTGAAGACATGACACCTTGCACAAGGGTCTAAAGGAATCAAGCTGGAGTGAAACTGAAAATTTCATCTCAAAGGACAAGTCCTCAAGAATCTGAAGATGCTCAGTAGGGAAAGATACATCCTAGTGATGGAAACCTAGCCAACTGTTTACAGCTAATGAGGTCATTGACATTAGAGAAGAACATAACACCACCACTTTCCTACACCAGGGCAATTTCTAAGTGCATTCTAACTATGTGTCACTACAACCACAGATAAGTAGCTGTCACACCTGAAGTTTTGTAGCAAATGGAGTTACAAAAATCCACACCTGGTCAAAATGCTGAGAACAATTGACTGCAGCATACCAATCCCTAATTGATACATCCATAATGTAACTTCTACACCTTAAGGAACATCACAGAGGAGGCATGTAAATACAATAAGGGCTAGAGGACCAATAAAACTATTGTGAGACATTGTCTTCTAGATATGATAGGGAGGCTGAATTCATAAAATCTCAACAACATGGTTTCTCAAACATGACCAGCACAATAGTAGCAACAGATAACATGACAACATAAGAGGGGGAATCTTACAGGGCTCTAATCTACTCCTGGATGAAGAACTACAGCAATTAATGCCTACTTAAAGAGGGAGAATCAGTCTCCTCCAAGGACAAGCTGCAGCCAGGTTTTTCCAATGCCAAGTAGTTCACCCTAAACAAATACACATGATCACAACACTAAATGGACTCAGCAAGCTGTATTTATATATGAATATATATATATATATATATATGTATATATATATACATGGTATATCCATATATGTAACAATAAGTAAAGAGGAAGACATCATGAATTTGAGAGGAAATGGGGGAAGAGGAGGAGTTCTTGGAAGGAGAGAAGGGCTAGAATTGAAATGACACAAAATACTATTCATATTTAATTCTTAAAAGAAAATGTAATTATTAATTTTCTTTTAAAATAAAATACTGAACAATATACAAAAGACTTGATTGCAAAATTTGGAAGCAGAAAATAGGGTAGAGGAGCAACTCTCTAGAATTCAAAGATAAATAATTAGGACCCTCTAAGATCAATGTAGCAAAAAGAACTACCACAGCCAACTTCCTTCCCCAAAGATGACCACTGAAGTTTGAAGATGAAGCTTAGTTAAAGACAGATGGTGGCTATGTTCTCCTTACAGTTCCAGATGGCCTGACTAGACACTGACAGTTCCCATCTCTTAACTGAGGTAGTATTACTATATTTTTCCAAGGCCAAAGTTTACTGTGTGAGTCTATAACACCAGCCTCTATAGCTTTTCTAGAACACACAACAGATAGTTTTTACCAAGTAATTGGACATGAGCCTGAAAGTAAAATGTACTTCCCATCTAAATATAAAATAAACTCCTGGGCATGGACCTGGAACCTAAGTGCAGATGGGGAAATGTGTGACAGTGGAGAATAAGTGTTGATAGGGTAACCCAATGGACTGTGGGAACAGGTAAAATGTAGTCTTCAATAGTAGCCAAAAAATAATTCCTAATGATATTCTGCTACACTCATAGATCTGTGCCTGGTCCAAAGAGGCTTCCTTTGATAGAAGATGGGCATGGGTACAGATACCCACAGCCAGACATTATTTGGAGAGGGAGTCTAAATGGAAGGAATACATCTGGTCCTTCCCCTTGGAGTTAGGGGAAACTTGAGGAAGCAGAAGGGAAAGACTGTAGGAGTCAGAGGGTATGGAGGGTACCTGTAGAACATGACCCACTGAATCAACTAAGCAGGGCTCATGTGGGCTCACAGAAACTGAAGTGTTGCATATGGCCTGCATGAGTTTGCACCTTGCCCTCTGTGTATATGTTATAGCTGTTACCTTGGTGTTTTTGTGAGACTCCTAAATGTGGGAATGGGTATGTCTCTGACTTTTTCCTGCTCTTGGAACTCTCTTTCTTCTATTGAGTTGTCTTGCTCAGCCTCAATGTGAGGGCTTTGCCTTGTCTTGATGTATCTTGTTTGTTGTGTTTGGTTGCTGTCTCTTAGAACCTGCTCCTTTCTAAAGGGAAAAAGACAGGGAGTGAATCTGGAGGAGAAGGAAGGAGGAAGAGAGCTGAGATGAGTGGAAAAAATAGAAACTGTGGTCAGGATTGCTGTATGAGAGAAGCCTCTATTTTCAAATATATCTAAAGCAAGTCAATTATATGGTTTAAAAAAAAAAGGCTTCTAGAATACATCTGAAAAATTTACAGACATGTCTACAAAGCACTAGAATAGGGCTGGTGACGTATCTCAGTGAGTACAGGTGTTTGCCATTAGATCCTGATTATCTGAGTTTGATCCTCAGAACACATGCAGAAGAAGAGAACTGGCTCTCACAAATTATCTTATTTCCACACATACTCTGTGGTACACACAAGCATGTCAACACATGCACATGACAAACACACACATGCACACATACATACACACATACACACATGCACACATACACACACACGGAGAGAGACAAACATCGAATAAATAAATAAAATTTAAAAGCAAAATTAAAAAGCAATAGAGCAAACAGATAAAAGGGGGAAGTGTATTGCAGGACAGTGAGAAAATCACCATACTCCAAAGTTTGGATTCTTTTTTTCTACACTATAGATGAGCCCCATGACATTGTGTACAATGTTCATGCTTTTTGCCACTGATTTACCTCAAGATCCCTTGAACTTTTTGAAGACCCATTCCTTCATGAAATATTAATAATGCCTCTATGGGCTAAATTGTAAAACACCAAGAAGAGAACCAGAAGCAAACATTAAAGGATTGAAAGGCCACCTATGCTCACAGATCAGCAGAATGAATTTTGTAAGAAATAGCTAATTCTACCAAAAACAGTTGACATACCCATCAAAATTCCAGTGTCATACTTTACACAAATAGTAAAAACAATTGTAAAACTCATATGGAAGCTGAAATAATTCTGAACAAAAAGAACCATCCTGGCAGTATCACGACATATGGTTTCAAATTATTTTAAGAAGTCAAAGGAACAATGTGGGGAATTGCAGGCTGGTATCCAGTTGAGCTGAGGTCTGAACCCCGAGGTTATAATTCACCTACATGACATGGTAGGCATTCCCTCAAGCTCCTGGAACTCTGTCCCCTGCCTAAGTTACCACCCCCCACAGCCCCCACAAGAGAAGCATGGCTAGAAGTCACGTAGGTAATGGCCCAAGCTACTGACCGTTAGGCTAAACTCCTCCCCAATTACCTAGCAACAGTAAAGACCATAAAAAGGGCTGTGCAGCCCCACCTCATGCTCTTACCTCTTATGCTCTTCTCACTCCTCACTCTCACCCTTTCTCTCCCCTCTCTTTCTCTTCTCTCCTCTCTCCTTTCTCTTTGTCTTTTTGTCTCCTCTTCTCTCCTTCTTCTTCTTCTTCTACTTCTTCTTCTTCTTCTTCTCTCTCTCTCTCTCTCTCTCTCTCTCTCTCTCTCTCTTTCTCTTTCTCTTTCCTCCCTTCTTTCCCCTGCCTTTCTATAATAAAGCTCTAAAACCATAGAGAGTCTCTGCTCCATCAAGATCTTCTGCGTACTCTGATCAGTGTTGGGAACCTCTTCCCTTATCCCTCTCTCCCATAACCCTGGTGGCTTTAGCAAGGTAGCTCCAGGGATCCCCAGGTATGGTTGCCCCTTGGGCAACCCCTGAAGAGTGGGATAGAGGAATGCCCACCCAGGGATGAGTGGAAAGAGTAGGTAGCATGCCTCCCACACCTGACTAACAAAGTATAGGTGGAACTCTGGTGGGGTGTGGGCCTTTTCCCTTCCCCCACATCCCCAGGGCCCCCTTTTTAGTTCCCACATAACAAAAACAGCATGGTATTGCCACAGAAACAAGCATGCAGATGAATGGAACAGATACAGACATAAACTCACACATCCTTGTCCTGGCTGGGCAGAAGTGGGGGCTTCTCTCAGACAAGCTAGCACACATAAGCTTAAGGTGAATAACAGGAAAGTAAATTGCTACTCTAAGGAATGGAAGACCAGACAGGATACGTTTCCTGTCAAGATGGAGGATAATCTCCCTTCGGACTTTGATGTGATCGTAATAGGGACAGGTCTGCCTGAATCTATCATTGCAGCTGCATGTTTACGGAGTGGGCAGAGGCTGCTTGCCTTCCTACTGCAGAGGAGTCATTAAGCATGAGGAGCTGTGAACTATCATCACTGGTCCAGAGAGTTCACCAGAAGTAAACGATGCTGAAGTAGGAGAGAAAGAAACTCAGAGTGATGCAAAAAGTCCAACAGAACAATCAAGTGCAAATTTGCCTAAAGTACAAGACAACCCAGAGACACCAAAGAAAAATGTAATTACTTACTTGCAGATTATTAAAGAAAGAAGATTTAACATTGATTTAGTATCAAAATTTCTCTATTCTCAGGGATTACTTATTGATCTTCTAATCAAATCAAATGTTAGTCGGTATGCAGAGTTTAAAAGTATTACGAGGATTCTTGCATTTCGAGGAGGAACTGTGGAACAGGTTCCCTGTTCCAGAGCAGATAGATGTCTTCAATAGTAATCAACTTACTATAGTAGAAAAGTGAATGCTTATGAAATTTCTTACATTTTGTGTGGAATATGAAGACCATCCCAATGAGTACAAAGCATATGAGGAAACTATATTTTCTGAATACTTAAAAACTCAAAAATTAACCCCCAACCTACAATATTTTGTCCTGCACTCAATTGCAATGACATCAGAAACAACAAGCAGTACTGGAGATGGTCTCAAAGCTACTAAAAAGTTTCTTCAGTGTCTTGGGTGGTATGGCAACACTCCATTTCTGTTTCCTTTATATGGCCAAGGAGAACTTACACAGTGTTTCTGCAGAATGTGTGCTGTGTTTGGTGGAATCTATGTCTTTGCCATTCTGTACAGTGCCTCATAGTGGACAAAGAATCTAGAAAATGTAAAGCAATTATAGATCAATTTGGTCAAAGAATAATCTCTAAACATTTCATTATTGAAGACAGTTACCTTTCTAAGAATACATGTTCTGGTGTACAGTACAGGCAGATTTCCAGGGCAGTCCTGATTACAGATGGATCTGTACTAAAAATGGATTCAGACCAACAGGTCTTCATTTTGGCAGTGCCAGAAGAGCCAGGAACTTTTGCTGTTCGAGTCATTGAGTTATGCTCTTCAACAATGACATGCATGAAAGACACATACTTGGTACATTTGACTTGCATGTCTTCTAGAACAGCAAGAGAAGATTTAGAACGAGTACTCCAGAAATTGTTTACTCCATATGTAGAAATAGAAGCAGAAAATGAACAGGTTGAAAAGCAAGAATTCTATGGGCACTCTACTTCAATTGAGAGAGTCTTCAGATATCAGCAGAGATTGTTATAATGACTTACCGTCCAATGTCTATGTGTGCTCTGGCCCTGACTGTGCTCTAAGAAATGATAATGCAGTCAAACAGGCAGAAACAGTTTTTCAGTGAATCTGCCCAAATGAAGGCTTCAGTCCAGCCCCGGCAAATCCTGAAGATATTATTCTTGATGGAGCAGCTCACAACAAGAAGTTTCAGAATCCAGAGTCATTCCAGAAACCAACTCAGAGACTCCCAAACCAGAAGAACCCTCTAAACAGTGGATGTGCATCAAACCTAACATTCTACTTTGGAAATTCCTGTAGCCTTCACAGTCTTCTTGATAGAAGGAATATTTGAAATCTTTCAAAAAGCAACAACCAACTTGTTAGGAAAAATTAGAAGAAACAGGCTCCAGAAATTCAAAACGGAATTTCTTCAAAGAGGGCATTTCCAGAAACATAAAACACTTATAAAGCACATTAACTTGACTGTTTTAACATACCAAACCTGTGACATTAGCAGGTGAAAATACAAATGGACTGATTCCCAGAAATGTAGTTATGATGTGAAAGGGGTCCTATGCTTCATTAACAATTATGTGGTGTTCACAGAAATTTGTTCGCCAATTGTGATCTTTTTTGCTGAAAGCCACATCTGGAGAGTCAGCTCACATACTTATTTTGGTTATTGGAACTATATTTTCAATCTGGGCATGATATAACAGATAAAAGCATGTGTAAATATGGTAGAATAAAGCTAAACTATCATGAACTGACCAGTAGCCTATATTTGGAGTAAAAGTTGGTTTTATTTTCTATGTTAAATGCTGAATATGTTAATAATAAGGTGTTTAGACACTTTGCTAATTTTAATTTCTTAGTAATTAGTGATTTGGATGTAAACCACATACACATTGGCCAAACTTCAAAGAATAAGAAATAGAAGAATACAAGCAACCATTTGATAGGGTGATTCTACTGAGTTAACGGAAGCACTAACTTCTTATCCACAGAACTAATTTCATCATAGTCGTGTTACTCAAAATATTAGGCAAATTGTTAAACTTCTTATCTTCAGTTTCTCCGGATATGAAGTGAAACCTGCCTCCTGTAAGAGAGCAGTCATGAAGATCAGTGCAGCACTAACAGTAGGGTGGTTCTTCTGGACAATAGTGGTTTGGGACTTTCCTGCTAAGTGATCTGTGGAAAATATCAAACCAACCTCATGATCACAGTGTTATATTTATTGCAGTAAATTTTTTAATGCCAGTCTGTTTCCTAAACTCATTAATAACAGGTGGAATGGTAGTAATTTTTTTTTCATCCTTTTGATGCAATCAGAAAAAAAAATCTCTTCTAGGTCGTTTACTGAGTGTATTATTAAAATGCTTAAAGCTCCTGAATATGATTAATAATGGCTGAAATACCACAAAATTGTTTTCAAAATTGTAGACAAACCTATTTGTTGTTGCCTCAGAGTGTCATGCTAAACCTTTGAAGAGCATTTTTTTTGTTTTCTTAATTATTGCTTAATACTTGTTTTTACTGTATTAAGTTCAAAACAACACCAACAACAAACCTTAATGTTGTGTTGTAAAACCATGTCTAAAGTCATAGGAATAAAATTACTGTTTTACATAATGCAAACATTTCAGTAATTTTAAATTTTGAAGTTGCTGATATCAAAAATTTTTTACTTGTTTGTTGAAAGTATTTAAATATGCATGCCTGTTTCTGGAAACCAAAAATGGTATATCATTAAGTGATAAGATCCAATAACTAATCCTTGTTGCTTTTGTATATTTTTTCTAGTTGATGTGCCTGTCCAAGAAAGCATATATGATAAATGTCAGTTTCTATTTCTATATAATAAAATGGCCATGGACATGGGTAACTTCTAGAATAGTGGACATTTCTAAAATAATATCTACAATTATAATGTTAGTTATTAATAATTATTAACTTCTGGCAAGATTGTTTCTAGAATTGTTATCTAGTTCCTAATAGTAGCAATCATTTAAAGGAATTTAAAAAACAGTTTCTTGCAAATACTTATGTGCTACTGGTATTGAATAATTTGTCTTTTGCTCAGTAAAAGTTCTTACGTATTTAAAAAGGCATGAATATATAATAATTTGCACACTGTAACAAGGAATTTTCTGAGGAAATAAAGACTTTTCAATGCAAAAAAAAAAAAAAAAGGAATAGAAGACCACCATACGTAGTAGACAGAGCACTTCAGAGCTAGGTATCTAAAGAAATCTCTCCCTGTTAAATTCATAGGGCAAAATAACCCATGAGTTGAGCACAGTTTAATTACTTCCTTTCTCAAGTCCCCCAAAACTGTGAGTTAAGCCCAAATCAGCTGATCAAAGGTTCACAGATCTCTCTATATGCAACTAGAAGAAAAACAGACCCAGACTTCTACCAATACAAGACAACCATTCCAAGTTGACAGAGGATTAAAGACCTCAAAACATACCTTAACCATTCCTAGGCTGTGAGACAATCATTTAAAAGGATGTAATTTGAACATTATTCTGTGTGTACCTATGTCTCCAACATTGGTTATACCCAAGAGTTGGATTCCTACAGGCATATAGACCATGACTGAGCCCTGATTGTATTCTGCAAGACATGTAATAAAATGTTAAATTAGGAAGCCGTGTCTCCCAAAGTAATTCAAAAGCAGAGTCAGTAGAAACCTTCTAAATCAACATGAAAAGAAATTTAAGTCCTTCTGTTACATCAGTTTTTTAAAAAAGTGTTCTTAGTCTCTTTAGCTACTTAAGAGAACACACCTGGTCTTCGATGCCCTGCCCCTCTCACCATATGAACATACCACATTATCTAAAACGTTCAGGGGTAGCAAAGATATTTTGGTTATTTTAGAGTTTAACTGGCTGTTTGTGAAATAGTTATATTTTAGTTTGTCTGATATTCCTCCCGTATGAGTAATTGTGAAAATCACTGAGAAATTTTTATATATAGTAACAGAATGAGTTAAGAATAATTTGCCATTGCCTGTCTCCCAAAATACAGCTTTTCACCCCAATAGTACAAGATATGTTTAGTAAATATTCCTATTGAAACTCCTTGTAGCAACATCTCTATACAGTGTTCAACTATGTAAAGCTACCATCCCTATGCCAGTTTACTGGTTTGCAAGTCAGGCGTCAGTCAATTGCATTGGCTCAAAGATTCACCTCAGGAGGTGGCTGGGATGATCATATTAAGGTAGTAACTAAGTAAGCAAGTCAGGGATTCTCAGGAAAAATAAATCCACGACAAAAGAGCAGAGGCAGGGACAGGGATGAAGCAGCTACCTCATTTCTGACGGCACCTTGATCTTGGTCACCAAGGTCCTTGTTGCTTGCAACTCTGACCAAGAACCTTGGGGACAGGGGTAAGAAGGTACAGAGTCAATAACACAGACTCCAGGAGTTGAGCAAGTGGCAAAGCAAACATGTTTAATACAGGAACTAGGCAAACCTTTATACCCCACCCCTCTCTCCCGGCATCTCATTGGGTCTCAAGTAGCCAATTATGATATTTTCTCTCAATGGCTAGCCTCATGCCTTGTCCAGCACCATCAGTCTCTTGCTGTGCTGGCAGAGTTTAGGTTGGCTCAGGGAGGAAGCATCAGTGGCACATATGCCAACACTGCAGCTGGGCCTGTTTGGCTAAGTTCCTCCTACAGTTCCTATGCATAGTAGTTTTGGAGGAAGCAATGAACAAAGAAAGATGAATCGTTAGCTCATGGGTTTAAGGTCTGTCTCCTAGCACTGGGCCTGGCTCTTGAGAGGTCCCTATATTTATACCTACTTGGAAATCATCTTGTACTAGATTGTTAACTGACATTTCTCAAACAAGTTCCATGAAACATATATATACATAACAAAGTAAAAAGTCTCTTTTTGAGTAACTCCTCCATTCAGACACACAAATCCACAGACACTAACATATATATACCTTCTCTTTGCTCAAAAAAGTTTGAAAAATCAAGTTCAACAGCTCTTTTTAACTGATTACTTCAAATCAAAAGGATTAGCAGGGCAGTGGTGGCACACATCTTGACTGTAACAACTGGGAGGCAAATGCAAGCAGATTTCTGAGTTCAAGGCCAGCCTAACCTACAGAGTGAGTTCTAGACTGCCAGGGCTATATCCTTTCTCAGGAAAAATAAATAAATCAAAAAGATTAGTGAGTTTTCAATCTCCAAAGAGGCCTACACTTTTTAAAAATGATATTTCTCAAATAAATTCAGTCAGCAATTCCTTTTAAAAGCACAACAATTAATTTTTCTCAAAGAAGCACCACAGAGCAATCTAATGTCTGTGTCCTGTGTCTTTTTCAGAACCGTCCAGGAGCAACCACCATGGTGACAATCAGAAGACTCTATAGGATATGAGTCTTCATTTTCTCCCATATTAATTTTACAAATTAACTCCTCTATTCTACATCATATTTAATATTATTCTCTCATGGAGACAATTTGTAATTTTCTATGATTCCCTAAAGAAAGGGTTTGAATAAACACCAAAGAAAAGTGCTTATTAGTTTACTTAAGGGTGTTCCTGGAGCTCAGTTTTTTAAAATAGGAGAGCTGATTATCCAGAAAGGCTTTTTTAGTGACTATAAAATCTTGTTAATCAAGTATGATAAAGAGAGAAAGATGTATATAAGAATGAAATAGTTTATGTTCTTAGAAACTTCTATACATACGCTGCTATTCAAAACTTTAGGGCTACGGTATAGCTCAGTGGTGATAGCTGCTAAGATACACCTGGGTTTGATCCCAGCACCACACACATCCTCACACATGCATGCACACACACATATATGCAAAACATATGCATGCACAGCACACATGCACACACACTACTTATTTAACTGCATGTAATACATTGTTTTACTTCTAAGATTATCTCCTCTCTATTTCCATGCCCGAATAAGTCATTTATTACTTTCCTCCTCATTCTGAATAGTAGGTGACTTAGATAAAACTCTGAAAACCTAGTAAATCTTCTGGGTCCTTTCTGAAGCAGGGTTCATCTCCCCTGAACAGATCATTTACTGTAAAGAGGCTGATCAGCTGGAATCGCATGAATAGCTATTAGTTAAGTGGTTATGGGGTGTGCCAGGAACACTGCTAAACTCATCTTAGGAATCACCTTGTTTACCAGCACAATCACATGATATCTGGATCAGAACGCATTTACTGTATTCAGGAAATGGACCATCCAAAAGGGATGTAGCTTTCTGAAGTATCTGCTGGCAGCACCTTCCCAGAACTCAGGTTCTTCCCTGCTGTGAGGCTGGGAAACACACTCTGCTTGCCTTTCTGAATCCACCTGACATTTCTTGAAAAGTAATATCTGAGCATATTTAATAATATAATATTCTTTCTGGAGTTTATGGCCTTGTCCCAATAATCTCATAAGATCCAGTCTCCACCTCAGGTGTCATCAAATCAACCAACTAACCTCTTTCCAGGCTCACTTTTTAGAGCCACAATACCACCTCTCCTAAACTAAATGTTTCTATTTTGCCTGGATCCAATTTTTATTTCTTTTTCCTAAACATTCTGAACTTCAAAACAAGAAGCCAAGATTCTGCCACTAATTTATTATATGGCCTTGGGAGAAATCACTTAACTCATTAGGTCTCAGTTTCCTTGGGTATAAACTTAGGGTATTAGACTAGTCCCTTTCAGGTGGAAATCTCTGTGATTTTAAGGTCAAGTATGAAATCTTGAGAGGAGAATTGTTTGTGGGGGGGGGGGAAGTAAAAAGAAAGATATGGCCAAGCCAAGAGATCCTTCTCATCTTACTCCCAAAGGTTCAGGGCTATATCATACATGTCCACATTTACTTAAAGACATTGAAAATTATGCTATTTCAAGGTGGTATGATAGTGTGTGTCTGCAATCCCAGCACTCAGAAGGCTGAAGCAGGAGAACTGCTGCAAGTTTGAGGCCTACCTGGGCTACATAGCAATATCCTGTATCAAATAATAATAATAATAATGATCAACTGCAGATATTTTACAAGCTAAGAAACAAGAAAGCCCTCATTTAAACATGGCTCCATGGTTCACAACACCTTCCTCATGTATAAATAGAACATAACATTTACAACCACTTACTCTGTAACGTATTTCTTTTGGCTGGGAGTTAACTATGAGAGACTCTGTAGAACACTGACTTTTTCTTTATTTTACTGAACAAAGCCATGCTATTATGTAATCACAAGGGTCCTTGAGCACTCGATCTAATTATTACTGAGGGATTTTGTTTATTTGTTTTTTGCAGATAATTATGACTCATATTCACTGACCACCTACTATCAGGTCTGACTCCATGCTTGATCATTTACATACATAATCTCTTTCTTTCAAAAAGCCTACAGGCTATGTATAATTACCCCACTTTCCTCATAATAAAAGTCCTTAGGGAGTGCACTAACTTTGCTGAACAACCTCTAAATAAGAAACTAGGATGAGAAGCCAAGCTTGCAAGCCTGTTCTGACATTCTGCCCTGGAACAACATAACATGCATCTATTCACTGTTTGAAAGAGTCACAAGACTTATTGAATCCACACTATGGAAAATGCTTCTAAGTGTCAGGGACATCTTAACAGCTTGATCCTATCATTATCTCCATTGGGTAGGCATATAACCTGAAGCAGATAGAAATACAACTTTTCCAGAGTTATAGAGTAAAAAAGATGCTAGCTTACCACCCCTTACCTGAAAACAACTTAAAATTTGGCAGAAGTTTTCAAATAACTAGTGAAATCCTTCCAGTTTTACAACTTTTGACACACACACAGTTCAGAAATGTACCAAAAAAAAAAAAAAACAAAAACAAAAAAAACGACCTCTCTGGATGAAACATATTTCAGTACTCCTGGCCCATTTCATTTGGGTCAGTTCCCCACTGCTTCTCTTCTTTTTGGAAAATGTACACGCCAACAATGATCATTGACCTTGATGATGGCAATGATTGACAATGATAACGAGATGATAATGATAAGAAGATGATGATGATGACAATGACAACGATAACAGCAGAAACAGCAGATCCTAGACTCAACCATCTCTACTCTTAAGTACTACCTAACCATGGAGAACACACTTTAAAATTTAAGTACCAAAAGTTCATTTACAAAGATGAGTGCCATTCATCCCTTTAAGAATCTAAAACTTGATGCTTTCTTATTGACAGTGATTGTATGTAATGTTGTCAGTCTGAACAGAGACACTTAACAAGTATTTTGTCAAATAAATTTAAAAAACCCTTAAAAACAGAGTAGAAATAATATACTGCCAATTGCAAAAGGCTTTAAATATCATAAAGTTCATGATAAACTTTAATTCCAAAATAAACTCATTGGTGTTGTAAACATTCACTGTTTTGGATTGTTTAAAATTTTTATGCATAGAATCAAGTTCTCCACTGTTACATTAATTTTCCAGTGCCTTTTCAATAGCATCTTAAGAAAATGAACTAGAAGATAGATGCTTTACAATAGCAGTGCATTGGAGCCAGGGTAATGAGCCCTATGTCAATGTTTCCATTTAAGACACTTTTTTTCAGCAGTTTAATGACTGGACTATAAAAATGTGACTAAGTGGAACCTGGCAACTGCATTCTTAGTAACATTTTTAAAAACTGCAAGTAAACTAAAAGTAATGACTTTCCATTGGGCAATTTTTAAATATAATTTGTAGGAACATACACTGTTAAGGAAAGTTATATAAAACTTTTGTTCAACTGCATTCATAAGTTTATTTTTGGAAGTGTGTTGCCAAATGCATTTAGTCAAGTCTTTTTCTATAAAATGGTCTGTTATCTGAGATAGTCAGCCATGTCCTTTCTTACTGGGTATAGAATGCATCATGAAGATTAGAATTATTCAACCAGAATTCATCAGAGCACTTGGGAGTTCAGATATGTCTACAAGGGTGATATACTGAGAAACAATAATAACATCAAATGGGAAATGAGACTTCACTGAAAGGCCCTGTTAACAGTTCCTAGAGTTGGGAACTTCAGTCAGGAGTCAGAGACACAAGATTCAGCTTGTATCAGCTCTAAAAGCTGTTATTTTGTGTGACCAAAGCAAGCTTTAACCACACTATAGCTTAGTCATCTCATTTTATTAAGAAATACTATTCTATTCAACGTGTAGGTATGTTTTGCCTCTATGTATCTCTGTGTAATATCTGTGTGCCAGGTACCCACAGAGGCCAAAGTGTGTTATTAAACCCTCTGGCCTGAAGTTACTGAGAGTTTTGAGCTGTTCTGTAGGTGACAGGATATAAACCTCGGGCTCTCTGTAAGAGTAAACCCTGCTCATCACTGCTAAGCCATCTCTCTAGTCCCAGCCATCTCACTTTAAAACTGACAGACAATAAAATGATCCAAATTCTATCTCATGAGTCAGTTTATTTAGCAAAGAGCAAAAACTAGGCATTTTAAAACTTGCTTTGTTTAAATATAAAATATTTTATTAGATATTTTCTTTATTTACATTTCAAATTTTATCCCCTTTCCTCATTTCCCCTCCAAAATCCCCCTATCTCACCCCCTCCCCCTGCTCACTAACCCACCCAATCCAGCTTCCTTGTCCTGGCATTCCCCTACACTGGGGTCTTTCACAAGACCAAGGGCCTCTCCTCTCATTGATGTCCCACAACTCCATCCTCTACTACATATGCAGCTAGAGCCATGGGTCCCTCCATGTGGACTCTTTGATTGGTGATTTAGTCCCTGGGAGCTCTGGGGTTACTGGTAGGTTCATATTGTTGTTCCTCCTATGGAGCTGCAAACCCCTTCAGCTCCTTGGGTCCTTTCTCTAGCTCCTCCATTGGAGACCCTGTGCTCAGTCCAATGGATGGCCGTGTGCATTCACCTCTGTATTTGTCAGGCACTGGCAGAGCCTCTCAGGGGACAGCTATATCAGGCTCCTGTCAGCAAGCACTTGTTGGCATCCACAATAGTTTCTGGGTTTGGTAACTGTATATGGAATGGATCCTCAGGTGGGACAGTCACTGGATGGCCTTTCCTTCAGTTTCTGGTTCAATTATTGTCTCTGTTTCTCCTCCCATGGATATTTTAATTCCCCTTATAAGAAAGCCGAACTATCCACACTGTGGTCTCTCTTGTTCTTGAGTTTCATGTGGTCTGTGAATTGTATCTTGGGTATTCCAAACTTCTGAGCTAATATCCACTTATCAGTGAGTCGCACCATGTGTGTTCTTTTGTGATTGGGTTACCTCTCTCAGGATGATATTAGTTCCATCCATTTACCTAAAAACTTCATGAATTCATCATTTATATTAGCTGAGTAGTACTCTATTGTGTAAATGTAAATAATAACAATTTCTCTAAATGATATATGATTAATTAGTAGTGACTGTAGGTTTGGAAATGTTTGTATTTGATTTGTTAATTCTCTAAGAATGAAAAATATCAAGTCACTTACAATCATGTCAACTTCTGTGTCACTACCAAACATCTTAAGATGCCTAATTGGCAAAAACAACCAATGTTTCCAGTGTTAGCATTGAACAATGATCCATTATGGTGGTAAGAGGCATAAGCTCACTGGTAAAATATTTACCTAACATGCAGGAGACCATGGGTTAAGTCATCAGGACAACAGGGAAAAAAGGGTATGGGGGTGGAGTTGCCAAAAATCACATTGAATGCAGATTGATCTAAACACACTAGAAGGGGTAAAACACATGGCTTTTGTGTACATCTCATAAAGTGCCTAAGTTAGAGCAAACAAGTTTCAATGGATCCAATTGAAATAGAGACATGATTTTGTCAGCATAAAACAAGAGCCAATAAGACAGTCCCCCCCCCACACACAAACATAATAACTTAAAATCTTTTTAAATTTTATAGTAGTTTTCATTTTAAAAAACAATTTTCAAATTCAAATACATTTTATCCTTTTCTTTCCCTCTCCCAAGTCTCACCAGATCCTCTCCCCTTCTATATCCACCCAACTTTAAGTTCTTTCTCAAAGAGGCAAAAACCAGTTCAACACACACACACACACACACACACACACACACACACACACACACACAAACCAAACCAATAAAACCACATCCAAAACGAAATGAAAAAAAAATACTATAACCAAATAAAACTATATAAAGAGATCTGTGGAGTCTAATTATATGTTAGTCTACTACACCCGAAAATGAAGCCTATCCTAGAGTGATTGAAATATCCAGTGCCCCTCTAATGGAAGAAACTGATTTTTCCTCTCTCAGCAAGTATAAGGGAAAGCTTAGCTGTTAACCATTATGCTAGTGGTCAAGTTTTCATTAATGTATTCATTTATTCTTTTTTAAATATAGTAAAATAAAACAAAAACTATCACACCAAAGTTGTAAAAGATAAATCAACAGAAGACAAAGTGCTCTTGGAGTGCAATGTGCACATACAGTCTTTCTTTAGGGTACAATGTGCACACAGTCTTCCTTTAGGATACAATGTGCACACAGTCTTCCTTTAGGATACAATGTGCACACAGTCTTCCTTTAGGGTACAATTTGCACACACGTTTCCTTTAGAGCAATGTCTATGACTGACCTGACTCCTGCTTACTTCTTCATTGCTGTTCCCATCAACCATCTCAAGAACTTTCTCCTGAACCAAGGAAGAATACAAGGCCCAAATAGCTACCCAGGTACACACCTTTGCAGAATTCTATCTCCATGCACTAGGACATTCTTTGCCTACTATCTTCATTTGTGAACCAGCCACCCCTCCCCAGTTTAAAGTTCGTCTTTGTCTTGATGGATCCCCTCTAGACAATGAACACTCTCAGTGGCAGTGAATAACTTAGCCTCAGCACTTGACACATACTCAGTAGTGATTCAGAGTGTTGCTTTCTCCTCCCAAAATTCTAAGCCGGCAGAGAGAGGGAAAGCAAACCACAAATACGAGGAGCATGGGTTCCTCTTCTGAAGCTCACCAACACCCATCATCTTAGACCCTATACAACACAGGCAATACCTACCTCAAAGGATTTGTGCAAGGAGACAATAAATGCAAATAATTTGGCATAGTGCCTGGAGCAGCAGAAGCACGTGCATGACATGGCTTTTTAATTAACTATACTTGAAACAATTCAGACAAAACAATGCAGAAAGTTAGGCTTCTTGCCAGAGGCAAGTCAATTATTAGAGCCAAGTTTCCACCAGCATCCAAGCCCTCCTTGCTCCACATATTGCTTCATGGCAGTGGGTCTCCTTAACATCGGGCCTGGACTATAAATGCACAGAGGCCCAAGGCTTTGAACAAGTTCCTCACATCCTCTCACAGGTACCAGGCACCTGTACATGTGAAGAGAGAAGGACTCGAAGCACAAACCAATCTTACACGTGTCTTTGAGGCTTGAAAATAAAACTTGAGAAAACAGCTTTTTGATGACGACATTTTCCTTCTAATTTAGGCCAAAATTATTTTTCCCTGTTTAGTAATGAATCAAGTAATTCATGAGTAAACTTGGGATTCTGCCTAGACTCAGAGTTGGCTAATAATATACAAAAAGTATATGTGGTTAAGTTTTTGAAAAAAGAAATGAACTCCTGATATTGAGTATCTCATTTCACTACTTTCGGTACCTTTGCTATCTGCCAAGAAAAAAAGAGCCAACCAATAAAACCCATGAAGACTTATCATTTTTAACCTTCACTTACAACATGTAAATATAAAAGTTGCTCTCACTCCTGCAACAGCAATCCATCACCTCATAAGCCAGCATTTTCCTTATGGTTCTGCTTGTATCTCATTACAAAAAGAAAAAAACTTGTTATAATTTATACTGGTTTATGTCTATAAAGTAATATTCATGCCAGTATAACTTCCAAGCGCAGTTATAATATTGTACTGTAGGCAGTGAGTAAGGAAGAGAAGGGAGCATCAGTTCTCAACTTGGACAAATATTAAAACCTTCTGACTGGAAACACAGTAGACTATGAATTCTGCTTCGTAACAGAGCATTTTTAGTTTCTTCTCACTACCTTAGTCTAGGGTAGTCAAATTCTCAGAAAGCAAAATAGCAAACTGCAAATACAGTGCTTTTAGTCAAAGATACTCTTGGTAACTAACTAATAGAGCACTGACGATAAGCCCACTTCCCATATTCTGCCTGCATGCAGCCTGCAGGAAGATGACCTTGGCCGTCTTAACCTAGTTAGCAGGATGTAGACAAAAGTCCCTGGCTCCTGTTTGCTGCTCCAAAGGCCTTCGGTGGCTGCCATGATTAAAACTGTGAACTGTGGTAATAGTTTCTCAAACATTTGTTACAGGACAAAGGGGAGAAGGAACCCGTGTACATGTGAAACTGATATTGAAGGTATGCTGTGAATATGAGTCCAACATGACAGCAGCACGTGCCACTCAAATCCCAGTAAAGAGGCCAGCTAGTGCAGATTCCAGCCAAGGACAGGTAGATCCAGGAGGAATGATGATTTCCTAGGGAAGACACATTTTCTGAGTGTTCCCACCTGAAGAATTAGTAACAAACCTTTTACCAGGAGATCCTTAGTTCCCTCCACTCAGAAACACAATGACATCTGACCTAGTATTTAATAAGTAATTAGTACAGTTATTTCAGGACTTAAAAAAAAACACACTACACAGGAAAGTAGATAACAAACAAAGATGACTTTTTATACTGCTTAAATATAAAAAGGTAAATAAAGGGCTGAAGAGATGGCTCATCAGTTAAGAGCACTGACTGCCCTTCCGAAGGACCTGAGTTCAAATACCAGCTACCACATGGTGGTTCACTACCATTTGTAATGAGATCTCACTCCCTCTTCTGGAGTGTCCGAAAACAGTGTACTTACATATAATAAATAAATAAATCTTTTTAAAAAGATGAATAAAAACTTAGGAATAGAGTCACAAAAAGATATTTATTTGTTTTAAGTCAGTTGATATAATATAAAGTAAAGGTTCTTATGAGATACATATATGTGTGTGTGTTACTACTTTTCACAATAAACTAACATGAAATTGAACACATAAACAAACTCACTCTTATGAAATATTTTATCCTCGAGAAATTTCTCTTTCTGTCTCTACATCTTTGTCTCTCTTTGTCTCTCTGTGCCTCTGTCTCTGTCTCTGTCTAACATGCACGCACACACACACACACAAACACACACATCAGTGTCTCCCAGGGATAAAACCCAGGTATTAGCTGTGCTGATATCCTATCTGGACACTGAAAAGGAAAGATCACCCTCCCTGCCTCCTTGGCTGGTTAACTAATTTACCTGCTTTGTAGGACTAACAGTATCATCTCAATATCATCTGCCCATCTTGAAAGAGTATCAGATTGCAGCTGTTTGCATTTTAAGGACATCTAATATATTAGAGGTAAACATATGCAATAAAAAGAAAAAGAGGCTGACCCACAACCTTAGCTATCTAATTTTGGCATTGCCTAAAAGCAAGTCCCAATCTCTAACAGCCTCAATAGAAAGGAAACCATATAGATAAATATTGGAGGGTCATCTAGGCACATCACTGCAAGCCACACCAGTCCTTTCTGTTGCAAAAGAAGGTAACCATATCCTTCTGGCTTGGAAATTTCATTGTAAATATTTCTCAAAAGAAATATTAATTAAAAACAAAATAAGACAAAAATATACTCAATTACCAAGCAGAAATATATTACCCAACTACTTTCATCATCATAATACAAATTGAATTATATATTCTTTAACATCTTCCACTCAAATCTAGAGAAACATGATAAAAACATGGGTAGATATAGATATATAAACAGGTACAGATAAATAAGTACATTTATTCAGGCAGACAAATGCATTGGTGGCTAGCATAGCACAGTAACAAGCAGGAAAAGTCTCCAGCACAGCCGCAGTGCGGGGAGAACTTCAGGTTCTGTGTTTACCTCACCACTGCCCTGATACATCACAGTTAAGTTACCACCCTCCTACTAGCATTAAATCGGCTGTTTATCATTATTGTAAATATTTCCTGGGATTCTTTTTCCAACATGTACATTACAAGACAAATTGTATAACTTTTTTGCTTCCTAAAAGGCATTGCCAGACAGTTTTCCAAGAGCAGATTGCCTACTAAGATAGGCTGGGGCATATGCAAATGTAAGTCACAAAATTACAACTATTGTAAGCTATATTACTTTAATTACAGTAAGGCAAAAATATTCTGCCTGTGTGTGTTTACTTGTGGACTTAGATATAAAATATGTTACAATCATAGAAATCTTGATCTTTATTTTTATACCACTGGTTTACTTTACAATTTATTGATACTCACTATACAGTATAGGCTATGTGTTACCATTGTTGTGAAAAGAACCTGGTAGAACCACGATGATAGAAGAACTTATGGCATCAGACATTTCCATCGGTGCTCAGCCAGCTCCACTGTCTCTAGACTGAGGTAAAGCAAATAATTTTGGCAAGGAAAGTGACAAAGTAAGCCTGGTCCCCTATGTTTTCAGCAAGCAGAGAAGGAGTGATGACTGTCACCCTTCTCCATTTCAGTCTATCCAGGCTGCAGAGTATGGAGTGGTACTGCCCACACTCAGGTAGGTCTTCTTCCTCTCAGGTGACTGTCCCTGGAAATGCCCTCACAGGCACATCCAATGGTCTGCATTGCCAGTCGCTGGCACTTCTTAATCTATGTAAGCTGACAATGCATATTAATCATGATAGATGAAAACTAAAGGAAAAAGATATTGGACAAAAGTACTTTGTGATTTAGTGTCACAATTTTGTTAAGACTACTGGTTCTCAGTCCATTAATGTATCAAAAACCAGTTATCAAAGTTCCAAAAATCCAAGTTGAATTTAATTTACTTTTTGTTTTACTTTTTATTTTTTGTATTTCAATAATTACTCTCTCTTTTATTTTATTTTTTCTTTATTTACATTTCAAATATTATCCCTTTTCCTGGCTTCCCCTCTGAAAACCCCCTATCCCCTCCTTCCTCCCCCTGCACACCAACCCATGCACTCCTGCTTTCTTGTCCTGGCATTCCCCTACACTGGGGCCATTCACAAGACCAAGGGCCTCTCCTCTCATTGATGTCCCCAAGGACATCCTCTGCTACATATGTGGCTGGAGCCATTGGTCCCTCCATGTGTACTCATTGTTTGGTGGTTTAGTCCCTGGGAACTCTGGGGTTACTGGTTGGTTCATATTATTGTTCCTCCTATGGGGCTGCAAACCCCTTCAGCTCCTTGGGTCCTTTATGTAGCTCCTCCATTGGGACCCTGTGTTCTGTGCAATGGTTGGATGAAAGCATCCACTTCTGTATTTGTCAGGCACTGGCAGAACCTCTCAGGAGACAGCTATATCAGGCTCCTGCTAGCAATCACTGGTTGGCATCCACAACTCTTATTGCTTTACATTTTGAGGGATGATTTGTCATCTGGTTACTCATCCTAACCTCTCTGTGTTCACACTTCCATTATCACATCTCACTACTGCCCCCATTTTCCATCCAACTATGTTTGTTCTACAAAAATGTGAGGTTTTTGAGGGTATGAATCATGTTAGTAATAGCCCTTAGTCTTTTCTTTCCATAATAATCATATAGTGTTTACTAAACTAAGTAAATGAAAATCTTGGCCTTAAAGAATATGAAATCATATTCCAAACTTGCTCTTGGTAATTAAGTAGTGACCTAAATAAGCAAGGCAGGTATCCTTTCTTTCCAAGTGCTAGCTACATAATTAACTCTCCAGGGAAACTCAGAATAAAGGTCAGATCAGGGCATTAGTTGAAATTCAAGGTTTATAAATGTGAAATTAGGCCTAGAACCTCGTTATCTTCTAGAGACTGACAGAAAATATCCCTTTAATACCCCTGGGGACCCTGTAGCTCAGAAGATGGCTTAAGAAATGTGGGAATCATCTCTGAAGTAAGCATGCTACCCCATGAAAGGTCACTTAATCTCCTTGGCCACACACAAACCTAATGAGAACCACAGTGAAAGACTATTGAACTCTCAGTCTTGAGTGTAGGAAGATTAGAACAAGGGCAGCCAGGGAACATGAGAGCAAAACATGGTGTCTTCTCCAAATGAAAGGCAGCTTGAACTTGGTGCTGTGCTATCCTCTTCCCTCATAATATACATACATTATGTATATCTACTGTGACACAACAACATGGCTTGCAGTTACTAATAAAGTAACAATGAGAAACAACAGATGTGATTGGGTCAGATGAAATACTATGATTGATGAAAAACCATCTCCTGTAGCAGACAATAGCTAAAAACCATTTTGGGGGCCCCGGTTAGATCTCCACGGGGAAGAAGGTGAGAGCACTTCTGTGTCCAGCTGCAGCAAAGTGGCTCTGGTGAGGTGACTGAAACTAGAGATGTTCTTCCCTTCATGCATTCCAGCCCTTCAAGAATAGTTAACTAGACCACCAAAGGTGGCAGTAAAGCTTAGCAGAGTTTGAAAAGAGGACATGGTTCGATTAAAGTTAGAAGAAAGCACCCTGACAGGTCACGGTTTTCACTCCCACATGCACTTGTACCAAGGAGCACCCCAGGAGAAGATCTACAGTAGAAACTGGAGCCAAAGGACTAGTGACCTCTACAAATTTGTATGCACAAAAAAGGGGGTAAGCTACTATATCTAGATGCATATGTAGGTCCCTTGTAGGGGTGCTACTGAGGTATATAGGAGCCCACAGCAATGGCTACCACCTTTGCTTCCCCCCAAATAACATCGCCAAATCAGACAGAGCATCAAGAATTAAACTATTAACTATATTCCCATATTAGCACCTGTATGCTAGAAATTTTACTCCAAAGGTGCTGCTCTAAACCTCACTTAGATATACCTCACTGAATGATGCTTCACTGAGATGATACTCCACTGAGAAGATACATCACTCAGACAAGACTTTATTGAGTAGATACCTCACTGAGATGGTACTTCACTGAGATGAAGCCTATCCAGAATCTCTTTTGACCAGAAGTAGGGATAATCACTTCATTAAGGAAGCAATGCATCAAGAAGGAATGAAAATTCTAAACACATAGCAATCCAACACTAGTATACCTAATTTCATAAAAGAAACACTATTGGATTTAGACACAGGTTAACCCTAAGAGAATAATAATAGTTCAATATCACATTCTTGCCAACATATAGATATCCCCAGTAAAAACAATAATTGATGGAAACATTTGAGTTAAATGTTATTATAAATAAAATGAAACTAACAGACAACATATCCCACAAAAGCATTGCATAATATTATTCTCAGATTCTATAGAACAAGGAGTATGAAGGAACACAAAATAAAACTTAAGACATACAGGAAAATTGAAATAATTTCTTGTTTTTTCTTTGACGAAAATGAAATAAAGCTAGTAATAAACATCAAGATAATCTATCAAATACATACAAACATGTCAAGATTAACCATCACAGAGCTGAACAATGAATCCACCACAAAAAGAAGAAAATCTAAAAATACTTAGAACTGAGAGAAACTACAACATACCAAAATGTAGAGGATATAAGAAAAAAATGACACTAAAACAGAAGTTAATAGAAATATTGAAAAATCAGAGTGTTTTCAAATAAATAACTTAATGGTGCACCTTAGAATACTGGAAAAAATAACAACAAATAAAGCACAAGGTTAGTAAAAGGAAATAAGTAATCAATATCAAGGCGGAAATTAATGAAATAGGAATGGAAAGGACAATACAAAGAATCAATAAAACAAGACTTATTTCTTTGACAAGATGAATGAGATTAACAAACCCTTAACCAAAGAAAGAGAAAACCCAATTAATAAAATTTATGATAAAAGGAGACATAATAACACATATTGACTCAAAAATTAATGAAACATATAATAAAAATTAACATTGCACTAAATTAGATAAATTAAAAGGAGGTAAACTTCTAGGCTAATAAGCGTACAAAAATAAAGATTTTAAAACACATCTTAAATAAATCTATAACTGCAATAAGACTGAAGTAGTAATAAAAATAAAAATGGAAGAAAGAAAGAAAGAAAGAAAGAAAGAAAGAAAGAAAGAGAGAGAGAAAGAAAGAAAAGAAAGGAAGGAAGGAAGGAAGGAAGGAAGGAAGGAAGGAAGAAAGAAAGAAAGAAAGAAAGAAAGAAAGAAAGAAAGAAAGAAAGAAAGAAAGAAAGAAAGAAAGAAAGAAAGAAAGGAAGGAAGGAAGGAAGGAAGGAAGGAAGGAAGGAAGGAAGGAAGGAAGGAAGAAAGGAAGGAAGAAAGAAAGGAAGGATGAACAGACAGATCCATGTAAAGTCAATGGTAAAGACTTCAAAATCTTAAAAGAAGAACATTGTTTCACAGACTAATCCATGGACTGGAGAAATGACTCAGTCAGTACACATTTGTTTTGTTTTGTTTGGTTGGTTGTTTGTTTGTTTGGGGTCTTTTGGTTTTTGTTTTTTTTTTCTTTGTTTTTGTTTGATTTTTTGTTCTGTTTTTGTACTTGCAGAGAACCTGGGCTCATTTCCAGCAATGACATTATAGCTGACCTCTATAATTCCAGAAGATCTGACACCTTATTATGGCCTCTCTGGATACTAGGTATAAATGTGGTGCACAGACTCATATCCAGGTAAAATATAAACAATATACATAAATAAAATTAAAATGTTCTATTAATATAAAAAAGAATAATAAGAAATTCCTTCAATGGAGTGAATAATATCCTGCAACCAAATCCAGATAAAGATGCTAGTCAAGAAAACTGAAAAATCAATATCTCTGATGAACATATTCAAAATTCTTAATGAATTACTTGCAAATGAACTCAGAAAATATATCAAAAATTCCATTCACCAGGATGAAGTCTGCTTCATTTCATACTTCATTCTTGCATAAGAATGCTTCAACATTAACAAGTCAATGAATATTGCAATATATAAAGGGACTCAAAGACAGGATTTGCATGATTATCTCAATAGATGCAGAAAGGGATATCTCTAGATGTTTGACAAATCCAACATCTCTTAAGGATAAACTTGGAATAGAAAATATGTAACTAAAAATAATAAAGGTTTTAGGTTACATCTTAGTGAGTTTTCCTGTTGTCATAATAAAATACTCTGGAAGAAAACTGATGCGAGAACGTGCTTATTTAATTTATAGTTCTATGTTCACAGTCTACCAGTGCAGAGGAAATCAGCAGAATTCTGAGGCAGCTAGTCATATTGCATCCTCAGTAAAGAAACAGTCAAGATCCCCTGACTAGACAATGATACCACCTACAGTGGGCAGGGCTTTCTTAATGTAATCAAGGTAACTCCCCACAGACATACCAAGAAGCCTATATCCCAGATCATTCTAAATTCTGTCAAGTTAACAACTAACATTAACTACCACTGATAACTCTACAAGCAATTCTTTATTAGATAGAGAAAAACTCTTCTACTGAAATAAGGCACAAGACAATGGTGTTGACTGTTCTTACTTTTATTCATTACAGTGCTGAAAAATCTTAACTAAAATAACTAGACATGAGAAGTAAGTTATAGGTATATAAAAGGAGGAAATTCAAAATTGCAATTTCATCATAATTGTCTTTTAAAATACTTAAAGGAAGGAAGGAAGGAAGGGAGGAAGGAGAGAAGGAGAGAGGGGAAGGGAAGGGAAGGGAAGGGAAGGGAAGGGAAGGGAAGGGAAGGGAAGGGAAGGGAAGGGAAGGGAAGGGAAGGGAAGGGAAGGGAAGGGAAGGGAAGGGAAGGGAAGGGAAGGGAAGGGAAGGGAAGGGAAGGGAAGGGAAGGGAAGGGAAGGGAAGGGAAGGGAAGGGAAGGGAAGGGAAGGGAAGGGAAGGGAAGGGAAGGGAAGGGAAGGGAAGGGAAGGGAAGGGAAGGGAAGGGAAGGGAAGGGAAGGGAAGGGAAGGGAAGGGAAGGGAAGGGAAGGGAAGGGAAGGGAAGGGAAGGGAAGGGAAGGGAAGGGAAGGGAAGGGAAGGGAAGGGAAGGGAAGGGAAGGGAAGGGAAGGGAAGGGAAGGGAAGGGAAGGGAAGGGAAGGGAAGGGAAGGGAAGGGAAGGGAAGGGAAGGGAAGGGAAGGGAAGGGAAGGGAAGGGAAGGGAAGGGAAGGGAAGGGAAGGGAAGGGAAGGGAAGGGAAGGGAAGGGAAGGGAAGGGAAGGGAAGGGAAGGGAAGGGAAGGGAAGGGAAGGGAAGGGAAGGGAAGGGAAGGGAAGGGAAGGGAAGGGAAGGGAAGGGAAGGGAAGGGAAGGGAAGGGAAGGGAAGGGAAGGGAAGAAGTATAAACCTAAGAAAGGGAGTGAAAAATATTAATACATTGATAATTAAATTATGAAATACTTGAGGGAGGAAGGAAGGAGAAAATAAATAAATATTTTGGAATACACTTAGAAACATTTTTTATAGCAGAAGAAAAAACATTTTTTAAAAGATGTGTATTGCTTAAAAGTGATTATTAGAACATAAAATACTTGACCTCAAATCCTCTAGGGATAGCCCACACTGAACTTTAAATAATTAGCCTAAAAGGTAGAATTTATGATGTTTTGCTAGAAAACTAAAATTTTGTTCAGATGAATTTGAGAAGGACAATCTATCCCTTCTCACAAATGGTGGGTGGATTCCTGGATTTTTCCCACTCTGATATAATGCATTCTGTCCCCATGTCCTTTCTCTGTGGTATCCCATTCCCCTTTGGCCAGAGTGCTTGTGAAGAGAGGGAACTAGAAACTTCTTTGACCTATTTGGTTTTTTCATAGTGTTTTTTTTTTTAACTATAAAAAAAAAAAAGTACTGTTGCCAAAGTGTAAGAAAGGAAAAAAAAAAACAAAACAAAGAAAGGTAGAAAGGAAAAAAGAAAGGAAGGAAAATGGAAGGAAGGAATGTAGGGAGGGAGGAAGGGAAGGAAGGAAGGGAAGGAAGGAAGGAAGAAAGGAAGGAAGAAAGAAAGGAAGGATGAACAGACAGATCCATGTAAAGTCAATGGTAAAGACTTCAAAATCTTAAAAGAAGAACATTGTTTCACAGACTAATCCATGGACTGGAGAAATGACTCAGTCAGTACACATTTGTTTTGTTTTGTTTGGTTGGTTGTTTGTTTGTTTGGGGTCTTTTGGTTTTTGTTTTTTTTTTCTTTGTTTTTGTTTGATTTTTTGTTCTGTTTTTGTACTTGCAGAGAACCTGGGCTCATTTCCAGCAATGACATTATAGCTGACCTCTATAATTCCAGAAGATCTGACACCTTATTATGGCCTCTCTGGATACTAGGTATAAATGTGGTGCACAGACTCATATCCAGGTAAAATATAAACAATATACATAAATAAAATTAAAATGTTCTATTAATATAAAAAAGAATAATAAGAAATTCCTTCAATGGAGTGAATAATATCCTGCAACCAAATCCAGATAAAGATGCTAGTCAAGAAAACTGAAAAATCAATATCTCTGATGAACATATTCAAAATTCTTAATGAATTACTTGCAAATGAACTCAGAAAATATATCAAAAATTCCATTCACCAGGATGAAGTCTGCTTCATTTCATACTTCATTCTTGCATAAGAATGCTTCAACATTAACAAGTCAATGAATATTGCAATATATAAAGGGACTCAAAGACAGGATTTGCATGATTATCTCAATAGATGCAGAAAGGGATATCTCTAGATGTTTGACAAATCCAACATCTCTTAAGGATAAACTTGGAATAGAAAATATGTAACTAAAAATAATAAAGGTTTTAGGTTACATCTTAGTGAGTTTTCCTGTTGTCATAATAAAATACTCTGGAAGAAAACTGATGCGAGAACGTGCTTATTTAATTTATAGTTCTATGTTCACAGTCTACCAGTGCAGAGGAAATCAGCAGAATTCTGAGGCAGCTAGTCATATTGCATCCTCAGTAAAGAAACAGTCAAGATCCCCTGACTAGACAATGATACCACCTACAGTGGGCAGGGCTTTCTTAATGTAATCAAGGTAACTCCCCACAGACATACCAAGAAGCCTATATCCCAGATCATTCTAAATTCTGTCAAGTTAACAACTAACATTAACTACCACTGATAACTCTACAAGCAATTCTTTATTAGATAGAGAAAAACTCTTCTACTGAAATAAGGCACAAGACAATGGTGTTGACTGTTCTTACTTTTATTCATTACAGTGCTGAAAAATCTTAACTAAAATAACTAGACATGAGAAGTAAGTTATAGGTATATAAAAGGAGGAAATTCAAAATTGCAATTTCATCATAATTGTCTTTTAAAATACTTAAAGGAAGGAAGGAAGGAAGGGAGGAAGGAGAGAAGGAGAGAGGGGAAGGGAAGGGAAGGGAAGGGAAGGGAAGGGAAGGGAAGGGAAGGGAAGGGAAGGGAAGGGAAGGGAAGGGAAGGGAAGGGAAGGGAAGGGAAGGGAAGGGAAGGGAAGGGAAGGGAAGGGAAGGGAAGGGAAGGGAAGGGAAGGGAAGGGAAGGGAAGGGAAGGGAAGGGAAGGGAAGGGAAGGGAAGGGAAGGGAAGGGAAGGGAAGGGAAGGGAAGGGAAGGGAAGGGAAGGGAAGGGAAGGGAAGGGAAGGGAAGGGAAGGGAAGGGAAGGGAAGGGAAGGGAAGGGAAGGGAAGGGAAGGGAAGGGAAGGGAAGGGAAGGGAAGGGAAGGGAAGGGAAGGGAAGGGAAGGGAAGGGAAGGGAAGGGAAGGGAAGGGAAGGGAAGGGAAGGGAAGGGAAGGGAAGGGAAGGGAAGGGAAGGGAAGGGAAGGGAAGGGAAGGGAAGGGAAGGGAAGGGAAGGGAAGGGAAGGGAAGGGAAGGGAAGGGAAAAGTATAAACCTAAGAAAGGGAGTGAAAAATATTAATACATTGATAATTAAATTATGAAATACTTGAGGGAGGAAGGAAGGAGAAAATAAATAAATATTTTGGAATACACTTAGAAACATTTTTTATAGCAGAAGAAAAAACATTTTTTAAAAGATGTGTATTGCTTAAAAGTGATTATTAGAACATAAAATACTTGACCTCAAATCCTCTAGGGATAGCCCACACTGAACTTTAAATAATTAGCCTAAAAGGTAGAATTTATGATGTTTTGCTAGAAAACTAAAATTTTGTTCAGATGAATTTGAGAAGGACAATCTATCCCTTCTCACAAATGGTGGGTGGATTCCTGGATTTTTCCCACTCTGATATAATGCATTCTGTCCCCATGTCCTTTCTCTGTGGTATCCCATTCCCCTTTGGCCAGAGTGCTTGTGAAGAGAGGGAACTAGAAACTTCTTTGACCTATTTGGTTTTTTCATAGTGTTTTTTTTTTTTAACTATAAAAAAAAAAAAGTACTGTTGCCAAAGTGTAAGAAAGGAAAAAAAAAAACAAAACAAAGAAAGGTAGAAAGGAAAAAAGAAAGGAAGGAAAATGGAAGGAAGGAATGCAGGGAGGGAGGAAGGGAAGGAAGGAAGGGAAGGAGGGAAGGAAGGAAGGAAGGAAGGAAGGAAGGAAGGAAGGAGAGGAGAGGAGAGGAGAGAAGGAGAGAGGGGAAAGGGAAGGGAAAGGGAAGGGAAAGGGAAAGGGAAAGGGAAAGGGAAAGGGAAGGGGAAGGGGAAGGGGAAGGGGAAGGGGAAGGGGAAGGGGAAGGGAAAGGGAAAGGGAAAGGGAAAGGGAAAGGGAAAGGGAAAGGGAAAGGGAAAGGGAAGGGAAAGGGAAAGGGAAAGGGAAAGGGAAAGGGAAAGGGAAAGGGAAAGGGAAAGGGAAAGGGAAAGGGAAAGGGAAAGGGAAAGGGAAAGGGAAAGGGAAAGGGAAAGGGAAAGGGAAAGGGAAAGGGAAAGGGAAAGGGAAAGGGAAAGGGAAAGGGAAAGGGAAAGGAAAGGAAAGGAAAGGAAAGGAAAGGAAAGGAAGAAAGGAAGAAAGAAATCAACTCCAAATGTACAGAGACCTTGATGTAAGACCCAAGACTCTAAAAGTGATGGAGAAAAAGAGTAACGAAAAAAAACACTCCAAAATATTGGAATAGGCTATTTTCTGAAGAGTACCCTTGTCACAAAATAGTACCCATCGACTGATGAAATCTTTTAAATTTAAAAATCTTCTGCACAGGAAAGAAAACAATTAGAAGAGACGGCCTTAAAAGACATGGGAGGCATTTTCACTAACCATTGCTACCTATGCATCTGAAAGAAGAATAACGTCTAAAAAATGCAAAAAGTAAACTAAAACATACATCAAATAAAGAAATATCTGAATCAATAAATGGACTAATCATATGAGCAAGTTAATTCAATAATTTAGCTATAATAAATAGTCCTGGGACAAATGCTGATTTGTAAGTATCTTTCTGATACATTGATTAAAAGTCTTTAGAGAAAATGGCCAGGGAAACAAAATGTCTAAATTGAGCAAACTATGGGGTACACATAGCCAATAAACATAAAAAGATTGTCAATATCATCAGTCATCAGAAATTTTATTTGACATTCTGTCTAATTCCATCAGAATGGTAGTCATCAAGAAAACAACCAAGAACAAATGTTGGATACTATGCAGACAAAAGGCAATGGTCATACTGCTGGTAGGAACATAAATTATCCACCACTGTGGAAATCAACACAATGCTCCTCAAGATATCTTCTGTGTAACTGAGCACCACTGAGACACTAATCACAACAGTTAGGTTGTGGAACCAACCTAGGTGTCCATCCCCTAGAAGTAGACAATAAAGAAACTGGGATTGGCATGTACTGTGTAAATCGTTAACCACAAACAATAATGAAGCTATGCTGTCTGCAGTAAAAATGAATAAAAGCAGGCATAATCATATTAAGGAAATTAGATCAGTCTCAAAAAGTTTCATTTGTATGTCCTAGACTCTATGTAAAGATAGATAAAATCATAAATGAACAGAGGACATGAAAGCAGAGGCAAAGCTCTCTGGGGAACTAAGACAAGAGAGAAGGAAGAAAGAAAAAAATGTGGGATATTGGAAGAAATATCCTCTAAGTTATTATACAATGTATCTTAAATTTGCATAAAATAGCCTTAGGTAACTCTGCATAATAAAGTAAAAACAACATGAAATAACAACTTGGCCTGACCACTAAAAATGAAGTTACTCTTGGCAAAACAAAACAATAACCTCTAAGAGGAATCACTAACTAGGAAAAACAATGTACAGAATATTCTTCCCCTGGCCCTTTTAGCAGTTCATGTCACCAGAAATTATCTGTTTCTGTGTTCTTTGTGTCCTCTTCTGACCTCTGCAGGCACCAGGCACACATGGGGCATACATATATGCAGGCAAAACACTCATATGTATACAATAAATAAATATAAACAAACCATTTGAAGGAAAGGAAGGAATTCTACTAAATTCATTCTATAAATTCAGTCTTAGCCTGATACCCAAACTAGAAAAGATATGTTAAAGGTAGTATAAACAAGTTTCCCTCATGGATACAGGTTTAAAATTTTTCAATAAAATTCTTGCAAAATCATATTTAAGAACACATAAAGAGGCTGATTTCGATGATGTTTTGGGGTCATCCTGGTCTACATAGTGAGTTCCTAGTGAACCAAAGCTAAAATGTGAGATCCTGTTTCAAATTATATAATTGTATATAATTATATATTATATAATAAGATACCTTAAGATATATAATAAGATATATTATTATTTGTTTATATAACACACATGCATGATATATTATAAGATATAATACACTAAGAATATACACCATACCTGATCAAGATGATTACAGCCCATAGAGATATGTATGTATCTCTATATACATATAGAGAGGGGGACGGGGGCTAAATATGAAACACTACAGCCAACACTCTATCTAATGGGAACAAAACTGAAAACATGACCATAAATGAAGTAAGGGTGCCAACTCTCATGTCACTTCATATAGGTAGCACTAAAGTCTCTGCTAGAGCAAAGTATAGAAGACAGGAAGGAGGATTTAAGCAGGAAAGAAAGAAGCTACAGTCCCCTTATTTGCAGGTGATACGACTCTAATGACTATGCTAGGAGTACTTTAGAATTAATAAATACTTTCAGAAGAGTATTAATTGGATACAACTTCTACATATAAAAATCAATAGCCTTAATGTAATAATCATGAACTTGCTAAAAAAAATCATGTATAAAATCCCATTTATAATAGTTTTTTAAAAAATAAAATATCTAGAAATAAATCTACATAGAGAAGTAAAATATGTCTACAAGAAAACTTTAAGAACCAAAGAAAGTAAAGATGACTCTTGACAATTAAATACCTCCATGCTCATGGATTGGCAAATCAGTCTCATACAAATGGCAATATTCCAAAATCTACACTATGATGGAACCCTTACCAAAATTTCCACAACATGCAACAAAGTAGAAACAAATAAAAAGAAACAATCTAACAACAACAACAAAGAAACAAAGGAAAAAGGCAAAAAAAAAAAAAAAAAAAAAAAAAAAACCACTTACCGCCAAAACAATCCTAAGGAGAATACTTAACAAAGAGGCCTTACCATGTTTAATTGCAAACTGTGCTACAGAACCATGGTCTGCTGTTTTCTGCTTCTGCTTTTGATTCTATAAGAATGGAATACCGCAAATACAAATCAGATGTAGACCAGTGAAATACAGAGAAACCAGAAATAAACACACAGTAACCAATAGTCCTACTTCTGGTTCTATTGTGGTAAAATTTTGTAACCAATATAATTGGAAGAAGAAAGGATTTATTTGGTTCCTGCCATGGCAGAAACTCAAGACAGTAATGTGGAATAGGAACCGAAACAGAGACTAGAGACATGCAGTTTACTGGCGTGCTTACTCTGGCTTTCTCGGATACTTTTTAAATACAGTTCAGGCTCACCTGACTAGGAATAGAACCTCCCACAATGGGTCAGGTCACCCTATATCAAGAAGTAATGAGAAAATATCCACACAGCTAAGTCTACTGACTAATTTAAAGAAGGTAATTTCACAGTTGGGAATTTTTCTCTTCCCAAAATAATTGTTTGAAAGTTAACAGAACACATGATATTTTCTACAAAGGGTCAAAAAACATACATTGGGGTAAAATAACACTTCTTCAATAAATGGTGCGAGGGCTATGGTTTTATGGCTATACAAGAATCAAACTAGATCATTATGTCTCACCCTGAACAAAATAGATTCAAAATGTATCAAAGGCCTAAATGTAAGACACTTCTAGAGAAAACACAGTCCACACAAAATTAGTTCTCTCCTGTACAGACAAGGTAATATCTTGAATAGCTAAATCTATCTACTTCAATTACTTCTGCTTTGAATTTAAAGTACACCCTTCTCCAAATAGTATATAAGTGATTTTCCATATTTAAGGACCTATGAAGTTTTTAAATATGTAAATCTTTAATACATCTGGTGTTTGTTCTGGTGGATGAAGTGAGTTAGAAATTTGACTTTCCGAAATGAAGCAGAGGGGAAGCCTGAAACAGCTGGGAGAAGCCCCAGGAAGGAGGCCAGACATAGACAAGCGATACTCTTGATGGGAAACCATAAGAAAAAGAAACTGGCTATGGAAAGCTGGAGTGTGGGACAGCAGCTTCCCTAACAGACAGACAGTAAACCAAGCTGAGAGGAACTCCCTCTACATGGCTTGCTGTGTCTATAACTTCTTCCAAATTACTGAGTCACTAATATAAATGTATGTTACCTAGTTATTCAATTTTAAATCTTAAGGAAGAACTCGTATGTCATATAGGAGAACGCTAACAAAACTCAAAAGGAACCTAACAATGCTGTATATTTTTATGAGATAAATAGTAAGTTAGAACTCTTTAATACCTAAGAATGATCAAACATAAAATGATAAAATAATATTCATGAAGACATTATGACCTACAAAAGAATATAAATCCAATGTGTAGAGAGCACATAGCAAAAAAACAAGTGAATTTTAGGAATTATTCATTTATGCTTGCCCATTAGTTAAACACTCTAAAATCTCTACAATGAAAACTCAAAAGTAAGCTAAAGAAAAAAATTAACAATTTCATTAAAAAAAAAGAATAAGGAGCAAACACCTCACTAAAATCTAAAACAGTACTAAAGTCTGTGTAGTTCAGACTGTGTTGCAGAAAATATAGTGTCATGTGAAGTACAAAAATGTGCCCAGGGAAAAATGAAAAGGAACAGAGCATGAAGATAAGTGTGCCACTCCTCCAAAGAATAAAACTATAAAATATACAGCCGGGTGTGGTGACGCACGCCTTTAATCCCAGCACTTGGGAGGCAGAGGCAGGTGGATTTCTGAGTTCGAGGCCAGCCTGGTCTACAGAGTGAGTTCCAGGACAGCCAGGGCTACAGAGGACTTGGTACATTAAATAAAAGTAATGAGCTAAATAAAATTACAAATCTGTTAACCAAAAACTTTACCTAATATAGGGTGAAATTAATTAAATCTAAGCAAATCTTGATGATTACTTTTCAATAATATGGAAACTTCATTCTGCATTTTTTTCCTAATGCTTCTCTTTTTTTTGCAATTTTTTATTGGTTATTTTATTTATTTACATTTCAAATGTTACCCCTTTACCAGTTTCCCATCCTCAAATCCCCTATCTTATCCCTCCTCCCCCTACTTCTATGAGGGTGCTCACCCACCCACCCATCCTCCCACTCTCAGCTCACCACCCTAGAATTCTCCTACACTGGGGCATTAGCCTTCACCTCTCTCCAAACTTTTAAAGACAAGTTGGCCTAAACAACTCATTCATCATGAAACACATGGGATGGAACAATCATCTAGCTTTTCATTAGGAGAAGAATACTTTCATGAATTATATATGCCTATTTTCTTGCACTTATTCTAACAACAGAGGAAAGGTAACATAAAATTATGTAAGGTACATAAAACACATCACTCATGGATACTGAAGAATACTCCCTCAAGGACATGTACCTAAAGGAGTCTAAATCCTACTACATGGTTGTTAATTACAGCTTTATTCACAATAGCTAGGAAATGGGATCACCCAAATGCCCATCAACTGAAGAAGGGATAATGAAAAATGTAGCACATATATGCAAGGGAATTTTACTTAACTATAAGAAAAAATATAATTTATTTTCAAGTTACTTGCAATATGTAATTTGTATGAAACTGGAAAAAAATTATACTGTGTGACGTAACCAGGCCAAAAAAGACAAATGCCTCATATTCTCTCACATGTGGATCCTAGCCTCAATCTGTTAGTTTTGTGTCTTTAACTTGGAGCACCTGTGGAAGTGAGGAAACCACACACACACACACACACACACACACACACACACACACACACACACACAAATGACATTGGGAGAAGATAGTAAAAGGTAGTAAAAAGCAGCGAATAAAAGGCAAAGAAATAGGAGTGTGCTATAGGGGTAAGTGTTCGTGCATGGAGCAAAAGAGGGGAGGGTAATGGAGAGAAAAAGATGGATGGGAGAGAATTAACCAAAATATAGATTGCAAGAAAATCTCATATGGATGTGTAATTTGTAAGCCAATTAAATGATATATGTTTTAAAGAATTAGAAGGGACCTGTCCTACATTGTTGAATACTGTTGTTTTTAAAACTTAGGGACAATTAAGCAAAAACCTCAGTGCCAGGTGGGGGATATCTCCTTATGAGTTGTTGGTCAAGGAAGTACCTGACGCTCCCAAACTGAATCAGACTCTAGCTTTCCTCATGGTTCCCTGACAGAAAAAAAAAAAAAAAAAAAGGAAAAGACCCCACTTTTGAAGACATTGCATACCTGCACAGATGGATATAGAGAAACGAATTTGGAATTGAGCTAAAAGCTTCCTCCCTACTGGCTTCCACAGTAGGAGAAAGTTCTGTGCAGGCTGCTGAGGGAGGAAAGACATCAACAGTCCTAACCAGCTGTGGACCCTAGAATAGCCATATCAACCTGCTAGACAAGATGTGCTTATAGCTGTAACATGGCTGTTATAGAGTTAACCAACTGGTCTCCGATTAAATGTGAGGCCCATTCCATAAAATTCATGTCAGGAATGGAAACCCAGTCAAAATCACATGACTAAGGGGGAATTAGGCCCAAAAGGGGAACTTAAAATTACTGTGTAACTAAACTAATATGTTCAAAACTACTTGCTATATATTTATTTTTCGTAATTACAACAAATGCTATTCTCTGTATTAAGCACTAAAGCTTCCCTTTGCTATGAAGGGTGATGAGTACAGAACCACTCTATGTCTTGACATAAGTTGAATACTATACCCTAAATAAGACTGTATTCTATGATGCCTTCTATGCCTCAGGGATATTATGAAGGAGGAGACTTTAAGAATGGAAGAGTCAACCTGGGCCTAGAGCTGACCTTGTGCCACAATTCTCCATACCCAAATCCCTCTGGGAAAGAGTTGGTCTCCGAGGAGTGCTGACACACTAGGAGCACAGATGAAACCACCACTTCTGCTCAAATTCCTGGCCCAAGAGGGACCTTCCCAGAGCCATCAGGAAACAGGAACCAAGAAACAGCCAGGGACAGGATCCTTCCAGTTTCCATCTTCACCCAGAACTGACAGAACACAGATAACCAGGTAAAAGCCCTTAAAGAGGAAATACAAAAATCCCTTAAAGAATTATAGGAAAACACAACCAAACAGGTAAAGGAATTGAACAAAACCACACAAGATCAAAAAATGGAAATAGAAACAATAAAGAAATCACAAAGGGAGACAGCCCTGGAGATAGAAAACCTATGAAAGAGATCAGGAGTCATAGATGCAAGCATTACCAACAGAATACAAGAGATAGAAGAGAGAATCTCAGGTGCTGAAGATACCATAGCAAACATTAAAACAACAGTCAAAGAAAATGCAAAATGCAAAAAGCTCCTAACCCAAAACATCCAGGAAATCCAGGGCACAATGAGAACACAAAACCTAAGAATAATAGGTATAGAAAAGAGTGAAGATTTCCAACTAATAGGCCAGTAAATAAATATTTTCAACAAAAGTATAAAAGAAAACTTCCCTAACTAAAGAAAGGGATGCCCGTGAACATAGAAGAAGCCTACAGAACTCCAAATAGACTGGACCCGAAAAGAACTTCCTCCCATCACATAATAGTCAAAACACCAAATGCACAAAACAAAGAAAGAATATTAAAAATATTAAGGGGAAAAGGTCAAGTAACATATACAGGCAGACCCTTCAGGATTACATCACACTTCTCAACAAAGACTATGAAAGCTAGAAGATCGTGGGCAGATGTCATACAGACCTTAAGAGAACACAAATGCCAGACCAGGCTACTATATCCAGCATAATTCTCAATTACCATAGATGGAGAAAACAAGATATTCCATGACAAAACCAAATTTACACAATATCTTTCCACAAATCCATCCCTACAAAGGATAATATACTCCAACCCAAGGAGGGAAACTACACCCTAGAAAAAGCAAGAAAGTAATCTTTCAACAAACCTAAAAGAAGATAGCCACACAAACATAATTCCACCTCTAACAATAAAAATAACAGGCAGTAACAATCACTTTTCCTTAATATCTCTTAACATCCATGGACTCAATTCCCCAATAAGACATAGTCTAACAGACTCGATATGTGAAGAGGACCCAGCATTTTGCTACTTATAGGAAATGCATCTCAGTGACTTAGACAGACACTAACGCAGAGTAAAAAGCTAGAAAAAAAATTCCAAGCAGTTGATCAAAAGAAACAAGCTGGAGTAGCCCTTCTAATATAGAATAAAATTGATTTTCAACCAAAAGTTATCAAAAAAAAAGATAATAAATGACACTTCATAGTCATCAAAGGAAAAACCTACCAAGATGAACTCTCAATTCCGAACATCTATGCTCCAAATGCAAGAGCACCCACATTCATAAAAGAAATGTTACTAAAGCTCAAAGCATACTTTGCACCACACACAATAATAGTGAGAGACTTAAACACCCCACTCTCAACAATGAACAGATCATGGAAACAGAAACTAAACAGAGACACAGTGAAACTAACAGAAGTTATGGACCAAACGGATTTAATAGATATCTATAGAACATTTTATCCTAAAACAAAAGAATATACCTTCTTCTCAACACCTTATGGTACCTTCTCCAAAAATGATCATATAATTAGTCACAAAACAGGCCTCAACAGATACAAGGAAATTGAAATAATCCTGTGCATCCTATCAGATAACCAGTTACTAAGGCTGGTCTTCAATAACAACAAAAATAACAGAAAGCCCACATACATATGGAAGCAGAACAGTGCTCTACTCAATGATAACTTGGTCAAGAAAGAAATAAAGAAAGAAATTGATGTTTTAGAATTTAATGCAAATGAAGCATAAAATACCCAAACTTATGGGACACAATGAGAGCAGTGATAAGAGGAAAACTCTTAGCTCTAAGTACCTCCAGAAAAAATATTAGAGAGAGCTTACACTAGCAGCTTGACAGCACACCTGAACGCTCTAGAACAAAAAGAAGCAAATTCACCCAAGAGGAGTAGAAAGCAGGAAATAATCAAACTCAGGGCCAAAATCAACCAAGTGGAAACAAAAAGAACTATGCAAAGAATCAACACAACCAGGAGCTGGTTTTTTGAGAAAATCATCAAGACTAACCAGAAGCACAGAGACAGTATCCAAATTAGCAAAATCAGAAATGAAAAAAGAGTTGGAATTTTGATAGGGCCCTCAACAGAGGAATAGATACAAAAAATGTGGTACATTTACACATTGGAGTACTATGCAGCTATTAAAAAGAATGAATTTATGACATTCCTAGGCAAATGGTTGGACCTGGAGGGCATCATCCTGAGTGAGGCAACACAATCACAAAAGAACTCAAATGATATGTACTCACTGATAAGTGGATATTAGCCCAGAAACTTAGTATACCCGAGATATAAGAGACAAGTTGTAAAACACATGAAACTGAAGAAGAATGAAGACCAAAGTGTGGACACTTTGCCCCTTCTTAGAATTGGAAACAATCACCCATGTAAGGAATTACAGAGACAAAGTTTGGAGCTGAGACAAAAGGATGGACTATCTAGAGACTGCCATACCTGGGGATCCATCCCATAATTAGCCTCCAAACGATGACACCATTGCATACACTAGCTAGCATTTGCTGAAAGTACCCTGATATAGCTGTCTCTTGTGAGACAATGCCGGGGCCTAGCAAACACAGGAGTGGATGCTCACAGTCAGCTATTGGATGGATCACAGGGCCCCCAATGGAGGAGCTAGAGAAAGTATCCAAGGAGCTAAAGAGATCTGCAACCCTGAAGGTGCAACAACATTATGAACTAACCAGTACCCTGGAGCTCTTGACTCTAGCTGCATATGTATCAAAAGATGGCCTAGTAGGCCATCACTGGAAAGAGAGGCCCATTGGACAGGCAAACTTTATATGCCCCAGTACAGGGGAACGCCAGGGCCAAAAAGTGGGAATGGGTGGGTAGGGGAGTCGGGGGGGAGGGTATGGGGGACTTTTGGGATAGCATTGGAAATGTAATTGAGGAAAATACATAATAAAAAAAAAACATAAAAAAAAAAAGAAATGAAAAGCGAGACATAACAACAGAAAAGGAGGAAATTCAAAAAATCATCAGATCCTACTGGAAAAGCATATACTCAGGTCCTCTGTCAGAGCATTACTCGCTCTTAACAGCTAAGCTATCACTAGCCCCAAGAAGATGCTGTGGTAGCACCTTCCTGCAATTCCAGCACTTAGAAGAATGTGACAGGATTATAAATTCAAGACTGTCCTAGGCAACATAACAATTCCCTATAAGAGGCAGTTGTGGAGTTAGGGACTGAAGGAGAAAGGTTGGGTAAAAGAATGCTAGAGCTTAAAAAAACTCAACTGTGTATAAACTAAAATGATGATGGTGGTGGTGGTGGTGGTGATGATGGTGGTGTTCGTGATGATGGTGATGATGATAGTTGCACTAAAGCAATAAGAAACAATGGAACAAAATATAAAAGCAAAAACCTTGTGGGGCTATGTTTGAATAATTAAAGTTGAATAAGTTAAAATAAAAGGAATTATGAATAATTGGTTATAAGTTAAGAGTGTAAATTATTTATAGAGCTTATACAAAATTAAAAATGTTCTTATTTGAATCATCACCATAAAAATCAAAGTAGCTACAATATACATGCTAAGTAGAATATGCTTGTACTCACATTAGACATTACCAAGCGTGAGTGCCTGGCACTGATATTTACAAAATAAGATAGGTACAATAAAAAAAAATGTTTTCAAGTCTAAGAAGTACACTAGGAATATCATCTTTTAGAAAAATATTTTCTTTATGGCTTATTTCTCATAATTAACACTGAAACTATAGAAAGGCACATGGCTCCATGTGGCTTAGAAAAGGTCACTGACATCAAAATCAACAAGCCCTTACTGTGTAAAACAGAACTGAAGATATCACAAGGGAATGGACTGGACAACCCAATTTCAGGGAGTGTACTCTCTTTTAAGCTACAATATTATAAAAGAAGTCTGTGGCACCAATTCTTCTCTGTTCAATAAGAAATAAATTTGGGGTGGAGGAGGTATGTGGTACTCCTAACCAATCTCTTTAAATACATACACATACATACATACATACATACATACATACATACATACATAACCTTAAAAGCCCAAATCTGCCAAAATACTTTGGACAAGACCAAGAAAAATTGAAGAGGACCTTAGGCCTTGTCTCCCAGTGTTACATGTTCTGGACTACCGACTACCCAACACCTACAACATGTTTCTTTTTTTGTTGGGAGGGTATAGTCTTAGGCTATGAAGTTTTAAGATTTCTATCTTCTTAAGAATTAAACTAGCCCTCTTTTAACTCAGACATTAATAATGCTGTAGTGCATTTGAGTGAACCCAGAACTTTCTATTTTCATCAACTTAAGTGTGACAAATTGAATGTTTACTTACTTTCATACAATATGCTTTTATTCTTTTAAATTTTTGTTATCTTAATAGAAAGAATCTGGGATTGTTCTTATTCTTTAGATACCATTTCATCCAGCACTGGAGACATCACATAATTCTGTTAACTACGTGTTTACTCAGTAAGAAAAAATAATTGTCTGAACTCAACAAAAGAGTTCAACAGCAAACTTTTTTATAACAATAAGTTGCAAACATTTTGTGTGCAGTCCATTTCTCATTTTCATTCATATTTTTGGTTACAGTCTTTTTCAAGGCCTTAAAGATTTGATTTTTTTTCTTTGTTCTATGTACTCTTCATTTCACAATGTGGATATTGTTTCTGCATTTGTTTTACATGATGAACCATTTCTCTCTATATGCCCATATAAAACTCAGCACAAAAGAACTGAAAGATCTGTTTCTATTTCCAATTCAAACGATTCTCTCAGCAGCCACTGAATGGGAAGAAGCATCTAAAGCTAGTATAACTTGAGTTCATATTTATGCTTTTACAACTTTTGAAAGAACGAAACCACCTTAGGGCAGGTTTTTGGCATCCTGATCCCCCAGCTATATTTTTATAACTAAATTAGAAGTTTCTGAATAAAAGAGATTAGGATAAATTAGCTCATGATTGCACAAACTCTAATCAGGTTAGCTCTCTAGTTAGCCTAAATAAACCACTTTACCTTCCTAATGGCATCATAATTAAAATCTGCTGTGGCAGCACAATTACAGGAGTTCACAAATTAAAAAGGACATTTCCTGGTTCTTAAAAACGTTAATTTTCTAAAGTATGTCCTATATTAAGTAACACTGATACATTAAGCAGGAAAATATGCTTCTTGTAAAAATTAAAACATTACATATTCAACTATAAGGCAGGAAACATGTTAACTTAATGGTAATAGGAAAAGACATACTTACAGATGATACTTGTTACAAAAAGTGATAAACTGATTTCCATATTCATGTAAGCCATCTCTTATATCACCTAAGTATCCTGTGACTTTAGAGCAGAGTGGAACACCAAGTTTGTCATCCTGAAGTCAAGTTCACCGTGAACAACTAAGACCTTTGCTTCTTTCAGCCCATGGGAAGCTGGTATCTTGGCCATATCAACATAGCCTAGAGAAGGCCCAACTATGTTAGTTCCACTGTTCTGGGGGCTCTGATAGGAGACTCCCATTGCATATTTCCATGGAGCTCTTAGGAAGGTAAAGAAGACTACATGTGCATGGTAGGTGAAAAAAAGGCCTAAAAATTTAAATTGAACCTTATGCACCCACCCAGCTCACTAGAGAGTCTTACCTTCATGTTCAAGCTAAGCCTGGGTAATTCCAAGAAAATATGAGATTTATGATGAAGGGCACTCACTCCCATAACTGCTGAAGCATTTGTCTTTATAAGCACTGAGAACCTGGCAGAGCATGTGGTCCTACTAAAGAGTCTCTGATGCCCTAAAAAGCATTTTTTTTTTCTCAGCAAATAGTTTCTCTGGTCAAATGTCCAGCAATATTTCCTCCATGTGCAAGACAGAAGAAACAGAACAACTGCAACTAGAGACTACTTTGAAGGAATATCTTTTCCAGATGGGAAAGAGATAAAGAATGACTACAGGTTAGTTCTCACCTGCATACGGACTCCTAGACTGAATGTCAAGAGCCAGCATAAGACCCACATAATCAGGCCAAGGGTGACTTCCTTCTCAGAACCATGAAGAAGTAACCTTATCAGTGAGCTCATCATGTCTAATTCTTCATTTCTTCCAGAGGGAAACTGAAAACTTACTCCACTCACAGGAAACTAAAGCAGCCAGAAGACCAGATAGAAACCCTTCCACTGTGCGGGGCAGTGCTCACATATCTGAGAGACCTCTTCCAGGGCCCTTTGCCTTCCATGCCTGACAAAAGCCACTACAGTTCCATTAACAGATCCTGTCCTTACTTCCTTGTCAAATGATGCTTAAACCTGGAAAATCAAATCCACAAAAGCAAAGAAAGAAGTGGCCTGAAAAGCAATGCATGATTCTATCAAGGTTAAGTACTTTCCTTGGTCAGCAAGCCACTCAAAAGGAATCCCCAGGAGCAAACACTGCTTGCAAAAGCAATCTTCAGAGAGATGAAAGGGGCATGTTGGAAACTCAATCTCTTTGTCAAGTAGCGGTAAAAAACAAACAAACAAACAAAAAAGACAAAACATAAGAAACACATTCAACTGTGTCAGCAGTCCCACTCTCCTGTGTAGAAATGAGGGAAAGTTTCAAAGCATGAGAATGAAACACATCAAAGCAGAGCAGATGCCTCCATTATCTCAGGCAGAAATTTAAAATGTTGCGTACTCTGTCCTGACTGCAGGTCACAGTAGTTTGTTTGGTCTATGCAAATATTCTTCCTGGATGTTAAAATGGCTCCTCCAGTTTTACATATATTGCAACTTTTTTTTTTTTTTTTTTTTTTTTTTTTTTTGGTTTTTCAAGACAGGGTTTCTCTGTTTAGCCCTGGCTGTCCTGGAACTCACTTTGTAGACCAGGCTGGCCTTGAACTCAGAAATCGGCCTGCCTCTGCCTCCCGAGTGCTGGGATTAAAGGCGTGCGCCACCACGCCCGGCTTGCAACTTTTCTCAACACACTGACAGTTGAAAAAACACCATTGTTTTCCCTTAGTATAGACCATATGAAGCTCAAGAAGAAGGAAGACTAAAATGTGGCTATTTCAGTCCATCTTAGAAGGGAGAACAAAATACTCACTGGAGGTAAAAGATGGGAGGGACTTGAGAGAAAGAAAGGAGGGGAGGGGTAAAAAGGTGAGCAGGATCAGGTATAAGAGGAGACAGGTATGATATACAGAGGGTAAGAAATTTGAACACAAGTATGTAGCAATGGAGAATGGGGAACTGGGGGTAGCCATCAGCAAGTCCCAGATGCCAGGAAAGCAAGAGGCTCACAGGACCCAACAGATGAGATTAGCTGAAATGCCCAACAAAGAGAAGGGAGAACCTGAAGGGACCATATCCAGAGGTTAGACAAAGCCGCCTGTTGGAGGATGGGGACACCCACTCATCTCCAAACTCTTAACCCAGAAGGGCTCCTGTTTAAAGGAAATACAGGGACAAAGTGTGGAGCAGAGACTGAAGGAAAGGCCATCCAGAGACTGCTCCACCTGGGATCCATCCCATATACAGTCACCAAACCTAGACACTACTACAGATGCCAACAAGTGCTTGCAGACAGGAGCCTGTTATAACTGTTTCTAGAGAGGCTCTTCCAGAACCTGACAAATACAGAGGCAGATGCTTACAACCAGCCAGTGGACTTAGCATGGGGCCCCCAATGGAGGAGTTAAGAGAAAGGACTGAAAGAGCTGAAGGGGTTTGCAACCCCATAGGAAAAACAATATCAACCAACAAGACCTCCCAGAGCTCCTAGGGACTAAACGACCAACCAAAGAGTATACATGGAGAGATCCATGGCTCCAGAGGATGGCCTTGTCAGGTATCAATGGGAGGGGAGGCCCTTGGTCCTGTGAAGGCTTGGCTCCCCAGTGTAGGGGAATGTCAGGGTGGTGAGGTGGGAGTGGGTGTATGGGAGGGGAAGGATATTCATAGAAGAAGCAGGGGGAGGGGAGGGAGTGTGGGAGAGGGGGGAATCTTGAGGGGAAAACGGGAAAGGGGATAACATTTGAAATGTAAATACATAAAATATCCAATAATATATATTATATATATAATTATTAAATATATTATATGTTATATATTATTATATATCCAAATATATATATATATATATATATATATATACACAGAGAGAGAGAGAGAGAGAATAAAAGAGACATTATCCTCTTGTCCCTTCAGAATTGCGGTACCAATTAGCAGAGTTTAGTGTTCACTAAAATGGCTGTATTGTTTTTAGTAAGATAAAATCAGTTGTAAGCTCTTGAGTTGTGTGGTGCTCAGCTTCATATGGCATGCCAAGTCTTTTGTTGTTGTTGGCTTTTGTTTTGTTTTGTTTTTGTTTGTTTGTTTGTTTGTTTTTCAGGACAGAGTTTGATTCTCTGTATAGCCCTGGCTGTCCTGGAACTCACTTTGTAGACCAGCCTAGCCTTGAAACTCAGAAATCTGCCTGCCTCTGCCTCCTGAGTGCTGGGATTAAAGGTGTGTGGCACCACGCCCAGCTGGCATGACAAGTCTTTGTTTTCTTTTTCTTCCTCCCTCCCTCTTCCAGTACCTTCTTCATTCCTTCCTTCTTTCCTTCCTTCCTTCCTTCCTTCCTTCCTTCCTTCCTTCCTTCCTTCCTTCCTTCCTTCCTTCCTTCCTTCTTTCTTCCATTCAAAGGGCCATAGTGTCAAAAATACATCAAAAGTATATGTACTTTTGTATAAAACATAAGAAAATTATAGATTACAGCAGAAAGGAAATCATTGTGCTTAACGTAGTTTTTAGATCTCTAAATCCTAAGTGAAAAAACAATCACTGACAAACTTTATATGCCTCAGTACAGGGGAACGCCAGGACCAAGAAGTGGGAGTGGGTGGGTAGGGGAGTGGTGGGGGGGAGGGTACGGGGGACTTTTGGGATAGCATTGGAAATGTAAATGAAGAAAATAGCTAATAAAAAATAAGCTAAAAATAAAGAAATAAATACATGAAAGAGTGAGCATAAAGCTCAAAGAACAAGGTGACAGCCCCTATGCAATTAGCAGGGCAGGTGTTAATAGCAGGCTGCTCCTGTGCTCACAGTCACATCCTCACATTCGAGCTGCATCTAGTCTACCAGAACATAAGGGAAATGCAACAAGTAAATGCCTCTGTCACGCTCACTGAAATCCACAGAAGCCAACAGTCCTCAGCACTAAGCCCACACATAACCAAAAGTGGTGATGATTGCTTGAGAGAGTCCAGGACTTAAACTTAGAGACTGACTGAATTTCTTCCCAGCCCAAAGAAGATAGATCCTACCCAATCAGGATAAAGCAATGAGAGAGGCCCTCTGGATATAGGAAGGGAGGGAGGGAGGGAGGGAGGATAGAAAAAGGAGGGAGGAAAAAAAAAAGAAACAGACGGAGAAGGGTTTTACTTATAAAACTTCTAGTGTAGTCTCACTGAAATGTATATATGGGTTCTTATCTCAACACATTCAAGTCAAAAGTGAAATATTTTTCCAAGTGGATTTCTAAAAAAGAACAGGAAGACAAGCAGACATAAGTGAACCTCTGAAGAGCATGACATGCTCTACTGTCTCTCATCTGGCATAGTGTTTTAGGATTGTTACTCCATCTTAGTCTCCATTTTACTGCCATGGCAGACCACCTTCATAACTAAAACAATTGATATCCAGGCCACAGGATGGCAGAAAGATCATGCATCCCCTGCCATGCATACACAAAGTCCCACAACCTCCTCTATTCACCTCTTAAAAATGAAAACAGATGAGACAGCAAAATCATCAAAGGTTGTGAACCTGGAATCTACACCCACCCTCCATAAATTTGTGACATAGCATGATATTTAAACTCTGCATGGTATCTCTACTGAAAGGGGGACATATCTATTTCATAGAGTGAACAAGGGGGTAAAGGAAATAGCACATAAAGCATTGAGATCAGTATTCAACACGCACACATATTAATAACTATTACTTATACAAGTGCTCACTGAATATGCATTCCATGAAAGAATTTGCAATAATTGAGGAGAAGAGAGAGAAGGAGGAGAAGGAAGGAAGGAAGGAAGGAAGGAAGGAAGGAAGGAAGGAAGGAAGGAAGGGAGGGAGGGAGGGAGGGAGGGAGGGAGGGAGGGAGGGAGGGAGGGAGGGAGGGAGGGAGGGAGGGAGGAAAATCTTTAAAATCAGAATTTGAAGCATTTTGAAGGACTCTAGATAAAAAGAATCAAGATTGTTGTTAAGGGATAGAAGCATTAGCAGCAGGACATGGCTACCCAAACAGTTGGGATAGGTTTTTCCTTAAGGTTCCCTTTCTGTTCAAATTCTATATACTCAACAAGTTGCTTTCTGGTCTTGATTTATAGTTCTTGTTATTTCTGATCTTATGTAAACTTCCCGTCTAGGAAGAGGGATTTCCTATTTTAAGTTATTAAACTAGTTTCCAGCTAAAATCAGAACTTGGTCATTGTGAGTCTATTTTCCCTAAGGCTTAATCATTCCTTAGATTAATTGAATGGGCAATTCCCAGATGGCAAGATTGAAAGTCCAAGCCCAGAAAATAATTAGTCCTTAACCCACCTTTCCAGAGCTCCTCCGTTTAATTGATCGTTCTCTGCTTGAACCCAGGAGTATCCTAAGTCAGTCAATAAATCAGTAGCCTCTATTCTATTTGGCTTCCTTGTCTTCTTGTCTGGTGTTTAGCATTCAGTATTCCCACTCCCTGGGTTCACAGAGTACACAGGGGCCAGAGTCCTTGTCTAGTCAGCTTAAGTCTATCTCTATTGTCAACTAATATAATACAGACCATTCTATTTTTGATTGTTACTACAATAAAATTAAACTAAGTATCTTCTTCCTAATTCTTCTATTTTTAAATTAAAATATGATCTTCATTCCCTTTGTTCCCTCCAATCCATCCCATACTCTACCCCATCTCTCTCAAATCCATGGACTCTTTTAATTTTAATTGTTATTACATACACATACACACACAAACACACACATGTCATTGTGTCCCCCACTATATATTACTACATTTAAATTCTTTTTCATATATATTTTTTTCAGAGTGTCTACACTACATATGGATTTTAAAAGAATTTGTGTTAATTTTCCCTCCCTGTAATACCTCCATTACTCTGCTCTCCCACCTTCCTCTTCATTTAATCCTCCTATTCTAGTTTTGCTTCTATCTCTTTATAACATTATAGTCTATTTCATAAGGGAGACTCTTAATAGGAAAAATATCTCCGTAAGTATGGTCTAAAGACAAATCTGTGAGCTATTGTGCTGATCAATGATTGATGTGAGAGGGTTGTGTCATCCCTGGTTAGTAGTCCTAGGTGCTATCTGAAAGAAGCCTGAGCAAACTGTAAAATGGAACCCAAAGTAAGATAAAGAACACAAAGTGAAAAACATCAAAGTGGAGATGTCAAAGGGAGAGAATTGACGTCAAAGGGGAGAGTTGGGCTGCTCTTTAGGGAATACTTTTACTATCAATCCAATCTGGTTCAAACTTACCCAAGCACATCGACAAGAAGCTTTTTCCTCCTACAACCTACATCCTTATCCATCCTCTAGGCTACAGCATAGCCAGTCTTTGGAGATTGGGTTGAGGTGGGATGAGTATCAAAGGGTACTGAGAATTGAACAGGAAATTAGCCATGAAGGCAGTAACATAGAAAGATATCACAACAGCAAAAGTTACAGTTCTAACCAAGTCATAATATAAAGAAATCTTAGCGCCAAGCATGGTAATATACACTTGTAATCCTAGTACTCAGAAAGGTTGACAGAGAAGCAGTAGCCTGAGCTACATAACTTAGGGCTTCATTTGTGGCTCTGTGGTTATAGTACTTGACTGACATGTTCAAGGCTCTAGGTTGAATTCTCAGAACTTACTACAATTAAATAAATAAACAAATAAATAAATAAATAAAGTGGACTACTTCAACGTGACAGAAAACAAATCTATGAAAAACCTATAAGCTTTTCAGTGAAACACTGTCATTCTTTTTTAATATCAGCTGTAAAGCAAAAATGCCTTTTCTAGTCCTTTATATTCAGCTAATGCAATAAGGCAAGAAAGGGGAATTAATTTTCTACAGTTTGAAAAGTAGAATAAATTGATGCTCTAACTTCATTATTCTGACCTCTAGAGGTAAGTACATACAACAAAGAGGGTGGATGAGAAACTCTCTGCGTTGGCATAAATATTCATTTCTTCTGTGCTATCTGTTCTGGTGCTAAAGTGCCTTTCACATTTTTTTCATCACTATCCTGAGCCTGAGAACAAAACCTCCTCAATTCAGATCCCTGCCAGAAAAATGGCTCGGTTAAGATAGAGCTTTGAGTCAAGCTTTGTAAGCAGCTCCCTTCCTGGGCCTTTTAGGTTTTTGACATAAGAGGTATCCTGGTCCAGTGTGGATAAGATTTTGTTACTCGGCACTTATAAATTCTAACCCCTTCCCTGGATTTCTTTCTTCAGAGACTTGAAGTTCTTTTCCTATAGATCTTTTACTTGCTTTGTTAGAGTCACATCAAAGAATTTTATATTATTTGTAACTATTGTAAAAAGTGTTGTTTCCCTAATTTCTTTCATAGCCTGTTTATCCTTTGTGTACAGGAAGGCCACTGATTTGTTTGAGATAATTTTATACCCAGCTACTTTGCTGAAGTTGTTTATTAGGTTTAGGAGTTCTCTGGTGGAATTTTTGAGGTATCTAGGATATCTATCTAGGATAGCTATCACAAAATATAGATGAACATAATGAAAAATAAGCAACTGCACATTTGACAGACAAGTGTAATACTGTGAGTTTTTAAATCCCTGACTACTGAATCACAACCAGTCAGTTATTTACAACTTTCCCCATTTTTCTGAGTAAAAATGTAGATCAGTGTATTATTCGATTTCTGGATTCACTGCCCTTGCTGTAATGGCATTGGCCTAGAAGTCGAAAGTAAACATATATTATGTTTGCTTTATTTATACAATTTTACCAAAGCAGTCTGAAAATATAAAAAGGATTAGTGCACTCAGATTTTCTGACAGGGGGGTGTAACAGAATCACATTCATCTACTCACAAGAGCATCCACCCCTTTATCATTTCATTCTTCATTCATTGCACAGAGTGGTCAAAGACTCTTCAAAAACTTCTACTCTAAAATGAAGCTAATTAAACCAAATATTTCCTCTACTGTCATAACTTTTTTCATTTATAGAAGTTTTCATTATAATATCATTTAAAGCAATCCATATAGTCAAAGAAATTTACTTGTTGCTAAGACTTCATCTCTAATTTTTCAGGATGACTGAGAATCACTAGACCCAAAAGAAGATCATATTCATTAAGTTAGCTGGAGATACGATTTGGGGATATATTTTTGTAAAAGATAGGAAAAGAGAAAGTGCACTGGGGAATGCATTGACCATAATGTTACTGCTCTAGTTAACTCTTGTTCATCTTTCGCAATGACATTCTGAAACACACCCCAGACAAGTCCAGATGAGGCAGAATATTTAATAGCTGATTTTTTTACCCCATTGATTACTCATTAAAACATGGAATCTATACTATACCTGAACAGCCCTTTATGGGAGAAAAACCTGAGATATAAAATAAACCTGCAGTCAGAAATTACAAGACAAAATTATGTGAAGTGGGAAGCTGCCCATGAGTACAGAGACTATCATGGCAACATGACTACTCTATGGGGTGAATAAAGTAAATATCAAATGGGCCACCAACAGTAGCAGTTGCATTGCCCAACGTAGCATACAAATCATCCCATCTTCAAGAATACAAGAATTTCAACATTCTTTTTTCTCCTCCTCATTAACCCAGAAATTTCTTTATGATCTAAACATGCGTCTTCAGTCATGTGCTTAACATAGGATCCTACTTTTATGTAAAAGTTTCTTATTAAATATAATTGTCCTTGATTTGTATTATCTGGAAACTAAAATATAGAAATTTACTGACCAATTTGTTTTTAGTCTCTCTGAGAAAAATCTTCTAGAGGAAGTAAGAGAATTGTCTTCCAACAGTCTCAAGAATAAAAAAGACACAGTCCTGCTCTACAGCTGTCTAGGAGGAAAAATGTCAAGGTCACAAATAACAAAAACATAAGGCAAAATGAGCTAAGTGCCATTAGAGAGGTATATACACAGTGCTTTGGGGACTCAGAGGAGATAAATATCACATCCACTTGGCAAGATCAGGAAGAATATGTGAATAAATAATTGTTCGAGCCAAACTTTTAGGGATGGATGGGATTTTGTCTGTAAATTGTGGCTGGAAGACTTTCTAAATATAAAGACAATTAGAATTAAAGCTCCCACCCACAGGAAAAAAGTCTTTCAAAAAAAAAACATTGTCATTAGCTAACACATAGTGTGCATACTACAGTAGTCTAGTAGAGGCTACCACTGGAAAGAACCAGTCTACCTACATTTTGATAATCTATTGTGAGCTTTGCACTCAATGTTCCTAGAGATGAGATCTGTCAACTATGTAATTTTAACATTAGTTTTAAATTTCTATAACATCATATTTGTTAAAAGGGAATGTAGAAGTTGGGAATTTGTTTCTTTCTGGTTATATAAAGACAAGCACTTAAGCCAATTATCCATATTGTCTTTGTCCAATAATAAAAGAAAGAAATGGTGGTTTACATTTTCTAAAAGTGGTAGAAGTAATAAAAAATGAGGAGTAAATTAAGTCACTATATAATACTCTCTTGAACAGGTGCTTGAATACATATCTACACATGAGTTTATAGAATTAGCCAAAATAAATAATGTGGAGATCAGTGTTAAATACATTTGTATGCATGTGGTTTTTCTCCAATCCCAGGAGAATTCACATTTTAGTCTTGCTGAAACCCCATTATTAATCTTACTGTTACCAGAATCAAATGGAAAGTAAATCCACTGAAGTGTAATAACCAAAGCTACAGGAAAAACATTTGTTCCTTACAGAACAAATGGTTCCATTCATGTTGAGGAGCATTTCAGATGGTCCTAAAGTTGGACTGTGAGCACAATCTCTGGGCAGCATTTATGAGCATAAAATAATCATGGGTTAATTTACCTCTTAAGATTAGTACTTTGCAAAGCAAATTCCCACATTTTTAATGTTTAAAAAATTCCGTGTAAAAAATGTTCCAAAAACATCATCGTTTTACAGATTAATACACCAAGTCTCAAAAAGTTATCTGACACTCACATGTTGGCATTGAAATATGGCACTTTATGTCCTTCATTTGGTCAATATGGCTGAAATGAGTATTAGAAGAAAGTATAATTAATTTCTTAAACCGTTCTCTCTGTGTTTTCATGATTCCATAGTGTTTTTTCAATAACAGTCTCACGGTGAGGGTTTGCTCTATTTCTCAGGTGTTTAATATACACTGCTATGCTTTCCTCTCACAGAGCAAGAATAAAATGATCTCTTAGAGGGTCTTTCCATTAACTCTCTGTAGTTTCACAATTCTTGTAAAGGCTATTGAACAGATTAAGTGTTTCTTCAAACCTGGCTCTGCCTGTAAGATGTGTGATATGTCTGTACTAAAAAGATGTGTGTGTTAAAATATGAGATAAATTTCTCATTTTCATAGCAGAATATCAACATCCTACTTGCATTTTTGGGGACTTCAGAACATACTGTTTTATCTTTAAGAAATCCAGAACAACTAGGCCAAATCCTATACCATGGACACCCTCCTTACAAATTCTCTAGCCTGCTCTAAGTCACTGATAAAAGCAGGAAGATGGGTAAGGAGGGGATGGCACAGCCTAGGGTTGGTAAATAATTTTCAAATGCCATGTGGACATCTTGCAGAATAAATATTCTGACTCAGCAGGAGCAGAGGTAGGACTCAAAATCAAATCCCTTAGGCTGGAGAGATGACTCAGCAGTGAAAAGCACAGTTGCTCTTGCAGAGGACCTGGGTTTGGTTTATAGCACCCTCATAGTAGATAGCAAATATCCGTATCTCCAGATTCAGGTTATCTGGTGCCCTCTGATGACCTCCTCTGGCATCAAACATGCATGTAGTATGCATACATACACTCATACACATGAAAAAAATTGAAAAATCTATAAGGAAAATTAAAATTAATTAATTAATTAATTCTCATTAATGGCCATAGATTCACACCTGTGCTGCTAGGTCAGAATCACATTTGAGTAACAAAGACTTATCTAGACTCCTAACTCTGCAATAAACTGAAACGACTGACAATAGAGCATACTAACAATATTTTTCTACATTTTCAATATGTGTGTGTGTGTATGTATTGTGAAAATTATACAACATTCAAATCTGTGTGTCCATAAATAAAATTTGTTATACCATTCATAGTAAGCAAGAAATTGAATCAAACTAAGTGTTTATTAGTGGATAAATGAACAAAGAATGTGGAAGATATACATAATGGACCCCTCCAGTCGAACAGAGTAATGAAATCCATCATTTGCAACAGGGATAAGCAGGTGCTGTTAGGCGAAATACCCAGAAATAGAATGATAAAAATGACATGATTTCACATGTATTAGGAATCTTAGCAAATCTGATTCATATAAACAAAGAAAACAATGATGGTTACCAGTAGCTGCTGCAGATAGGGAAATGTATTGGAAAGATGTTCATCAAAGGACACACAACTTCAGTTAGACAGGAAGAATATATACAAGTGATCTTCTGTAAAACTGGGTGTTTCAGGTAATAAAAATATATTGTAATCCCATCTTGGCCAGATCATCAGCAACCCTGGAAGAAATCTGCCCAAACATTGCAGCCTGCATGCTTCCTAGTAGGTTCACAGTGAACAAGGACACAGGTGAGAATTTTGCCCAAATACCCACATCAGCTGGGACACCCATAAAGTCCAGCTGATGCAGAACTTATCCCCTCCCCCAGCTCCACCTCCCTTTTGTCCCACTTCCCCAGCTGTGCCAGATCACTGGCCCAATACCCTCCCAAATGCTACAGCCTACGAGCTTCCTAGGTGGTCTCTAGTAATCAGGGACATAGGAGGCCTGCTCTAACCAGAGACATAAGAAGCCCACACTAACCAGAGGGAACACTGCCTGCCTCTAAAGAGACCAGCTCTAACTCAGGTCACAGAGCTATACCTACCTCCAAGGAAGCCAGTTCCAGTCAGAGACACCCAGGCCAGTTAACACCGGAGATAATCAGATGGCCAGTGATATGTGCTCTACTATGTTCATAGCAGCTTTATCTGTGATAGGCCGAAGCTGGAAACAACTCATATGTCCCACAATGGGAGAATGTATACAGAAAATGTACACAGTGGAATACTATTCAGCTCTTAAGAAGGAGGACATCATGAGATTTACAGGCAAATGGATGGAACTGGATAATATCATCCTGAGTGAGGTATCTCGGACTCAAAAGGACATGCATGGTATAGACTCACTAATAAGTGGATATTAGCCAAAAAGTACAGAATACCTAAGTTACAACCTACAGACCTTAACTAGTGTAACAATCAGAAAGGCCCAAGTGAGGAAGCTCCAATCCCACTTAAAAGGGGAGAGGAAAGGATGGATTTGGATAAGAGGGGGAGGGGAAAATGGGTACAGAATCAGGTATGGGAGAAGGGGACAGGAGAGAAGTCCAGAAGGCCAAGTGAATGAATAGAAATAAACAGCCTAGGAGAGTAGGAGGTAGGAAGACCCTATAGAAAGTACCAGAGACCCAGGAGGTGAGACACTTTCAGGACTCATTGGGAGTGACCTTAGTCAAAATGTACAACACTGGAGAAAGGGAACTCGAAATATATACCTCCAGAAGATAGACAGGGACTCAATTAGAGAAATAGGGTGACTAACCCACAGTCAAAATTTCTGACCCAGAATTGTTCCTGTCTAAAAGAACTGCAGGGACAAAAATGGAAAATAGAGTGAATGAAGGGCAGCCCAATGACTGGCTCAACTTGGGATTCATCTCATGGGGGTAAGAGGGGGCTCCAAGGCCTGACACTATTACTGATGTTATGATGTGCTTACAGACAGGAGCCTGGCATGGCTATCCTCTGGGAGGCCCTACCAGAAGTTGACTGAGACAGAAACAGATACTTATACCCAACCATTGGACTGAAGTCAGGGGCCATTGTGGTTGAATTAGGGGAAGAATTGAAGAAGCTGAAGGGGGAGAGAGACCTCATAGGAAGACCAGCAGTCTGAACTAACCCAGACCCAGGGGAACTCCAACCAGGAGCATAGATAGGCTGGTCTAAGGACCCTGGCATATATGTAGCAGAGTTCTGCCTGGTCTTGCCTCAGTGGGAAAAAAATGAATTCTCGAGATGCTCGAGGCCCCAGGGAAGGGGAAGACCCCGTGGGGGATTGAGGAGAATCCTCTTGGAGGCAAAGGGGAAGAGGAATAGGATGAGGAACTGTGGGAGGGGGACTGGATGGGGCAATAACTGGAATGAAAATAAGTAATATGATCTTTAAAATGTATTTAAAAGTGGCTAAGTTTATAATACACTTTAAATTGTCTCATCAGAAGTGGGAAATATAGAAATACATCATTTACTTTGTCTAAGACATTCCACAATATATGCATATTAGATGATGTCATGTTATGCTATAGAAATGCACATTATGTAATTGTTAGTTGAAAAATTAGCAATACAATAAATTTGAAATAAAAAATAATTTTGAAGCACAGATATTCTTATTCATTTACAATAAGATCCTTTTGTAATGTGACAATTAATTAGTTAAACCTACCAACCTTAAAGTAGTTACTATCTGTAGCTTTAGAGAAAAAAGTGTTAACGGACCACTGGCCTACAGAAATGGTTCTCAGCCCTTGCTGGCAGTCAAATCAATTGTAAGATTTGAATCATATAGATGAACAATCACCAGACCACATCAGCTAACCTGAGGTCTTTCCTAGAGATCACTGCATCATTTTAAGTTTTCCAAATGACATGAGCATTCAAGTTTGAGAAGCAGTAGTATGTAGGAAATTTTCTCTTCTAGTTCATATCTCAGCAGCTACAGACAAAAGCACCAAGACTGTCTTTCAGCTGTCTCCATCTTATTCCCCAGCACTCACAGAGTTGTTACTACAATTTATATAGAATCCTTAGAACATGATATCATTATCTTTTGCTGTAGTTCTTGACTCAAGCACTTAAAGAGCTAGTATAATCCTTTGCTGCTGCCTTCATTTTTTTTTACCACGTTCATTCACAAGAGTTACTTTACTTTCTTTTTCTTCTACACACCTGAATTCAGATGTGTTGTCAATGAGTGAGCCAACACACCTGACTTAAATGTGGAATATAAACACACTATCTTTGATGCCCTCCATGTCAGAGGAATGTAAAGTCTCTATTTTCTCCAAGCCCTAGAATATCTTATGAAACCAGCGTATTGCTAAGACTCATGTCTCAGAGGCCTGGTGAAATGTTCACATCTGTATGCCCAGATTAATCTATGTGTTCCTATACTTTTTGCATTATAACAGTCATTAAAAGAATCAGATAAAGAAATCTGTAAATGTTCACACCATTTCTTAACTCTCAATAATAACTGCTGATATAAATGGTCTCAGTTATCGACTTAAAAGATGTACACTAACACACTGGATTCCAAAACAGGACTTAACATTTTGCTACCTCTAAGTAATATCTCACCATCAAGGATAGATGCTGCCATAGTAGAATGGACAGTAAAAGCAAACAGAAATAAGAAAAAAAACTTCATAGAAGAGGTAAAAAAAAACCATTTCCTACTTACTAAAGGAAAAAATACGCCAAGAGACTACTACAACTCTAAATATTTATACACCAAACATAGGATCCACCAATATTATAAGATAACCACTACTAGATCTAAAATTATAAACTCACCCGGAAAGAGTGATAGTAGTAGATTACCTCAATACTCTGCTTTCATCAATGGACTGGTTATCCAGAGGAAAACAAAAAGAAATTCTGGAGTTAAGTGATATCATAAATCAAATGGATATAACAGAGTTGTACCAAAGATTCCATATAAATGCTAAATCCATAGAGCTTTCACCAAATTTGACTAAAATTGAGCAAATATTGGGACACAAAATAAGTCCAATGATATTTCACAAAACTGAAACAACTGTGTATTATTTGACCACAATAAAAAACAATCTGCATATCAATAGTGTAAATGACCTCATGGAAGCTGACCAGCTCACTACCAAATGAAAGTTGTGTCAAGAAAAGAAGAAGGAATTTTTTTAATTACAAGAATTGATTGAAAATTAAAACACAGCATAATAATATCTATGAAACACAGTGAAGGCAATCTCTAGAGGAACTTTCAGCACTAAGTGCCTACATCAAACAACTAGAGAGATCTCATTAAAAACATAATTCTGCATCTTGAAGACCATGGACACAGTAACTCAGCACACAAAAGAGATGGAAAAAGATCATCAGAATCGGAGATGGAATTAATTAAAACTAAATGGAAAATTACAAGGATTCAATAATATGAAGAGTTTTGTCTTTGAAAAGATTACCAGGATTGACAAATCTTTAGCCAAATTAACTAAACAAAAGAGAGGAAGGACCCAAATTAATAAAATCAGAGATGAAAGGGGAACTAATACAACAGATATTGAAAAAATTCGGAGAATCATAACAATATACTTTTAAAAAACAGCATTACAAAAAAATGTCTTTTGTGTATACATTACAAATTCTGATTTAGTTTTTTTATGGGATTCCTGAGTGTGCAAATGAGTGGATCTCTGTGTTTATATATGCTTCTTGTGCCTCTGAGAGGCCTTTTTCCCCCTTTTGTTTTATTCCAATGTGTTGGTTTGGTTTTATATTTTATTTTGTTACAAGACTTTATACGAATTCTGATGTACCCATTTAGTATTGGTTATCTGAAGATAATTTCTGGGCTAATGACTGTATATTCAATAGTCAACAGGGGACTCATCCCTGAGAAAAACTAATCTTGGACATCTTGGTTCTGGGATTCCACCAAAAGTAGGCTGCACAGGTGAGAGTGTGGACTACAGAAACTAACAGCTTCTGGGACAAGTGGGAGCCACAGAGCTTCTGAAGCAGCCCCCTTTTGGGGCTCCAGACATCCGGGCATCTTCCTGGCCAGAGGATAGGTATCCACCCGGCCTGGGAGGGCTTTGCCTGAGCATCGGTGGGAGACATCTTGGTTCCAGGATTCTGCGGAGAGTAGTCTGCACAGGTGAGAGTGTTGACTACAGAACTGAACAGCTTCTGGGACAGGCAGGAGCCACAGAGCTTCTGAGGCAGCCCCGTTTTCAGGCTCCAGACATCCTGGCACCTTCCCAGCCAGAGGATAGGTGTCAGCCCTGCCCTAGAGGGCTTTGCTGAATCAACTGGGGAAGTCATCGTGGTTCCCGGATCCCTCCGAGACTAGTCTGGGCAGGTTAGAGTGTGGACTACAGAAGCTAACAGCTTCTGTGACAGGCAAAAGCAACAAAGCTTCTGGGACAGGTCCTGTTTTGGGCCTTCATCTTCCGCCAGGAGGGAGGTCCAAACACCAGATATCTGTGCACCTTCCCTGTAAGAGGAGAGCTTGCCTGCACAGACTGCTCTGACCACTGAAACTCAGAGGAGAGAGCTAGTCTACCAGGTCTTCTGATAGAGGGTAACAGAATCACGAGAGGAACAATCTCTAACCAGAGACAACTATAACAACTAACTCCAGAGATAAACAGATGGTGAAAGGTAAACCTAAGAATCTTACTAAGAGAAACCAAGACCACTCACCATCATTAGAACCCAGCACACCCACCTCGCCCAGTCCAGGGTACCCCAAAACACCCGAAAAGCTAGACCCAGATTTAAAGGCATATCTCATGATGATGGTAGAAGACATCAAGAACGACTTTAATAAGTCACTTAAAAAATACAGGAGAACACTGCTAAACAGGTAGAAGTCCTTAAAGAGGAAACACAAAAATCCCTTAAAAAATTGCAGGAAAATGTGACCAAACAGGTGATAAAATTGAATAAAGCCACCCAAGACCTAAACAGGGAAATAGACACAATAAAGAAAACCCAAAGTGAGGCAACACTGGAGATAGAAACCCTAGGAAAGAAATCTGGAAACATAGATGCGAGCATCAGCAACAGAATACAAGAGATGGAAGAGAGAATCTCAGGTGCAGAAGATTCCATAAAAACATCGGCACAACAATCAAAGAAAATGGAAAACACAAAAAGATCCTAACTCAAAACATCCAGGAAATCCAGGACACCATGAGAAGACCAAGCCTACAGATAATAGGAGTAGATGAGAATGAAGATTTTCAACTCAAAGGGCCAGCAAATATCTTCAACAAAATTATAGAAGAAAACTTCCCAAACCTAAAGAAAGAGATGCCCATGAACATACAGAAAGCCTACAGAACTCCAAATAGACTGGACCAGAAAAGAAATTCCTCCCAACATAGAATAATCAGAACAACAAATGCACTAAATAAAGATAGAATATTAAAAGCAGTAAGGGGAAAAGGTCAGGTAACATATAAATGCAAGCCTATCAGAATTACACCAGATTTTTCACCAGAGACTATGAAAGCCAGAAGATCCTAGACAGATGTTATACAGACACTAAGAGAACACAAATGCCAGCCAGGTTACTATACCCAGCCAAACTTTCAATTACCTTAGATGGAGAAATGAAAGTATTCCACAACAGAACTAAATTCACGCATTATCTTTCCATGAATCCAGCCCTTCAAAGGATAATAACAGAAAAAAAAAAAAACAATACAAGGATGGAAACCAATACAAGGACGGAAACCACACCCTAGGAAAAGCAAGAAGGTAATCTCTCAACAAATCTAAAAGAAGACAGCCACAAGAACAGAATGCCAACTTTAACAAAAAAATAATAGTAAGCAACAATTACTTTTCCTTAATATCTCTTAATATCAATGGACTCAGCTCACCAATAAAAAGACATGGACTAACCGACTGACTACACAAACAGGACCCAACATTTTGCTGCTTACAGGAAACTCATCTCAGGGAAAAAGATAGACACTACCTCAGAATGAAATGCTAGAAAACAATTTTCCAAGCAAATGGTCTGAAGAAAAAAGCTGGAGTAGCCATTCTAATATCTAATAAAATTGAATTACACCCAAAGTCATCAAAAAAGACAAGAAGGGGCACTTCATAATCATCAAAGGTAAAATATTCAAAGAGGAACTCTCAATTCTGAATATCTATACTCCAAATACAAGGGCAGCTATATTCATTAAAGAAACTTTAGTAAAGCTCAAAGCACACATTGCACCTCACACAATAATAGTGGGAGACTTCAACACACCACTTTCACCAATGGACAGAACATGGAAACAGAAACTAAACAGGGACACAGTGAAACTAACAGAAGTTATGAAACAAATGGATCTAACAGATATCTACAGAACATTTTATCCTAAAACAAAAGGATATACCTTCTTCTCAACAACTCATGGTACCTTCTCCAAAATTGATGACATAATTGTTCACAAACAAGCCTCAACAGATACAAAAATATTGAAATTGTCCCCTGCATCCTATCAGATCACCATGGACTAAGGCTGATCTTCAATAACAAAATAAATAATAGAAAGCCAACATTCATGTGGAAACTGGACAACACTCTTCTCAATGATACCTTGGTCAAGGACGGAGTACAAAGGAAATTAAGGACTTTTTGGAGTTTAATGAAAATGAAGCCACAACATACCCTAACTTATGGGACACAATGAAAGCATTTCTAAGAGGAAAACACATATCTCTGAGTGCCTCCAAAAAGAAACGAGATAGAGCACATATTAGTAGCTGGACAACATACCTAAAAGCTCTAGAACAAAATGAAGCAAATTCATCCAAGAGGAGTAGACAGCAGGAAATAATCAAACTCAGGGGCGAAATCAACCAAGTGGAAACAAGAACTATTCAAAGAATCAACCTAACTAGGAGATGGTTTTTTGAGAAAATCAAAAAGATAGATAAAACCTTAGCCAGACTCACTAGAGGGCACAGGAAAGCATCCTAATTAACAAAATCAGAAATGAAAAGGGAGACATAACAACAGATCCTGAAGAAACCCAAAACACCATCAGATCCTTCTACAAAAGGCTGTACTCAACAAAACTGGAGAACCTGGATAAAATGGACAAGTTTCTAGACAGATACCAGGTACCAAAGTTAAATCAAGATCAGGTTAATGATCTAAACAGTCCTATATACCCTAAAAAAATAGAAGCAGTCATTAATAGCCTCCCAGGCAAAAAAAAAAAAAAAAAAAAAAAAAGCCCAGGACCAGATGGGTTTATTGCAGAGTTCTATCAGTCCTTCAAAGAAGATCTAATCCCAGTTCTTCACAACCTATTCCACAAAATAGAAACAGAAGGTACTCTACCCAACTCATTCTATGAAGCCACAATTACTCTGATAACTAAACCACAAAAAGACCCAACAAAGATAGAGATCGTCAGACCAATTTCCCTTATGAATATCGATGAAGAAATCCTCAATAAAGTTCTCGCTCACCGAATCCAAGAACACATCAAAACAATCATCCATCCTGACCAAGTAGGTTTCATACCAGGAATGTAGGGATGGTTCAATATATGGAAATCCATCAACATAATCCAGTATATAAACAAACTCAAAGACAAAAATCACATGATTTACTTCTTAGATGCGGAGAAAGCATTTGACAAAATCCAACACCCATTCATGATAAAAGTCATGAAAATATCAGGAATTCAAGGCCCATACCTAAACATGATAAAAGCAATCTACAGCAAACCAGTAGCCAACATCAAAGTAAATGTCGAGAAGCTTGAAGCAATCCCACTAAAATCAGGGACTAGACAAGGCTGCCCACTTTCTCACTACCTATTCAACATTGTATTTGAAGTCCTAGCCAGAGCAATTTGACAACAAAAGGAGATCAAGAGGATACAAATTGGAAAGGAAGAAGTCAAAATATCACTTTTTGCAGATGATAAGATAGTATATATAAGTGACCCTAAAAATTCCACCAGAGAACACCTCAGCCTGATAAACAGCTTCAATGAAGTAGCTGGATATAAAATTAACTCAAACAAGTCAATGGCCTTTCTGTACACAAAGGATAAACAGGCTGAGAAAGAAATTAGGGAAACAACACCCTTCTCCATAGTCACAAATAATATAAAATACCTTGGTGTGACTCTAACTAAGGAAGTGAAAGATCTGTATGATAAGAACTTCAAGTCTCTGAAGAAAGAAATTAAAGAAGGTCTCAGAAGATGGAAAGATCTCCCATGCTCATGGATTGGCAGCATCAATATAGTACAAATGGCTATCTTGCCAAGAGCAATCTACAGATTCAATGCAATCCCCATCAAAATTCCAACCCAATTCTTCAATGAATTAGAAAGGGCAATCTGCAAATTCATCTGGAATAACAAAATACCTAGGATAGCAAAAAATCTTCTCAAGGATAAAAGAACCTCTGGTGGAATCACCATGCCTGACCTAAAGCTGTACTACACAGCAATTGTGATAAAAAACTGCATGATACTGTCATAGCAACAGACAAGTAGACCAATGGAATAGAACTGAATACCCAGAAATGAACCCACACACCTATGGACACTTATTCTTTGACAAGGGTGCAAAATCCATCCAGTGGAAAAAAGACAGCATTTTCAAAAAATGGTGCATGGCAGTTGTCATGTAGAAGAATGTGAATTGATCCATTCCTTTCTCCTTATACTGAGTTCAAATCTAAGTAGATTAAGGAACTCCACATAAAACCAGAGACACTGAAACTTATAGAGGAGAAAGTAGGGAAAAGCCTCGAAGATATGGGTACAGGAGAAAAATTCCTGAATAGAATAGCAATGCCTTGTTCTGTAAGATTGAGAATCAACAAATGGGACCTAATAAAATTGCAAAGGTTCTACAAGGCAAAAGACACCGTCAATAAGACAAAAAGTCCACCAACAGATTGGGAAAGGATATTTACCTATCCTAAATCAGATAGGGGACTAATATCCAATATATATAAAGAACTCAAGAAGGTGGACTCCAGAAAATCAAATAACCCCATTAAAAAATGGGGCTCAGAGCTAAACAAAGAATTCTCACCTGCGGAATACCGAATGGCTGAGAAGCACCTGAAAAAATGTTCAACATCCTTAATCATCAGGGAAATGCAAATCAAAACAACCCTGAGATTCCACTTCACTCCAGTCAGAATGGCTAAGATCAAAAATTCAGGTGACAGCAGATGCTGGTGAGGATGTGGAGAAAGAGGAACACTCCTCCATTGTTGGTGTGATTGCAAGCTTGTACAACCACTCTGGAAATCAGTCTGCAGGTTCCTCAGAAAATTGGACATAGTACTACCAGAGGATCCCGCAACACCTCTCCTGGGCGTATATCTAGAAGATGTCCCAACCACTAAGAAGGACACATACTCCACTATGTTCATAGCAGCCTTATTTATAATAGCCAGAAGCTGGAAAGAACCCAGATGCCCCTCAACAGAGGAATGGATACAGAAAATGTGGTACATTTACACAATGGACTACTACTCAGCTATTAAAAAGAATGAATTTATGAAATTCCGAGGCAAATGGAAAGCCCTGGAGGGCATCATCCTGAGTGAGGTAACACAATCACAAAGGAACTCACACAATATGTATTCACTGATAAGTGGATATTAGCCCAAAACTTAGGATACCCAAGATATAAGATACAATTTGCTAAATGCATGAAACTCAAGAAGAACGAAGACCAAAGTGTGGACACTTTGCCCCTTCTTAGAATTGGGAACAAAACACCCATGGAAGCAGTTACAGAGACAAAATTTGGAGCTGTGATGAAAGGATGGAACATCTAGTGATTGCCATATCCAGCGATCCATCCCATAATCAGCTTCCAAACGCTGACACCATTGCATACACTAGCAAGATTTTGCTGAAAGGACCCAGATATAGTTGTCTCTTGTGAGACTATGCCGGGGCCTAGCAAACACAGAAGTGGATGCTCACAGTCAGCTATTGAATGGATCACAGGGCCCCCAATGGAGGAGCTAGAGAAAGCACCCAAGGAACTAAAGGGAACTGCAACCCTATAGGTGGAATGACAATATGAACTAACTGGTACCCCGGAGCTCCTGTCTCTAGCTGCATATGTATCAAAAGATGGCCTAGTTGGCCATCCCTGGAAAGAGAGGCCCAATGGACTTGCAAACTTTATATGTCCCAGTACAGGGGAACGCCAGGGCCAAAAAGGGGGAGTGGGTGGGTAGGGGAGTGGGGGGGTGGGTATGGGGGACTTTTGGGATAGCATTGGAAATGTAAATAAGGAAAATACCTAATTAAAAAAAATACAATTGCATTTTTATACTTTTAAAAATAAACTCCCTAAATGCCAATGTAATGGAAGCTGTAAGAGATGCTGAGAAGAAGAAAACACTGGGGGGGGGGATCCTATTAGGGACTGAAATTCACTGTAGCAAACATGAGCATTTTCTTCAAACAGGTAACAAATTTAATGTAGGACCTCCCAAGCTTCTAGATAGATTTATTTTTAAATAATAGATTTCATTTCTGTATGTCTTATCTTATAAGAAATCCTTAAGTTTACATGGTTTTGCAACCAATGTGTTGATCAAGAAAGTATTTTTTTCTCACAGGGTACTTAGAATTTCTTCCCAATAAAAATAACTTCTCTGCTGAAAAAAAAAAAAAAAAAAAAAAAGAAGGACACATTCTCCACTAGGTTCATAGCAGCCTTATTTATAATAGCCAGAAGCAGGAAAAAACCCAGATGCCCCTCAACAGAGGAATGGATACAGAAAATGTGGTACATTTACACATTGGAGTACTACTCAGCTATTAAAAAGAATGAATTTATGAAATTCCTAGCCAAATGGATGGACCTGGAGGGCATCATCCTGAGTGAGGTAACCCAATCACAAAAGAACTTAAATGATATGTACTCTCTGATAAGTGTATATTAGCCAGAAACTTAGAATACCCAAGATACAAGATACAATTTGCTAAACGCATGAAACTCAAGAAGAACGAAGACCAAAGTGTGGACACTTTGCCCCTTCTTAGAATTGGGAACAAAGCACCCATGGAAGGAGTTACAGAGACAAAGTTTGGAGCAGAGACAAAAGGATGGACCATCTAGAGACTGCCATATCCTGGGATCCATCCCATATTCAGCCTCCAAACGCTGACACCATTGAATACACTAGCACTATTTTGCTGAAAGGACCCAGATATAACTGTCTCTTGTGAGACTATGCCGGGGCCTAGAAAACACAGAAGTGTATGCTCACAGTCAGCTAGTGGATGGATCACAGGGCCCCCAATGGAGGAGCTAGAGAAAGTATCCAAGGAGCTGGGGGATCTGCAATCCTATAGGTGGAACAACAATATGAACTAACCAGTACTCCCCCCTCCCGGAGCTCATGTCTCTAGCTGCATATGAATCAGAAGATGGCCTAGTTGGCTATCAGTGGAAAGAGAGGCCCATTGGACTTGAAAACTTTATATGCCTCAGTACAGGAGAATGCCTTGGCCAAGAAGTGGGAGTGGGTGGGTGGGGTATCATGTGGGGGACTTTTGGGATAGCCCCTAACCCAAAACATCCAGGAAATCCAGGACAAAATGAGAAGAACAAACCTAAGGAAAATAAGTATAGAAGAGACTAAACATTCCAAAATTGAAGGACCAGTAAATATCTTCAACAAAATTGTAGAAGAAAACTTCCCTAACCTAAAGCAAGAGATGCCCACAAACATACAAGAAGCCTTCAGAACTTCAAATAGATTGAACCAGAAAAGAAATTCCTCCTATCACATGATAGTCAACACACCAAATGTACAAAACAAAGAAAGAAAATTAAAAGCAGTAAGGGAAAAAGGTCAAATAACATACACAGACAGACCTATCAGAATTACAACAGACTTCTCAACAGAGACTATAAAAGCTAGAAGAACCTGGACAGATGTCAAGCAGACCCTAAGAGAACACAAATGCCAGCCCAGGATACTATACAAAACTCTCAATTAGCAGAGATGGAGAAACCAAGATATTCCATGTTGAAAACAAATGTACACAATATTTTTCCAGAAATTCATCTCTACAAAGGATAATAGATGGAAAACTCCAACACAACACCCTAGAAAAAGCAAGAAAGTAATCTTCTTTCAATAAATCCAAAAGAAGATAGCCACACAAACATAAAAATAATATCAAAAATAACAGGAAGCAACAATAACTATTCCTTAATATCTCTTAACATCAATGGACTCAATTCCCCAATAAAAAGACATAGAACAACAGACTGGATACGTAAACAGGACCCAGAATTTTGCTGCATACAGGAAAGGCATCTCAGTGTCAAAGACAGACACTCAAGGGCTGGAAAACAACTTTCCAAGCAAGTGGTCCCAAAAAACAAGGTGAAGTAGCTTTTCTAATAGCGGATAAAATCGACTTTCAAGCAAAAGTTATCAAAAAGGATAAGGAAGGACACTTCAAACTCATCAAAGGAAAAAAATCTACCAAGATGAACTCTCAATTATGAATATCTATGCTCCAAATGCAAGGCCACCTACATTCACAAAAGAAACTTTACTAAAGCTCAAAGCACACATTGCACCTCACACAATAATAGTGGGAGACTTAAACACACCACTCTCATTAATGAGCAGATCATGGAAACACAAACTAAACAGAGACATGGTGAAACTAACAGAAGCTATGGACCACCTGGATTTTACAGATATCTGTAGAACATTTTATCCTAAAACTAAAGAATAAACTTTCTCCTCAGCACTTCATGTTACCTTCTCCAGAATTGACTGTATAAATTCTGAGTTTTATATTTTAAAATAATTTTATTATAGTAAAAAATTTAAAAAGGAACTAGATATCAAAATAAAAACAATAATCCAGTTAAAGATGAGGTACAGATCTAAAGAGAATTATCAAGAGAAGAATCTCAAATGGCTAAGAAACACGTTAAAACCATCAATATCCTTAGACATCAGGGAAGTGCAAATAAAAAATACTTTGAGATTCCATCTTACACCTGTGAAAATGGCTAAGATTGATAAGACCGGTGACACCTTATGCTAGTGTGGATGTTGGATAAATGGAATACTCATTTACTGCTGGTAGAAATGCAAACTATTATAGTCACTATGGAAATAAATATGGTAGTTCCTCTGAAAATTGGGATATGATCTACTTTAAGATCCAGCTATACCACTCTTGGGTATATACTCAAAGGATGCTCCATCCTACAAGGACACTTGTTCAACCATGTTCATTACTCCTTTTTTAATAATAGCACCAAACTGGAAACAAACTAGATGTCTCTCAACAGAAGAATGGATAAAGAAAATATGGTATATTTTCATAATGGTGTATTATTTAATTGTTAAAAACAATGACAGCATAAAATTTGTAGGCAAACGGATGGAACTTAAAAAGAATTATCCTGAGTGATACAATCCAGACCCAGAAGGGTAAATGTTTTGAGGCTTTGTCTTTTGCTATGTATTATAATGCTAAATATTGGTTCCCAAGGCGTGGTTGCTCCCAGGGATGAGAAATTTGTATGTTCACAAGTGATGTTATGTCACTTTGTTCTTCAAGTTATCCCTGATTGGTGAGTAAAGATACCTATAGCCTAAAGCTGAGCAGAAAAGAGAGAGAGAGAGAGGTAGAGTTTGGGTTCTTGTATTCGTGGTATGAGGAGATACCATGAGGAAGGAGGGAAGAAGGTAGAGAGAGGAGAGACACCATGGGGAAGGTGGGTTATGAAAACATAGCCATGGGGACTGGCCAATTGGAGTTAAGAACAGACCAGATAGAACACAGCAAGTTATAATTCAGAGTTATAGGCAGGAAACTGGATATCTGCCCAGCTCTAGTGCTGATCAAGAACTATTATAAAGGTTGTGTGTCTTTCATCTGGGAACTGAATAATCAAAGGTGGAGTAGAAATCCCGATCTGAGATCAAATATTAACTACAACATAAATATGGTATATATTCATTTATATCTGAATATTAGACATTGAATAGATGACAACCAAGCTACAACTCATAGAGCCAGAGAGATTAGATAAAGAGGAAGAGTCTAGGGTGGACAAATAGATCTTTCCAGGAGGCAGAAGTAGAATAGATTTTATGGGTGGAGCAGGCATGAGAGGATCAGGATCAAGTGGTAATGGGGAGGAGAGATGGTATGATGGAAAGAATGTAAGGAGAGACTGATGGAATTGAGGGACATTTACAGGCTAGTATGGAAACCCAATGCAGTGGAAGCTTCTTAAAATATATGAGGGCAATCTTAATGAGGTCTCTGAGTAATGAAGGAAACAGAGTTTTAACTGACCATCTCTTGTTATCAAAGGAGGATTCTAGTAGTTGAACTGGATTGCATTCAACTGAGTTGTTCACAAAGGAGTCATGTAAAAATCCCCAAACATCCAGTCTCCTGCTAATACAATGTTTTCCTCCCCTCAAATTGACATAGGGGCCCCATTGCCAATGACAACACCTACACAACTCATTGAACATGGCATCTATCTTAGGGTTTCCATTGCTGTGAAAAGACACTGTGACCAAGGCAACTCTTACAAAGGATAACTTTTAATTGTGACTAGCTTACAGATTCAGAGGTTCAGTCCATTATACTCAAGGCAGGAAGCATGGCAGCAATCAGGCAGACATGGTGCTGGAGGATCTAAGAAGTTCTACATATTATTCTGAAGGCAAACAGGAGAAGTCTGACTATCTTCCAGGCACATAATAGGAGGGTCTCAAAGCCTACCTCCAACAAGGTCATACCTATTCCAACAAGGCCATACCTCCCAATAATACCACTCCCTGAGCCAAGCATATTCAAACCACCATGTCCATTTGATGCCTACTTGATACCAAGTAGCCTTGGTTTCTGCTGCTTATGTTCTTGCCCTCGCCTCTTGCCATCTGGTTATCTCTAGTGTTAGCTGGTCTTGTTGTCTCTGACTGTGGCTTGTCCATTCTACAAGCCTGTGTGTTAGCACTCCTAGAAGACCCAGTTCTGTCCGAGAAGAATTTGGGTATGGAGAGCTGTGGCACAGGGTCAGCGCCAGGATGCAGATGGAAACCAGAAGGATCCTGTCCCAGGCTGCTCCTCTGATCCTGTGTCCTGAAGGCTCTGGGTGGGTCCCTCTGAGCAGAAATGGTGGTCTTACCTGTGCTCACAAGTGTGTCTGCACTCCTGGGAGGCCAGCTCTCTCTTGGCAGTATTTGTGTATGAGGCACTGTGGAACAGGATCGATATGTAGTTTCTTGAGTTCTTTGTCTTTACCCATTCTATAGGCTGCCACTATTTCCAACTGACTGTGACCTTTGCTTATTTTCAGTATCACGAGATCCATGCATTAATTGATGGTATTAGTGCATGTACTATTGGTATTCTGTTCAAAATGTCTTCTCCTGTGCCAATGTGTTCAAGGTTATTCCTTCCTTTCTGCTCCATCAGGTAGTATATCTACTTACTTGGACTTGAGTTTTGTTCAGGGTGGTAGATAAAGAACTATTTGCATTTTTTTACATACAGACATCCAGTTTGACTAACATCATTTGTTGAAAATGCTGTCTTTTCCAGTGTGTATTCATGGCTCTTTTTATTAAAACTCAGGTGTTTGTGTAAGTGTGGATTTATGTGTGAGTCTTCAATTCAATTCTATTAAACAACATGACTGTTTTTATACCAATATTGTGCAGGTTTTATCACTATAACTCTGTAGTATATCTTGAAATTAGAAATGGTGATATCTCCAGTTTAGCAGTGCCAAATTAAGCTGCTCTAACTGATCCCCAATTGGGTACTGCTAAACTCCAGTAATTCTTTTATTGTTCAGAATTGTTTTAGTAGCTATTCTGAGTGCATTACATTTCCATATGAGATTAAGAATTGCCTTTTCAAGATCTGTGAAGAACTGTGTTGGAATTTTGATGGAGATTTCATTGAATCTGCAGCTTGCTTTTAGTAAGAGGGCTGCTTTTACTACATTGATTCCCAAAGACTGTAAGCTGAGAAAGTGTATGACTGTCACTCTTCCTGGGTTTGTCTTATCTGGTCCAAAGGTTTCAAGGCCCAAACTAGGCCTAAAAGTATGGGAAAGGTGAGAGAAGGCAGAATCTGAGGCACTCTCCTAGCTGGGCCAGTGTACAACCATCAAGATATTATCTAGACTTGGAAGTGTAAATGGAAGGGAGACTGGGTTACTTGCAAAGAAGCTAGACCTAGGAGTGGAGACTGAAAAGGCAGGCTGAAGGTGGGATCACTCACCAGGCTGGGATAGTGTGCAAGCTAAGAGAACAGAACTAGAACTGGGAGTGTGAGGATAGAACAAGCAGACAGGGATCTGAGAAACTTACTTGACCAGCATGGAGGAAAAGCTACAAGCCTCCATCTAGGCTTCATAGTGTTTAGAGGGCCACATATAGTTTTCTTCAGGTAGTATTTTGCTATTTACTCAGGCCAGTCTAAATTCAGTATGTAGCCCAGCCTGGTCTTAAACTCAAGCCTCTTATCTTAGCTCCTTGGTGCCAGGACTAGAGATTTAAGTCACTATGTTCAGCTCCCAGACATGCCCTTTTTAAATATAGCTATAATGGTTATATTTATAACTACTATGAACCAAGAATGGTTTTTCTGGAAAAAAAGAAACCTTTACAACTGAATTATTTTTAATTATCCATAATCCAAATAAGAGTTTGTCCTGTGTTTACTTCTGAGCATAATGATCTGAAAATATAAAACATGAAGTTAGACAAGAACATCTGCTAACTTAAAATGTTTAATGTTCTGACTTGTGTTGTTTCAAATGACTTGTATTAAAATGGAGTTTGATCCCAAAGCCAGAATCCCCTCATTGTATTATAAGCTCACTCATTAACCTAAGTAAAGTAAAATGTACATCATCAAGAGCATGCCTATTAAGCCTGCTTCATTAAATGTCTGTAACTACAGCATATTTTTCAGTACTATATAAAAGGAGGTAAAAATAAACACTGGCCAGGTGTAAGCGATGTACTCAATAGATATAAAGAAAGATTAATTTTTGAGGCTCTACATTGGGATACTTTTGATTACAATTTTACTAATCTTTTTTCCATTTTCAGTTGAAAGCACTGGATAGAGGTGAACAGGACAAAACTCTGCACAACAAGCTTTAACCATGCCATAAGCCCAAAATCTTTTCTATCCATATTTGCAGAGGTGTTCCTACTGAGTTTTCAGCTGTTTGCTATATGCCCTTTATAAGCAGTGTCCCCTTGGGAAAGTAAATTCTCAATGCCTCATAATTCTCATCTGTAAAATGGAAATTAAAATGTCTTTGAGTCCCCAGGCACATATATAGCAGAGGACTGCATGGTCTGGCCTCAATGGGAGACAATGCACCCAGTCCTTGAGAAACTGGAGGCCCCAGTGAAAGGGAATGCCTGGTGGAGGGTACAAGTTCTCGGAGGCAAGGGGTAGGGGAAATGGGATGAAGAACTGTGGAAGGGGAAACAGCAGAGGGAAAACAGCTAGAATGTAAATAAAAATAACTTTTAAAAAAATCTCTGTTTTAGGAAGGTATAAAGAAACATCAAATCATCAGGTACAAAGATGTTAATGTGTCTCAAAACATGAACATATCCCTTTTGTGGTACTCATAAGTGTCAGGGCACTCTCTAAGCATTGTTCCTTTTAATCCATTAACAGTCCTGAACAGTGTATATTATGATCATACTCTTCTAGCAGAAGATGACTTTAAGCCACAGCTCTAATTATCTCATAGGACAACTTTAGCAGATAAACAATAACTGATCACTGGATAGTGCTAACCAACTAACTACTGGTTAGTTGCAATTTTGCAACAACTAGTTATAACACTGCAACAAACTAACCAGTGTACATTCAACAAGGGAAATAAACCCCAGTGTCCTGAGATATCTGTAGTATGCAATAAGCTAATTTCTCGAATGAGAAAGGAACATTAACAAGAGAGCAAGGAGAGGAGTCTCTTGAGTGATTTTCTGTGTTCTGTTAGTGTTCTGTCAAGAAAACAAATGGCAATCAGTACAGCCCTGCACTGCTCACAATTATTCCCTTACTTTGTAGTTATGTGTCTTGTTTGCCAAATTATCAAGCTCAGATTTCTCATGGTAAACAGAAGTTTATACAAAAGTAAAGCAGACTCATTCATTCACTTACTAGTAACATTGAAAAATGTTTCAGAGGTATGGTAATTTAATAAGACATAAGTTAGCTTTTTTTGGTCTCACTGCTTTTAATAACTCAGAATACTGAGGCACATTTAGGGCTTACATTTCCTATTCTATCTAACCCTTCTGCATTCTGTCACCACACTGCTTCCGGGACCAATGCAGAAGTGACTGTAAGGGAATGTCCTTTCTTTACTATCCTTTTCCAAAAACCCAGTGTTACAGCATTAAAAAGAAACCCTGTAATAAAAAAAAATATTGGCAAGAAAAGATCCTGGAAAGAGAAAAATTGGTGATGCAATAAATATGATGCTCATTTTCCCTTCTGTAAAAAAAAAAAAAGTAACCACTGGAAACATTAATATTAAGAGAATTGAGGAAGTCTGAAAGATAAATATGTTTTCTTTCATTGTGTTTCCTAGATTTTATAAAGACAAATAAAAGGATGTATGTATATTTGACATGGACATAGAAGTAAAACTGTGTAGGGGAACTGTTTAGGATACTAACAGTAACAGAGCAGGAAGGTGTGAGGTAATGCTATGTACTTGTATAAGTAATGTCCTTATGTAACACAATGCCATGGAAAAATAATATAAAGACTTTAAAAAACAAAACAAAACAAAAAAGAAACCCCTGCACGTGGTGTGACAGTGGAGTACAAAGGTGAGAAAAGCATACACAGCAAATGGAAGATAAGCTTAAAGAAAGTCTGGCTGTGACCTACAAGTAAAGAGACATACTAGCTGCTATTGTGCAGACCTCCAAAAAAGAGGCCAAGTTCCAGTGGTATGTTTAAGCTGAATGGCTGCATAAGACTCCAATTAAAGCACAGAAACCCACTATATCCTAGATCTCCCCAACCTGGGTGGCACAACAACCTCTCCACCACCAGATACCGAAATTGCAAAGGGTTGGATAGGAGGACTGAAATACCTGTGTTAGGGAGCTCAACTAAGGAACTCGAAGCAAAGTTGTTTAATTTATGTATTTGTTTCTTTGTTTTCTGCAGATGCTAAAAAGTATCTTAAATTTTATAATAGTTTTATTCACAAGAATTTCCCACCAAAAATGACAGCAAAATTGATATCTAAGAAGGCACTAATTTGGACCTAATGACCACAGATACTAGTAAATATTTTGCTCCAAGCACCAATCACAGGAACTTGGACCTATAGAAGGAATCCCTACTAAAATTAAGATTAAATGCCCCTTAAAGCTGGGGAACAGGGAACAGAGGCTCAGAGTTGGTTTTAGGATGATTTAAAATAAGTATGTAATCACACATTGCTTACACACCAAGCTAATTGAGAATAGTAATGCCCCTATTGCTCTCTTAGTTCAGGAGTGTAATGCTGGGGCTTTGGGCTGTTGATCACTCTACCCAATTCTCTTTGCACTCCCAAAACTGCAGTAGAATGGTCTACTGAATTGGCTCTGAAGTTGGCTCTCCAGATTTCCTCAGTGACCCAGGCCAATGAAGATGTGACTACGCTTTTGTCCTCTCCCCCCAAAATACGTTGTTATTTCTTTATTTCTACTTGTTCATATGAGAATAAACTCTGCAGTTGAATTTCTTAAGTATTATTAAGTTATTTTTGTTTTTTTCTTTTAAATAAATTGGTTTTTTATTTTATAATAAATAAAATATTCTTGAACATAGCATTTGCATATGCAACCATGTAACAATCATATGCTGTCACAAAAATATTGGCAAGAAAACTTCCTTAATGCTATATAAAGTATTGATTATTGTTTTCCATAGAAATATCTATGTATTACCTTATCAGTTAAATGAACATGCACTTTTGAGATGTGGTCTTAGAAAGGTTTGAAGCATTGAAGCATTTTCAATTTTACTGTAAAACTACATTTGAGAAAAGTAATAAAACCTCATGCATGTACCATCTTTCTCTAAGAATAAAAAGAAAACTTTCTTGAAAGACAAAGCCTTGCTATGTTGCACAGGGCTAACTTCAAACACACTATGCTATCTATAGCATCAAGATCTTTCTGTTGCATCCAAATGCTGGTGAAAGAAAGATGAAATTTCAAGACCTGTAAGTCATATAAAGTACTCAGAAATTGCTGGTTGTTTGTGAGCCTAGAGGCTGCCTGGGGCTGAGAATAAAGAAAAACAAACCCGGGCATGCACCATAGTTAAAACATTCCTGGGAACAGATTGACCATAAAGATAAAAAGGAATGTGAGGACATAACAGGGCTATCTGAACTGAGTCAACAACTCACAGAACTCTGACACCCTGCACGTACATGTAATTTTTCTGCTGATGTTTGAATAAGCCAATAGTGTGTCACTATGCTGAATTCTATGCTGAATTCCCCACCCCTAAGCCCCTTACCCCATAAAAAACCCTAGCTTTCAAGCCTCATGGTCGAATCCACTGTCTCCTGTGTGAGATATGTTTCAACCCAGAGCTCCATCATTAAACTGTCTCATGTGTTTACAGCAGGAGGGATTCTCGTGTTTCTTTGGGTGCTCTCTCACTCCTGAGACTAGAGTGGGGGTCCCCGAAAGGGGGTCTTACACTGGAATGACAAGCATGTACCATTGGGATGTCATTAGTGTCTATAATTCTTTGCTAAAATGAAGGCAGTATGATTACTCTTAATTATTGGAGATGCAATACAAGAAGGTGAGGTTTGTTGCCTAAGAATAATTGCTAAAAACTGTGTCAAAAATATTAGTTAGGAAACTAAATATCACTCCTTAAGGAGTCCTGACCTTGAAATGCAGCCATTCACAGAGCATTTAACTATGTTATCAGGTCCTCCACTATAGCTACTCATTTCATTTAAATCTTACAGTTATCATAAGATATTAATATACTTTTCTCCATTTTAGGGTTGAAGATGCTAGAAGTGCTGCCATTCTCTTGCTTATACAAGACATGACCAATTAGCATGACAGAAATTCAACCAATACTGCCCATGCTATGAAGTGAAAAACTCCAAATCTGGTGAACCGTGGCAATGAATGCTGCTTCTCTCATCAACTCTCATGCACTGAAAAGAATATACATCCCAATATTAATAGGGATTATTCCTGGTGATACATAAGCAGAATCCAGTTGTGGGCAAGAAACACATCTCAGCAACAAAGAAAGACATTATCTCAGAATAAAGGGTTGGGAAAACATTTTCAAAAAAAACACACATAATAAACAAGCTGCACTCACAATTCTAGTATCTAATAAAATAGACTTTCAGCCAAAAGTAGTCAAAAGAGATGGGAAAAGAAACTTCATGTTCATCAAAGGAAAAATACATCAAGAGGACTTTTCAATTCTGAACATCTATGCCCCAAATGCAAGGGCAACCACATTTGTAAAAGAAACATTACTAAAGCTTAAATCATACATCAAACCCTACACATTAACATTAGGAGACTTCAACACCCCATTCTCACTAATGGAGAGGTCATTGAGACAGAAATTAAACACATAATGAAACTAATAGAGGTAATGATTCAAATGGACCTAACAAATGACTATAGAACATTTCACCCAAACACAAACATCTCATTGAATCTTCTTCAAATTTGACCAAAGGCTCAAGAGATATAAAATTGACCAAGGCTCAAGAGATACAAGAAGATTGAAATAAACCCATGAATCTTATCAGATCAGCATGGACTAAAGGTGGACTTCTACAGCAGAAGGCCTACATACTCATGGAAACTGAATAACTCTCTATTCAATGATCACTGTGTCAGGGAAGAAATATAGAAAGAAATTAAATACTTTCTAGAATTCAACAAAAATGAGAACATAACATACCCAAATGTATGAGACCCTATTAATCAGTGCTAAGAGGAAACTTCATAGTACTAAGTACCCTCATAAAGAAACTGGAGAGTTCTCACACTACAGAATTAAAAGTACAACTGTAGACCCTAGGGAAGAAAAAAAAGCACAGGCAAGAGGACTAGATAGCATCAAATAACCATACCACATTTATTGAGCTAAAGTCAGTCAATTAGAAACAAAGATAACAATACAAGGAATCAACAAAACCAAGAACTGGTTCTTTGAAACTCAACAAGGTAGACAAACCTTTAGTCAAACTAACTAAAAGGCAGAGAGACAGGACACAAACAAAATCAGAAATAGGAAACAACAGACAGTGAGGAAATTCAAATAATCATTATGACTTTCTTTAAAAGCCTGTACTCTATAAAAATGGAAAGTCTAAATGAAATGGATGATTTTCTAAACAGACATCACATACCAAAGTTAAATTGAGATCATGTAAACTAACTATCTGAATAGTTCTATAACTTCTAAGGAAATAGAAGCAGTCAAAAGTCTTCCAACCTTAAAAAAAAAAAAAAAAAAAAAAAACAGACAAGATGTTTTTAGTGCAGAATTCTACCAGACTTTCAGAGAAGAGCCAGTGCTAATAGTCCTCAACTATTTCACAAATAAAAACAGAAAGAACATTGCCAAACTCATTCTATGAAGCCACAGTCACCCTAATACCTAAACCAAACAAAGACTCATCAAAGAAAGGAAATTTCAGACCAATTTCCCTTAGGAACACTGATGCAATAATACTCAATAAAATACTCACAAACTGAATCCAGGAGCACATCAAAGACATCATCCACCATGATCAAGTAGGCTTCATCCCAAGAATGCAGCAATCGTTCAATATACAGAAGTCCATCAACATTCACCACATTATCATCTTATTAGATGCTTTAAAAGCCTTTGACAAAATCCAACACCACTTCATGTTAAAGGTCTTCGAGAGATCAGAGAGGATGCATACTTAAACACAAATAAAGCAATACACTGCAAGCCAGTAGCTAACATCAAATTTAATGGAGATAAAATTGAAGCAACTCCACTAAAATACGGGACAAGACAAGGCTGTCCACTCTCTCCCTATCTCTTCAATATAGTATTTGAAGTTCTAGCTAAGGTAATAAGACAACTAAAGTATATCAAGGGAATACAAATATAAGAAGTCAAAGTATCACTATTCACAGATGATATGATAGTATATCCTGAAAATTCCAGCAAAGAACTCCTTTAGCTGATAAACACCTTCAGCAAATTGACTGGATACAAAATTAACTCAAAGAAATCAATTTATGCCAACAATAAATAAGCTGAGAAAGAAGTAAGGGGATAACAGTAGGGGATGAAGATGATACCTAGAGGAAGGCTCTACCTTATCAAAGGAGAAGGGGAGAGAGAAGCAAAGGAGGTTCTGTATGAGGAGGTACGGGAAGGAGAGGTAGAGCTGATAATGGGATGTAAAGTGAGTAAATAAATAAACATTCTATTTCCTTTAAGAGTCATGCTCATCATTGACGAAAATCCTGGCTTCATTTTCAATTAATTCTCATTATATGTGCTTTAATTACTTATTTAACAAGTCTTTCTTGCCTGATTACAAGATCCATTAGAACAAGGACAATGTCTATCTTCACATATTGCTTAGTCTCAGCACTGAGTCCAAATGCTAACACCTATAACATTGTTGCAAATATAACTGGTAGACCCAGCAGACTTGTGAGTGATTAGTTCACATTCCAAGTCCCTTAGCTACTATCCTGCCCTTCATGTTTTAGTGGAAGTCCTAGCTGATCTCCTCACAACATTTCCATTACTCACCTTTGAAACTTCCATAGTAAATAGCACAGGAAGGGCCTTTAACACTACAGATGTTTTGTAAATATAAGTGAATAAATTAATATATAAAAAGATATTTGCAGTTTTGTTCTAATGTTTTGCATTAGAACCTGGCATCAGAGAGCCTCATCAGTTACTAGAATAGCCCCCCTCATGTTGTTCCCACTCCTCACACTTCACTGATCTGCAGGTTTTCATTCAACTAGAAATGTTTCTCAAGTCTTCCAGAATCAGGAGAGGTCCCACTAGCCAACATGCCTGTATCATAGCATACTTACTGCTAATGCATCAGTCACTAGCTAATTTTCTCCCAACTTAATGTAAGCTGATGCAAAAAGGCAAAACTGATTCTTCCTCATTGATTCTGTGCTTGCTGAGGCTAGGCTCTCAGAACTTGTGAAAATTAAAAATTCATGGATAATTAAAAGAAGGAATAATAACGTTTAAATGTTTTTTTTCTCCAAAATATCAATGAAAATTTCACTATTACTTTTCAAGCAGAGTTGGACTACAATAAAACAGTGGCTTTAAAACTCTTGCACACACATGCACAGCAGACACACAGGCTATGCTATGACTAGTAAAATGCACATGTGTAAGTAGTTACCATTAGCTCTGTCCATAATGAGATTGTATTATTCAGTGACAACAGTCACCTAGTCATCTTAAATTAAGAAATGTTACGGTAAAGTGTGTCATTTAGTGTAAATAATAGCTACCATCACCATTCTCTACACTTTGTTCTAAACATGTGCTGTCTCATTCAAATCCTTCAGCCAAGCTCTTATGTAGATAAGGTGAGAACTTTTCAGAGAAAGAAACCAAGGCTGAGCATGGGAGATAAGCACCTGTCTACAGCAGTGATGTTAGCTAGGCAACCACTCCTTAATGCAGCCTCCCCGAGTGATTGTACTTCTACTGTTGTCCCACCAAAGGAAGAAATTTAACAGGGATTGTATGGAGACATTACCATCTCTGGTAGAGTCTTACTCTAGTAAACAAGAGAAAATGGATTACAGCTGCTACACAGAAAGGCCTCTGGAAACACAGCTCCACACCACAGGCGATAGAAATGCATACTGAAGCCTCTGACTTCAACCTAAGAATGTGTAAAACAGGCCTATAAGTAATTCAGTAGGCCCCATAATTACTGTTGTGAAGATAAACAAGAAATGTGAATGTACACATCATCCTGAATATATTTAAACAGTGCACATATTGATCAGTGAAAATATCCTAACGCAAAATTGACTATTGGGAAAGTTCTATTGCAAGTTGTTTCTTCAGCTTAAAGTTCTTTCCTAGGTGAAAATTCTCACATTGTTTTTGAACAACTCAATGATTTTTGCCATAGACTCTAACATTAAATAACACTGTAGAAAAATCCAGAATATTGTATTTTTATACTTTCCTCATGTCAGAATTATCAAAAATAATATGATTCAAGTTATAGTTAGTTATCTGGTCAAAATGATTAGCAACTATTGACAATTCTTCAGGCTACTTGGGGAGAAAAAATATCTCATGGAGTCAGAGGAGGAGAAGAGCTGTGACTAGGATCAAGGGTGAATATGATGACAATACATTCCAGACATGTACATATGTACATAACTATAAAATAAACTAGGACAAAACAACTCCATTTAGTTGTGTTATATTTAAGTTCCTGTATGGCATAAGGCATATAACATGTTACTGTGTACTTCCTTCACCCAGAAGATTGCCCTTGCTTTATCATGTGCCAGAAAGCATCCTCTGTTCACTTACTCAGAAAAGAAATGCTGAGCATCTACACATGTGGGACTTTAAAAGAAACAAGAAAGTTAAGGCTTCCTATTCCTTCATATGCCCACTCTCAAAGTAAGACCTGGGTATCATAACTTTATGTCTCTGAGCTCCAAATCAAGCCTGTCATCATTTTTGTCTGACCCACAAGCTAAGAATAACATTTCTAAATATTTAAAAATAGTCCAAAGTAAAATATCACATGAAAAATATAATTCATGACACATGAAGATGGCATGAAAGTCGATCTTATAACTATAAATAAACTTTCATTCAAGCTCTGCCAAGCTCATCTGTTTACACCGACAGCTGCTTTTGCACCATGTCAGCAGAGGCAAGCAGTTGTGACAGGGACCACGTGGCACCTCCACTCATGTTGCTCTGCACACCTTCCAATGCACCGTTTATAATCCATTAGCATTTCCACAGCCACAGAAATTGCCATGCACATTTTTATATTATTATAGGGTATACTGGAAATGTCCAAACGAGAGAAGAGTAGACTTAACATGCTCTGCTTTTAGAATGTGCTGAAAGGTATACTGTTGTTATTAAACCAGAGATGAATCATTGTATTTGCTATGTGATGACACCAGAACTGTAGAAAAGAAGACGATAAGTGGCAGCCTATATGATAGATATCCCAGTATTTCTAACTCACAGGGAAGGAACATCACAAAAATTACAAAGTCCAAAACAGTAAATCATAATTTCTTTAAATTAAAACAAGCCCACAGCCAAACTAAATTTCTCTGTTGGTCATTTTTTTAATCTAAGAAAATAAAGCCATCTAGCAATGGTGAGTTACCAAAATCATGTATTACTTCAGATATATATATATATGTGTATATATATATATATATATATATATATATACACATATATATGTGTATATATATATATATACACACATATATATATATATATATATATATATATATATATAGAGAGAGAGAGAGAGAGAGAGAGAAAACAAGCACATTTAACCTCCTGGTAAGAGTGGTTGTTCAGATTCAAAGTTAGTAATTTAATAATGAAGCAAACTCAAGGTTGGACTAGAGATGAAGGTACACACTTGGCCTAGCATTCCCCATGGATTCAGTTCTCAACACTTGGAGTGGGATATGAAGGGAGAAAGGAAAAGGGAGAGAGCAGAGAGCCTAATACAGGCCAGACTGGCCTTAAACTCACTACTTCCTGATCTCTCTGCCTCCACTTGTCACATACTGTTGTTATAGACATTCTCATACCATCTACATAAAAAAGCAGTGCAAATTTGGAAGTGACTGAAGAACTAGTCTCTACAAAACAACCTACAGATAAGAATGTATTTAATCTCAACTGAAGAGTGGGTTAAAGAAAATGTGGTACATTACAAAATGAAGTTTTAGTCATTTATTAAAATCGAAGACATCATGAAAAGTGTAGGCAAATGGATGGAACTAGAAAATATCATCCTGAGTGAGGTAACCCAGACAGAAAGACAAACATGATATGTACTCACTTATAAGTATATACTAGGCATAAAGTAAGGAATAACCATGATACAATCCACAGACCCAAAGAAGGTAAGTGAAAAGAAGAGTCCAAGGGAGGATGATTGAATCTTTCTGAAAAAGGGAATTAGAATAGACATCATGGATGAATGCAGGGGTAGGAGGATCCTAGACAGCAGAGGGAGTGGGGATGGAAACAAGAGGAATCAGGTGTGAGGACTGAGGGAGAGAGTGCTGGGAGACACATGGGAATGGAGAAGGACATCTCTAGGATGAGCTAGAAACCTAGGTTAATGGAAACTACCAGGAATATACAATGATGAAACTAAGACTCCTAGCAATGGAGGATATGGAGCATGAACTGGCCATCTCCTGTAAACAGGAAAGATTTCCAATGGAGGGATTGGGACACAAATCCAGACTTCTAGTTTGCCCTGCCTACAAGGTGTGCCAGAGTAAAGATAAAACATATATTGAGGGAGTATCCGACAAATAACTGGTAGAGCTTGCAACCTGGTTCAAGAGAGGGAACCCACCTCTGACACTGCTAATGATATTGTGTTATACTTGCATACAGAAGTGAAATTTCAAAGTTCCCAAGTCATGCAGCAAGCCTAGGGCCACACTTTGAGAACCTCACTTATGGCACATTCAATATTTTCCAAGAGTCCTTACTGTCCAGCCTTACAACAGAACAATGTAATAATTTTTGCTAGAGAATTTTGAACCTTAGTATTATTTTAAAACTTCTTGTGTGATTCCATTAGGCATCAATGATTGGAAGCCACTAATCCCAAAACCTTCCTGCTATCACAATTTATCTCTCATTTAAAAGTAGATGTATATATTTAGTTCCATTTATTAAGAAATTATGAAAGAAAATACAAATTGGTAAAGCTGCCATTAAAGAGAATTATACTTTTATCCCAAATCCTAAATGTTTTGTCAGCTAATCATTAAGTCTGTGTAAAAATGTATTGTTGGCAAAACTGGACCTTAAATATTCTAGGAAGATTTCTAAAATGGCATACAAAACTCTGACCATAATTATTATCTAACCCACAAGGATGCTGGGTTAATTTATTTAACAATGTTTATAAAGTCTATCTTTGAGAATCACACTCTTGTTAGAACATTATGCTGGATCTCAAAACAAACCAAGCTTTCCATTAAAATAAATAGGAACATAATTTTTATTAAAAGTAACAAGAATGAAATTTAACCAATAGGTAAAAGATTATTCTAAATATTGTAAAACACTGATGAAAGAAAATAATATATGTAAAGGAATGGAAAGATACCCATGTTCATTGACTGTAAACATTTCCAATATTTCCATATAGTGCAGAACAATCTACTGACTCAATGCAGTTCTAGTTGGAAGAAATATATACATCACATGCTTCTAGAACTAGATTTTTTTATTAAAAAAAAATCCTAAAATTCAAATGAAGTCACAAGATACCCCAAATAGCCAAAGCCATCTTGAGCCCTAAAGAACAAGGTCGAAGGCAACAAGTAATTTAAAACACACTATGAAGTTGTAGTAACAAAACCAGCATAGTTCTGGCCTAGAAACAGACACATGGAATTGAAAGATCAGAAAGAGAAATTCATCATTTGGGAACAACTGTCGTTTGTTTGTTGTTTATAAAAATGCCAAGAATACACACTGTGAAAGGCTCATCTTTTCACCAAGCAGTATGTGGGAGTCTGTCTACACTTGACGTTAAACCTCATATGCCATCCTATCCCCAAATCAACTCACACTCAGAGACCCACATTATCTGAGGCTTTGGAGTAGGGAGGAGAGTGAGAAGAAAAATGGTAGTATGGAAATGAAGAATGATGACTAATAGTACAGGGATTCCTTTTTGAGTGAAGATAAAAGTTTTAAAAAGTGATGGAGTTTACATAATTCAGTGAACAAACAAAAGGCCCCTGGATAGCATGTTTTACATGAACTGTATGTGTGAACCTCAATAAAACTACTTTTTAAAGGGCAGAAAGGAAACATACCATAGTTTTATGCATATTCATGACAATTTACCCTTGCCAAGTTTCAAGATGCAAAATACTTAAATATAAATGAAATGGAGGACAGTTCATAGGCTTACTCACTCTGCGCCCCTTCTCTCCAATGTGAGCAATTTGTATGTTTCTTTAAGGTTCAGCATATATTTTGCTTATCAGTGTTTCTTCAGTTAAACTTTTTCTTCTAGTTTAATAAAAGAGTCAGGAGGATTCAGGCCATATCTTAAAATTTTTATTTAAAAATTTCCACAGCTTAAGTTTTAAGAATCACAAATTCTACCTCCCAAGGGCGCTCAAACACAATCTAGCAAAGGTCTATGACACTTTTTTTAACTGACTTTTCTCTGTCAGTGGCTTGTTCCTGTTTCTATCTGATACCTCTCCAGAATGTATCTGTGCATCCACATTTCCACCAACTTTCTATTAATGATGACATGTGCTCTAGGAATTAGCCTGTACCACAGATATCAATATGGCCTCGGGTGGCAATGGAGGTCACTCACATTAATATGACCCCAGCACAGCCCACAGACATCAACATGGCTTCAGGCGGCAGCACAGACCACAAACATCCACAAGGCCTTCAATGGTAACATGGGTCACAGACAACACAGAGCGCGGTCACATCAGGACCACTGACTCACATATGGCCCTCAGTGGCAGGCAACATTGACTCTGATGGTCCCTTCAAGGAGGTCCAATCCAGAAGGTAAACCATTCCTCATCATGGGCTCCATCATTGCCCAGAGCCAGGTTCATATAGGCTTTGCTGATTGGACACAGTGGTTTATAAAACAATAAAAGGAAATGAAATAAGAGGAGTGTCTGTTGGGATTGTCCAGAAAGGATTGAAAAGAGAGAGCAATGGTAGATATGATCACAATTCATTATATACATGTAAAACATGAACATTTAAAGATATCAGTTCATAATTTGGTAATCTATGTCTTGTAGGTTTTCCTGAGATTTTATCTCATCTATGTATTACTGGTCTGCATCATACAAGAAGTTGTTTCCTTTGAGAACCTCTAGAGTTCTCCTTCTTCTCTATTATTATGCTAATCTACACATTACCAAAAAAGCAGCTTCCTATTACACACAAATATCTAGGATAATGACAGCTGGTAAAACTAAATTATTCCCCTTTTTAAAAGTGAATTCTAAGTGAGCTGAGTGGCAGAGAATTTGAGTGACTAATCTAGTGCAAAAATTCACAGGGTTTTCCACAGCCAGAGAGAATTAGAGTGGTTTCCTCCAGCCAGAGTCTACAGTAACCAGCTCCCTTTGAAACTTCTCAATGCTTGCCACAAGCCATAGAAACAGATACTCCCATGTGTGCTTTACATGGTCTTCACAAAAGCCCTTGAAGACTGAGTCAAGATTTGAAACCAGATCCTCATTCTGTTTTCACTTTTGACACATGACCACCAAAGCCAAAGGATGTGCAGACACATTGGCTTTACTTAGAAGACATCTATAATGAGTCTAATGCCTCTGCTCATTCCTGGAGAAAACCAGGTTTCCAACTAATTCTGAGTCAACACTTTTACAAGTTTAGTCTGATTTCTTTTTTCCTAAATGGAGAGCATTTCTCTGCCACTTTCCTGTTTCCTTATATAAACTTTTAAAGGCTTATTCTTGTTGATTTAGAAGTTCTGCAGTCAGAAGAGTTTAGTCCTATGATCTTGGATACTCTATGTCTTGTTCTTCCAGAGTATCTATAAATGTGTTTATTTAATTAAGAAGACCAGCTAAGTCCATTTGTAGGCTTTGTTTGCATATCTGTAGCAGCAGCAGGCTGACTTAGCCTTTCTTGCCCTTCTATAATACCTATATGTGGCAAAATATTCTTCTTAAATCGTGATGACACTATTTGAAATAGCTTTCTTGTAAAACTTTCTAACTAGCTCTTTAAAAGTCTAAACAAATGATATTTGGGTTTTCTTCCTGGTTCTTATTTATTTTTCCTTTCAAACAGCTCCAACGTATTATAGAAAACAGAATGCTTTTCTGCATTCATTATTCCAAGTGCCCTGTGATCCTACAACTTTTGGGATCCATCAGTATGAATCAGATTCAACAGTCCACAAATTGTAGGACCTCCTCAAAAGGCTTAAAGAGAATGCAAGCAAGAGTAAACAGAATTCACCAATAGTGAACAGCAGTGCAATTGCATGTTTACACACTTAGGCCCTCTCTTGAGTTTCTTCAAACACATGTGATGAATGTCATAAAGTTTCAGCAATTTACTTATATCCACGATTTCAATGAGGCAGAACATCCTGTTCTCACAACCATTTGATCTGATACTACATGTCTCACCTCTTTGCTTCAAAAGACACGATGACAGTGGAGATTCTGCATTTCAACAAAGACCAAAGTGAAGCATTCACTGAGTCTCCAGACCCTCTTTCTTCCCGTGAGCACCCTGATCAAGAAGGTCCATTGATTTTCCCGTTGACCTTCTGCCTTTCATGGATAAAACAGCTTTTATTTCTGGATTCCAAGCCTTTTGTGCAGTTTCTTGAATTCCTTTATAGCCAGAGTGGCTTCTTATTTACACCTGACCTGTCACACTTGGGGGCCTTCCCTTTCTCACTTGAACACTCTTTTGCCCACTTTTCCCACTACTTTAGCTTCTTTTACTTTATAAAATGGATGCAAAAGTTTTCCTGTGAGCTCCTCATCTTTGATATGTGACATATTTTTCTGACCTTCCATGAACATATTCAAAGCATTTCCAGGTATCCTACAAGGTACAGACTTTGTTAAATGTTACTTTCAATTTTAACTTAAAGCACACATTAAGTGGATCATGGTCCCATTCTCTAAAATAAAGTGATAATCCGTTGAGACCTTTTTCCATTTTGTTCCTGTCCAGCAGGTTGAACATAACTGAGTTGTGAGCCCTATTATAATAGTAACAGGTTATTCTGTGTATCCGTCTTTGTCTGGTCTTAGGCTCAAATCATTATAATTGTATTATTTCCCTAATTCTATAACTATTTCCTTTATGAAACAGATACATGTGAGAGATCATTTAGTTGCAGGCTATGACTTCCCTCACAAGACAGGTTTGTCTAATTTTCCAATGTTACTGTAACTTCACTAACATTACCCTATACCAATAGAGCAAGAGCCTGAAATCCAAGAGATCTTAAAAAGCTTCTGAGCATCACTGGCAAAATGACGCACACATATCAGTGTTCACACTTTCCAGAGAAAAAAACATCCCATGACTCAGATAAGCTATGGTCAAAAGAAAACAGCTGAAATGCCCGTTGTCCCCGCTGCCTCTGAAGTAGCACAGTATTCCTGCGCACAATGTCTCATCCACAGAGAACCATTCTCTCATCACTGTTCTCTGCATTCTTAGCTCAGTTTGTATTGTACACCTTCTGTTTTCATCACTTCTCTCTGCAAAATCTTTACGTGTCTTTTTTTAATTAGATATTTTCTTTATTTACATTTCAAATGTTATCTCCTTTCCTGGTTTCCCCTCCAAAACACTGCTATCCCTTCACCTCTTGCCCTGCTCATCAACCCACCCACTCCCTCTTGCTGGCCCTGGCATTCCCCTACACTGGGGCATAGAGCCTTCACAAGATCAAGGGCCTCTCCTCCCATTGATGGCTAACTAGGCCATTCTCTGCTACAGATGCGGCTGGAGCCCTGAGTCCCACCATGTGTGCTCTTTGGTTGATGTTTAGTCACTGGAGCCCCTTTCCCACATCACTGAAGTTCCTTCCGAGTCCCAAAACCAATAAGTATCAGCTTTCATGGATGTCTATTAGTTTTTTACTCATACTGCAAAACTTATGAAAGGGAGGTGGAGTGAGGAGCCTTGCTTGCTGTTCTTTTTATGATTCCACAGTTTATCTCCCCCATCTGAAGGTAAGCTGGAGCCTTCACTGTTTTGCAGAACTGTGGGTTTCCTGACTAGATGAACAGCTTAGCTGTCATCACTAAGGTATCTTCACACTGAATTCCTTCCCTCCCCTCCTCCTTCCACAGCCTGCGACCATAGCTCTAGAGAGGTCTGGATCAAACCGAGTCCCATGCTTCCTCTGCACTTATCAACTTTCTCCCAATTTTTAGGTTAAACCCTAAGCTGCTACTTAACAGAGTCACTAAACACTGAACTCATTTTCTGGCCCCCCACATTAACACAACACCTCAATGCACCATTATATTTGCTGGACAAACCTCAGATTCTTTCCCAATCTACACAGTAACACCATTATAAGTCTTGTTCCCTAATCCTCGCCCCCCCCCCCGCCCCATTTCTTTGAACTAGGACTGAACTTAACTAATCTAACTCCTACAATGGAAACAATAATGACACATTGGAGGGGGATGGTTTTCCCCTCTTTTAAGATTTTATGAGATGCATTTTAACCAATTGCCAAATGTATACATTAATATTAACCACTGGGGAATGCCAGGGCCAAGAAGTAGGAGTGGGTGGGTAGGAGAGTTGGGGGGGGCATGGGGGACTTTTGGAATAGCATTTGAAATGTAAATGAAGAAAATACCTAATTAAAAAAATGAAAAAAAAGAAATACAATGTGTAATTCAAAACTCTAGCAAGAAAGAAAGTGAGTTTATTTTTCTAATTCATAGTGCTCATGTTTAACTCTGTATCCGGGTCCATCTGAAATAGCATATGAACACAGCTGATGCTGCTTTCAGTCTTCATCACAAATAATCAAAAGATATTGTCCAGGAACTGCACAATGCTGTGCGTGGTAGAAACACAAAAAGGGAGTTAGGTTGTTTATCAGACAGCTTTTCAGTATCTCTCTAAGAGTGGAAAGCTTCTACCCAAGTAATATTCCAATGACATCAAGGTATGAGTTATTACTACTAAAAGCCAAGAAGTCATTCCTGAACTTAAAAGGGGTTGGGCATATCTCAACATATTAAACACAACAAAAAAGGGCAATCAGGAATCTATTGTGCAAAAGTTCAAGCAGGATATTCCGATTTGCATTTTACATTTATCCTTAAAGCCAACCTTAAAAATAGTTATTTGGATGGAACACTGGGCCCCTAATGAAGGAGCTAGAGAAAGTACCCAAGGAGCTAAAGGGGTCTGCAACCCTATAGGAGGAACAACAATATGAACTAACCAGTACCCCTAGAGCTGTGTTGCAAATGTAGCAGAGGATGGCCTAGATGGCCATCAATGGGAGAAGAGGCCCTTGGTATTGTGAAGATCATATTCCCAAATACAGGGGAATGCCAGGGCCAGGAAGCGGGAGGGGGTGGGTTGGGGAGCAGACAGGGCAGAGGGTACAAGGGGGCTTTGGGGATAGCATTTGAAATGTAAATGAAGAAAATATCTAATAAAACATGCCTTTAAGAAGTGATTTGGATCATAGGCTAGCCTTGATATACTACTAACAGTCCTATAGGCTAGCCTGTGGTATAAGGTGCTGTTATATTGAGCTGGATCACCATTTTAAACACAGAAGTGAATTTTCACTTAGGATTTCAATATAGGTTGTAAGGAGAAATTCTCTCCCTGATTTGTTCTAGGATTGATTTTCTTCCTACCACTCTTCAATGTGGCTACTCTGATCCTACTAACACCCTTTCCTCCTCATGGATACATTCCCCAGGCGGAGGAAAAAGTGGACTTGTGCATAATCGGGGGCTCTCTTGGTAAAGGTCTATTTTTAGAATATGGGCTTCTGTCACAGTTGTTGAGCTGTTGTAACAGCTGAAAAATGCAGGTAACCATAGGTCTGTGGCTGGGGTAGGTACAGAAATGGCTTTAAAAGCTACTGTTAAGTACCTTGGTATATAGTATTTATACTAAACACACAGTAGACACCAGACACTATGCCACAGACATTCAACACACTGATGTGCCAATTCATTACCACAACCCTGAGGCAGACAGTATTTTCAACTATTAAATAAATGAAGATCTTCTGCAAAATGAATCAGTGCTTCAAAGGACTTAATTCCCAAGCCCCTGCTACAAGCCAAACAGCACGTCCTCATATGATGCTATCCTTGGCGGCTGTGTGCCTCAGGAGTAACAATCAAAAGGAAATGATAGGCAATATTCAACTGGAAAGAGGATGGTCAGCTAAAACCATATCTTCACAGGAGTAAAAGTTCTCATGGTGGCTACAATTGGGAACAACCATTTTAGGGATGTTTTCTCTAACTTAAGTACTGCTTTGAAAACATAAAAAATTATTTTAAGAAAAATATTGTAAAATTAATTCTTTTCCCGTTGATCAAGTCCTAATAAACAACCTAGGAAGGAATCTTAAACTTTGAAGGAAACATCCCAACTGCCTTCCCAACAAAAGACGATCACATTTAAACTAAAGCTATATTGCTTTCCTGTGGATAGTCATTTTTCTTTGCTGAAATTAATTAGAGTACACATTTTCACTCATTTAGCAATACATGTTACAAATCAGGTGTCCCTCCCTCCAGAAAAGGAAATTCACACGCTCAGGAAACACAGTCAGATATACACACACCTGTTACTTTATTCCTTTTTCCGCTACATTTGTTGCAACAGATGAAAACCCACATCAGACTAAGGAAGAACTGCTGTTGCAACAGATGAAAACCCACATCAGACTAAGGAAGAACTGCCCAAGTAGTTGATTTATTTCAAGAAACTAGCTTTCTCGGGCTGGGCTTTTTGAAAGCATGGTCTTTAATCTGTCCAACTGTCTTTTCTAACATGCAGACCTAACCAGCTGTTAACAGGTCCTTTCATAGGCACCTGATACATCTCTCAAAATATAAAATCTCCCTCAGGATGTTACTGTACCTGCAAATGCGCTTACATTCATTCCATGGTTGAAGCTAACTCCCTACAAGATTATAGTGAAACTTTTTTTCCTGGGAAGACTTAGTCTTCTTTGTAAAACTACCCTAGAGACATTCCAAGATCGCAGAAAGGCTGGCACTTCCTCCAGCAAGCACATCCCAGGTTGATGCTATTTCCACAGTCCAGCCTTCATTCCTTTCTAGTCTCAACAATTTCCACAGAGATCAAGCCTGTATGTTAGTGTGTGCAGCCCAGAGTAGTACTCTCTCAGCTCAAAGAATTAGCAGCATACCCCATTCTAAGATTATATAATGACAGACCAACTCCTGCAAAAAGTGGGGTGGGGGAAGACAGTGAACAGCAGTGCTAATTCAACAAAATGAAAATCGTTTCCAGGAATCCCTATGAATACTTTGAACCAAAGAAGAAAGGTAATTTTACCTTAAATAATCAGTGTGTATATCAGTAGCCCTGAGGGGGAGGGGGGATGGAAATCATCTAATAATAAGATCTTGGTCGGAAATTCTTGCAAGGCCCAACTGAAATTTACAATCCCATTACCAGGTTACAAGAGTGACATCTAGTGGACTCTTCCTGAAATGACTAAAGGGGGATTCAAATTAGAGCAAGGATTCCCAAAGCCTAATGTGAGAATGAATCTCCTCTACTCACAGAGTGAACCAGAGCCTGTCACATCTAACAAACACGCAGATGATACTCCTGCTGCCATTCCTAGACCACTCATGGGAGCCATGTCCCAAGAGAGCTCACAGCAACTCCAACTGCTGCCCAAATCCAGAACTGTGTGACTTATTCTAAAGAAACTTGACCTCTACACAGAATTATCAGTCTAGTATTATCTTTGCTATTTTGAAGTTAGCAAAATGATGTTGTCATTTATTCACTTTACAGCCCTATTGCAGGCCCCTGTGCTACCCTCACAGGACTAATATCCTCTCCAACTGAAGCCTGTGTGGGCAATTCAGCTAGGGGAAAGAGATCCACTGGAGGGCAACAGAATTAAAGACTGCCCCTGTCCCAATCGATAGGGCACCCACACATCTGCTAGAAATTGTGAGAGTCCTAAGTGGAGCCACTGCATGATCTTTAGTTGGTGGTTCAGTCTCTGTGAGCTATCATGGCCCAGGTTAATTAACTGTGTAGAGCTTTTTGTGGTAATAGCCAGAAACTGGAACCAACTTAGATGTCCTTCAACTGAAGAATGGATAAAGAAAATGTGGTACATATACACAATGGAATACTATTAAAAACAAAAACATCATGAAATTTGAAGGCAAATAGATGGAAGTAGAAAATATCATCCTCAGTGAAGTAACCCAAACCCAGAAATGCACACATGGTATGTGCTCACTTATAAATGGACATTAGCCATAAAGTACAGGACAACCATGATACAATGTACAGACCCAAAATAAACTAAGTAATAAGGAGTGTCCAAGGTAGGAAGCTTGAATCCCACTCAGAAAGGGAAATAAAATAGATATCAGAGGCGGATGGAGAGAGGGAACTGGGTAGAAGAAGGGGTGAGGAAAGGAATGGGAATGGAGATCAGCTGTGAGGAGGGGTGTGGGAGAAGGCTGAGAGAGAGAACCGAAATCTGTGCGGGGCATTTCTGGGACTAGGGGGAGATGTGGAATGGAGGAGGCTTCCAGAAGTTTATGGGGTTGACCCTATCTGAGACTCCTAGAAGCTGGGGCAATGGAGACTGAAGTGGCCACCTCCTATAGCCAAGCCCAAAATTTGTCCTGCCTACAAAGATGCACAGGGATAAAAATGAAGCAGAGATTGAGGGAATGGCCAACTAATGACTGGTCCAACTTGAGACACATTCCATAGGAGAGAGCCAACTTCTGATACTTTTAATGATACTCTACTAAGCTTGCATGCAGGAGCCTAGTGTAATTGTTTCCTAGGAGGCTTCATCCAGTAGCAGAGGGAAACAGATGCAGAGACCCACAGCCAAAGATCAGGCAGAGCTCAGAGACTCTTGTAGAAGAGTGGGTGTGTAAGACTGGGTGAGCCCGAGGGGTCACAGACACCACAGCCTAGTCTCTTAACAATAAATTAATCTCTCCTCCACAGAGGAGCCCTGCAGGCCATACATGACTCCTCTTACCAAAGTCTCCCTCTGCTCTAGAGTGGACTTAGTTTCTAGTTCTACCAGCCTATGGCCTACAACTAATTTCCAACAAAGAAGGAGACCAGTCTGTAATCTCTAAAACATACAAACATGCATGAAAACCACTTTCCAGTCCTGTCTTATTACAAAATTACTAACCTGGAACAAATATGTTTTACAAGCAGTAGAACCTCTATTTCAATCTAACAAACACAAAAAAAGGAGAACTTCTTCCTTTGATATGAAGTTGGAATTTTTGGAAATGTGTCTACTTGTTTTCTTACAAGCTTATCCTCTCATGTCCCAAATAGATCTGTCTCCGACTCCTGCCCCAGCCTACCACCTCATGGAAATTGAAAACCAGAAGCCATGAGTCTCACAATAGCTGAAACCACCCCAAGCTCATGCATTGCTAAAAGACTGTATTTTCATTAAAATGATGGGGAGAGAGAGAGAACTGTCTCACTACGACCTGACCTAATTACTATTCTAATACAATTATAACATATGCAATCAAAAGATTTATTCTGAAGATGTAAAATCTGACTTCCTGAAGGAAATTTGCTTTTAAGTCATAATTAAGGATCCCTGTAATGAATAAACAACTGAAATGTTTACGCCTCTTCAACTGCTCTTGGCAGCCTTGAGGGGGGAATTATTAAGAGAAAAATGCCACATAATTCTTTCTCAAAGGTGACATTAAAACAGAAAATCATCTGCCAGGTCCTGTCTTAGACCCAGGTCCTCCTGCCCAAGTTAAAGGCCTAGTTATAACACATAATTGTTACTGTGACCAAGTTACCTAAACTCTCATTTCCTCTGTTTCTTTGGTGGAAAGTGAGAAATATACTGTAATATAAGTATTAATATAAATATCATGATTATTTAAATGACTGTTGTGTGACTAAATTAATATGTATGAAGCATTTAATAACTGGAGCATAGTAATCGCTCATTAACATCACCTCTTAGTTGTAATGCCTCTTACTAACTTGTTACTGATTGTAATGGCTATTTAACATTTTTCTTATTCAAAATGACATTTGCTTCTTTTTTATAATCTTTGGCATATTGGTTAGCATAAGAAATATACAATCATATCAATTCTTCATGTGTCTTGAGAATGGAAGAGAAGCAGATGAAATTCTAAAACACCTCCAAATGTTTTCTAACCTATTGCCTTTCCTTGCGTCTTTGACTACTTTGCCCAGCACTAAAGCATGTTTAAAATTCTGCAATTGTTAATTGAAGGCCATTGTGATTTTCAAAAGTCAAAATAGTTTTTAAGCATCACCAGGCACTGTCCTTGAACATTATCTGAAGTTCAGAAATTTTGTTTTAAATTAAAGAAAGCTAAGTATCTTCAAGGAGAAGTAGATTGGCAGCTACTATGCCAGTAGCTGGCAATACTCCCTAATTTTATCTGCCTCTTGGACTGCCCAATGACCTATTTTCTTAGAATTGTGGCAAAGTCTATGCCAGTTTATTTCAAAGTAAGCAGGGCCTTCAAAGAAGGCTTCATTTTGTTTTAACAAGATTCTCAAATTTATGAGAATTGAGGCATTCAGAAGCTTTGAAGTACAAACATGATACCTGGTCCAACCTTAGGTAGAAGGGGAGGAGATCACAAAATTAGCACTTCAATTTACCAGAAAATGAACTTTAAGGTTTTTTTTAATTAGGTATTTTCCTCATTTACATTTCCAATGCTATCCAAAAAGTCCCCAATATACCCCCCACTCCCCTACCCACCCACTCCCACTTTTTGGCCCTGGAGTTCCCCTGTACTGGGACATATAAAGTTTGCAAGTCCAATGGGCCTCTCTTTCCAGTGATGGCTGACTAGGCCATCTTTTGATACATATGCAGCTAGAGTCAAGAGCTCTGGGGTACTGGTTAGTTCATATTGTTGTTCCACCTATAGGGTTGCAGATCCCTTTAGCTCCTTGGGTACTTTCTCTAGCTCCTCTATTGTGGGCCCTGTGATCCATCCAATAGCTGACTGTGAGCATCCACTTCTGTGTTTGCTAGGCCCCGGCACTGTCTCACAAGAGACAGCTATATCAACAGAGGAATGGATACAGAAAATGTGGTACATTTACACATTGGAGTGCTACTCAGCTATTAAAAGGAATGAATTTATGAAATTCCTAGGCAAATGGATGGACCTGGAGGGCATCATCCTGAGTGAGGTAACACAATCACAAAGGAACTCACACAATATGTACTCACTGATAAGTGGATATTAGCCCAAAAACTTAGGATACCCAAGATATAAGAACTTTAAGTTTTAAATTGTCACTATTAATTAATTTAAAATTTTGCAGAATTTTCTGAAATGCAGTGTGAGTGCCAGGGTTATAACTAAGTGGTATAGCATACACTCCATAACCCATATGGCTCTGTACTATAGGACACACTCCACAACCCAATGAGGTCCTGGGGTCAACTATCAAAATTACAAAAACCAAAATAAAAGAAAAAGAAAAACAATCTAATGTTTTGCTATAACCCAGTAACTCATATTTACTTTTTTAAGTTAAAAAAAGTTTTATTTCAGCTTACATTTCCATCTTAGCCCCAGTAGCAGGGAACAGCAACAGACAAGAAATTAGCTGTTCAGGCTTCATGTGCTCAGAGGAAGCAAAGTGAAAGCAGGAAGCATTCAAGGCTATAAACCACCAAAGTCCATTCCCAGTGACATACTTCCTCCAACAAGGATTCATTTTCTGAAGGTTCCTTAGTCTCCTCAAACAGTGTCACAAACAGAGGACCAAGGTTTCAAACACATGAGTCTATGGGAGTCGTAACTCATTCAAACCAGAACAGGCTGTATGTTAGAATTTATGGGGGGGGGGTTACATCAAATAAAGAAGTGAAATGAATTTTTGCTTACACCATTGAGAAAACATTTGGAAGAAAAATTACCAATACAAAGAAGTAAATTAACAGAAGTGTGGACTTGGTGATCATCAGATAATTTACAGGATATCAATGACATATGTCATTAGATTTTTCAAAACTTTTGGATGCTGAATGACTGTCATGGAAGACTAGAAGTTTATCCTATTTTAATACCATCTTATCAGTAACAATATTGACATAAAAGTTTCAATACTTTCATCAATTAATTTCTTTTTAATTTATTGTCTATTGATGTGCAGTTTCTTTTGTCTTTATTTTTAATAATATAATATTTTAACAGATAATTATTAGAAAAGAATATGTATCTAACATAGTTTGTACTTCTCTCATCTTTTAAAGGATTCTTATTTATATTTGTATTTGTTTGAGTGTATGTTAAATGTGTAGGACCGCTTGAGGATGCCAGAAGAGGACGTCAGATTCCATAAGAACTGGAGCTACAGCTGCCTGTCATAGATGCTGGGAAGTGAACTCCAGTCAACTAGGAGAGCAGTAAGCACTAGTCACCACCATCTCCAACCCTTTTTTCTTGCTTTTTCAATGCTGAAGGAGAACTGTTCATCTAATTGCATCTTACATATATATATATACACACACATATATATATATATATATATATATATATATATATACCCCAATCCTTGTCATATTATAATCAAATTGTCCTATTTCCTTTGGTTGACTGTGAGTCTTACTGCACCTTTATTAACAATACATTAAACTAAAATTCTCATTGCATTTAGTGACTAAGTCATTCTTATCTTCCTCATCTCAAACAATTCTTTTAATATTGCTACAGTTGGAGAATATATCAATAATACATTTTTTTTAATGTTCCAGGGCAAGATTTTGAAATTAAAAAATGTTGCCGTCATTCGAATTAAACTACAAATTTCATGAAAGTTAAAATTTCATGTATATATCTTTACTTATTTTGCCCCTAAGTTTTCATAGATGTTTTTAGATACTATTTCAGACTTTCACAAAAAATTTTTCACAAATTTATAATGACAACTCTTCTACAGCAATGGCAATAGGAGTTACCTTTTACTGGAACTTAACTGGAGTCAGGTAAGATACTCAGCTCACACTGTCTCATTTAAATCATCCAGGTCTAACTCCAAACTTCAAGCTCTCAGAATTGGTCCTATTTTGAGTTCTGTTGTTTGCAGGACTAAAATACTGTCTCCTTCACAGCAGGCTCAAGAAACTGTTTACTTGACTTGTCAATGGTCATATAGAAGCAGTGAGTTGAAACTATGCTACTGGGAGCTTAAATGACCCATACCTAAGAGTTCAGATATACTTCTATGGCGGGGACACATACTATGTTTTCTGCCTTCTAGAATCATAACAGATATGTTATCTTTCATTTCAAACACATGATGGAAAAGGAAGAATTCTTCTCTATCTAATAAAGAAACAAATACCTATCTCATATTGTGCCTAGCACTAAAAGAACTTCTAATTTGAATATAGTGGGAAAAATAAATAAATTTTAGAATCTTAAATCCATGATTCAAGGCTAGAACATAGGAAATTTACTTAAATTCTCTAGGTTTCCTTTTTTGTTGTTGTTTGGTTTTTCAAGAAAGAGTCTCTCTGTGTAGCCCTAGATGTCCTGGAACTCATTCTGTAGATCAGGCTAGCCTCAAACTTACAGAGATCCTCCTGCCTCTGCCTTGAAAATGGTGCAATTAAAAGGGTGCACCGCTACTGCCCAGCTCTAGATATCCTTTTAATCGGTATAAAATGAAAAGAAAGTTTGATATGTAATACAAACATACATGAATATGTATCCCAATTATATGCCATGTATTCAGTGGTATCCAGAATGGTCACTACTAATTATTACCATTTCATCAACTAAGTTAAGTATGCAGTGCAGGCACACAGCTGTTCAATCTGTATCTTCACACTTTACTGAGTGCCTTTGTGTGACTATGATTTAAAAACAAAACCACACATAAAAAGAGACAGATGTGTATTGTTTAAATTTTGACATTTAAAAGGGTTTCTTAATGTGACCTAAAAAATATAAAAATATTCTCAATGTTACCTAATCTGCATGATTTAACAGCACTTGGACATTGTCTAAGGAATGATAACAAAGTACTGCCTCTCCTCACTTGGAATTTACTGCCTGTCTGAGTCTCTGTTCTGGCCAAATTAAATACACAGCACAATGTCCCTCCCAGAAATAACAAAGCACGGCTTCCTGCTCTACTCCTTGGTTGAATAAACCCAAAGTGAGGTAAAGAGGACAGTATTTCATTTAATCATCTAAGTAACTGTTTTCTTCCATCTTTTGAATTAGAAGCTAGTTCAGAAAAAACTCTAGAAAAGAATCATTATGTGATTGATCAGGTCACTTAGAAAGAAAAAAAAACCTCTTTGAAGAGTCTTTATTTGAAAGGCTCAAGGAGTCCACACGAAGCATAAAAGTCCACCACCTTCCTGACACCTGCGCCTGCCCAAGGTCCATATGCTATTCAAGCTTATTATCTGTGAAGCATGAAAGCTATCCTAGAAGCGATGGTGAGTGTACCATTTCCTGCCAGCAAACACTAGCCAAATTCTTTGGAAAGGTTTTGTAACATAAGAGGACAATAAAATGGAATTTTCAGTAGGAAAAGACATGCCTTGGAGCCTAAGTTGGTAGGTAGGTAGGTAGGTAGGTAGATTTGTTTCACTTATTTTGTTTTGGTTTAAGTAAATTTGTCAGTATTTTGTTTCATTTCTTGCAATAGTATGGGTTGAACTCAGAGCCCTTCCTATCCTAGGCAAGTGCTCTACCATATGAATGCTAGGTTTTTTGGTTTATTTTGGTTTTTTGGTTTTTTGGTTTTTTTGGTTTTTGGGGGGTATTTGCAGGGCACGTGGTTGTTCTATTGTTGTTGTTTTGGTGGTGTTGGTGTTTTGAGACTTGGGGATTGTTTTTGTTTTTGTTTTTGTTTTTGAGACAGAGCCTCACTACATTGTTCAGGCTTTAATTATACATATTCACCACACCTTGCTAGATGGTAGGTCTTTGAAGATGTAAACTATGTCCACATGTTTATGTATACAAGATAGTGTTTTTAGTTAAGTGGGTATGGATTGGATAGAATGTTAAGCTTAATCAGCACAAAAAAAAAAGATGTCATCTTAACAAAAGATGGAACCTTAATGCTCATAGCATAGATAGCATCAGCCTCACATCATACCAGATATTTGGATGATCCATATGCACTCTGACATCAGAGAAATATCTAAGTGAGAACATAGTATGAAGAGGAAATTATCATTAAGAGAGGGGGATACTTAAAAAATTAAATCAAAGTATTTGGTAAATTCTCTATGTGGTAAAAGTAAAGTCACCAAAAAACATGGCACAAAAATTGTCTGGATCAAATAAAGAGCTGAACATATCCTAATAGCTGACAATAAATGGTCTGGAAGAGTTAGAGTTATTAAGGCTAATGGGTATAGGAATTATAGAGTAGGCAAGGGTGGTAATATATGCCTACAGTAACAGCTACTTAAGAAGAGAGGATGGAGCTCAGGAACTTGAGAACAGTCTGAGTAAAACAGAGACCTCTGAATATAAAAAAGGAAAGAAAGAAAGGGAAGGGGTAAGAAAAAGAAGGAAAGGAAAATGGAGAAGAGAGAGGAAGAAGGGGACAAGAATTGAGAGGTGATAGGATTAAATTTCAGAGCCCTTTAAAGGGAAGAAGTGTTGTCATTGCAATTTCTTTGACCTGACTGATCTTATGAAAATTTGTATTAATCATGGAATTGAAGTTCAATAGTATGACCCCAATTCCTTTATATTAGTGAACCTCCTTGGTAGCAGACAAAGCACATAATTAGAAATGAGAGTACTTCGGTTCTGAGGTTGGCTAAACTTCAACAGTAAAAAATAAATTCAGTGTTCTTCTTCAGTGTACTTACTAAAGTTTTCTATCCTCATGAGTATACATGTGAATAGATTTTTGATGATTTGAAAGATAACTGGATATCAGAATTCACACAAATGTAGGCTTTTAAGAAACTGAAATTGGCAAGGGAGTTTCTAATAAACTCGGGTTACAATATTAAAATTAAAGGGGTGAAAAGAAGCCTAGATGTCCATCAAATGATGGATAGATAATGAAAATATGCTACAAATAGACAATGAAATTCTATTCAGATATAGAAAAATTAAGTCATGAAATTTATATGTAAGTTAATAGAACTGGGAAATATTATACTGAATAAATTATCTCATACCCAATAAAACAAACACTACCTGACTGTTCGTATTTATGGATACTAGATTTAAATCTTTAAATTTCAGTGTATAACCTGAAATAACTATAGAAGCCAGGAAAGTAGAAAGGAACCACTAGAGGTGAGAGGAAAGAGTTCTGGAGAGGAAAATAGCAATGTTATCAAAGGGGAAGTAGAAAAATGTGGGGACTTTAATAGAGATGGGAAAGGAAGGATAATAAATTAATAAAAGGAAATAAATTTCATGCTTAGATTTTATCAAGCTTGTAGGGCTTGTGCTTGCTGTCATAATCATTGTGAATTCATGTGAGCATCTACCTTATTGTGTCTGAAAAACAGTTTCCTTGATGTTTTCCCTTTGGCTCTTAAAATCTTCCCATGCCTTTCAGGGCTAAAGAGATCGCTTTCAGGGTAAAACATCCAATGTTAATCTCTTATTCTCTGCACATTGACCAGGATTAAGTCTTTGTATTAATTACCACCCACTTCAAGAAGTTTCTTTGATGAGGGTTGAGCAAAGTACAACCATGAAAACATAGCAATAAGATTTCACAAATTGTTTTATTGCCATGTCCTGGTAGAATACTAGTAATAGGTTTTCCCCTGATGCCCATGACCTATCTAGTTACAGGCTCTTGGCCACATTGATGATGTCATCTATGGGTTCTATCTCTTGAGGCAGTAGTTAAATCCAATCAAAAAGTGTCTGGTTACTCCCATAACATTGAGCCACTCTCTCATCATATGGCATATGTCATTATTATGGCTCACAGGATTCTGAGCTGGGTGAGACTAAAGTTTACTTTTCTATTTTGACAGCTTTTCTAGAACCTTCCAAAAGTATGAATGCTAGCCAGTAGGACTGAAGCTTCCAGTTGAGTACCAATTAGATATCTCTATGTTCTTGTACTCAAATATGTAGTATCTTCTTCAATAGAATCTAAAAGCTAAATTGTAGATGGTAGACAATAGCAGTGGCACTACCCTGTCATGTTGAAGGGGATCTATATGATTTCCCTGGACCAATAACTCAAAAAAGGTAACCCATATATGGTTTTTAGGGAACATATATTGTATATTTGGGACCTTGCTCTATTTAGAATGTAACTCTAAATATACTCGTGTGTGTGTGTGTGTGTGTGTGTGTGTGTGTGTGTGTGTGTTAGAAAACTTCTATGGTATTAGGTTACATATGACTTTTTCAAAAAACATTTAATGTTAGATAGTATTGCCAGTATTCCTTTCTCTATCCTGCTCTCCCATCCTCCAATCCATTTAATCTTTCATTTCTACACTTTTTCCATCATACATATATGTAAAACTTAATAACTAATACTCACATACAAGAAAAAATCATACAATGTTTGTCTTTCTGAGAATGGGTTACATTAGTCTCAATGATTATTGCTAGTTCTACCCATTTACCTATAATTTTAATAAATTCGTTTTTCTTAATTTGTTAAGTTTTAAAAATTTGCCAGCACATGATGGCACATACCTAAGTCCTACTATACACAAGATTAACATAAGAATATCAAAGTTCAAGGCCTAATGTACTATATATCAAGACCATGTCTCAAAAATTCACAAAATATAAAAGTTAGCAGCCAAAGAATTAAGAAGAAAAGTGTACCAATGAATTACTGATTTGAGAAATTAAGAAGTACATGTTTATAAAATAATATAATGAGGGACCACTGTTTCCCAGAAGAATACATTGAATGTATTCAAGGTCTATAATTAGAGATCAACAACTAAATAAAGCAAGGTGAGAATCTTAAAAAAAAAAATCCCAGAACTATCAGGATTTTTATTATAGACACTGGACTAAAAACTCAGACAATAAGAAGCAAATTAGAAACAAAACTAATTATCATAGGAACTGAATAATAATTATCTTAGATTCACTCATGAAAATATTTCTCAGGTCTATTTAAAAACTGTGGAGAGACAAGGATCTTGAAGCATATCTAAGACCAATCTTATTATATTAGTTTAATTCCAGTTAAATTTGCGTTCCATCTTTAATCAGTGTGTTTAACCAGTTCTCTAGACAGAGGAAGCAGATTGATTGTATGCTCCTGATGAAAAACCAGATATCTTATTTTTTAAGATCAAAAAAATGTTCTTCTATGAATTAAAGAAAGGATGTTCTAGCTAGAAGTCTAGAGGGGGGAAGAAGAAGAAGAAGAAGAAGAAGAAGAAGAAGAAGAAGAAGAAGAAGAAGAAGAAGAAGAAGAAGAAGAAGAAGAAGAAGAAGAAGAAGAAGGGTGGCCACCTTAGGTAAGCAAACGTGTCTAAAGTGGCATGAAGAAATTCTCGAAACTTGTAATTATCCTAGAAGGTAAATCAAAATGAGAAAAGCAGTTATAGCAGACAATCATATCAAAGTCTCAGATATAAAATAGGTATAAACCTCCTTGTGTTGGAGTTTTCCTCTGTAGGGATAGATTAGTAGAAAGATATTGTTTAAATTTGGTTTTGTTGTGGAATATCTTGGTTTCTCCATCTCTGATGATTGAAAGTTTTGCTGGGTATAGTTGCCTGAGCTAGCATTTGTGGTCTCTTAGGGTCTGCATGGTACCTATCCAAGATCTTCTGGCTTTTAGAGTCTCTCCTTGAGAAGTCTGATGTAATTCTGATAGGTCTGCCTTTATATGTTTCTTGGCCATTTTCCCTTACAGCTTTTAGTATTCTTTCTTTGTTATGTATATTTAGTGTTTCAATTATTATATGGCAAAAGGAATTTCTTTTCTGGTCCAAACTATTTGGTGTTCTATAGGCTTCTTGTACATTTATGGGGATGTAGGTTAGGGAAGTTTTCTTCTATGATTGTGATGTTTTCTGGGCCATTGGAATGGGAATCTTCACCCTTTTCTATTACAATTATTCTTAGGTTTGGTATTTTATTTTATTTTCCTTTTTTGTTGTTTTTGTTTTTTTTTGTTTTTGTTTTTGTTTTTGTTTTTCGAGACAGGGTTTCTCTGTATAGCTCTGGCTGTCCTGGAACTCACTTTGTAGACCAGGCTGGCCTCAAACTCAGAAATCCACCTGCCTCTGCCTCTCAAGTGCTGGGATTAAAGGCATGCACCACCACACCTAGCTGGTTTGGTATTTTCATTGTGTCCCAAATTTCCTAGATGTTTGGGTTAGGAACTTTATACACTGTATTTTCTTTGACCCATGTGTCGATATCTTCTATAGTATCTTCAACACCTGAGATTCTCTTTTGCTTTCTTGTAGTCTGCTGGTGATGCAAGCTTGCATCTGTAGCTCCTGATCTCTTTCCTAAGTTGTCCTTCTCCAGGGTTGCATCTATTTGTGATTTCTTTGTTGTTTCTATTTCCATTTTTAGGCTTGGGCTGTTTTGTTCAACTATTTCACCTATTTGATTGTATTTTCCTATATTTCTTTAAGGGATTTATTTGTTTCCTCTTTAAGGACTTCTACCTGTTTGCCTGTGTTCATTTACACAATTTATACTATTCAATTACTAAAAATGAGAACATCGTGAATTTTGTAGGCAAATGGATGGAACTATAAAATATCATCCTGAGGGAGGCAATCCAGACCCAAAAGGACATGCATGTATATCTCACAGATAAGTCGATATTTTTATTAGTCCAAAAGTACAGAATACCCATGATACAACAAACAGACTGCAAGAAGTTTAACAAGAAGGACTTAGAAGAGGGAACAAAATAATCACAAAAGGCAGAGAGAGTGAAGGACCTGGGTGAAAGAGAAGGGGGTGGGGAAAGGGGGCAGGATCAGGTTTGGGGAGAAACAGGACGGAATCTCAGAGGACCAAAAGAATGAATGGAAATAGCTACTGTAGGGGACGGGGGCAGGGGTAACTGCTAGAAAGTCCCAGAGACCTGGCATGTGAGAGGCTCCCAGGACTCAACAGGGATAACCTTGGCCGAAATGCCTAACAGTGAGGAGATGGAACCTGAAAAGACCATCTCCAGTAGATCGACAGGGCCCCCAGTGGAGAGATGGTGTCACCAACCTACCTTCAAAGTTTTTTATCCAGAATTGTTTCTGTCATTTAAAAAAATGGCAGAGACAAAAATGGATGGAGCAGGGAATAAAGGGAAGTTCTTCCAGTGACTAACACAACTTGGGATCCATCCTATGGGCAGGCACAAAACCCTGACAATTATGCTTGAAGACAGGAGACTAGCATGACTGTCCTCTGAGAGGTTCTACCAGTAGCTGACTGAGACAGATGCAGATACTTACAGCCAACCATTGGACAGAAGTCAGTGACCTCTATGGAAGGGTTAGGAGAAGAACTGAAGGAGCTGAAGGGGATGGCAATCCAATAGGAAAACCAACAGTGTCAACTAACCTAGACCCCTGGGAACTCCCAGAGACCAAGCCACCAACAAAAAAAGCACACATGGGCTGGTCCATAGCCCCCAGCACATATGTTGCAGAGGACTGCCTTATCTGGCCTCAGTGGGAGAGGATGTGCCTAATACTCAAGAGACTTGATGCCTCGGGGAAGGGGGATGACATGGGGATGGATGGGTGAGTGGGAGCACCCTCTCAGAAGCAAGAGGAAGATGATGGGGTGAAGAATGCTTGGAAGGGGGACCAGGAAGAAGGCAACATTTTTTTTTAATAGCCATAAACCGATGAGAGGAAAACATGCTGACCTCACACTGAATTATGCTTTCCTCAAATTTGGATTAAAGTAGAAGAAATGAAACTAGACCTGCCCAAAGAAATAATTTCTTAACATTGAAATGATGACTGAAACACTAATGAATTTCCTATCAAATGAAAAATCCTGACTTTATGTGTTTCCTATCAAGAATATTAATATTGAAATAGCTGGAATAAGATCCATTCCTTTATTCGGAAGATAATTCCAGCGTATACCGCCTGCATTTCTACTGGATATGAGATAAAAGATGAGAAAGACCCTGCTACTCTTAAACTCATGATGCAGTATGGAAAGTTTGACAAACATATGCAGAAATGCGAAGAAATAAGCAACCAGGCCAAGCTAAAGCTAGTGGTTTGGAAGAGGCAGTAGAGTTTTGTTATTTTTAAAGGATCACAGTTTCTTCACATATTCATTTGCACAATCCAAAGTCCAGAATTTCTGAGGATAAGTTTAGACACTTAATAGAGAACAGCAGCTCTTAAACCATCTGTTTTTCTCCAAGGATGAAGATCCATCACACGCAAATTTTCACTTCAGTCTAACCCTGTGAGAATATTATTGTCAGATGGAAAAGGTGACATTTGTTTTATAGCTAGGATAATGAACTAGCTATAGTCAATGGCTTTTGGATGAAAGAAGAAAGAAAGTAAGCAGAGGGAGAGAGAAGGAAGAGGAAGAAGAAGAAGAAGAAGAAGAAGAAGAAGAAGAAGAAGAAGAAGAAGAAGAAGAAGAAGAAGAAGAAGAGAGACAAAGAGAAAGAAACGATCATATTAGCCCCACTATAACTCTCTTTCTGTAAGTGCCTTCAATCCACTTAAGTGAAGAAATGGCAATAAAAAAAAAATAAAAACAAAAATAGAACCTTGCTGTAACAAGTCAGAGATACATTACAATACAACCATGGAGGATCTGTAAAAACTTCATTGTTTGTACAGATCTGGAGGATATAGTAACAGGAGGCTAACTTGTACCTGATAAGGAACAATACTGCCATGAGCTGTGCCCCAGCGTTTTGCTTCCTTTTGTCCAATAAGATAATTAGCAGCTACTTGGGTCAAACATGCCACCTGCCAGAATAAAAATAGGAAGTAAATGAATTAGTTTACCTGTAATTGTGAGCAAAATGTTATAATATAAAGCCACGTCATTTCATGTCATTACATAATGAAAAAGATCCCAATTCATTGATAACATACTTGTCATATTCTCTTCACACAAATAGAGAACAGTATTACATTATTGCATGACTAAGTAATGATAAGTTTAAAAATATAAACACACAAAAATTCTTCTCCTGAAAAGGCCATCTGAAGGCAGATGTTAGCCAAGCCAAGGTCACCTTGGTCTAGCCTTGAGGGGAACAAAAAAGCTTCAACACAGTAAGTCAGCAACTAGGGGATGGACTCCCTTCTTGACTATGTCCTATTCCCTTTCATCATGACAGCAAAAGGCATGCATTATCACAGAGGCCAGTGAACCAAAGCAAGGAGCTATATCATCTCTTAAGCTTTTCAACAAACAAAGAAATAATGCCAAGTTTCTATTAAGCCAGTTTAGTTGAGTTTTAAAAAATGCCCAAGCATCTTTTGATATAATAAAAGAAGATTTTTAACTCATTAATAAACCTTTCTCATTTAAGCAAAAGTACTGTATCTCTCACAACTTAATCTGACCCAAGCCTTCATTATTAGGTACATTTTGTTTTTGAACACCATAGGTCTGAAACCTCACTTTAGCCTTGTTTCATTGGCAGACCTTGAAAATCCTTACTTTGATTTTTATTGGTTTGTTGGTTGTTTTGAGACTTGAGATACAGCCTCAATCTATAAATCAGGGTATCCTGGAACAAACTTTATAACCCAGGTTAGCTTCAAGCTTGCAGCAATTCTCCTGCCTCATCCTGCTGTGTACAATTGTGTGATTGTACGCACAAGCTATGAACTTTCAAGTCCACATAAGTAAAACATTAGGATAATGGCATCCATAGTGATCTTAGGATCCCTGAATACTTAGCCTTCTAGGGACCACAACTATGAAAATGTAATAAATGACATTTCATAATCCACAAGAAAAAAAAACCCTCTGAGTTCATAACATAGCTTTTATACAGCATTGACTACATCATTATTATTCCTCTTCCAGATCATCAGACGTGACTGGGAACTAACTCGGCCTATAATCCAAACATACCCCAAACTGACAGTAGCTTCTGGAACAACTCTGATGTTGATTTTTTTTCAGGGCAAGGTTCCATAAGCATTTCTTGCCTTGTGCCTGGCATGGGAACTATACTTCCTACAAGAGGTATCAATATGAATCAAGCTGGGTGACTCTCGCTGCTGTATCAGCCATTCTCCTTTTATATGGAGACTGACTCTCATTTTCGTGTTCATTTACTGCTTTGCTGAAATTGGAACTGCCTTGTGGCAGCTGGTTCGACTGTACTACCCAGGTGGCAAAACTAATAAATTCTGAGTCATCCACTTCTGGACTTCCATCTGGTCTTGGGCATTTGAACCATGAAGCACTCCAGGGCTGCTTGGGCTGCCTAGTGCTAATAACCATTTCACAGATCACTTCTGTGTCTTTCAAAATGCAAAATCAAAAGAACATTTTGTAGTAAAAATACCCAGGAAGGGAAGGCCAGAAGCACGGTTTCTAAGTTTTGCCAACACCCAAGTAGGTACATGACTGATGGCATCTCATTTAACTCCTTTGACCCTCAAATACTTTCTCTATGAAGTTATGATCATTTTAGCTAAACTTGTGGGGTTTTAAGTATTTCAAAGTCAAATAAATAAACATTTGAAATCCTAATATATAGAAAGATAATACCCCAAGTCTTTTAGATAAAACATATGTCATAACTACCGACAGTCTAAACACAGAACACACACTTGCAAAATAGTAAATTATCTCAAATCTTACAATTAACATCTGCATTTCTAACAATACTATTCCTTTTAGCTGTCAAATAATAATACAGAAGATATGCAATAGTAGACATTTTCTCATGATGCCTCTTCCTGGATTTGGGGACATTTTCTGAAGTCTGAAGTTGCTAAGACAGATTCTTCTTTCATATATCTCTTTTGAGGTCTTTTTATTTTCTCTTTCAAAGAAACACCAGTGAAAGTCACCCTCTAAGACACTCTAAAAATACCAGAGTCCAAGAATTTTTTAAAAAAGATAACTAGTACAGGAAATTAATTACTGTAAGGTTTTTTTTCACTTCAAAGTCAACAAATGTTTGCTACATTGTCATCATCAAAGGCACATGAAGCAGTAGATTGGGTGAATGGTTACAAGCAAATCTGCAAATCCTAAAACATGGCAGGTAATGGCTAGACTCAAGGCTGCATGTCAACCTGGCTACCTTGTTTCTTATATACCTTACTTTTTCCATTTCATGTGTATGAGTGTGTGTGTGTGTGTGTGTGTGTGTGTGTGTGTGTGTGTGTGTGTGTGTCAGAGAGAGGAGGCAGGGACAGGGTAAGAGAGAGGGAGAGGGTAAGAAAGAGGGAGAGGTAGAGGGAGAGGGAGAGGCCTGGATGTCTTGGAACTCAGTATGAAGACCAGGTTGGTCTGGATCACAAGAGATCAACCTGCTGGTCCTTTCAATATTTGACTTCTTTTTGCCTGACCCTGCCTCATTTAGAATGGATTTGAAATAAAGACCAGAACTTATCTTTCAAAGTGCTTCTAAATGAAATATAATATTCATTTCCTCCACAAATCAGTAATTAAGTTTCAAAATTAGCAGGTTCTTAATGGGTAGAAAGGTTAAATAAGATTTTAAACCAGTTGTCATTAAAATAAAACTGTGATTTGCTGGTAGCTTCTCAAAGACAAAGCTGGATGGGGAAAGAAGTCTATTTTTGAAAAATAGCAATGGGGCTAAACTTAGCAGTTCAATATTTAGAGGGGGCATACAAATCTGAGAGTAATCTACTGCTTATAGGGCTGTATTTTAAGGCAGGAGAAGGGGGAGAAAGTCAACAGCTATGAGGTGATTTTGTATGAAAAATCAGAGGTTTCTTGGGCAATTAATGACACATTTTTCGCAAATTAAAAGAATGCAGGATGTGACTTTTACGTTAATAACTACATACTAAACACTCATTCTAAATATTGCATTAGATCATTACTTTCATCCCCTAAACTTAGGCTCATTATTTCATCAAATGGACGCTATATAATTTACTCAGAATGTTGCCTTTATATGGTTTCATCTAAACAAAAAAGCCAACTTTGCTTTAATAATAATAATTCTGCAGTAAATCTATTATTTTAAATAACACAGTGGTCCTGATAGTCTTTGTATCTACCCAGAAGTCCAATCGGGACTGGCTTAAGTGAATCACAAGGGCACAGCCCCTACAGGCTTGAGGAAAGTTGTGCTCTTCTATTTCATGAAGAAACCTTATGATGCCCAACCTGACCACATGCTGCACTTTCAGAAAGCAAACTGAAGCCATAAAATATTTCATCGACAAAAGGAAAACAACTTTGAGAGCAAAAAGAAAACTAGGACTAGGGTCCATTTTATCAAACAGGTCACTGCTCCTGCTGCCATATATATATATATATATATATATGGCAAACATTAAGTTATATTAAATTTCAAGCAAACCTAAACTTACCTATAGCTCTACTGAGTCTTAATGGCCAATTTTAACATCATCTTATCCAGCTAGCCCCTTGTTTACACAAGCAATAAAATGTTTCCTGACTTTAAATGAATAAAGTACCTTAATACAATTACTATCTGCTATACTTTCTAAGGTGGCCTTGTTCTACAATTACAAGGCAATAAGATGCTAAAACTAAAAGCTACTAGATTAGTTGTTCTCAAACATAGCTGTGTACCACAGTTACATTGTAAAGGGACAGAGGAATTCTTGGGACCCATCCCTAACCTTCTAAATCACATTCATGTGATTCAGAACATGGTAAAAAATCATTTGGTTAGTGTACTTTTAGCTGCACATAATATTTGAAAACTGTACTGGCTGGTTTTGTGTGTCAACTTGACACATTCTGGTCTTATCACAGAGAAAGGAGCCTCCCTTGAGGAAATGCCTCCATGAGATCCAACTGTAAGGCATTTTCTCAATGAGTGATCAAGGGGGAAGGGCCCATTGTGGGTGGTAGCATCCCTGGGCTGGTAGTTTGGTTCTATAAGAGAGCTGAGCAAGCCAGGGGAGTCAAGCCAGTAAGTAACATCACTCCATGGCCTCTGCATCAGCTCCTGCTTTCTGGCCTGCTTGAGTTCCAGTTCTGACTTCCTTTGGTGATGAACAGCAACATGGAAATATAAGCTGAATAAACCCTTTCCTCCCCAACTTGACTCTTGGTCCTGATGTTTGTTCAGGAATAGAAACCCTGATTATGACAAAACCCAAAGCTTTAAGAATATCCAATTAGCAGGGTGGTGGTGGTACACGCCTTTAATCCCAGCACTTGGGAGGCAGAGGCAGGAGGATTTCTGAGTTCGAGGCCAGCCTGGTCTACAGAGTGAGTTCCAGGACAGCCAGGGCTATCCAGAGGAACCCTGTCTCGAATAAATAAATAAATAAATAAATAAATAAATAAATAAATAAATAAATAAATAAAAAAGAATGTCCAATTAAATAGTTTGGCATTATTATAGATGGGTAAGTAAAAGAATGGGGAAGCAAAATAACTTGTCTGAGATCACACAGCCAGTCAACAACACCAACTCCTCTGTTTTCCCCATGCTATAACATTTGTGTCTTCTTATTCCTCTTTTTAAATTAGAGACTGTTTTAAGATAAATACTATTTAGTATAAAGCCTTTTTTTATTCTCATGTACATAATACTGAATTTCAGTGTTGAAATTTTTAATAATTTAACTAGCAATCAATAGTTATTTATTGAACAAACGCTGGATACTGCTGCCTGAAAGACTGTGCAGGATGTAGAAATTAATCAACTAACTAATTAATTAAATGCTATATGATCAGCTTCCTTTGATCTTATGACTAGATGTGAAGATAAATTAGTATGAAGGCACCTAATGGAGCGAGGAGATGGATGAAAATGAATGACCATGTTGAGTAAAAGCTCTAAGACAACAGATGGACCCTAGAGAAAAGCAGGAGAGCCTCAGTCAGTCATGGGCCCCACATGCTCTCTGACAGCAATTTTAGCCTTTGCCTTAGAGAAGCTAGGGGTCTGTTCATTCCAAAGACCTACCTAGTAGTCGCAAAAATATTAAATAACACACAGAAGTTAGTAATAAATGGCTAGTAAGGGGCCAAAACAACACAAGATTATCTGTAATTAGGCACAGGAATTGCAACATTTCAAGGGCTCTATAATCTCTGAAGCTCTGACCAGCCTGTGGTTAAGGTAGTGTGTCTTCTTTCCAGGATTTCATCACAGAGACTTACTTTTCCTGATAACCACACTATCAGACCTGATTAATCACTTTTTGTTCTAAAATTTCTATGTAATATCATGTACTTTTTTCAGTAATTGGGATTATTTACTTACTTACAGCATCAACATACCCCTTTAAAATAATAAAGTCATATCTCATAGCCTAAAGACTATATGACTATATGACTTCTTAAAATAAGAAGTCATATCCCATAGCCTAAAGAAATCAGATTATACTTTGCTGTAGCTATATCTCTGTCTAGTAGATTTAAAAGGCTATCCTGTGCTCCAAATTTATGGACCTTCTCAGTCCATGTCAATGGCGTAGACAAGACCATTAACAACATCATAGAAAAAAGAGTCCCTAAACTAAAGATACACATATCTATACAGATTCAAGGAGCATAAAGAAAACCAAAGGAAAATATCAGAAAATAAACTGCCAACAAAAAAAGAATAATGGATAAAACACTAAATATACAAAGAAAGAAGATTGAAATCTGCAAAAGAAAAAATGTAATTCACGGCTCTCTGCTCCTCCCTGTTCCAGAGACAGCATTATCTTTTTGTGCAGTGCAGCCTCGTCCCTTAGACATAATGGTAAAGGTTGGAGTGAACAAATTTGGCCATATTAGGTGACTGGTTACCAGGGCTGCCTTCTCATCTACATCTGGCAAAATGGAAATTATTGCCATCAAGGACCCCTTCATTGACCTCAACTACATGGTCTACATATTCCAATATGATTCTTCCCATAAAAAGTTCAACATCACAGTAAAAGAAGTAAACTGGAAGCTTGTTATCAATTGGAAGCCAATTACCATCTTCCAGGAGTGAGATTCTACTAACATTAAATGGGATAATGCTGGTCCTGAGCATGTCATGGAGTGTACTGGTGTCTTCAACACCATGGTGAAGGCTGGGGCCCACTTGAAGATCTGTGGAGACCCTGTCAAATACGATGACATCAAAAAGGTGGTGAAGCAGGTGTCTGAGGACACATTAAAGGGCATCCTGGGATACACTGAGGACCAGGTTGTCTCCTGCAACTTCAACAGTAACTCCCACTCCTCCACCTTTGATACTGGGACTGGCATTGCTCTCAATGACAAATTTTTAAAGCTCATTTCAGGGTATGACAATGAATATGGCTACAGCAACAGGGTGGAGGATCTCATGGCCTATACGGCCTTCAAGGAGTAAGAAGTCATAGACCACCCTCCCCAGCCATCATATGAGGGCAAGAGAGAGACCCTTGGTTGCTGAGGAGTCCCTGTTCAAACTTGGCCCCCAAAACTGAACATCTCCCTCACAGTTTCCATCCCAGACCTCCACAATAATAGGAGGGACCTAGGGAGCCCTGCTCTCTTGAACACCATCAATAGCTTGCTGCACCAATAAAAGATAGAAAGAAAGAAAGAAAGAAAGAAAGAAAGAAAGAAAGAAAGAAAGAAAGAAAGAAAGAAAGAAAGAAAGAATCACAGGTGAGGAGGCCACAGCATCTGCCCCAACATCTGGAGTAACTGGGACCCCCACACACACCTGGGGATGCAGGAGCATAGGAACCCCTGCCCGAGCAGTGGTACAGGTTCCTTCCCAATTGAACCTGCGCACGGAACAGAGATGGGCCACTGGCTCTGCACCCACTCCTACAACAACTACAAGAAGCCCAACTCCCTAGTGTTCTGAAACACCCAGGATCACAGGACAGGCCATAAGATCTGCCTCAACACCCGGAGTAACTGGGACCGCCAGGATCCAGGGACACAGGAACTCCTACCCAACCAGTGGCAGCAATTCCTTCTGGTCTGAACCTGGACCTGGAGGAGCCCCTGGGTGCTGGCTCTCTACCCACTCTTACAACACCCAGAGGTAGCCCAACATCCAGGTGCTCTGAAATGCCCAGGATCACAGGATCACAGAGGAAGCTAAAAACCCAGGAGATCAGACACACCCAGGAGCACTGGAGCTCTGACACAATCAAGATCACAGTTGAGGCCACAACATCGTTCCCAACACCCAGCATAACTGGGACCTCCACAGGAACCAGGGAAATACAAACCCTTGCACAGACAGAGGCAAGGGTTCCTTCCAGCTTTCACCTGTGCTCAGAGCAGACCCAGGGCTCTGGCTCCCAATCCACTACTGCAACTCCCAGAGAAAGCTTGAATCCCACGACCTCTGACACAACAAGATCTCAGGAGCTTGTTCACACCAGGATTGTAGGATCCCAGAGGCAGCTTGACTCCACAAAGCTCGGTTACACACAGGATATCAGGATTACAGGATCCCAGAAGCACAAGATCATAAAGACAGCTGGAATCTGAAGAGTTCTGAAGCAGGCAGGATCACAGAAAAGAGAGGTTCCAGTAGCACAGATGGCAAGAGGCAAGCAAGAACATAAGCAACAGAAACCAAGGCTACTTGGCATCATCAGAACCCAGTTCTCCCAACACAGCAAGTCACGGATAGCCCATAACCCCAAAAAAGCAAGATTCGAATTTATAATTGCATCTAAAATTGATGATAGATGACTTTAAGAAGGACATAAATAACTCCATTAAAGAAATACAGGAGAACACAGGTAAACAGGAAGAAGCCCTTAAAGAGGAAACACAAAAATCCCTTAAAGAATTACAGGAAAACACAACCAGACAGTTGGAGGAAATGAACAAAACCATGCAGGATACAAAAATGGAAATAAAAACAATAAAGAATCACAAAGGGAGACAACCCTGGAGATAGAAAACCTAGGAAAGAGATCGGGAGTCATAGATGCAAGCATCACTAACAACACAAGAGAATGAAGAGATAATTTCAGGTGCTGAAGATACCATACAAAACATTGAAACAACAAGGAAAATGCAACATTCAAAAAGCTCCTAACCCAAAATATCCAAGAAATCCAGGACACAATGAGAAGACCAAACCTAAGGATAATAGGTATAGAAGAAAGTGAAGATTCCCAACTTAAAGGGCCAGTAAATATCTTCAACAAAATTATAAGAAAACTTCACTAACCTAAAGGAAAGATGTCCATGAACATACAAGAAGCCTATAGAACTCCAAATAGACTGGACCCGAAAAGAATTTCCTCCTGTCACATAATAGTCAAAACACCAAATGCACAAAACAAACAAAGAATATTAAAAGCAGTAAGGGAAAAAGGTCAAGTAATATAAAAAAAAAAAGGCAGACCTATCAGAATTATACCAGACTTCTCTTCAGAGACTATAAAACCAAAAGATCCTGGGCAGATGTCATACAGACCCTAAGAGAACACAAATGCCAGCCCAGGCTACTACACCCACCAAAACTCTCAATTACCATAGATGAAGAAACCAAGATATTCCATGAAAAAAAAACAATTTACACAATATTGTTCCAAAAATCCAGCCCTACAAAGGATAATATATGGAAAGATCCAAAACAAGGAGGAAAAGTAAAGAAGCAAGAAATTAATCTGTATTCAACAAACCCAAAAGAAGATAGCCACACAAACATAATTCTATTTCCAACAACAAAAATAACAGGAACCAACAATCACTTTTCCTTAATATCTCTTAACATCAGTGGACTCAATTCCCCCAATAAAAAGACATAGACTAACAGACTGGATACAAAAACAGGACCCAACATTTTGCTGCATACAGGAAATGTACCTCAGTGACAAAGACAGACACTACCTCAGAGTAAAAGGCTGGAAAAAAATTTCCAAGTGAATGGTCCCAAGAAACAAGCTGGAGTAGCCAACCAAGAGTTATCAAAAAAGATAAGGAAGGACACTTCATACTTGTCAAAGGGAAAAAAATCTTCCAGGATGAACTCTAAATCCAAACATCTATGCTCCAAATGCAAGGGCACCCACACTTATAAAAGAAACTTTACTAAAGCTCAAAGCATATATTGCACCTCAAGGGTGGATGGTTTTGGCTCCTTTGTCAAAGATCAAATGACCAAAAGTGTGTGGGTTCATTTCTGGGTCTTCAATTCTATTCTATTTATCTACCTGCCTGTCTCTGTATCAATACCATACAGTTTTTATCACTATCAATCTGTAATACAGCTTGATGTCAGGGATGCTGATTCCCCCAGAAGTTCTTTTATTGTTGAGAATACTTTTCACTCTCCTGGGTTTTTTGTTATTCCAAATGAATTTGCAAATTGTTCTTTCTAACTGTATGAAGACTTGAGTTGCAATTTTGATGGGGATTGCATTGAATCTGTAGATTGCTTTTGGCAAGAAGGCCATTTTTACTATATTAATCCTGCCAATCCATGAGCATGGGAGGTCTTTCCATCTTCTGAGATCATCTTGGATTGCTTTCTTCAGAGACTTGAAGTTCTTGTCATAGAGACCTTTCGCTTGCTTGGTTAAAGTCACACCAAGGTACTTCATAATTTTTGTGACTACAGTGAATGGTGTTGTTTCCCCTCATTTCTTTCTCAGCCTGTTTATCCTTTGAGTAAAGGAAGGCTACTGATTTGCTTGCATTAATTTTATATTCAGCTACTTTGTTGAAGTTGTTTATCAGCTGTAGGAGTTCTCTGGTGGAGTTTTTGTGGTCACTTAAGTATACTATCATATCATCTGCAAATAGTGATATTTTGACTTCTTCCTTTCCAATTTGTATCCCATTGACAACCTTGTGTTGTCTAAGTGCTCTAGCTAGAACTTCAAGTACTAAATCACTGAGGTGAAATCTAAGAGCACAAAGAAGCTATGTTCCAAAGCTAGCCAAGGTTGTACCTTGTGCTGCAGCTGTACTGGATAATGTGTAAGAGTCACCCAGGTGGTATTGGTTTTGAAGGCATGAAGGGGTCATGAAGAGCAGCCAAAGCTTGGCACTGTGAGAGCCCATGGAAGGCCACTGGTGAAGGTGCAGCCTCAGATGCAGTTGACAGCCCAGGACTGAAGGGGTCATACAAAGGAGTTGAGGCTTGGAACCATAAAGAGAGCCTATGAGAGGCTATTAGTGAAGCCTAGTTACAACAGAAGACCACAGTGTATTGGAGAGGCCAGTACATGGGATGATCACTAAGAAGAGTAGAGTGGATCAACCTGAGCTTAGAGTGCTACTTAAGGCAAAGCTGGAGAAGTGACCCCAGCCCTTTGGAGGAGTCCAGAAGATCATGTGTGGATCCCAGAAAAGAATCTATAACATTGGAGTTGCCTTGGAGACCCCAAGATGTTCAAGATGCCAGAGCCATGGCCTATCTGCTGAAGAAAGCTGCTAACGGGGAGTGGAACCAACTCAGGAGCAAGAAGTTTGTTTCAGTCAACAAAGACAATAAAGGAGCTGGAGATCTGAAGACTGTTTGACATCAGCTATAGAGATGCAGAGTTTGGAAATTGCCCTGGTTTCCTGTCTTGCTATGGAATTACAGTTAAGTGATTGGATGAATCTCAGAAGAAACGTTGAACTTTGGACTTTTAACATTGCTGAGACTGCTATAGACTATGGGGACTTTTGATGTTGGACTAAATGTATTTTGCATAATGTTATGTTTAGGTATGACCCCCATAGACTAATATGCTTGAACAAGCCTATAGGAGCTGGGGAATGGAATGTGATGGTTTCTATATGCTCGGCCCAGGGAGTGACATGATTAGAAGGTGTGGTCCTGTTGGAATAGGTGTGTTTCCTCACCTTGGTAATAGAAGAACCATCTCTCCCAATTAGTATCATAGCAGAAGACAAATTCAGACTTCTCCAAAATACATCATTTAATAAAATCAGAAGAATTAGTTTAAAAAGGGGGGTGGGAATCAGAAAGTGAATAAGTAAACAACTTAATGATGCAACTCAAGACTTTGGACAAACACAAACAAACCAAACCCAAATCCAGTAGATGGCAAGAAATAATAAAACTCGAGAGCAGAAATGAAGAAGATCAAAACAAAGAAAACAATACAACAGAAGGAATCAAGAAAAGTAAGAGCTGTTTCAGGGAGGTGTTCCATTTTCTTTGGGAGGTGATGTTTTGTTTTGTTTTTAGAAGATAAATAAGATTGACAGACTCTTGGCCCAACCAACCAAAATAAAGAATCAGAAATGAAGATTACAACAGTCCCCAAAGAAATGCAGGATATCATACGAAAATACTTTAAAAATCTGTACTCCATTAAATTGAAATATCTAAAAGAAATGATTGAATTTCTAGATTCAGCAAAGCCACTAAAGTTAAACCAAGAAGACATAAACAATCTAAACAAACCCATAATAAAATCGAAGGTTGGAACAGGAATAAAAACCCCTTTAACTGAAAGAAGCTCCGGCACAGATGGATTCGCAGCAGAATTATGCCAAACTTTCAAGAATATCTACAACCAATACTTCCTAAATTATTTTTCAAGAACTGAAAGAGGAGTACTTTCACACTCTTCTATAAATCCATTATAATTCTAATACCAAAAAATAACACACACACACACACACACACCCCTACAATCCAACAATCTTGAAGAATATATGTTTAAAATTGGCAGTAAAATACATGTAAAGCAAATAACAATAGGTACCAAAAAGAATATTCACCAAAGTAAAGTTACCTCTATCCTGGAGATGCTATGATGGCTCAACATATGTAAGTTAATAAATGTAATTAACCATAAAATTGTTGTAAAGACAAAAATTACATGATTATCTCAATAGAAGAAGAAAGGTCTTGGACAAAATATATCATAATTCATAATAAAAAGGTCTACACTTTTACTGAATAAAGGTTCTGTATGACACACTCATAACCAAAATCATCCGAAGCAGAAAAAGAAAGTGAAGTAATTGCATTCAAATTAGGAATGAGACAAGACTGTCCACTATCCTGACTCCTTTAAAATGCTTCTTGAAGCAATAGCTGGAGCACAAAGGGAAGAGAAGTAAATTAAAGCAATGACAATAGAAAGAAAATAACTCAAAGTATCCCTATTTGCTTATAATAGTATATTGTACATGAAAGATCATGAAATCCTACCAGAAAACTTTAAGAAACAATAAACAATTTCAGCAAAATGTCAGGATACCAAGTCAAATACAAAAATTAGTAGACTTCCTAAATACTAAAAATTAATAGGCTGAGAACGAGATTATATGTACACTTTTTTTTTTACAAGAATCTCAAAGCAAATAAGACATCTAGAGTAAAATTAACCAAGGACATAAAAGATACCTACAATGAAAACTTCAAATTTCTGAGAAAAAGAAATTGAAGAAATTAGAAAATGGAAAAACTCCTTATATTCATGAGTGGGTAGGATTGATATTGTAAAAAAAAAAAAAAAAAAAAAAAAAAAGTTACCATTCTACCAAAAGTAATTGACAGATTAAGTGAGATCCTAAACAAAATGCTTATAATATTCTTTTTTTTTTATTTTGGTTTTTCGAGACAGGGTTTCTCTGTACAGCCCTGGCTGTCCTGGAACTCACTTTGTAAACCAGGCTGGCCTCAAACTCAGAAATCTGCCTGCCTCTGCCTCCCGAGTGCTGGGATTAAAGGCGTGTGCCACCATGCCTGGCACTTACAATATTCTTAACAGAAAGAGAAAAAGCATTCTAAGACTCATGTAGAACCATAAAAGACCCCAGATAGTCACAGCTATCCATGGGGAGAAAAATGATGGAGGGATTACCAGTGTAATCTTCAAGAGATATTACAGAGCTACAGTAACTAAAACATGTTGATAAACAGAACTAAATAGAAAACCCAAAAAGAAATACATGAACCTACAGCCAAATGGCATTTCAGGATGCCCAACTCACATACTAAAGAAAATACAGCATCTTCAAGAAATAGTGCTGGGGAAACTGGTCATACATGGGTAGAAGAATGAAATCAGGACCATATCTATCACTCTGCACAAAAATGTATTTCAAATGGATCAAAGATCTGACATGCTGAAATTCCTAGAAGACAGAATGGGTGGAATCCTACAAAAGTTGTGTGAAAGGACTTTCAGAATAGGAATCCCTTTACCTAGACTTTAAGGCCAACAAATGACAAGTGGGACAACATAAAGTTAAAAATCTTCTGTACAGTACAGAAAACAATTAAGTAGACAAGAAGCTCACATAATGAAAGAAAATATTTGCCAGCTACACACTGGAAAGGAGATTAATATCCAGAATATATAAAGTATTCAAAAACACATGAACCAATTAACAATGGACTATGAACTATGTTGGATTGTAGGTGTGTGTGTGTGTTATTTTTTGGTATTAGTATTATAATGGATTTATAGAAGAGTATGAAAGTACTCCTCTTTCTATTCTTGAAAAATAATTTAGGAAGTATTGGTTGTAGATATTCTTGAAAGTTTGGCATAATTCTGCTGCAAATTCATCCGAAGCTGGAGCTTCTTTCAGTTAGAGGGGTTTTTATTCCTGTTCCAACCTAAATTGAGACTGCTGGTCCTCCTACAGGATCGCCCTTCTCAGCTTCTGTCATCCTTTCCCTATTTCAACAATAGGGGTAAGCTGCTTCTGTCCATTGGTTTTGTACAAATATCTACATCTGACTCTTTCAGCTGCTTGTTGGGTCTTCAGGACTGCAGTTATTATAGGTCCCTTTTTGTGAGTGCTCCATAGCCTAATAGTGTCAGATGTTGGGACCTCCCCTTGAGCTGGATCCCACTTTGGGCCTGTTGCTTCATTTTCTCAGGCTCCTCTCCATTTACATCCCTGCAGGTTTTTCAGACAGGAACATAAATGGATCAGAGTTTTGACTGTGGGATGGCAGACCCACTCCCTCACTTGATTTCCTGTCTTCCTGCTGGAGGTGGGCTATATAAGTTCCCTCTCCCTACTGTCGGGCACTTCATCTAAGGTCCCTCCCTTTAACTCCTGAGTCTCTCACCTCCCAGGTCTCTGGTGCATTCTGGAGGGTCCCCAACATCCCAAGGTTTCCTGTTTCCATTCTTTCTGCTGGGACTTCAGTAATTTTCCCTCACCTAATAGCAGATCATGTTCCCCTCTCCCCTCCACTCTCCCCACCTCATCAACTTTCCCTCCCAGGTCCCTCCCTCCCTGCCCACTTGTAATTGTTTTCTTTTACCTCCCAAGTGGGACTAACATGTCCTCACTTGGGAACTTCAGCTTGTTGACCTTTTTTGAGTTCTGTGGACTGTATCTTGGTTATTCTGTATGGGTATTTATTTATTTATTTATTTATTTATTTATTTATTTATTGTTGGCTAGCATCCACTCATTAGTGAGTACACACCATGCATGTCCTTTTAGGTCTGAGTTATCTCACTTAGTATGATATTTTCTAATTCCATCCATTTGCCTGCAAAACTCAGGATGTCCTCATTATTAATAGCTGAGTAGTATTACATTGTGTAAGTTAACCACTTTGTCTGTATCCATTATTTTGTTGTAGGACATCTGGGTTGTTTCCAGCTCCTGGGTGTCACATATAAGGACACTATGAATACAGTGGCACACATGCCCCTGTGGCATGGTAGAGCATCTTTTGGGTATATTCCCAAGAGTATTATTGCTGGGTCTTCAGGTAGATCTATTTCCAATTTTCTAAGGAACCTCCAGATAGATTTCCAGAGTGGTTTTACCAGTTTGCAATCCCACCAGCAATGGAGGAGTGTTCCTCTTTCTCCATATCCTCTCTAACATATGTTGTCACCTGAGGATTTTGATGGGGGTTGCATTGAATCTATAGATTGCCTTTGGTAGGGTAGCCAATTTTACTATGTTAATTCTGCCAATCTATGAGCATGGGAGATCTCTCCATTTTCTGAGATCTTCTTTGAATTTTTCCTTGAGTGACTTGAAGTTATTGCCATACAGGTTTTTAACTTGTTTAATTAGAGTTACCCCAATATATTTTTTATTTTTTGTGGCTATTGTGAAGGGAGTTGTTTCCCTAATTTCTTTCTCAGCCAGTTCATCATTTGTATAAAGGAATAATTTATTTGAGTCAATTTTATATCTGGCCACTTTGCTGAAGTTGTTTATCAGTTGGAGAAGTTCTCTGGTAGAATTTTTGGGGTTGCTTACATATACTATCATATTATCTGCAAATGGTGATACTTTTATTTCTTCTTTGCCAGCTTGTATTCCCTTGATCTCTTTTTGTTTTCTTATTGTTCTAGCTAGCACTTTGAGTACTATATTGAATAGGTATGGAGGGAGTGGGCATCCTTGTCTTGTCCCCAATTTCAGTGGGATTGCTTCAAGTATGTCTCCATTTAATTTGATATTGGCTGTTGGTTTGCAGTAAATTGCTTTCATTGTGTTTAGGTATGGGCCTTGAATTCCTGATCTCTCCAATACTTTTAACATGAGGAGTATTGTATTTTGTCAAATGCTTTTTCTGCATCTAAGAAGATGAACATGTGATTTTTTTCTTTGAGTTTAATTATATAGTGGATTACATTAATGGATTTTCTTATATTAAACCAACTTTGCATCCCTGGGATGAATCCTACTTGATCATGGTAAATGATGGTTTTGATGTTCTTGGATTCAGTTTGCAAGAATTTTATTGGGTATTTTTGCATTGATATTCATAAGTGAGATTGGTCTAAAGTTCTTTTTTTGGGGGGGGGGTGTCCTTGTGTGGTTTAGCTATCAGAGTAATTGTGGCTTCATAGAATGAGTTAGGGAGTGTTCTTCCACTTTCTATTTTATGAAATAGTTTGAGGAAAATTGGTATCAGGTCTTTGAAAGTCTGGTAGAATTCTGCACTAAATCCATCTGGCCCTGGTCTTGTTTTGATTGGCAGATTTTAAATAACTTCTTCTATTTCCTTGTGCTATATGGACCTGTTTAGATAGTTTACCTGCTCTTGATTTAACTTTGGTATGTTGTATCTGTCTAGAAAACCATCCATTTTATCTAAATTTTCCATTTTGTTGAGGTTAGTATGATATAGTTTTTTCTGAATTTCTTCTGTTTCTGTTATGTCTCACTTTCATTTTGTTAATTTGGATACTGGCTCTCAATCCTTTAATTAGTTTGGCTAGGGTTTTATCTATTTTGTTGATTCTCTTAAAGAACCAGCTTTTGGTTTTCTTGATTCTGCGTATTGTTTTCTTTGTTTCTATTTGGTTGGTTTCTACCCTGAGTTTGACTCCTGTCTTCTAATCCTCTTGGGTAAGTTTGCTTCTTTTTGTTCTAGAACTCTCAGGTGCGTTGCTTAAGTTGTTAGTATAAGATCTCTCCAGTTTATTTCCCAGGGCTCTTAGTGCTATGAATTTATGTTTGGGTATGATGTGTCCACGTTTTCATTAAATCCCAGAAAGTCTTTAATCTCTTTCTTTATTTCTTCCCTGACCAAGTTATCATTGAGTGAAGAGTTGTTCACTTTCCATGTCTATGTGGGCTTTCTGTAATTTTTGCTGTTATTGAAGACAAGCCTTAGGTCATGGTGATCTGATAGGATGCATGGTATTATTTCAATCTTCTTGTATCAGTTGAGGATTGTTTTGTGACCAATTATATGGTTGATTTCCGAGAAGGTACCCTGAGGTACTGAAAAGAAGGTGAATCTTTTGTTTTAGGGTGAAATGTTCTGAAGATATATGTTAAATCCATTTGGTTCATAAACTCTCTTACTTTCACTGTGTCTCTGTTTACTTTCTCTTTCAATGACCAGGTGAGAGTAGCATATTGAAGTCTCCCACTATTATTGTGTGGGGTTCAATGTGTGTTTTAAGGTTTAGTAAAGTTTTATCAGTGTGAATGCTCTTGCATTTGGGGCATAGATGTTCAGAACTGAGACTTTCTCTTAGTTGATTTTCCCCTTGATGAATATGAAGTATCCTTCTTCATCAAGATTTATAACTTTTGGTTGAAAGCCCATTTTATTGGATATTAGGATGGCAACTCCTGCTTGTTTCCTGGAAACATCTACTTGGAAGACCTTTTTCCATCCTTTTACTCTGACTCAGTGTCTTTGTTATTGAGATGTGTCTCTTGTATACAGCACAATTCTGGATCTTGTTTGTGTATCCAGTCTGTTAGCTTATGCCTTTTTATTGGTGAGTTGAGTCCATTAATATTGAGAGATATTAAACGGAGATGACTGTTGGTTCCTGATATGTTTGATTTTGTAGGTAGCTTTATGTGCTTTTCGCTCTCTGCTTTTGGGTTTGGCATGAGATGCTTAATATCTTGTCCTTTCTTTGGTGCAGGTACCTTCCTTGTGTTGGAGTTTTCCTTCCAGGATCCTTTGTAGGGCTGGGTTGGTAGAGAGATATTGATTGAATTTGGATTTATCCTGGTGTATTTTGGTTTCTCCATCTATGTTGATCGAGAGTTTTGCTGGGTATAGTAGGCTTGGGCTGGCATTTGTGTCCTCTTAGAGTCTGCATGAACTCTGACCAGGCTCTTCTGACTTTCATAGTCACTGTTGGGAAGTCTGGTGTAATTCTGATAGGTCTACCTTTGTATGTTACTTGGCCCTTTTCCTTTGCAGCTTTTAATAATCTTTCATTGTTCTATGAGTTTACTGTTTTGATAATTATGTGATGAGAGGATTTTCTTTTCTGGTCCCATTTATTTGGTGTTCTATAGGCTTCTTGTACCTTTATGGCCACTTCCTTCTTTATGTTGGAGAAATTTTCTTCTATGATTTTGTTGAAGACATTTTCAAGTCCTTTGAGCTGGGAATCTTCATTCTCCTCTATTCTAACTATCCTTAGATTTGGCCTTTTCTTTGTGTCCTGAATTTCCTGGATACTTTGGGTTAGGAGGTTTTTTATGTTTTGAATTTTCTTTGACAGTTGTTTCAACCTCTTTTACTGTATCTTCTACACCTGAGATTTTCTCTTCTATCTCTTGTATTCTGTTGGTGATGCTTTTTTCCACTTCCAGGTTTGCCTCCATTTGTGTTTTCCTTATTGTTTCTACTTCCACTTTTAGGTCTTGGATCAGTTTGTTCAATTCCTTCACCTGTTTACCTGTATTTTCCTGTATTTCCTTCATTAAGTTATTGATATCATCCTTAAAGGACTCTATTATCTTCATGAGATAGGATTTTCAGACAGATTCCTGATTTTCAGGTGTGTTAGTGCATTCAGGGCTTGCTGTGTTGAAAGAACTGGGTTCTGATGATGCCCACATATATTGACTTCTGATGCATATGGTTTTGCGCTTGCCTTTCACCATCTGGATATCCCTGGTGTTTTTTGGTCTGGATGACTGTCTGGAGTCTGCCTCTTTTGTCACTGATGGCTTCAGGTCTCCCAGTAGGCCTATAGCCCTGGCTGTAGCAGACTACCTGTGGGGCCTTCTAACAGGGGGCTCTTCACAGGAGCAGAGAAGCTACTGATATGTTGCCATGACTGCAGTAGATCTCCTGAGAGGTCTTCAGACTGTTGGGTCTTCAGTGGAGCAGTCAAGCTGTTGTCCAACTGCTCTGAGTGCAGCAGGTCCTCTAGGACGGGTCAGAATATGGTGTCTTCATGGGAGCAGATCAGCTAGGAGTCTTCTCCAGCAGAAAATATCAGGCAGAAAGGGCAACCAACAGCTTTCTAATCAGACTTAAGGTTCATTCAACTAGGGGAAGTTTGCCTGGTACTGTAATATTAACTAACTACTCATGGGTAGTGAGACCACAAATATCTGTTATATACTACAACAGGTATAAACAAGTATAATTCCTGTCTGCATTCTAAATACCTCTCCTTATATCCAGAGATAAGCATAGACCTCACGCATCATCAAAGGAATTCTCTTTTGCATATTACAAACAGCAACAACTGGTCAAAATCTAGAGACAACTACAGTACAACTCCTCTACCTAAGATTCAGGAAACATCTTTGAAGAATAGGAAGAAAGAATGTAAAATCTAGGACACTCGCCAGCTACCCACAACACCCGCCACAGGATCTTAAGACTTCTAGTGAGTGGAACACAGCTTCTGCTCCAATCCAATTGCGTGCAGGACCTGAGACTGCATTACTTAGGGAAGCAGAAACCGGCCTGAGTAGGGCCACAGGCCTCATCCGGCCGGACCAGCACCAGGGTAGCTAGAGCGCAGGGTCGGCTGACACTCGCCAGCTACCCACGACCCCCGCCACAGGATTTTGAGACTGCTGGTGAGTGGAACACAGCTTCTGCTCCAATCTTTAAACAGTGACAACGACAACAACTAACCCCAGAGATTACCAGGTGGCGAAAGGTAAACGTAATAATCATACTAACAGAAACCAAGACCACTCACCATCATCAGAACCCAGCACTCCCACTTCGCCCAGTCCAGGGCACCCCAACACACTGGAAAAGCTAGACACGGATCTAAAAGCATATCTCCTGATGATGGTAGAGGACTTCAAGAAGGACTTTAATAACACACTTAAAGAAATACAAAGGAACACTGGTAAACAGGTAGAAGACAGTAAAGAGGAAGCACAAAAATCCCTTAAAGAATTGCAGGAGAACACTGCTAAAGAGTTACAAATCCTTAAAGAAAAACAGGATAACATAATCAAACAGGTAGAAGTCCTTAATGAAAAACAGGAAAACACATCCAAACAGATGATGGAAATGAACAAAACCATACTAGACCTAAAAAGGGAAGTAGACACAATAAAGAAAACCCAAAATGAGGCAACACTGGAGATAGAAACCCTAGGAAAGAAATCTGGAACCATAGATACCAGCATCAGCAACAGAATACAAGAAATGGAAGAGAGAATCTCAGGGGCAGAAGATTCCATAGAGAACATCGGCACAACAATGAAGGAAAATGTAAAATGCAAAAAGATCCTAACTCAAAACATGCAAGAAATACAGGACACAATGAGAACACCTAGGAGTGGATGAGAATGAAGATTTTCAACTCAAAGGACCAGCAAACATCTTCAACAAAATTATAGAAGAAAACTTCCCAAATCTAAAGAAAGAGATGCCCATGAACATACAAGAAGCCTACAGAACTCCAAATAGACTGGACCAGAAAAGAAATACCTCCCGACACATAATAATCAGAACAACAAATGCTCTAAATAAAGATAGAATACTAAAAGCAGTAAGAGAAAAAAGCCAAGTAACATATAAAGGCAAGCCTATCAGAATTACACCAGATTTTTCACCAGAGACTATGAAAGTCAGAAGATCTTCGATGGATGTTATACAGACACTAAAAGAACACAAATTCCAGCCCAGGCTACTATACCCAGCCAAACTCTCAATTAACATAGATGGAGAAACCAAAGTATTCCACGACAAAATCAAATTCACACATTATCTCTCCACAAATCCAGCCCTTCAAAGGATAATAACAGAAAAAAACCAATACAAGGACAGGAACCACGCCCTAGAAACAACAAGAAGGTAATCCCTCAACAAACCTAAAAGAAGACAGCCACAAGAACAGAATGCCAACTTTAACAACAAAAATAACAGGAAACAACAATTACTTTTCCTTAATATCTCTTAATATCAATGGACTCAACTCCCCGATAAAAAGACATAGACTAACAAACTGGCTACACAAACAAGACGCAACATTTTGCTGCTTACAGGAAACTCATCTCAGAGAAAAAGATAGACACTACCTCAGAATGAAAGGCTGGAAAACAATTTTCCAAGCAAATGGTATGAAGAAACAAGCTGGAGTAGCCATTCTAATATCTGATAAGATTGACTTCCAACCCAAAGTCATTAAAAAAGACAGGGAGGGACACTTCATACTCATCAAAGGTAAAATCCTCCAAGAGGAACTATCAATCCTGAATATCTATGCTCCAAATACAAAGGCAGCCACATTCATTAAAGAAACTTTAGTAAATCTCAAAGCACACATTGCACCTCATACAATAATAGTGGGAGACTTCAACACACCACTTTCACCAATGGACAGATCATGGAAACAGAAACTAAACAGGGACACAGAGAAACTAAGAGAAATTATGAATCAAATGGATTGGCAGATATCTACAGAACATTCTATCCTAAAACAAAAGGATATACCTTCTTCTCAGCACCTCATGGTACCTTCTCCAAAATTGACCACATAATTGGTCACAAAACAGGCCTCAACAGATACAAAAATATTGAAATTGTCACATGCATCCTATCAGATCACCATGGACTAAGGCTGATCTTCAATAACAAAATAAATAATAGAAAGCCAACCTTCACGTGGAAACTGAACAACACTCTTCTCAATGATACCTTGGTCAAGGAAGGAATAAAGAAAGAAATTAAGGACTTTTTAGAGTTCAATGAAAATGAAGCCACAACATACCCAAACTTATGGGACGCAATGAAAGCATTCCTAAGAGGAAAACTCATAGCTCTTGAGTGCCTCCAAAAGGAAACTAGAGAGAGCACACATTAGCAGCTTGAAAACATACCTAAAAGCACTAGAACAAAAGGAAGCAAATTCACCCAAGAGGAGTAGACGGCAGGAAATAATCAAACTCAGGGGCGAAATCCGCCAAGTGGAAACAAGAAGAACTATTCAAAGAATCAACCAATCAAGGAGCTGGTTCTTTGAGAAAATCAACAAGATAGATAAACCCTTAGCCAGACTCACTAGAGGGCACAGGGAAAGCATCCTAATTAACAAAATCAGAAATGAGAAAGGAGACATAACAACAGATCCTGAAGACATCCAAAACACCATCAGATCCTTCTACCAAAGGCTATACTCAACAAAACTGGAGAACCTGGATGAAATGGAGAAGTTCCTAGACAGATACCAGGTACCAAAGTTGAATCAAGATCAGGTTAATGATCTAAACAGCCCTATATCCCCCAAAGAAATAGAAGCAGTCATTAATAGTCTCCCAACTAAAAAAAGCCCAGGACCAGATGGGTTTAGTGCAGAGTTCTATCAGACCTTCAAAGAAGATCTAATCCCAGTTCTTCACAAACTATTCCACAAAATAGAAACAGAAGGTACTCTACCCAACTCATTCTATGAAGCCACAATTACTCTGATACCTAAACCACAAAAAGACCCAACAAAGATAGAAAACTTCAGACCAATATCCCTTATGAATATTGATGCAAAAATCCTCAATAAAGTTCTTGCTAACCGAATCCAAGAACACATCAAAACAATCATCCATCCTGACCAAGTAGGTTTCATCCCAGGGATGCAGGGATAGTTCAATATACGGAAATCCATCAACGTAATCCAGTATATAAACAAACTCAAAGACAAAAACCACATGGTCATCTCGTTAGATGCAGAAAAAGCATTTGACAAGATCCAACACCCATTCATGATAAAAGTCTTGGAAAGATAAGGAATTCAAGGCCCATACCTAAACATGATAAAAGCAATCTACAGCAAACCAGTAGCTAACATCAAAGTAAATGGTGAGAAGCTTGAAGCAATCCCTCTAAAATCAGGGACTAGACAAGGCTGTCCACTTTCTCCACACCTATTCAACATTGTACTTGAAGTCCTAGCCAGAGCAATTCGACAACAAAAGGAGATCAAAGGGATACAAATTGGAAAAGATGAAGTCAAAATATCACTTTTTGCAGATGATATGATAGTATATATAAGTGACCCTAAAAATTCCACCAGAGAACTCCTAAGCCTGATAAACAGATTCAGTGAAGTAGCTGGATATAAAATTAACTCAAACAAATCAATGGCCTTTCTCTACACAAAGAATAAACAGGCTGAGAAAGAAATTAGGGAAACAAAACCCTTCTCAATAGTCACAAATAATATAAAATATCTTGGCGTGACTCTAACTAAGGAAGTGAAAGATCTGTATAATAAAAACTTCAAGTCTCTGAAGAAAGAAATTATAGAAGATCTCAGAAGATGGAAAGATCTCCCATGCTCATGGATTGGCAGGATCAACATTGTAAAAATGGCTATCTTGCCAAAAGCAATCTACAGATTCAATGCAATCCCCATCAAAATTCCAACTCAATTCTTCAACGAATTAGAAAGTGCAATCTGCAAATTCATCTGGAATAACAAAAAACCTAGGATAGCAAAAACTCTTCTCAAGGATAAAAGAACCTCTGGTGGAATCACCATGCCGGACCTAAAGCTCTACTACAGAGCAATTGTGATAAAAACTGCATGGTACTGGTATAGTGACAGACAAATAGACCAATGGAATAGAATTGAAGACCCAGAAATGAACCCACACACCTATGGTCACTTGATCTTCGACAAGGGAGCTAAAAACATCCAGTGGAAGAAAGACAGCATTTTCAACAAATGGTGCTGGCACAACTGGTTGTTAACATGTAGAAGAATGCGAATCGATCCATTCCTATCTCCTTGTACTAAGGTCAAGTCTAAGTGGATCAAGGAACTTCACATAAAACCAGAGACACTGAAACTTATAGAGGAGAAAGTGGGGAAAAGCCTTGAAGATATGGGCACATGGGAAAAATTCCTGAATAGAACAGTAATGGCTTGTGCTGTAAGATCGAGAATTGACAAGTGGGACCTCATGAAACTGCAAAGCTTCTGCAAGGCTAAAGATACCATCAATAAGACAAAAAAAAACACCAATAGATTGGGAAAGGATCTTCACCTATCCTAAATCAGATAAGGGACTAATATCCAATATATATAAAGAACTCAAGAAGGTGGACTCCAGAAAGTCAAATAACCCCATTAAAAAATGGGGCTCAGAACTGAACAAAGAATTCTCACCTGAGGAATTCCAAATGGCAGAGAAGCACCTGAAAAAATGTTCAACATCCTTAATCATCAGGGAAATGCAAATCAAAACAACCCTGAGATTCCACCTCACACCAGTCAGAATGGCTAAGATCAAAAATTCAGGTGACAGCAGATGCTGGCGAGGATGTAGAGAAAGAGGAACACTCCTCCATTGTTGGTGGGATTGCAAGCTTGTACAACCACTCTGGAAATCAGTCTGGCGGTTCCTCAGAAAATTGGACATAATACTACCGGAGGATCCAGCAATACCTCTCCTGGGCATATATCCAGAAGATGTCCCAACCGGTAAAAAGGACACATGCTCCACTATGTTCATAGCAGCCCTATTTATAATAGCCAGAAGCTGGAAAGAACCCAGATGTCCCTCAACAGAAGAATGGATACAGAAATTATGGTACATTTACACAATGGAGTACTACTCAGCTATTAAAAAGAATGAATTTATGAAATTCCTAGCCAAATGGATGGACCTGGAGGGCATCATCTTGAGTGAAGTAACACAATCACAAAAGAACTCACACAATATGTATTCACTGATAAGTGGATATTAGCTCAAAACTTAGGATACCCAAGATATAAGATACAATTTGCTAAACGCATGAAACTCAAGAAGAATGAAGACCAAAGTGTGGATACTGTGCCCCTTCTTAGAATTGGGAACAAAACACCCAGGGAAGGAGTTACAGAGACAAAGTTCGTAGCTGTGATGAAAGGATGGACCATTTAGAGACTGCCATATCCAGGGATCCATCCCATAATCAGCTTCTAAACGCTGACACCATTGCATACACTAGCAAGATTTTGCTGAAAGGACCCAAATATAGCTGTCTCTTGTGAGATGATGCCGGGGCCTAGCAAACACAGGAGTGGATGTTCCCAGTCAGCTATTGGATGTATCACAGGGCTCCCAATGGAGAAGCTAGAGAAAGTACCCAAGGAGCTAAAGGGATCTGCAACCCTATTGTTGGAACAACATGATGTACTAACCAGAACCCCGGAGCTCTTGTCTCTAGCTGCATATGTATCGAAAGATGGCCTAGTCGGCCATCAATGGAAAGAGAGGCCCATTGGACTTGCAAACTTTATATGCCCCAATATAGGGGAATGCCAGGGCCAAAAGAATGGGAATGGGTGGGTAGGGAAGTGGGGGGTGCTATAGGGGACTTTTGGGATAGCATTGGAAATGTAATTGAGGAAAATATGTAATAAAAATATTAAAAATTAAAAAAAAAGAAAGAAAGAAAAGGAAACCTGAAAAAAAAAAAAAAAAGAATGTAAAATCTAGGAGACCAGAAAATCTCCAGTGAGATTGTGCCTTCTAGCTATGGCAGGGAAGCTATACACATGAAGTCTCAACTGCATGGCAGTCAAAACATGATGCTAACAGCTCCAGTACTAGTTGATATCCCAATGCAGATGACAGAAATTTCATAAGCCCTACCCCTAGAGGAGGAACAACAAATAATTAAAAACTGAGAGAAGAATTAATGATCCTTAAGATGAGCCCCTAATTATTTATCCAGTATCAGGTGGCTAACCCTATGAATATATACATGAAGATACCACTAATCAGATTCAGTTGATTGCATTTATATGTTTATTTATTAATAGGGATATATAACAATGATAGCTTAAAAGAAGAATACTGTGAATTTGGGGAGGAGAAGGAAAGAACTAAGAAAGAGAAGAGGTAGAAGAAAGAAGAGGGAAGGGAAAATAATGGAATTATATTATAATTAAAATTTTAAATTATATTATGATAGAGGGATGTTGAATAAAATGTTATATAAAGTTTAAAAGAATAAAAAATAGTATTTATAAAAAATGTAGAAAAGCTACCACTTGTAAAGAATCCATCTCTTACAGAGAAATTTGTCTTCTATCAAAGAGATGAGTTCCTGGCATCTTTTTTCATCCTATCAACATTATATTGCACGTCAAACTCTAGCCCTTAGATCTTTTATTTCATTTCTTTTGTTTGGTTCTTGTTTTGTTTTGTTGAGGTAAGAGCTCATATATCTTAAGCTGATGTTAAGCTTGCTGGGTAACTCCTATTCCTCCTGCCTCTAGCTCTGCCTAAAGCTGGAATACAGGCATGAATGGCTGTGATTGGCTTATATCCCTCACAAGAAAATAAGAACGGATTCTTTCAGAACAAAAATGAAAAAAATTAGGAGTAGATAATATATTTTGAGCCAACCCACATTGAAAGGTATTGCAAGAACTGGGGTGCATGAAGAAGCTTCTCTTTACAATAAGTAAGGCAGCAAAGAGAGACCAAAGTAACAAAGCCACCCAAACACACTATGGCAAAACAATGAGTTTATTTGACTTACAGGTGATAGGTTGCTAACAGTAATGGTAGTGACTCCAAAATAGCTGTGTTATCAAAAATCTCACTCCAGCATGGATAATGATTGATTTCCCTATAACTGCGGGCGCGCGCGCGCACACACACACACACACACACACACACACACACACACACACTTTAAGATAGCCTTTTATTGTCTATTTAATCAAGGACCTCCAAAGACAATGAAGAGATGAGGCAGAATTACATGCAGATGGGAGAGTGAATGCAGAATGCACAAGGAAGTAGCTGGACTCTTAGGTAAAGACCTAATGCCCACTCTGTCCCTCCTTTTATGAGGGAAAGTCAACAGGCCCAAACTTAAGGGTCTCTTCATTGATTATCACAGCTGTTCTTAAGATGCTTAACATGCTTAAGCATTAAGATGCTTAACAGTTATATTCAAGATAGCAGTCCACAACAACAGAAAATGGGGGAATAAGAATTTTACTTATACATGCCATACTTCTAATTTTGAGTTTGAGGTCTCAGTAATGATAGAAGCACATGTACTGCATTGTTGTAATGTCAGTTGTTTATACACATTATCAGTTTAATTCTCATAGTAAGGTTATGAAAGAAGTACTGTGATTATTCTATTTTAAAAGACAAAAACAAGGCACAAAGCAGTTTAGTAGTCTGCCCGATGTTACATGCCTAATAAGTAAATGGATGAGCCAGGTCTGACTCAGCTAGTCTGCATTCAATAGTACATTATACACAGAACCAAACAATTAATATTTCTGAATGATCTTGTTACTAGTAGGATCATGATATTTGGAAAAAGAAGAAATAGTGTTTGAGCATCTTTCCAATTAGATAGATTAGGTAAGCTTCCCAGATACAATTGATTATGCAATACTTAATGTAGTACTCACTCAAAGTTCTCTGATTTTCTATTAAGTATGATTTGGCTTCAGTCTGTAAACACTGAAATCCAATAGACTTTTCCCATAATTTTCAAATCTCAATTTGATTTACTAAAAAAAAACCATATTATCAAGCCCTCTTTGTTGCAGTCTTTGAGTCTGACAAAAGGAACATTCACAGTTCCTATTTCTTTAAGTTAGCACTAGTACTAGGAAATCAAATTGGTGCTTATTTTGCATATAAATCCACAAGAAAAAAAAACAGATTTTCAATAAACATAAGAACTTTGCCAATTCATTTGAATCAAGATCAAATGTGAAGGAACTGTATGTCAAATTCCAAAAAGTAAGACCTTATAGCAGAACCAGGTAAGATTTCAAAAACTCATTTACAATAATATGTCAAATATATTTCTTACCATGAATCATTGACTCAGAGAATCAAAAGATGCAAAAGGTGATTAAAAGCAACTAAGTTATATATGATAAATAAGTAAAAATGTGGAGAAGCAGCATATAGTGTTACGATGTGCTTATTTATTCCTAAGATGTGTCTTCTCACAACTTAATCAAATATTACTTGAGTTTTTTCAATAACTTAATTCCTCAAAATGTATGTTTGTATAACACAGTGTCAGTAACAATGATACTGAGAGTAATATAACAGCTTTTTTCATTGATTCTTTTAGTACTTGGCAGATATTTAGTAAGCACTCTTGACAGTGTCATTACTCAATAAATGAGGAGTAAAATTTAAAACTCAAAGTCACAGAGAACATTTTCAAAATCAAAGAGATAAAAAGAGGAATCTGAGCTGACCCTTTGATAAGGTTTAGTCAGGCAAAAACAAGGAAAGGGACTTTCTAAGTGGAAGTAATATTAAGAGTGATTTCTAAAATAGGCGCCTCATGGATGTTGTTGAATGAATAAATAAATGATTGAATTATGATGAAAATGGAAGCAAAGCATTGTATTCAATGACCAGGATGTCACAGTTGTACATTAAGGTGCATTGAAAATATTTTTACCTGAAGACTCTGCTACAGCACTCCTGGTATATAACCAAAAGATACTTCACCATACCATAAGGACACAAGCTTCACTTCATTCATAACATCCAGAAAATGGAAACAACCTAGATATCCTTTAACCAATGAATAGATATGAAAAATATGGTTCATTTACATAATTGAATACTATTCAGCCATTAAAAACAAAGACATCATGAAATTTGCAGGCAAATGAATGGAACTAGAAAATAATTATCCTGAATGAGGTAATCCAGACCCAACGAACATACATGGCATGTACTCACTGATTAGTGGATGTTAGTCAAAAAGTACAAGATACCTATGATACACTCCACGGACTCAAAGAAACTAAACAAGAAGGAAGGCCCAAGCAAGGATGCTTGAATCTTAGAAGAGAGAATAAAATAGTCATAGGAGGCAGAGGGAGGAAGGGAAATGGGTGAAAGAGGAGATGAGAACGGGGTTTCTGGATCAGGTGTGGAGAGAGAAGAAAGAGAGCTAGAGGACCAGGAGAATGAATGGAAGTCTGCAGCTGTTGGAGAGTTGGGGAGTTGAGGTTTGGACTTTTGCTCTGTATTATAGGCTAAATGCTCGCCCCCAGGGAGGAGAGAATCTACATTTAGACAGAAAAAAAGTGTTTGTACTACAATGCTAAGTAACCTCGCCCCACCCCAAGTTATCCCTAATTTGTGAATCAAGATGCCTACAGCCAATAGCTTGGCAGAAGAGAGATAGGCAGAGTTTGGATTCTCAGGCTTCGGGTCTGAGAAGACCAGGAGGTGGGAGGAGAAAGGTGAGAGTAGGAGGAGATGCCATGGAAGATGCCATGGGTTAGGTAAGTCATGAATTGATGGTAATGAGGGCTGGCCAATTGATTTAAGAGTTGCCCAGATGGAACATGGCAAATTATACTTTTGGGTTATGGATGGGAAAGTAGATTCTAATCCTTTAGAGGGTAGATATCTGCTCAATGCTAGTACTTATTAAGTAAGGCTTATTACAATTATAGAGGTATGTGTCTTTTATCTAGGAATTGAATGATCAAAGGGAGTGATACCCATTTGCAATTGACTATCAACTACTACAGGGAGATGAAATCTCTAAGAAGTCTCAGAGAGCAGGGGTGGGGGAGGTTGCCAGGAGTCAATGTGGGTAACCATAGCTGAGATACCTAGCAGTAGGGATATGGAATCTGAAGAAAACTCCTCCTGTAGCTAGGCAGGACCTCCAGTAGAAAGATAAGGACACCAACCCACACACAAAACTTTTGACCCAAAATTTGTCCTGTCTAAAAGAAATACAGGACAAAGATGAAATAGAGATTAAAAGAATGGCCAACCAATAACCAGCCCAACTGGAGACCCATCCATGGGCAAGCACTAATATCTGACACTATTAATGATACTCAGTTATGCTTGCAGACAGAAGCCTAGCATAACTGTCCTCTGAAAGACTCTGCCCAGAAGCTGACTGAAGCAGATGCAGATATCTACAACCAAACTTTGGATGTAGCTCAGGGACTCCTCCATCCATGGAAGAGTTGGGGGAAAGACTGAAGGCCCTATAGGGTATAGGAAATCTACAGGAAGACCAACAGAGTCAACTAACCTGGTCCCCTGGGAGCTCTAAGAGACTGAGCCACCAACCAAAGAGCATATACAGATTGGATAGAAGCTCCCACACATAGCAGACATGCAGCTCAGTCTCCATGTGAATGCCCCAACAACTGGAGCAGAAGTTCTCCCGAAAGCTGTAGCCTGACTGTGGAATCTGTTCACCAGCTGTACTGCTTTGACTGACCTCAGTGGGAGAGGATGTACCTAACCCTGCAGAGACTTGGTGAGACAGGGTAAGGGATAATTAGGGGGGGGGCTTTCTCTCAGAAAAGGGGCATGGAAGGAGCAACTCTATGAGGGGGACAGGAAGGAGTAGGATTTGGTATGTAAATAAATGAATTAACTAATTTAAAAAAAAAAGCTGAAGGGGTCATAAAGCAGCAAGTATAATTCCAAAAACAATGGACAAATGAAGCCTGAAAAATGAAGAGAAGAACATGGGAGGCAGTGTACTGCTGAGTCACTATCTAGAAGGAGAGCAGCTACAGCAAATGAGGAGAAAGAAGAAAGGATTTGTTGTTGAGAACAGAAAAAAAACAAAGCTAGCTAAGCATGAAGTTCATTGAACTATGAAAATGGAAAAAAAGAATACTTGAAATCACAGAAGCCTAAGCAAGACCTAGAAGGAACAATGATGTACAAGTTAAGCTCATGCTGTATGTCAGTGAAGCTTTTCCAGCTCTCTCAATGAGGCGTTATTTTTTCAGGCCTTTGTCCACCAAAACACAAGCATCAGGAAGCCAAGGTCTGGTCCCATTGTTTGTAGCCCTCTCTCCAGCATCAGGAACACCTTAGAAACAATGTTGGCATCCAGTGACTATTAAAAAGACGAATGAAAGTGTGACAGAATCATGGTTTTCTTTTCATTGAGATGTGAGTCTGGTGAAGAAATATTTCAACACAAATCAACAAAGTTGGGTACAATCCCCACTGAAGACTACAACAGAAGCACAAGGGTGGCTGAAATTTGCTGCTTTTGTTACATTTTGGTTCTTCCCACCAGGGTCAAATAATAAGTTCTCTTCTTTCATTATATACTAGAGCAACACATGAAGTCTGAAATAGAGAATCTATTTCATGGGCATGATCTGACACCCAATGTTCAGGCTAATGAGAGAACCAGGCTTAAAAAACAAGGGACTCTTTGGGGATCAAGACTCATAGGTTACAAATGAGCTCATGATGAGACTAAAGACCGTGGGTAGGGAAAGCAAATCTTCTATGAAGCCAGTCTGGGTAGGGGCCTACCAGGCACTCCTTTGGGAAAGAATGAGTTTTTATTTGGGATGAGTAATAGGTTCTATAAGAGATCCTTAATCATCAGGGAAATGCAAATCAAAACAACCCTGAGATTCCACCTCACACCAGTCAGAATGGCTAAGATCAAAAATTCAGGTGACAGCAGATGCTGGCGAGGATGTGGAGAAAGAGGAACACTCCTCCATTGTTGGTGGGATTGCAAGCTTGTACAACCACTCTGGAAATCAGTCTGGCGGTTCCTCAGAAAATTGGACATAGTACTACCGGAGGATCCAGCAATACCTCTCCTGGGCATATATCCAGAAGATGTCCCAACCGGTAAAAAGGACACATGCTCCACTATGTTCATAGCAGCCCTATTTATAATAGCCAGAAGCTGGAAAGAACCCAGATGTCCCTCAACAGAGGAATGGATACAGAAATTATGGTACATTTACACAATGGAGTACTACTCAGCTATTAAAAAGAATGAATTTATGAAATTCCTAGCCAAATGGATGGACCTGGAGGGCATCATCTTGAGTGAAGTAACACAATCACAAAAGAACTCACACAATATGTATTCATTGATAAGTGGATATTAGCCCAAAACTTAGGATACCCAAGATATAAGATACAATTTGATAAACGCATGAAACTCAAGAAGAATGAAGACCAAAGTGTGGACACTGTGCACCTTCTTAGAATTGGGAACAAAACACCCAGGGAAGGAGTTACAGAGACTCCTTCGTAGCTGTGATGAAAGGATGGACCATTTAGAGACTGCTGTATCCAGGGATCCGTCCCATAATCAGCTTCTAAACGCTGACACCATTGCATACACTAGCAAGATTTTGCTGAAAGGACCCAAATATAGCTGTCTCTTGTGAGATGATGCCGGGGCCTAGCAAACACAGGAGTGGATGTTCACAGTCAGCTATTGGATGTATCACAGGGCTCCCAATGGAGAAGCTAGAGAAAGTACCCAAGGAGCTAAAGGGATCTGCAACCCTATTGTTGGAACAACATAATGTACTAACCAGAACCCTGGAGCTCTTGTCTCTAGCTGCATAAGTATCAAAAGATGGCCTAGTCGGCCATCAATGGAAAGAGAGGCCCATTGGACTTGCAAACTTTATATGCCTCAATATAGGGGAATGCCAGGGCCAAAAGAATGGGAATGGGTGGGTAGGGAAGTGGGGGGCGCTATGGGGGACTTTTGGGATAGTATTGGAAATGTAATTGAGGAAAATATGTAATAAAAAAAAAAAGAAATCAGCTAACGAAAAAAAAAAAAAAAAAGATCACTAGATAGCTCAAAAGCTAAGAAGGTTAATAAACTGATTCCTATTGGCCTCTACATTTCTTTGAATGCTACTGGAGTCCAAAGTGTTATTGTTTTCTACAGAAATGTTTTGCTGTTTTGGAGAAGAAATTGCAATCCTGGTAGCAAAGTATAGAGAATAGAAAATACAAAAGGAGCTGTAGGCTTAGATTTTTCAAAGCCCACTTTAAGAAGTGTTCTCAAACACTTAAATCCCCCTTTCTAGTCCACTGCCCAAAGGGTATGGAAGAAAAGATGGTAAATAGGACAAGGGGACATGTGCCTGTTTAGAAGGTGAATTCCAGTTTCTATTTGTCAGGATATCAGCAGTCCAGTTCAATAGTCAGAATATCAACAGCCCAATTCAAAGAGTATCACCAAAGACAAATCAGCAGCAGAGGCACAATCCAGCAGAAACAGCCAGGCATCAACTGAATCAGCACAATCCAGCAGAAACAGCCAGGTATCAACTGAATCAGCACAAGTCAGTGGGAACAGCCAGAACCATCCAGAATGTCAGAAGTTCTCTGCTGTGCCTCTCTTCACTTTGTCTCTCTCTCTCAATGAAGTGAAGATCAGCAAAGACAAAAGACCAACAAAGTATTGCAAGGCTAGCATGCAAGCACCCCAATCATTGTCTGTTGGGCCCTACTTATACACCTTTCAAACATCACATGTCTTCTCATTGGTCTTGTTTCAGCAAAACATCACATAAGTCTGCTTTAGCAAAACATCCCATGTGTAGACGCATCACATGACACAACCAGAAATTTCCACTACAGACTACTTAAATGCTTTTAGCTTGAACGTTAGACAGAATGTGAGTTTCCTTGAAGAAAGGGCTTTCTTTTTGTTGTTGATGTTGTTTGGTTTTTTGGTTTATTCTGTTTTGTTTTTTGAGAAAGGGTTTCTCTGTATAGCCCTGGCTGTCCTGGAACTCACTTTGTAGACCAGGCTGGCCTCGAACTCAGAAATCCACCTGCCTCTGCCTCCTGAGTGCTTGGATGAAAGGTGTGTGCCACCACGCCCGGCTTTCTTAATGAAGGAAGATGTTAGGTTTATTGATTGCTTGTCTATTAATGGATTCTACTGATTTAAAATTGTGCTAGTATGTCTAAATGTCAAAACCTATGGTTGTTTACAAGCCAGCTACTGGAGCATTATATTATATGAGTTATGTCTGTTAAGGAGACCACAGGCAGCAGTTGAAGAAAAGAGCTGACAAGAAATTATCCCTCAGAGATGATCTTTATTAGGAAAGAAAGCCTCATGACCAGAAGACCATGGCTGGGCTTAAAGTGGGAGACCACTGTGGAGGGACAGTATATCATATCAGAGATGGCATGATGGACCTTGAAGAGAATAGGAGCTTCTCTTTAAAATCTACAGAAGAACTCCATTAGGAGAGGATGGGAGATAGCTACCACAGAAAACATAGCAGAGCCAAAGAGAAGAGGGAAGTTTTCAGAGAAATCTTCCAAAGGGCTTATTTTGTTATTTATAGGTTTTGAGTTGAACTTGTAGGAAGTACCACACCATTTTATTAATCTGGTTATTTTATATGGTGCCAGATACTAGGCAGACTTAAAATTTTCCCTTGTAATTGTCAGGAGAGTGGTTCAAAAGGCATAGCACAGAGATGGGACTATAGGATCTGGTCTTTTGAAGTGATTAACATTTTTATTAATTTATTTACTCATTTTACATCTCAATCATGGCTCCCTTTCCTCCCAGTTTCCCCTCACCTTCTCCTCTGAGAAGGGGAAGGCCCCACTGGGTACCAACCCACCCTGGCACATCAAGTCACTGTAGAACTAGGTACATCCTCTCCCACTGAGGTCAGACAAGGCAGCCTCAAACAGACAACAGAGTCAAGGACAGCCCCTGCTTCAGTTGTTGGAAGAATTGCATGAAGACCAAGCTGTACTTCTGTTACATATGTGCAGGAGACCTAGGTCCAGCCCATGTATGTTATTTGGTTGGTGGTTCAGTCTCTGAGAGCACTTCCTCTGAGGATCCAAATAAATTTATTTCATTGGTCTTATTGTGAAGTCCCTATTCCATCTGAGTCACTCAATCCTTCCCTCAACTCTTCCCTGAGCTCCATCTAATGTTTGGCTCTGGATATCTACATCTGTTTCAGTTAAATCCTGGGGTAGCATCTCATAGGACAGTTATGCTATCATGTTCAACAAATGGTGCTGGTCTAACTGAATGTCTGCATATAGATGTCTGAAGAATGTAAATAGGTACATATTTAACACACTCCATAAAGCTCAAGTCCAAATTGATCAAAGACTAACTCTAAATCTAATAGAAGAGAAAAGTGGGGAGTAGCCTTGAACGCATTGGTACAGGAGAGAACTTTCTGAACAGAACATCAATAGCTTGGGCACTGAAATCAACAATTAATAAATAGGACTTCATGAAACTAAAAAGCTTCTGTAAAACAAATGACACCATCAATGGGACAAAATTGCAGCCTACAAAGTGGAAAAAGATCTTCACCAGCCCTATGTCTGACAGGGGACTAATATCCAAAATAAATAAAGGACTCAAGAAGTTAAACACAACAAACTAAATAGCCCAATTTTAAAATGGAGTATAGAGTTAAACAAAGAATTCTCAACAGAGGAATCTCTAATAGCAAAGACGCACTTTAAAAAAATGTTCAATATCTTTAGTCATCAGGGAAATGCACACCAAAAAACTCTGAAGTTCTATCTTCACCCATTAGAATAGCTAAGATCAAAAGCTCAAGTGATAGCACATGCTGGCAAGAATGTGAAGCAAGGGGAACACTCTTCTATTGCTGGTGGGAGTGCAAAAGTGTACAACTACTCTGGAAATCAATTCGGTATTTCTCAGAAAGTTAGGAATAGTTCTACCTAAAGATCCAGCTATACCACCCTTGGGCATAAAACCAAAAGATGTTCTACCATTCCACAAGGACACTTGCTCAACTATGTTTATAGCAACTTTATTCATTATAGCCAGAAACCTAAACAACCCAGATGTCCTTTAACCAAAGAATGGAAAATGTGGTTCATTTACACAATGGAATACTATTCAGCTATTAAAAACAAAGACATCATGAACTTTGCAGACAAATAGATGGAAGTAGAAAAGATCATCCTGAGTGAGGTAATCCAGACACAAAGGCCATGCATGGTATATACTCACTGATAAGTAGATATTAGCCATAAAGTACAGAATAGCTATGCTACAATCTACAGACCTAAAGAAGCTAAATAACAAGGAGGGACCAAGGAAAGATGTTTGAATATCACTCAGAAGAGGAAATAAAATAGTCATTGGAGGTAGATTAAGGAACTGAGTGGGAGAGGGGAGCAGGAAGGGGTATCAGGTGTAGGGAGAACCAGGAAGAGAGGGCTAAGAAAGTGAAGAGAAACCAGTGGCAGGCAGAGCAGGGAGAGGCAGAGACCCTGAGATTCGGGAGGCTCCAGGGAGTCTGTGAGGGTGACTCTAGCTGTGACCCCTAGCAGTAGGGGATATGGAGCCTGAAGTGCTCACCTCCTATAGCCAGACAGGACTCTCAGCTGATGATAATGACACCAACCCACTCACAAAACCTTTGACCCAAAATGTGTCCTGCCTACAAGTGGACAAAGATGGAGCAGAGTCTGAGGGGATGGCCAACCACTGACTAACCCAATTTAAGATCCATCTTATGGACAAGAACTGATCCCTGATACTATTAATGATACTCTATGATTAGCATCTTAACGTGACAGGATCTCATAGGAACTATGTTCTTCCAACATCCTAAGTGAGGTTAGGAGAGACCTACTGTTGGCTATCTGGTAGCATTCACAAGGATTTTATGTTAGGAAGGACTCTAAAAATGGTGACTAAGATTTCTGTTTCCTATTCTTCTCTGTAAATCCTCTCTGTCAGGATGCCCCTTTCTCTTCTGATCAGGTGTCGGTCCTATGATCAGGTCAGTACTCAGTTTACTGTGAGTTCAATAAAAGGGAGAAATGTGAGAGTTAGGTAGGAGAATCATCTGAGCTCAGACAAATAAAACTGTCTGGAAAACATAGCAAGAGAAAATAATGGATGTGTAGAAGTAAAGAGAATGTGCAGTCCTGGTAGTCTGGAAAAACTGTAGCCTCCAGGATCTCATAGGAACTTTGTTATTCCAACATCCTGAGTGAGGTTGGAAGAGACCTGTGAGTACCAGGTGCGAATCACACTCCAGCAGACACCAGGACTGCACCTTTGAGAACTAGGTATAATGCCCAACTAAAGTATTTTTGGACTCCTCTCTCTTAGACACTATGAGATAATAAATTTGTGTTATACTAAGCTATATTTATATAAATTTTCTGGTAATTTGTTACATGGAAATAGAAAGTTGATAGATGAATGGGGACAGTGATGGCCCATCTGGGAAATTGGAGGGAACAAATATAGAGGTTATTATAAAGTTTGGAAAATAGCAGAACGGTATCTGGAGACCAAAGGGGAAAGAAGAAACAGTATATAATGTAAGCCAAATACTCAAATGAATTAGAGGCAGGAATGAGAATCCTGTACTCTACAAAAAGAAATTAGCCTTTAAATGAAGACATTGCCAGTAGAGGCATTGCAGTGGACTTAATGAAGGAGATTTTAAATCAGCAGGAAGCAGAAGCCTTAAGGACAAATCCCACATCAAGATTGACACGGAGAGGAGGAAAGTGTCAAAACATTAGATGGAATATAGAGCTAAGTCACCAAAGGCACAGTGACAAGTAAACTCACACTTGAAGCCACCCCTTTAAAACTCAAAACCATCCTTATAACTAAAGGAGCTAATCCGTCTTAGTGAAATTTCAAGCAAGTCCCGAAATTCATGAAGAAAGAAGTCATAATCTAGGCATCGTCTAAAAACTCTTAAGTAAACCAAGTACGTGCCTTTAATCCCTGTGCTCAGAAGGCAGAGGCAGTCAGATCTCTAAATTCAAAGCAGACCTGCTCTACATAGTGAATTCCAGAACTACACAGAGTAACCTTGTCTCAAAAAAAAAAAAAAAAAAAAAAAAAAGCAGAACAGTGCAAAACAACCCTGCACGTAACAACAGCTTTTAAATCAAGCCACTGGAGATAATTTTTATGATCCACCCAGCAGTTGGTGCAGTCATTTCCTGGCCACTGCACACTACTCAGAAAGCTGTGGAATGGCTCCCAGTCCAAAGAGAAGACTTGGGAGACTACAATACATATTTATGTTCCTTAGTAATGAGTCCTTAAAGTGATCTCATGGGAGTTTTTAGGGAAAGTACAACACCAGATGTGGATTAAAACAGGAAATCATGATGTCAGTGATGCAATGATTCAGCATATCATATAGGTGTTAGATCATTACACTTCAAACAAAAAGTCATGCAAGGAGTGCAAGAAGGTAATGCCAAGATTTGACTTAATTAGTATAAACAAATGGATAACAAAGAATTTACATATGTAAGAGAAAGAGATGTGTTTTATATCCTGAGACACTTAATTCTGTTTTCTTTGAACATTTTCTTTTTCTTAATTAGGTATTTATTTCATTTACATTTCTAATGCTATCCCAAAAGTCCCCCACATACTCCCCCAACCACTCCCCCACCCACCCACTCCCACTTCTTGGCCCTGGCGTTCCCCTGTACTGAGGCATATAAAGTTTGCACAACCAATGGGCCTCTCTTTCCACTGATGGCCAACTAGGCCATCTTCTGCTACATATGCAGCTAGAGACACGAGCTCCAGGGGGTACTGGTTAGTTCATATTGTTGCTTTGAACATTTTCTAATCTTGTATCTTACTTTCCCTCAGCAAATGCTTACTGGATGGCTACTCTGTTTAGGGATTGTGCTGGGTGCTGGACTACCATGGTTAAAGGTAATAGATTCTTATTGTCCAGTAAGAAGATACACACAAAGCACTCTATTACTTAGTGATATGGAAAGTTTACAGGTAGCAACAAGACTGGGAGCAGCTGCTTATCCCAGAGTTTTCATCACAAGTACATTCTTTTCACACCTCCACCCTCACTGGCCCAAACACACATGATGTCTTTAGCGAATATAATTGCTATAGATGGGCATATTTGCAAATCAGGGAGGTACTTCACAGGGACAGAAACCATGAGGATATTTTATTCACTACACATACTGACCATAAACACACACCTCACAGAAAAAAAACCCTCACTTCAGAAACTGCAGTCAGAATTCATCAACAACAGGGCCAGGAGGCTTTTAAGATCTAAGCTGCAATTGTGGTCATGTTTGAACTTTTCAGCATCACCTCTAAGGGACCTCAAAGGTTCGCCAACATAGTCAGCCTTTGATGATACACTGTATCTTATGTCCATATTCTCATGTGTCCCTATGACAGAATGTTTGAATATGATATGAATTTTCACATAACCACAAATATGTTTTCATATCTAGAGGGCTGTAATATGATTAAAAAAAAAAACCCTTAGGAATGAGTCTGCTGTGCTGTGTCAGTTCTCATAGTCATCAGACAATCTTTCTCGCAGCCATATCTTCCACTTATATTGTAACCACAATCGGAAGCTGTGACAGTTGGAATAGCACACTATCTTTGTCTCTTTCTGACATCCTAGAGAGTTTGGTGGAAAGAAATTTAGGCCATGACTCATGAGTCCTAAAACCCTGTCTCAACTCAGCTTCTCCACTACACCTTAATACACACCAAGTTCTGATCCCTCAGTTCACAAAGTACTCCTGGCCTTACTCTGCCTGTAAGTATGGCTCCAGACTAGCATGAAAAAGCATGCTTCGAAAATACTCAAAGAAAAGTCATGAAAGTTTATCATGTAAAGATAAATTGTCCAGAGATATACAAACCAAAATGCCTGATTAAGGTTTTACTATGCATGCTTTAGTAATGTCAGTGAAACAGAGTTACACTTTACAGTTTTCTCTGGTTCAATTCATCTAGGTAGTCAACATTGGAAATTACAAATGCAGTGATTTTTATTGGTCAAAGAATAATTTGTGGACCTTCGATTCTTACCTTTTTTTTAAAAATTATCTGTACACTAGGAAAGCGCTATGATTTGGAGGGGGGTAGTACTGAATCCATGGAGTAAACATCAAAATTTGATGTAAAGTAGCAAAACTGATTTCTAATTCGATTTCTTTTTTTAATAGTTTTTATTACGTATTTCCCTCAATTACATTTCCAATGCTATCCCAAAAGTCCCCAATACCCTCCCTCCCCCACTTCCCTACCCACCCACTCCCACTTTTTGGCCCTGGCGTTCCCCTGTACTGGGGCATATAAAGTTTGCATGTCCAATGGGCCTCTCTTTCCAGTAATGGCCGACTAGGCCATCTTTTGATACATACGCAGCAAGAGACACGAGCTGCCGGGGTACTGGTTAGTTCATAATGTTGTTCTACCTATAGGGTTACAGATCCCTTTAGCTTCTAGGATACTTTCTCTAGCTCCTCCATTGGGGGCCCTGTGATCCATCCAATAGCTGACTGTGAGCATCCACTTCTGTGTTTGCTGGGCCCCGGCATTGTCTCACAAGAGACAGCTATATCTGGGTCCTTTCAGCAAAATCTTGCTAGTGTATGCAATGGTGTCAGCGTTTGGAAGCTGATTATGGGATGGAACCCTGGATATGGCAGGCTCTAGATGGTCCATCCTTTCAACACAGCTCCAAACTTTGTCTCTGTAACTCATTCCATGGGTTTTTTGTTCCCAATTCTAAGAAGGGGCAAAGTGTCCACACTTTGGTCTTCATTCTTCTTGAGTTTCATGCGTTTAGCAAATTGTATCTTATATCTTGGGTATCCTAAGTTTCTGGGGTAATATCTACTTATCAGTGAGTACATATTGTGTGAGTTCCTTTGTGATTAGGTTACCTCACTCAGGATGATGCCCTCCAGGTCCATCCATTTGCCTAGGAATTTCATAAATTCATACTTTTTAATAGCTGAGTAGTACTCCATTGTGTAAATGTACCACATTTTCTGTATCCATTCCTCTGTTGAGGGGCATCTGGGTTCTTTCCAGCTTCTGGCTATTATAAATAAGGCTGCTATGAACATAGTGGAGCATGTGTCCTTCTTACAGGTTGGACTTAGTTTGTCAGTGTCTTGTTTGGGCTAAGCAGTGTTTCAAAAGCTATCTTGCTATGCTGGGCTAGTGTACCAGAGACGGCTGGCACTGGCTTCCAGTGCCAATGACTAATCTCCTCTAACTGTTCTTAGCCAAAACTAAAGGTAAAGGCTTAAAGTTAGCTATTTGTTGGTTACGCAAGAAAAACTGGGAAATGCTATGATTTACAGCTTCTTTCCTAAATGAAATCAGTTGTCAAGACCTTGCTTGCATCCCACAGATAGATACCACAGTCCGCCAGACAAGTTAGGATGCACCCTTCTAAGACAGGTTGTATAGCCCCATGTCCATCCCACTCCTATGCATCTTGAGCTGGCATGGTTTACTCATTTTAACTACCTGCCTGGCATATGTAAATATTTTAAATTGCAACTCCTGGACTACAGTCATACACTTTCCAAACAAGCATTTAGTGTGAAATTTAGAGCAGGGACCACTATGCTTCATGAAAATTAAACGTCTGGAAAAGCAGATCCAAATTCAATGCTGGGGACAAATGGAATATCCATCTTTTCCTTTGTCATTCCTCTTTACTCTTCTAACCACTCTGCTATATCAGCACACAAAACATTGTAATATAGATCTCTAGGCATAAAGTGGAAAGTTAGTCTGAAAAGATTTCTCATGTATGTATGTATGTATGTATGTGTGTGTGTGTGTGTATGACTTCAGAATAGACGTGAAACTATAACAAAGGAACTAATGGCAGAAGAGACAAAAAGCACAGATAAGGCAGAAACATCCAACACTTGCATGAGGATGACCTCATGAAACACATTATTATGTACAATGAACATGCATCAACTGGGGTTGGGAGAGGTAAGACAAACAAAACATAGGTTCTATTGAGGAAAAGTACATTGTTTAACTGTACATACATGGTGTGAAAACTAAGCATCTGTATTCCAGGAGAAAGACATTGCTTACAAAAACTATGAACACCTTTTTGTTTGCCTAAAATCTTATATAGAGCTTGACAGCATGAATCACAATGGATCCCTGTCTCAAATAAGAAATTAAATTAAAGTTAAATGAAAAGCTTATAGAGAGAGTTTATGAATGCTTATAGAGAGTTTATGAAAGCTTATAGAGAGAGTTTTTTAAAACCTACAAAAGCATAGAAACTCAAATGTGTACACAGAGAGAGAGAGAGAGAGAAAGAGAGAGAGAGCCTTCTCCCACACAAACCTCTGGCTAAATGACTCTGTCTATAAGAATGTCTGAACATGAAACTAGTTACAATCTGGTCAGGATAATCCCCTTTCGAGTCGCATCAAGTGGGTTCTACAGATGATTGTTACTCATCCAGCCCTAATATGTAGGTCTGCATTTCCAAAGACAATAGTGCTTTCACTGCTGTCTTCTTCCCTTGAGGCATGAATGCAAACTTCTACCCACTACAGGAAGAAATAGTGTGAGAAACCACTTTCAAAGTCCCAAGAACAAACATGCAGGATGTAATTTGGGGGGAAAAAAAGAACAAAAGCTCCTAAATTTTTCCCATCAATAGGATTTCTTTGAGAGGATAAAATGGGAAAATACCAAAGTTTCTACTACTATTGGGTTTTATGACTTTTTCTATTGGGGGGGGGAGTAGGGAGGGTGGGAGTGGGGAAAACCTTCCCAAGTAGCCAAAGCAATTATTAAACTCATAGCTCTGCTTTCTTGACATCATGAGTGCTGTCACAATACTATGTATAAAACTGTACTGTCCCTCTACTGCATCTCATAAAACCTATATACCAATTATTGGGTTTATCTTACTGAGGTAATTTTTATTAAGATATTATAAATAACAAATACTTGAAATTTTACCATAGCTTAAAAATATGTCAATTTTACAATAGAAAAAAAGCAAAGAGATTGAAAAAAACAAAGAGAGGGAAATAAGGAAGAAGAGTGGGTATGAGAGAGGAAGAGACAAATGAAGGGAAAGGGGGATAGTAAGCCAAGAAAAAGAAAGAATAAATGAAGGACAAGAGGGAAAGGCTGTGTTCTTTGTAAAAAAAAGAAAGAAAGCAACTTATGTATTTTTACATTATTCTTAATATACATTAGTAGTAGCAGTAGAAATCAAATATTGTTGTATGAAACACTTTTTTAAAAACCTTGCCTCTGATTTTCAACATCTTTGTACATAAAACATGCTTAAGGGTGCTTCACAAAGTTTGAGAGAAGTTCCAGGTAGAATTGAGGGGAGTTTGTTGACAGGACCCAAATTAGAGATTTGGGAATATGAGGATATCTTTGAGAATAAAGGGTTTCATTCTCAAATGAAAGGAAGGAGAGTTTCAGAAAGTCCAATGACCACTAAACCTGCTCCAAGACACAACATATGTGCTCTTTTATATTTGGTTGGTTGGTTGGTTGGTTGGTTGGTTTAGTTTGGTTTAGTTTTGGTTTTGGATTTGGTTTTGGTTTTTTGAGACAGGGAGTCTCTGTATAGCCCTGGCTGTCTTAGGATTAGTTCTGTAGACTGGCCTCAAACTCAGAGCTCCACATGCCTCTTCCTTCTTGGTGTTAAGATTAAAGGAGTGTGCCACCACTAACCTGCCTGGCATTTGAGTTGTTGGTTCTTTTCTCACAGATTCAAATACAAAATTCACAAACCAATGAGGGTAACTTTAAATAGTTTATCCTAGATTTATCTAGATTTCCCACCTAGAGAAGGTGGGAAAATGGAGGAAAGGAGGAATGCATAAAGGATAGAAGGAGGGAAGAATAGAGGGAAGGAGAGAGTGAAGAAGAAAGAGGGAGATATATAGATGGGGAGAGCCCATCCTATATAGAAAGAATTCCAGGAAATAGGGTACCATCCAGAAGCTAGACTGGAGGCTTTCAGAAGGACAACAGAAATTTGGGTGATATACAATGAGGAGCTATCAGTGTCTAGATCCTTCCCTTGGTTGTAGTCATGTACTCACATATAGTCTCTAGGCAGATATGCTTATTTAAGAGATAGTGAAAAAGAGAGGAACAAGAACTCTCTCCTGTTTGGTTGTGTTTTCCTGTAATTCTTTAAGTGATTTTTATGTTTCCTCTTTAATGGCTTCTACATGTTTACCTGTGTTCTGTATTTCTTTAAGGGAGTTATTTATGTCCTTCTTAAAGTCCTCTATCATCATCATGAGATGTGATTTTAAATCAGTGTCTTGCTTTCCCATTGTCTTGGGGTATCCAGGGCTTGCTATGAAAGGAGAACTGGATTTTGATTCCAAGTAGCCTGGGTTTCTGTTGCTTAGGTTCTTGCACTTCCCTCTCACCATCTGGCTACCTCTGGTGTTAGTTAATTTTGCTTTTTCTGACTGGTATTTGTCCCTCCTGTGGGCCTGTGACCGTGTGATCTTAAGTGTGCCAGCATTCCTAGGAAGACCAACTCTCTCCTGGACAGGATTTGGGTGCAAAGGGCTGTGGGACAGCCTTAGCTCCCAGGTGCATATGGAGACTGGAATCATTTATTTATGTTTTGAGACAGCTTCTCACTATGTAGTCCTGCCTGAACTCAAACTTGTAAAGATTATCCACATTCCTTCATAATAAATGTTCTGGAGAGACTAGAGATACAAAGAACTTAATTAAACACAATAAAGGCAATTTACAGCTCATCTATAGCCAACTACAAATTAAATGGAGAGAAACTCAAATCAATTCCACTAAAATCAGTAACTAGAAAAGTTGTCCGTCTCTCCATATCTATTCGTTCTTGTACTTAACGTCTTATCTAGAACAATAAGACAACTGAAGGAGATAAAAGATACCCAAGATATAAGATACAATTTGCTAAACGCATGAAACTCAAGAAGAATGAAGACCAAAGTGTGGACACTGTGCCCCTTCTTAGAATTGGGAACAAAACACCCATGGAAGGAGTTACAGAGACAAAGTTTGGAGCTGTGATGAAAGGATGGACCATCTAGAGACTGCCATATCCAGGGTTCCATCCCATAATCAGCTTCCAAACGCTGACACCATTGCATACACTAGCAAGATTTTGCTGAAAGGACCCAGATATAGCTGTCTCTTGTGAGACTATGCCGGGGCTTAACAAACACAGAAGTGGATGCTCACAGTCAGCTATTGGATGGATCACAGGGCTCCCAATGGAAAAGCTAGAGAAAGTACCCAAGGAGCTAAAGGGATCTGCAACCCTATAGTTGGAACAACATGATGAACTAACCAGTACCCCGGAGCTCTTGTCTCTAGCTGTGTATGTATCGAAAGATGGCCTTGTTGGCCGTCACTGGAAAGAGAGGCCCATTGGACTTGCAAACTTTATATGCCCCAATACAGGGGAATGCCAGGGCCAAAAGAATGGGAATGGGTGGGTAGGGAAGTGGGTGGGAGGGTATGGGGGACTTTTGGGATAGCATTGGAAATGTAATTGAGGAAAATACATAATAAAAAAAAGATGTACAAATTGGAAAGGGAGAAGTCAACGTATATTTATTTGCAGATAATATGAGAGTTTACGTAAGTTACCCTAAAATTTCACCAGAGACAACTATAGCTGGTAATCACTTTCAGCAAAGTGGCAATATCCATGCTTAACTTTACAGAACAGCAACAACTAGGAGCCTTTCTATACAAAGAGATCAGGGAAACAACACTTTCACAATACCCTGGAATAATTTAAAATATCGTGAGGTAACATGGGCCAAGCAAGTAAAAGACTTGTATGATAAAAACATTGGTGGCGTATGCCTTGAATCCCAGTACTTGGGAGGCAGAGGCAGGTGAATTTCTGAGTTTGAGGCCAGCCTGATCTACAGAGTAAGTTCCCGGACAGCCAGGGCTACACAGAGAAACCCTGTCTCAAAAAAAAAAAAAAAAATCATTAAAAAAAAAAAAATCCTTCAAACCTTTGAAGAAAGAAACTGAAGCAAATATCAGAAGATTAAAAGAACTCCAATGCTCATGGATCAGTAGTATTAAGACAGTAAGAATGACCTTCCTACCAAAAACAATCTACAGATACAAGACAAGCACATCAAAATCCCAATACAATTCTTTACAGGCCTTGAAATGACAGTTGTTAGCTTCATATGGAAACACGCACACATGCGCGAGCATACACACACACACACACACACACACACACACACACACACACACACACACACACCAAACAACAATAACAACAAAAAGGAAAGCTAAAACTATTGAAGGTCTCACCATTAGTGACTTCAAGCTATATGACAGAGTTATAGTAATAAAGACTGCATGGAATTGGCATTAAAAAAAATACAGATGAATTGATTAATGGAATCTAACTAAAGACCCAGAAAAAAAAAATTATCCTCACATAAACACCAGATTTTCTACAAAGAACCCAGGATCACAAACTGAATAAAGATAGCATCTTTAACAAATGGTGCTGGTCAAACCAGATGTCTGCATGTAGAAGCATGCAAATAATCCATACTTACACAAAACTCAAGTCCAAGTCCATCAAAGACCTCAACATAAAACCAGATACAGTGAACTTCATAGAAGAGAAAATTAGGAATAACCTTGAACATATTGGCACAGGAGAAGATTTTATACCACTGATAGCACAGGCACTAAGATCAACAATTAATAAATGAGACTTTATGAAACTGAAAAGATCCTGTAAGGCAAAGGAAACCTTCATTCAAACAAAGTGGCAGCCTATAAAATGGGGATTTTTAACAACTCCACATTAATAGAGTACTAATATCCAAAATATATAAAGAATTCAAGAAAGTAGATATCAAAACAATTCCAATTTATACATGGAGTACAGATCTAAACAGAATTCTCCACAGAGGGATCCAACTGGCTGAGAAACAAAGAAATGTAGAATATCCTTACCCACCACAGAAATGCAAATCAAAACTACTTTGAGATTCCTTCTTACATATGACAAAATGGCTAAGATTAATAACACAAGTGACAGCTCAGATCCAGGGAAGATGGAAGATACTAGAAAAGCTGAGCAAGGCCCTCTGAATCAACTGAGCAAGAAACATCTCATCTCGCAGAGACAGAAGCAGTAAACAAAGGGCCTGCATAGGTCTGAACCAGCCATATATATTAACTAAATGTCCTTATTGGATTCCTGAGCATAAAAACAAGCTTCTCTATGATTTTTGAGCTTGTTCTTCGGATTCATCTTTTCCTTTTGGGTTGCCATTTCCAACTTTAGTATGATAGGGTAATTTTTACTTCATTTTATTATATTTTGTCCTGTTTACTGGTTATCTCTTAGAAGCCTGTTGTTTTCTTTTCTCTCTCTCTCTTCTTTTATTAGATATTTTCTTTATATACATTTCAAATTTCAAATGCTATCCCAAAACTTCCCTATACCCTCCCCCTGCCCTGCTCCCATACTACCTACTCCCACTTCTTGGCCCTGGCATTCCCCTGTACTGGGGCATATAAAGTTTGCAACTCCAAGGGGCCACTCTTCCCAGTGATGGCTGACTATGCCATCTTCTGCTACATATGCAGCTAGTGACACGAGCTCCGGGGGGGGGGGGGTACTGGTTAGTTCATATTGTTGTTCCACCTATAGGGCTGTAGACCCCTTCAGCTCTTGGGTACTTTCTCTAGCTTTTCCATTGGGGGCCCTGTGTTCCATCTTATAGATGACTGTGAGCATCCACTTCGGTATTTGCCAGGAACTGGCATAGCCTCACGTGAGACAGCTATAACAGGGTCCCTTCATCAAAATCTTGCTGGCATATGCAATAGTGTCTGGGTTTGGTGACTGATTATGGGATGGATCCCCGGGTGGGATAATCCCTGGATAGTCCATCCTTTCATCTAAGCTCCAAACTTTGTCTCTGTAACTCCTTTCATGGGTCTTTAGTTCCCTATTCTAAGGAAGAACAAAGTATCCACCCATTGGTCTTCCCTCTTCTTGATTTTCTTGTGTTTTGCATATTGTATCTTGGGTGTTCTATGTTTCTGGGATAATATCCACTTATCAATGAGTGCATATCTGATGACTTCTTTTGTGATTGGGTTACCTTACTAAGGAAGACATCCTCCAGATACATCCCTTTGTCCAAGAATTTCACAAATCCATTGTTTTTAATAGCTGACTAGTACTCCATTGTATAAATGTACCACATTTTCTGTATCCATTCTTCTGTTGAGGAACATCTGGGTTCTTTCCAGCTTCTGGCTATCATAAATAACGCTGCTATGAACTTAGTGGAGCATGTGTTCTTATTACAAGTTGGAACTTCTATTGGGTATATGCCCAGGAGAGGTATTGCTGGATCTTGCAGTAGTATTATGTCCAATTTTCTGAGGAAACTCCAGACTGACTTCCAGAATGGTTGTACAAGCTTGCAATCCCACCAGAAATAGAGGAATGTTCCTCTCTCTCCACATCCTCACCAGCATCTGCTGTCACCTGAATTTTTTATCTTACCATTCTGACTGGTGTGAGGTGAAATCTCAAGGTTGTTTTGATTTGCATTTCCCTGATGATTAAGGATGTTTCAGGTTATTCTCAGCCATTCGGTATTCTTCAGTTGAGAATTTTTTGTTTAGCTCTGTACCCCATTTTTGATGGGGTTATTTGAATTTCTGGAGTCCAGCTTCTTGAGCTCTTTGTATATATTAGATATTAGTTCCCTATCAGATTTAGGATTGGTAAAAATCCTTTCCCAATCTGTTGGTGGCATTTTTGTCTTATTGACAGTGACTTTTGCCTTACAGAAGCTTTGCAATTTTATGAGGTCCCATATGTCAATTCTTGATCTTACACCACAAGCCATTGCTGATCTGTTTAGGAATTTTTCCCCTGTGTCCATATCTTCTAGGCTTTTCCCTATTTTTTCTCTATTAATTTTAGTGTCTCTGGTTTTATGTGGAGGTCTTTGATCCACTTAGACTTGAGCTTTGTACAAGGAGATAGGAATGGAACAATTCGCATTCTTCTACATGATAACTGCCAGTTATGCCAGCACCATTAGTTGAAAATATGGTCTTTTTTTCCACTGGATGGTTTTAGCTCCCTTGTCAAAGATCAAGTGATCATAGCTGTGTGGATTCCTTTCTGGGTCTTCAATTCTATTCCATTGATCTACCTGTCTGTCACTGTACCAGTACCATGCAGTTTTTATCACAATTGCTCTGTAGTACAGCTTAATGTCAGGCATGGTAATTCCACTAGAGGTTCTTTTATTGTTGAGAATAGTTTTTGCTATCCTAGGTTTTTTATTATTCCAGATGAATTTGCAAATTGCCCTTTCTATCTCAGTGAATAATTAAGTTGAAATTTTGATGGGGATTGCATTGAATCTGTAGATTGCTTTTGGCAAGATAGCCATTTTTACTATGTTGATCCTGCCAATCCATGAGCATGGGAGATCTTTCCATCTTCTGAGATCTTCTTCAATTTCTTTCTTCAGAGACTTGAAGTTCTTATCATACAGATCTTTCACTTTCTCAATTAGCATCCAAGGTATTTTATATTATTTGTGACTATTGAGAAGGGTGTTGTTTCCCTAATTTCTTTCTCAGTCCGTTTATCCTTTGTGTAGAGAAAGGAAATTGATTTGTTTGAGTTAATTTTATCTCCAGCTACTGTACTGAAGCTGTTATCAAGTTTAGGCATTCTCTGGTGGAATTTTTAGGGTCACTTATATATACTATCATATCATGTCATCTGCAAACAGTGATATTTTGACTTCTTCCTTTCCAAATTATATCCCCCTTGATCTCTTTTGTTGTTGAATTGTTCTGGCTAGAACTTCAAGTACTATATTGAATAGGTAGGGAGAAAGTGGGCACCCTTGTCTAGTCCCTGATTTTAGTGGAATTACTTCCAGCTTCCCTCCATTTAGTTTGATGTTGGCTACTGGTTTGCTGTATACTGCTTTTATTATGTTTAGGTCTGGGCCTTGAATTCCGGATCATTCCAAGACCTTTATCATGAAGGGATGTTGGATTTGATCAAATGCTTTCTCAGCATCTAACGAGATGATCATGTGGTTTTTTTCTTTGAGTTTGTTTATATAGTGGATTACATTGATGGATTTACATATATTAAACCATCCCTGCATCCCTGGGATGAAGCCTACTTGGTCATGATGGATGATCATTTTGATGTGTTCTTGGAATCGGTTTGCAAGAATTTTATTGAGTATTTTTGCATGGACATTCATACGTGAAATTGGTCTGAAGTTCTCTATCTTTGTTGGATCTTTGTGTGGTTTACGTATCAGAGTAATTGTGGCTTCATAGAATGAATTGGGTAGAGTACCTTCTGTTTCTATTTTATGGAATAGTTTGAGGAGAGTTGGAATTAGGTCTTCTTTGAAGGTCTGATAGAACTTTGCATTAAACCCATCTGGACCTGGGTTTTTTTTTTTTTTTTTTTTTGGTTCAGAGACTATTGATGACTAATTCTAATTCTTTAGGGGAAATGGGACTATTTAGATCGTTATTCTGATCCTGATTTAACTTTGGAAGCTGGTATCTGTCTAGGAAGTTGTCCATTTCATCCAGGTTTTCTAGTTTTGTTGAGTATAGCCTCTTGTAGTAAGATCTGATGATGATTTGGATTTCCTCAGGTTCTGTTGTTATGTCTCCTTTTTCATTTTTGACTTTGTTAATTTGGATACTGACCCTGTACCCTCTAGTTTATCTTTCTTGTTGATTTTCTCAAAGAACTAGCTCCTCATTTGCTTGATTCTTTGAATAGTTCTTTTTGTTTCCACTTGGTTGATTTCAGCCCTGAGTTTGATTATTTCCTGCCGTCTACTCCTCTTGGGTGAATTTATTTCCTTTTGTTCTAGAGCTTCTAGTTGTGCTGTCAGGCTGCTAGTGTACACTCTCTCTAGTTTCTTTTTGGAGGCACTCAGGGCTATGAGTTTTCCTCTTAGGACTGCCTTCATGGTGTCCCATAAGTTTGGGTATGTTGTGGCTTCATTTTCATTAAACTCTAAATGTCTTTTATTTCTTTCTTTATTTCATGCTTGACTAAGTAATCATTGAGTAGAGGGTTGTTCAGTTTCCACTTGAATGTTGACTTTCTATTATTTATGTTGTTATTGAAGATCAGCCTTAGTCCATGGTGATCAGATAGGATGCATGGGATAATTTCAATATTTTTGTATCTGTTGAGTCCTGTTTTGTGACCAATTATATCTTCAATTTTGGAGGAGGTACCATGTGGTGCTGAGAAGATGTATCCTTTTGTTTTAGGATAAAAAAGTTCTGTAGATATCTGTTAGATCCATTTGTTTCATAACTTCAGTTAGTGTTCATGTATCTCTGTTTAGTTTCTGTTTCCAGGATCTGTCCATTGGTGGGAGTGGTGTGTTGAAGTCTCCCACAATTATTGTGTGAGGTGCAATGTGTGCTTTGAGTTTTACTAAAGTTTCTTTAACAAATGTGCCTGCCCTTGTATTTGGAGCATAGATATTCAGAATTGAGGGTTCATCTTGGTAGATTTTACCTTTGATGAGTATGAAGTGCGCCTCCTTGTCTTTTTTGATAACTTTGGGTTGGAAGTCAATTTTATTCGATATTAGAATGGCTACTCTAGCTTGTTTATTCAGATTGTTGTTCCCATGTTCTCTATGGAATCTTCTGCACCTGAGATTCTCTCTTCCATCTCTTGTATCCTGTTGCTGATGGTTCCATCTATGGTTCCAGATTTCTTTCCTAGGGTTTCTATCCCCAGCATTGTCTCCTTTTGGGTTTTCTTTATTGTTTCTACTTCCCTTTTTAGGTCTTGGATGGTTTTGTTCAGTTCCATCACCTGTTTAGTTGTGTTTTTTTGTATTTCTTTAAGGACTTCTACCTCTTCAACAGTGTTCTCCTGTATTTCTTTAAGTGAGTTATTAAAGTCCTTCTTCATGTCCTCTACCAGCATCAAGAGATATGATTTTAAATCCAAGTCTTGCTTTTCAGGTGTGTTGGGGTATCCAGGACTGGCTGAAGTGGGAGTGCTGGGTTCTGATGATGGTGAGTGATCTTGGTTTCTGTTAGTAAGATTCTTACGTTTGCCTTTCACTATCTGGTAATCTCTGGAGTTAGTTGTTATAGTTGTCTCTGGTTGAAGCTTGCTCCTCCTGTGATTCTGTTAGCCTCTGTCAGCAGACCTGGGAGTCTAGCTCTCTCCTGAGTCTCAGTGGTCAGAGTACTCTCTACAAGCAAGCTCTCCTCTTGTAGGAAAGGTGCACATATCTGGTGTTCAGACCCGCCTTCTGGCTGAAGATGAAGGCCCGAAACAGGGCCTGTCCCAAAAGATGTATTGCCTCTGCAGTCTGCAAGCTCACCTACACAGACTGGTCTCCGAGGGACATGGGACACAAGATGGCTTTCTCACCTGCTCTGGTGATCAGAGCCCTCCCGAGCAGACACCTCTCTTCTGTCGGGGAAGGTACACGGATGTCTGGACCCTAAAACGGGGTCTGTCCCAGAATCTGTGTCACTTCTACCTGTCCCAGAAGCTGTGTAGCTTCTGTAGTTCACACTCTCACCTGCACAGACTAGTCTCTGAGGGACCTGGGATCCAAAATGGCTCCCTCACCTGCTCCGGCCGAGCCATCCCAGGCAGATACCTCTCCTCTGGCGTGGAAGGTGCCCAGATGTCTGGAGCCTGAAACGGGGTCTGTCCCAGAAGCTGTGTCACTTCTGCCTGTCCCAGAAGCTGTGTCTGTCACTTCTGCAGTCCACTAGCCTACCCTTCGCAGTCAGTGAGCTGACCTGAGCAGACTGGTCTCTGAGGGATCTGGGACCCCAGCCGTTCTTCTCTAATGAGAAACAGAAAAGGAGTGGATCCAGAAGGGAAGGGAGGAGAGAAAAACTAGTTCGAGTAGAGGAAAGAGAAACTATAATCAAAATATTTTGTATGAGAAAAGAGTCTAATTTCAGTAAAAGAAAAAGTGAAAAAAGAAAAGATTGCTGGCAAGAGTGTAAGACTATAAGTATAAAAGTATAAGGCTGCGAGGAGTAGTGGCAGATGTCTATAATCCTAGCACTTAGAGACTGAGGCGTGAGAATCATGACTTTGAGGCCGCATAGGTTACATTGTGAGTTCCAGTTCAACCTGGATAAGAGTCCATCTCAAACAAACTAACTAACTAAAAAAAAAAAAAAAGATGTAAGAGGTTTACCTGCATCCAATAATAAATGCTAACAAATAATATCATTTATCCAATAATAAATGCTTGACTTCTGGCAAGTCTTTTCTCATTGTATTAATTTTCCTCAACTTGAAGCTAAAGGCATAGAACTCAGGCACCTCAGAATCTCTCTCAAGGATATTGCAACTTAGGCTGGAATGATTTTTTTCTCAGGTGCATGGTACCTAGTCAGCAAAGATGTACTTTCTTTTTTTTTTTTTAATTTTTAATATTTTTATTACATATTTTCCTCAATTACATTTCCAATGCTATCCCAAAAGTCCCCCATAGCGCCCCCCACTTCCCTACCCACCCATTCCCATTCTTTTGGCCCTGGCATTCCCCTATATTGGGGCATATAAAGTTTGCAAGTCCAATGGGCCTCTCTTTCCATTGATGGCCGACTAGGCCATCTTTCCATACATATGCCGCTAGAGACAAGAGCTCCGGGGTTCTGGTTAGTACATCATGTTGTTCCAACATGGGGTTGCAGATCCCTTTAGCTCCTTGGTTACTTTCTCTAGCTTCTCCATTGGGAGCCCTGTGATACATCCAATAGCTGACTGTGAACATCCACTCCTGTGTTTGCTAGGCCCCGGCATCATCTCACAAGAGACAGCTATATTTGGGTCCTTTCAGCAAAATATTGCTAGTGTATGCAATGGTGTCAGCGTTTAGAAGCTGATTATGGGATGGATCCCTGGATACAGCAGTCTCTAAATGGTCCATCCTTTCATCACAGCTACGAACTTTGTCTCTGTAACTCCTTCCCTGGGTGTTTTGTTCCCAATTCTAAGAAGGGGCACAGTGTCCACACTTTGGTCTTTATTCTTCTTGAGTTTCATGCGTTTAGCAAATTGTATCTTATATCTTGGGTGTCCTAAGTTTTGGGCTAATATCCACTTATCAGTGAATACATATTGTGTGAGTTCTTTTGTGATTGTGTTACTTCACTCAAGATGATGCCCTCCAGGTCCATCCATTTGGCTAGGAATTTCATAAATTCATTCTTTTTAATAGCTGAGTAGTACTCCATTGTGTAAATGTACCATAATTTCTGTATCCATTCCTCTGTTGAGGGACATCTGGGTTCTTTCCAGCTTCTGGCTATTATAAATAGAGCTGCTATGAACATAGTGGAGCATGTGTCCTTTTTACCGGTTGGGACATCTTCTGGATATATGCCCAGGAGAGGTATTGCTGGATCCTCCGGTAGTACTATGTCCAATTTTCTGAGGAACCGCCAGACTGATTTCCAGAGTGGTTGTACAAGCTTGCAATCCCACCAACAATGGAGGAGTGTTCCTCTTTCTCCACATCCTCGCCAGCATCTGCTGTCACCTGAATTTTTGATCTTAGCCATTCTGACTGGTGTGAGGTGGAATCTCAGGGTTGTTTTGATTTGCATTTCCCTGATGATTAAGGATGTTGAACATTTTTTCAGGTGTTTCTCTGCCATTCGGTATTCCTCAGGTGAGAATTCTTTGTTCAGTTCTGAGCCCCATTTTTTAATGGGGTTATTTGACTTTCTGGAGTCCACCTTCTTGAGTTCTTTATATATATTGGATATTAGTCCCTTATCTGATTTAGGATAGGTGAAGATCCTTTCCCAATCTGTTGGTGGTTTTTTTGTCTTATTGATGGTGTCTTTAGCCTTGCAGAAGCTTTGTAGTTTCATGAGGTCCCACTTGTCAATTCTCGATCTTACAGCACAAGCCATTACTGTTCTATTCAGGAATTTTTCCCCTGTGCCCATATCTTCAAGGCTTTTCCCCACTTTCTCCTCTATAAGTTTCAGTGTCTCTGGTTTTATGTGAAGATCCTTGATCCACTTAGACTTGACCTTAGTACAAGGAGATAGGAATGGATCGATTCGCATTCTTCTACATGTTAACAACCAGTTGTGCCAGCACCATTTGTTGAAAATGCTGTCTTTCTTCCACTGGATGTTTTTAGCTCCCTTGTCGAAGATCAAGTGACCGTAGGTGTGTGGGTTCATTTCTGGGTCTTCAATTCTATTCCATTGGTCTATTTGTCTGTCACTATACCAGTACCATGCAGTTTTTATCACAATTGCTCTGTAGTAGAGCTTTAGGTCCGGCATGGTGATTCCACCAGAGGTTCTTTTATCCTTGAGAAGAGTTTTTGCTATCCTAGGTTTTTTGTTATTCCAGATGAATTTGCAGATTGCACTTTCTAATTCGTTGAAGAATTGATTTGGAATTTTGATGGGGATTGCATTGAATCTGTAGATTGCTTTTGGCAAGATAGCCATTTTTACAATGTTGATCCTGCCAATCCATGAGCATGGGAGATCTTTCCATCTTCTGAGATCTTCTAGAATTTCTTTCTTCAGAGACTTGAAGTTTTTATTATACAGATCTTTCACTTCCTTAGTTAGAGTCACGCCAAGATATTTTATATTCTTTGTGACTATTGAGAAGGGTTTTGTTTCCCTAATTTCTTTCTCAGCCTGTTTATTCTTTGTGTAGAGAAAGGCCATTGATTTGTTTGAGTTAATTTTATATCCAGCTACTTCACTGAATCTGTTTATCAGGCTTAGGAGTTCTCTGGTGGAATTTTTAGGGTCACTTATATATACTATCATATCATCTGCAAAAAGTGATATTTTGACTTCATCTTTTCCAATTTGTATCCCTTTGATCTCCTTTTGTTGTCGAATTGCTCTGGCTAGGACTTCAAGTACAATGTTGAATAGGTATGGAGAAAGTGGACACCCTTGTCTAGTCCCTGATTTTAGAGGGATTGCTTCAAGCTTCTCACCATTTACTTTGATGTTGGCTACTGGTTTGCTGTAGATTGCTTTTATCATGTTTAGGTATGGGCCTTGAATTCCTGATCTTTCCAAGACTTTTATCATGAATGGGTGTTGGATCTTGTCAAATGCTTTTTCCGCATCTAACGAGATGACCATGTGGTTTTTGTCTTTGAGTTTGTTTATATACTGGATTACGTTGATGGATTTCCGTATATTGAACCATCCTTGCATCCCTGGGATGAAACCTACTTGGTCAGGATGGATGATTGTTTTGATGTGTTCTTGGATTCGGTTAGCAAGAACTTTATTGAGGATTTTTGCATCAATATTCATAAGGGATATTGGTCTGAAGTTTTCTATCTTTGTTGGGTCTTTTTGTGGTTTAGGTATCAGAGTAATTGTGGCTTCATAGAATGAGTTGGGTAGAGTACCTTCTGTTTCTATTTTGTGGAATAGTTTGTGAAGAACTGGGATTAGATCTTCTTTGAAGGTCTGATAGAACTCTGCACTAAACCCATCTGGTCCTGGGCTTTTTTTAGTTGGGAGACTATTAATGACTGCTTCTATTTCTTTGGGGGATATAGGGCTGTTTAGATCATTAACCTGATCTTGATTCAACTTTGGTACCTGGTATCTGTCTAGGAACTTCTCCATTTCATCCAGGTACTCCAGTTTTGTTGAGTATAGCCTTTGGTAGAAGGATCTGATGGTGTTTTGGATGTCTTCAGGATCTGTTGTTATGTCTCCTTTTTCATTTCTGATTTTGTTAATTAGGATGCTTTCCCTGTGCCCTCTGGTGAGTCTGGCTAAGGGTTTATCTATCTTGTTGATTTTCTCAAAGAACCAACTCCTTGATTGGTTGATTCTTTGAATAGTTTTTCTTGTTTCCACTTGGTTGATTTCACCCCTGAGTTTGATTATTTCCTGCCGTCTACTCCTCTTGGGTGAATTTGCTTCCTTTTGTTCTAGTGCTTTTAGGTGTGTTGTCAAGCTGCTAATGTGTGCTCTCTCTAGTTTCCTTTTGGAGCCACTCAGAGCTATGAGTTTTCCTCTTAGAGATGCTTTCATTGCATCCCATAAGTTTGGGTATGTTGTGGCTTCATTTTCATTGAACTCTAAAAAGTCCTTAATTTCTTTCTTTATTCCTTCCTTGACCAAGGTATCATTGAGAAGAGTGTTGTTCAGTTTCCACGTGAAGGTTGGCTTTCTCTTATTTATTTTGTTATTGAAGATCAGCCTTAGTCCATGGTGATCTGATAGGATGCATGGGAAAATTTCAATATTTTTGTATCTGTTGAGGCCTGTTTTGTGACCAATTATGTGGTCAATTTTGGAGAAGGTACCATGAGGTGCTGAGAAGAAGGTATATCCTTTTGTTTTAGGATAGAATGTTCTGTAGATATCTGCCAGATCCATTTGATTCATAATTTCTGTTAGTTTCACTGTGTCCCTGTTTAGTTTCTGTTTCCATGATCTGTCCATTGGTGAAAGTGGTGTGTTGAAGTCTCCCACTATTATTGTATGAGGTGCAATGTGTGCTTTGAGATTTACTAAAGTTTCTTTAATGAATGTGGCTGCCTTTGTATTTGGAGCATAGATATTCAGGATTGATAGTTCCTCTTGGAGGATTTTACCTTTGATGAGTATGAAGTGTCCCTCCCTGTCTTTTTTAATGACTTTGGGTTGGAAGTCAATCTTATCAGATATTAGAATGGCTACTCCAGCTTGTTTCTTCATGCCATTTGCTTGGAAAATTGTTTTCCAGCCTTTCATTCTGAGGTAGTGTCTATCTTTTTCTCTGAGATGAGTTTCCTGTAAGCAGCAAAATGTTGGGTCTTGTTTGTGTAGCCAGTTTGTTAGTCTATGTCTTTTTATCGGGGAGTTGAGTCCATTGATATTAAGAGATATTAAGGAAAAGTAATTGTTGTTTCCTGTTATTATTGTTGTTAAAGTTGGCATTTTGTTCTTGTGGCTGTCTTCTTTTAGGTTTGTTGAGGGATTACCTTCTTGTTGTTTCTAGGGCGTGGTTCCTGTCCTTGTATTGGTTTTTTTCTGTTATTATCCTTTGAAGGGCTGGATTCGTGGAGAGATAATGTGTGAATTTGGTTTTGTCGTGGAATACTTTGGTTTCTCCATCTATGTTAATTGAGAGTTTGGCTGGGTATAGTAGCCTGGGCTGGAATTTGTGTTCTTTTAGTGTCTGTATAACATCCGTCCAGGATCTTCTGGCTTTCATAGTCTCTGGTGAAAAATCTGGTGTAATTCTGATAGGCTTGCCTTTATATGTTACTTGGCCTTTTTCTCTTACTGCTTTTAGTATTCTATCTTTATTTAGAGCATTTGTTGTTCTGATTATAATGTGTCGGGAGGTATTTCTTTTCTGGTCCAGTCTATTTGGAGTTCTGTAGGCTTCTTGTATGTTCATGGGCATCTCTTTCTTTAGATTTGGGAAGTTTTCTTCTATAATTTTGTTGAAGATGATTGCTGGTCCTTTGAGTTGAAAATCTTCATTCTCATCCACTCCTATTATCCGTAGGTTTGGTCTTCTCATTGCGTCCTGTATTTCTTGGATGTTTTGAGTTAGGATCTTTTTGCATTTTACATTTTCCTTGATTGTTGTGCCGATGTTCTCTATAGAATCTTCTGCACCTGAGATTCTCTCTTCCATCTCTTGTATTCTGTTGCTGATGCTCGTATCTATGGTTCCAGATTTCTTTCCTAGGGTTTCTATCTCCAGCGTTGCCTCATTTTGGGTTTTCTTTATTGTGTCTACTTCCCTTTTTAGGTCTAGTATGGTTTTGTTCATTTCCATCATCTGTTTGGATGTGTTTTCCTGTTTTTCTGTAAGGACTTCTACCTGTTTGATTATGTTATCCTGTTTTTCTTTAAGGATTTGTAACTCTTTAGCTGTGTTCTCCTGCAATTCTTTAAGGGATTTTTGTGCTTCCTCTTTATTGTCTTCTGCCTGTTTAGCAGTGTTCTCCTGCATTTCTTTAAGTGTGTTATTAAAGTCCTTCTTGAAGTCCTCTATCATCATCAGGAGATATGCTTTTAAATCTGTGTCTAGCTTTTCCGGTGTGTTGGGGTGCCCTGGACTGGGCGAAGTGGGGGTGCTGGGTTCTGATGATGGTGAGTGGTCTTGGTTTCTGTTAGTAAGATTATTACATTTACCTTTCGCCATCTGGTAATCTCTGGGGTTAGTTGTTATCGTTGTCACTGTTTAAAGATTGGAGCAGAAGCTGTGTTCCACTCACCAGCAGTCCCAAAATCCTGCGGTGGGGGTCGTGGGTAGCTGGCGGGTGTCAGGCAACCCTGCTCTCCCGCTACCCTGGCGCTGATCCGGCTGGATGAGGCCTGTGGCCCTACTCAGGCCGGTTTCTGCTTCCCTAACTAATGCAGTCTCAGGTCCAGAGCACTTGGATTGGAGCAGAAGCTGTGCTCCACTCACCAGAAGTCTTAAGATCCTGTGGCGGGTGTTGTGGGTAGCTGGCGAGTGTCAGCAGACCCTGCGCCCCAGCTGCCCTGGTGCTTTTCTGACTGGAAGAGGGTTGTGGCCCTATGTAGGCCGGATTCCTCTCTCCCCAACCAGAGCAGTCTCAGGTCCTGCGTTTTTGGACTGGAGCAGAAGCTGTGTTCCACTCCCCAGCAGTCCCAAAATCCTGCGGCGGGGGTCGTGGGTAGCTGGCGGGTGTCAGGCAACCCTGCGCTCCCGCTACCCCGGCGCTGATCCGGCTGGATGAGGCCTGTGGCCCTACTCAGGCCGGTTTCTGCTTCCCTAACTAATGCAGTCTCAGGTCCCGCGCAATTGGATTGGAGCCAAGATGTACTTTCTTATATGTGTCCCTAAACTCTAAACATCACCCAGAGGTTTTAATATTTATATTAGTAATATAATATAGTTATAATATACTTAATTATAGTTAATAATGATATAATTAACAACAATGTAACTAACATAATATAATTAATATATTAACAAGTGACATAGCACCCACATTTTTCATTCACCTATGCTAAAACTTATAACAGCATGTTTTCTTGACTTTGCAACATTCTATATTAAAGGAAATCCCTGAATTTATGATGTCCATAATCTAAATAATTGTAGCCCTTCATTAAAAGTAAGGGCTGTGTGTATACTGCAACCATTAGGTTTCTGTGGCAGGAAGCACAAAGTTAAGAAATAATAAGGTGAAAGTGTAGAGCAAAGAGATGCAAGAAGGACAAAACAGACACTGAGACATTAGTGACGACAGCAACATAATAAAGCTCACACTCCTTCATGATTACTGCTCACTTAGCATATTAACGTATCTAGGTCCACATCAATTCTAGGGGTCTGACACTATAATAAACTGAGGCATTTAGCACCAAGGAAACTGAAGCACAGACTCATTGTGTTTAGAAAAACACAGAGGCGTGATAGATTATGAATAATGTAATCTAGGTACTTTGACGCCACTGCCAAGGTTCCAGTTACCACCATAGATGCTAGCAGAAGATTCCAAATTGAAAGAAGTTAATTTAACAACAAGGCTAACTTAGTCACACACACATACACACACACAGTACTTGTATACACACATAAGTGTGAATACATACATATATTTGAACACATAAATTTATGTGAATACATACACTCATGTACACACATATATACCCAACATGCTGTTCTTTATTTCACGTGGAAAGCATTTATGTTTGTTTAAAAAAAAGTACTAATAAATATAAGAACTTAATATGTATATGACAACAGACAACATGAGAATCTGCAAACAGCAGGACAGGTTACTAAAAATGTCTAAACAACTCATAAACTCACTTTATTAGCTATAATAAAAATCTCTAGTGCAGCTATGAGCACAGTGCCATCAACAATGACATGAACAGGTGAGGCATGTGACATATATCTGATTCAGATATCCATCTATAAGAGGATAGACACTTGCCCTTATATTTCCTGTAATCATTCCAGAATTTTAACATAAAATCAAACTTGTGATAACAATCTCGTACCTTTTCTTTTACAATTTTGGCTAGATAACACTACATTTAAATTTCTTTCACAGTACTTTTGTTTAAATACATAAATCCTGACAAGATCAACCCAAACTAGTAACTTGAAGAGTTGCCGAGTACCCAGTGAAGTGCTACATTTTCAAGAAATCACTCAAATCATTTAAGAGTAGGTCATCACTCAATGAGAACGCATAACATAATACAGTTAGTACATGCTGTGAGGTTAGGAGCTAGTCAGTAATGAGGCCTGAAAATACCTGCTTAAAAAAGGAAAACTATACTTCTCACCCCCCATCCCTGCCCCAATAGCAGCATCTAAATTACAGAACTTCCAAAGAAAATGGAATCTGGAGGCATGGTCTTCTGGTAGAGTGCTTGCCTGGCTTGCATAAAGCCCTGGGTTCCAGCAACAGATTTACTAGATGCTGTAATCCCAGCACTTGGTAGGTGAGGACAGAAGAATCAGAAGTTCAAGTTTGAGACAGATTCAGGTTACATTATACTGTGTCTACACATACACACACACACACACACACACACACACACACACACACACACACACTCGAGTATAAGAATTAAGCATATGATTGAAAACCATGGGACTTTATGAAGGGAGAGAACTGGGTAGAAACAAACAATGCATAGATACAACTAAATAGACAGGTAGTTGCTTTTTTAAAATTCTCATGCATCACCATTCAGAGACTGCCCCACCTGGGGGTCCATCCCATATACAGCCACCAAACCCGGACACTATTGTGGATGCTGGGAAATGCTTGCTGATGGAAGCCTGATATGGCTATCTCCTGAGAGGCTCTGCAAGAGCCTGACGAAGACACAGGCAGAAGCTCACAGTCAACCATTGGACTGAACTCAGGGGTCCCTGATGGAGGAGTTGGAGAAGGGACTGAAGGAGCTGAGGGGGTTTGCAGCCCCATGGGGGGGGAGCAACAGTGTCAACAAGCCAGACCCCCGGAACTGCTGGGGACTGGAGCACCAACCAAAGAATACCCATGGTGCTGGCCACATATGTGGCAGTGGATGGCCTTGTTGGACATTAGTGGGAGGAGAGGCCCTTGGACCTAAGAGTGTTCGATGCCTCAGTGTATGGGAATGCCAGGGCTTAAGGACTGGAGTGGATGGGTGGGGAGCACCCTTATAGCGGCAGGGGGAGGGGGAACAGATAGGGGAGTTCCAAAGGGGAGACCTGGAAAGAGGAAAACATTTGAAATGTAAATAAAGAAATTATCCAATCAAAACAAAACAAAACAAAAACAAAAACAAAAATAAAAAACATTAAGGGGATATGGCTAATAGCAAAGCAAAAAAAAAATCTCATGCATGGAATATTTAAAGTATTACTTAAATAAATTCTAAATAGTTTACATCCAATGCCATAATGTTTATATCTAGTTAAACAACTAAAAGAAAATGATTTTGTTCCTGTAAGGAATTCATGGTAGATTCATCAGTTAGTTTTGTTAATTCAACTATTTAAATATTCATCATTTTCACTATTGAGTGTTACAAAGTCATTATCATACAAGTTTATAGCTACTTTCAGCATATTGCCCATATTCCCTGCTCACTCCTTTTTTCACCATCCACCCTCACATTAAAATCTCACTTCTTCTTTCACTCACTTCTACTTTCATGTCATCAGTACACATATGATATAATGTTCTTTCTTAACTACTCTGTGTGTTTTATGATCGCCATTTTTTAAAAAAGTCCCATGGTGGTTTTTAAAGCAAAGATACAAAGTATGGTGTCCATGACTAACCCATAGACTAAGCAGGAACGTTTGGTAAGAATGACTCATGTGTGAGTCAACAGTTAGTAGGGCTAAGATTAATGTCATTTGATTTTAAGAATATCAACACCCCAGGACAACAGTACAAAAAGCACATTACATGAAGAAACACAATCGACAAGTTACTTTAAAAAAAAACTGTGCCTTGCAAGCTTGCTGTATGAAGTCATCTGGGATGCCATCTCAAAATGCAGATTCCTGAATCCTCCTGATACTGCTTTGTACAAATCATACAATTCTACTTTCTTAATGCATTCCCAGCTGACTCATTCTCAAGTAACACAGAGTATGAATCACTGTGTGGAAAGACATCCTCAAACTTTGCTTTCCATCACAATCATCTGGGAAGAGTCCAACCTCAGTGCCCAGGTCATGCACCACACTAAAACGCAATCTCTGAGTATAGGGAATAGGCATCTGTAGTGTCAGGAATGTCCCAGATGTCTCCAAAGTGAACCAAAATTTAAGCACTGGTTTTGACAAGTAACAAGTTTTAACCCTGATACTGAATTCAGTTTCCCTGATATCACAGCATATTCAACTTGAGACCTTTAACAATAACAACAAAGAAAATAGCTGATACCCAGTTAATCACTGTGGAGACAAAAATACTAACACACTAATATAAGTGATGTTAAACATAGTTTAAAAACACAAAAATAAAAGATTAAATTACAGTAAGCATATAAAGACATCAACAAATGTGTCTACATAAAGACAGAAAAGAAAACAATCTAGGAAGTTTTACAGAGAGGGAGGTTACTAAGTAAATTCTTCATTCATAAAAAAAAGAATTCTCATGATATTGCTCTGAATGTGTCTAAACTAGTGCCACTAAATAACACAATGACATAATAATGTGTGTTAGAGAATTTTTTGTAGCATTACAATATTATAACATTTTGGGAATATTTACATATTGAAGCAAACTGTCTATCTGAACAACACCATCCCCACAAGGTGCTGACACAGGAGACACAGATGTCATAAACTGTAAATTTGACTTCAGTCATTTCTAAAATTAACAGGTCATTTGATTTGCGGCAAGTGGCTTACAAATGATGTAGGATCTTTCATTTGTAGCAGCAGCATCTTTCATTTCATGATGTGGTATTTCTTCATTTTATTTTTACCTTTACTCCCTTTTGCATTGATTCCTGGTCCTGCTGGTCTCTCAAGTTTCCTGCAAGTAAGGTTTGCTTACTTTCTTGTCACAAAAACGTGATTTTGTGAGTCTATATAAATCTAGGAGACAAGAAATAAGATAAAAACATATCTGCCTTTCTGAGCCAGGTTTAATTCTTTGTATGATTTGCTCAAGCTGCACCTATCTTCATGCAAATGAATGGAATTTCACTATTTGCAGCTGAAAAGGCGATTATGCACGCATTTTCTAGTAATTCCTCTACTCCTAGGCACCTAGGTTGCTTCTATAACATAGCTTTTGTGAATGGTGTGGAGTTAACATTGATGTACAAGAATCTCTGTGATACACTTACTGGAGTTCTTGAAGTAACCACCCAAGAATGATATAAGATGGTTCATTTGATGGATTGATTTTTAATTATTTTGAGGAAATTCCGTATTGATTTCCATAGGGACAATACTAGATAACAACCCCAACAGCTATGTCTGAGCGTTCTGTGTTGTCCACATTCCTGCCAGGATACCTGATTTATCTGTTTTCATAATCATCGACATCCCAACTGATAGAATCTCACTGTAGCTTTATTCAAATTTCTCTAATGGCTATAAGCTAGGAAGGTTGATGGTTTTGCATGTTTACTGGACATTTGTTTCATCATTTCAGAACTGGCTGTGTTTATTGATTGTGTTATTAGATTTACTCTTTGGGTTTTTGAGATCTTTGGATACTCTAAACATTAATTTCATGTCAAATGTATATCTAGCAAAGATATTATTTTACCTATTCTGTACATTCTGTCTTCATTTCATTAACTGTTTCCTCTGCTGTGCAGAACTGTTTTAATTTTATGAAATCCCACTTGTCAGCTGCTGGCATTGCTTCCTGAAATCCTGTACATTTAGTTTCCACCCAAATCTTGAAGGGTTTTTCCCTTTTCTTTCTTTTTTTTTTTTTTCTCAGTTGCAGAGTTTTGGTTCTTAAAATCTTTGGTATATATATTTAGGTGTATTTTATGCAAAGTGATAAATGGGGGTCTAGTTTCTTTAGTGCACATGGATATACCTCTTTCTCCAGCACCAGTTGTTAAAGAGCCTGTCTTTTCTCCAATGTGTATTTTTTCAAACATTGTAAAATCAGGTAGCTGTACCTGGTGGGTTTATTTCTGAGCCCTCTATGTTGTTGCTTCCTCCAGGTACTATTCCTCAAATTCCTCACATGTCCCCACCCACCCTCAAGTGGATAACCTCATGTTCTTTGATTATAGTTATTACATATGTATGTGTAATACATACGTATTGTATATGTATATATATGTATATGTATGTATGTATGTATGTATATGTGTGTGTGTGTGTATGTGTGTGTGTGTGTGTGTGTTCTGCAGATGTTATTTGGGTGTATATGTTCTCAGGGATACGCACTGGATAAACAAATACCTACTGATCATTCACTAAACAATAAAGGGCTCATCCCTAAGACAGGCTAATTTTCCTTCTTCTTTTAGGTCATTAGTTACCTGTAATCTTTGTCCCATGTTAATATTTACACTGATATTGCCATTGTTCCAGTCTTGTTTATGTAGCAATTTCTAGGATGGACTACTTTACAGCAAAATTTTTGGTATTCTGACTCTTACAGTCTTTCCACCCCCTTTCCCTTGGTGTTCCCTTAGCTGATCTTTACCAATGCCAAGCTGTGATACAGATGTATCTACTGGAGACTAGAACCCCATGATACAACCATTTCTGTATTGTGTCCAGTTGTGTTTCCGTGATGGTCTACGCTTACTGTAAAAAATGGCTTATTTGTGGGTATAAAGATAATTCTTTACTACATTCTCGATCTTATCTCAAGCAAGCACATATATGTGCACATAAATTAAAAATAAATAAAATCACTGTAAAAGAAATTTGCATCACGGTTCATCAAACAGATTGGTCTATTATGTTCTTTCTTCTGTCATTCTTTGGTTATATTTGGTTTAATTCTTTGAGAGTCTGGTAGAATATATCAGTGAATGTGTGTGGCCCTGATCTTTTTTTTGATTAGTTAGGCAAAGGGTCAGTTAATTAGGCCTTTTTATCTATTGATTTGGGGTTGGGCTTATTTCTGTTTCTTTTTCTAAGCACCTAAAATATTATTGGAGATCTGTCTAATATTATCAATGTAAACAGTTATACCTTTAGCATTCTCTCTTGGTATTGCTTTATTATAGCCCATAGGTTTTCATGCACTGTGGTTTCATTTTCATTCAGTTCAAGGATGTTTATTTCTTTATTGATTTCTACAATATTCATCATCCAAAACTATGTTGATTTCCATGAGTGTGTATATGTCATTTGCTGTTGATTTCCAGTTTTATTTCACGGTGGTCATATAGAACATAGACATTGTTCAATTTTCTTATATGTAACATATTTTTGTGTTCTTTTACATAATGTAACTTAGACAAACTTCTATGTGCTGCTTAAAAGTGGATATTCATCAAAATTTGGATAGAAAATCCAATATATATCTGTTATATTCATTAGTTTGATTATACCATTTAACTCAAATATTTCTGTTTATTTTTGTTGTAATAACCTATTGGTGAGAGTGGAATATTGAGGTCTCTACTATTTATTCTATTGATCATTGGTGTTTTCTGTGTTTTTATTTATAGTATTATTTGCTCATGAAATTTAGTGAAGTATGTATATACTTAAATTCAGAATGTCCTCTTGGTGGGTTATTCCATTAAGTGGTAGAAAGTGATATTCTTTATTTCCTTCTGACTGATTTTGGCCTCTTTCTATCTTGTCAGATAGAACAGTGACACCTGCTGTGTTTCCTAGGTTCATCTGCGTGGAAAACATTTCTCCATCCTTTCACCCTAAGGGACTGTCTGTTTTTTATGGTGAAATGCATTTCTTGAAGGCAATAGAGAGTTCTTGCTTTTAAATACAATCTGCTGTCCTGTGTATTTTGATTTAGAAATTAATATTCAGAGTTACAGTGAGTATTTATTCCTGTAATTTTGTTGATTTTCGGTATTTAGTATATTCCTATTGGTGATTTACATAACTACCTTTATATAGTTTATTTACTCCTTCCTGCAGCCTCAGGAATGTGATTCTTGTTCTGTTTGGTATCTTTTGTAAAATAGATTTTAGTGGTCATTAAAACCTTTATCCTGTTTTTATTGTCAACATTTTTCTTTTTTCCTTCAGTTCTGAGAAATACTTTTGCTGCATATAGTAGTCTTGTTGCCAGTTGTTGTCTTTCAGAGCATAGCATATGTCATTCCAAGTCCTCCTGGCTTTTAATTTTTCAGTTGAGATACCAGCTGTTATTATGATGGGCCTATCTTTATATGTCACTTAGCATTTCTCTCTTGAAGCTTTTGATAAACTTTCTTTGTTTTGTATATTAGTGTTTAGTATAATATGATAATGAGATGTTTTATTCTAGTCTTACCCTTTTAATATTCTAAATACCCCCAATAACTAGAAGGGCAGCTTTCCCCTACATTTCAGAAATTAAGTGATATGATTTAACTTAAAATGTTGTCTGTGACTTTCATTATGGAACTATTCTCCATTTTCTATGCTCATGATTTGTATGTTTGGCCTTTTCATAGATATTATTGCACTATAACATATTAATTTATCTTCATCATTATTTCAATATTCTAATTTCTGTACTCTGTCTTCAAGCTATAATATTCTGTACTCCTCCAGATCCATTTTATTGCTGAGGCTTTCTGTGGAGCATTTTATTTGACTTATTGACATTTTCATTTCTAATACCTCATTATGAAATTATCTTTTTCTAGTATTTGTTTTCCCTTATTATGCTGTTGATTCTCTATTTCAGTCAGTTGTTTAAGTTCACTTCCATTTTATTCAATAGTTTATTTTGTCCTACTTTGTTTCTTGGAACATACCTATATATATTCTTTCAAATTATTTCTCTAATATTTCCTCTAACTCACTCTCATCATAAGCAATTACTTTGAGATTAATCATTTTTGAAGCCATAATATTATCTTGGATTCTTGTGTTTCTTGTGTTTTTGCAATGAGACTTGCATACTTGAGGTTAGGTTATTGGGTGGTAATTTGGTGGGTGGGGCATTAACCACTATCTGTGCATATGTTTAAAATGTTTAATGTAGACTCCATTGAATTAAACTGTTAATGTGGGCTGGAGAGATGGCACATTGGTTAAGAACATTGACTGCTCTTCCAACGGTTCTGAGTTCAAATCCCAGCAACCACATGGTGGCTCACAACCATCCGTAATGAGATCTGATGCCTTCTTCTGGGGTATCTGAAGACAGCTACAGCGTACACTTACATATAATAAATAAATAAATTTTAAAACAAATAAGTAAATAAACTGTTAATTTGTCATTGTTTTTCTCTGGTACACACCCGTTCACAGCAACAAATGCAATCTCTAGTACACTTAAAAACAGCAAAATACAATGTGAATAAACAATAAATATTACAGTGTAAAATATAGCAATAATATGTAGTAAACAGACAGCTCCTAACTCCTAATGATTTAAGGAAGTAAGGTACATAAGGCATTAGCTATTGTGAGTAAGAATGAAAAAGGTAGAGGAAGGAAGAGTGAAGATAAGGGGAAAAGAGTAGCTACAGAAAGGTGATATGAGACAATTTGAGTTAAAGGTGGAATGAGAAGAGAGAATGGTGAAGAAATAAATACACTTAACCTAGCCCTTAGGAGCTGAAACACCATGACCCCACAAACAAGGCCAATAAATGTTTGAGTTTGTGAAAAAAAATGAAAGAGAAATGAACAAAAATGTACAAAAGAGGAGGGCATTATAGTTGATCAAGGTCAAGCTAGCCTGATAACATGACACTGGATATTTAAAGAGGGAGAGAGCCTGTAAAGTGCTCTCAGAAAACTTGGTTCAGTTCCCAGCACACATGCTGTAGCTCACACCATCTATAACTCCAGTTCCAAGGGCTCTAATATCCTCCATGCATACCAGGCATTCATGTAGTACATATGCATAAAAGCAGGCAAAACACATATAAGCATAAAATACAAGTAAATAAACTTTTAAAAATAGTAAGTGGTCACCCTCTGTAGCCAGGTGGGACTTCCAGTGGAGGGAGGGGGACAGCAACCCACCAACAAAACCTTCAACCCAATTTGTCTTGCCTACAAGATATGCAGGGATAAAAATGGAGCAAAGGTTGAGGGAATGGCCAACCAATAACTAACCAAATTTGAGACACAGCCCATGTATGAGAGCCAATCCCTGACACTATAAATGATACTCTGCTATGGTTGCAGACAGGAACTGTCTTCTGAGAGGCTTTACCCAGCACCAGATGGAAACAGAATCAGAAACCCATAATCAAACATCAGGCGGTGCTGGGGGAGTCTTGTGGAAGAGTGGGGGATAGAATTCAGAGAGCCAGAGGATCAAGGACACCAGAATAAGATCTACAAAATCAACTAAGCTGGGCCCATGGGAGCCCATTAAGACTGAACCACCAACCAAAGAGCATGTATGAGCTAGATGTAGACATATTTGTAGCAGATGTGCAGCTTGGTCTTCACGTGGATCACCTAACAATAGGAGCAGAGGCTTTCTCTGACTCTGTTGCCTGTCATTGGATCCTCTTCCCCTAAATGGACTGCCTAGTTGGGTCTCAGTGGGAAAGGGTGTGCTTAGACCTACTGCAACTGCAGGATGGGATGGTACCCAAAGGAGGATTCCCCTTTCTCTGAAGAGAAGGGAAAGGGAAAATGGGAGTGAGGGATTTGTAAGGTTGGGACTGTGAGGAGAGAAGGGATGGGGAGGCACCATCAGGATCTAAGGTGGATAAATATTTTTTAAAAAATAACTTAAAAATAAAATAAATGGAGACTAAATATGAAAGAGAGATAAATGGGCCCAAGTTCTAAGATACCAATCACACACCCTAGGTTGATTTTGTGCCAATCAGTAAGTGTTCTTTCATATGACAGGTCACAAATACTGTTCACATCTTTGGGTTGTTCCTCAAGGGTCCATTTTCAATGGGCCCCTACCACCATGGTCCTTCCCATGACAAGAATACTGCTTAGACCCTGTACCTGTGTTTGCCTGAGACTGTAATTACAACCATGCTTCTGCCTTGTTGAATACTGTGTTATAAAGTTTCCAGTTTGCTTTAAATTGCAGACCTCCACCCATCATTACTTCTTCTAATCAACTGTTATCCAACTTTTAATTCCCTAGAGATGCTAGCACACTATGTCTGTGGTTATCTGCCATTTTCCAGAAAATGAACTTTTTTTTTATGATTGTTTTATTGGAATATTTGGTTTGATGGGGTTTGTTTAGTTATTTGTCGCCACACTGTGATTATCAAATCTAGAGCTTCCTGGAAATTTGGTAAGTGCTTTGCCATTGGGCTATATTTGAACACATTGGACTACAATCTGAAGTCAGAATTTTTAAAGTCTTTAGTCAATGCAGTACAAATTTCAGATGAAGTTTATAAATTAAGCAAAAGGCAAAAGGTGATTGAACTGATTTTACCATGTGGCCTGGCTTGACTTCTGTAGAATCAAAGACATAAAAGAATTAGAGGCCTATTTATTGAACAGAAAGTCATAATTTCGAACTAGAAGCCATGACTTACATGATTCCAAATAATCATTTATGTTGTTATAGATTTCTTAAAAGAAAGCCTTGGAATGTATCTGAATCTTCATCTATCCACTTAGTGTGCTTCAGTTTCAGGAATAATTGATTAAACTAAAAATAAACTATGCTACCAAGAAAATACAATGTTCTTGGAATTTCAGGAGCAAATGTATAGATTCTTTTTTTCTCTCTTTTTTTAATTAGATATTTTCCTCATTTACATTTTGAATGCTATCCCCTGTGAGGAGCGGGTGTGGCTGTGGCCCCAAGATGGTGCCCGGGACTGCTGCCAAGTCTTATGACTGGCACCTGACTTCCTCATATCCCTCAAGATAGCCAGGTACCTTGAGCTGCATTGCGCAGATGCACCACAACATCATAAGATCAGATGGTGTGACGAATGTAGTCCTGAGCCAATGAACTGTGCCTATATGGACTGGGGTGATGGGGAGTGGACTAGAGGGTATAAAGGGGGATGGCCGAGAGAGGTTGGAGCATCTTTTTCTGCACATTGTTAAGTTCCTGAATAAACTGCTTTGAGAAGGACATAGGTTTCTTCGCTGGTTGGAGACAGTAGCAACGAGTGGTGGCCCGTACGGGGACGTGACGAGTCCAGAACTCTCGGCAGTCAGGGTAGCCGGCTGGTAAGCTCCCAGGTAAGTGGGACGATTCAAGTTCTTCCTTAGAGACTATTAAGTTCCCGGATTAAGGACTATTGAGGTTCTCAGAGTGAGACAATTAAAGTTACACCAAGCACTATGGGAAACACAATATCAGGACATTCTGTTCTTCAGGCCTTGAAAGACCTTCTAAAGGTGAAAGGAATTGGGCTGAAAAGGGAAACCCTAGAAAAATTTCTGAAGGCAGTAGATCAGGTGGCCCCATGGTTCCCAGTCTCTGGTCACCTTACCAAACCGAGCTGGGAGAAGTTAGGAAAAGATTTGAAGTTTGCAGAGGAACAGGGAATCCTCGCAAAAGGGGTTCTACCGGTATGGAAGTTAGTTTGCAACAGTATAGAGGACAAGGAAAGATGTGGAGCTGAGCTGCAGAAGGGGAATGAGGCTTTGAACCAAGTAAGAGAGGAGAGATCACAGAAGTCCAATGCCGAAAGCAGTTCAAGGGAAGGGGACATGTCTGAAGATGACTTGGAAAGCATAGCGGACAGTTTATAAAACGTGAAAGGGCTGATGCGGCCGACACCTTATGCTCCCGAGGCGCCACAGGACGTAGTTTGCATCCAGAAGCATGGCAAGAGCAAAGTGCTCACTGCTTCCCAGGACATGTGATGAAGTATTCTTCACTAACTACACACATATATTAGTACATCTTACACTGCACAGCTGAGCTGCATTTGCCAGGACTACATAGAGAAAAACACACCGAAAAATTTCTGGTGATGTGCTGCAGCTGTTTTTATTGACTCAGGCTGATTGACAGAGTGATGTCATCTGACACAGATGCAAGTCCTGAGGCAAGGCATGTGATAAGACAAGACCCATGGAAGACATGTGATGTTTTGAAGGAGTATAAAACACAATCAATGGAGTATAAAACACTCAAGGAGTATAAAACACACACAGATGCCAGGAAAGCAAGAGGTTCCCAGGACCCAACAGGGATGACATTAGATGAAATACCCAAAAAAGGGGAGAGAAAAACTGTAGAGACCACCTCCAGTAGATAGGCAAGGACCCTGGTTGAGAAATGTGCCTACCCACCCATCTCACAAATATTAACAAAGAATTGTTCCTGTCTAAAGGAAATGCAGGGACAAAGAGTGGAACAGACTAAAGAAAAGGCCATCCAGAGACTGCCCCACATAGGGATTTATCCCATCTGCAGACACCAAACCCAGACACTATTGCTGATGCCAAGAAGCTCTTGCTGACAGAAGCCTGGTATGGCCTGTCCCCTGAGAGACTCTGCCAGAGCTGAACCAATACAGATGCAGATACAGACAGCCAAGCATCAGACTAAATACAGGGACCCCAATGGAGGAGTTAGGGACAAGGACTAAACGAGCCAGAGGGGTTTGCAACCCTGTAGGAAGAACAACAATATCACCCAACCAGACCTGACCTACCACCCCCCCCAGAGCTCCCAGGGACTAAACCACTAACCAAAGAATAAACATGGAGGGACCCATGGCTCTAGCTGCATATGTAGCAAAGAATGGCCTTGTCTGGCATCAAAGGGAGGAGAGGCCCTTTGTCCTGTAAAGGCTCTATGTCCCCAGCATAGGGGAATGCTAGGGTGGTGAGGAAGGAGGGGGGATGGGAAGGCTCCCTCATAGAAGCAGGGGGAAGAGAATAAGATAGGGGGTTTGCAGAGGGGAAACCAACCTGAAAGGGGATAACATTTGAAATGTAAATAAATAAAATAACCAATAAAAACTAATAAAGGCATGCACCACCAAAAAAAAAAAAAAAAAGAAAAGAGGAAAAAAAGAAAAAGAAAAAGAAAAAAACCACTGATAATCACTTAGTTGAAAGAGGCATGGCAGAGAACATCTCTTGGCATCCCAGCTAGTCCAGTCCCTCCTGCTGAATCATGCCAATTCAGCTGAGGCCTAGCTGTTCCTGCTAGGTCATCCCACTGCTGCTGCTATTCCAGCACTACTGAATTGGACTGCTGGTGTATCTGTGAAGTGTTTGCAAGTGGACTGAGCTACTGACCTGTCAACTGAACTGCTGATTTTCTGACTATGCAGATGGGATCTGCTCCAAAGAACCTTTCTACAGAAAGCCCACATACACGTGGAAAGAACCTTCCTACAGAAAGCCCACATACACGTGGAAAGAACCTTCCTACAGAAAGCCCACATACACGTGGAAAGAACCTTCCTACAGAAAGCCCACATACAAGTGGAAAGAACCTTTCTACAGAAAGCCCACATACACGTGGAAGTGGAACAACTCAATGATAACTTGGTCAAGGAAGAAATAAGGAAAGAAATTTAAAACTTTTTAGAATTTAATAAAAATAAAGGCATAACATGCCCAAACTTATGGAACACAATCAAAGCAGTGCTAAGAGGAAAACACATAGCTCTGAGTACCTCCATAAAGAAATTGGACCACAGTGTCCAAGAAGAAAGAAGACCGAAGTGTGGAAGCTTCAGTCCTTAATAGAAGGGGAAGCAAAATACTCACAGAAGGAAATACAGAGACAAAATGTGGAGCAGAAACTGAAGGAAAGGCCTTCCAGAGACTGCCCTACCTGGGGATTCATCCCATATACTAACACCAAACCCAGAAATTGTTGTGGATGCCAAGAAGTGCTTGCTGACAGGAGCCTGATATAGCTGTCTCCTGAGAGGCTCTGCCAGTGCCTGACAAATACAGAGACAGATGCTCACAGCCAACCATTGGACTGAGCACAGGGTCCCCAATGGAGGAGTTAGATAAAAGACTGAAGGAGCCGAAGGGGTTTGCAACCCCATAGGTAGAACAACAATATCAACCAACCACAACTCCACCCACCCACCCAAATCTCCCAGAGACTAAACCACCAACCAAAGAGTACACGTGGAGTGACCCATGGCTCCAGCCACATATGTAGCAGAGATTGGCCTTGTCAGTCATCAATGGGAGGAGACGTCCTTGGTCCTGTGAAGACTTAATGGCCCAATGTAGGGGAATGCTGGGGCAGGGAGGCAGGAGTAGGTGGGTGGGAGAGTACCCTCATAGAAGCAGGTGGAGGGGAGATGGGATAGGGAATTTCAATAAGGAAAACCAGAAAAGGGGATAACATTTGAAATATAAATAAAGAAAACATCCAATAAAAGAAAAAAATTACAAAGAGCATACACTACCAATTTAACAACAGATCTGAAAGCTCTAGAACAAAAAGAAGCAAATACACACAAGAGGAGTAGAACAGCAGGAAATAATCAAACTCGAGGCTGCAATCAACCAAGTAGAAACAAAGAGAACTATATAAAGAATCAACCAAACCAGGAGCAGGTTCTTTGAGAAAATCAACAAGATAGATAAACCCTTAGCCAGACTAACTAGAGAGCACAGGGACAGTATCCTAATTAACAAAATCAGAAATGAACAGGGAGGCATAACAACAGAACCTGAAGAAATTGCAAAAATTAACATATCTTACTACAAAAGCCTTTACTCAACAAAACTGGAAAATCTAGATGAAAACCATGATTTTCTAGACAGATAGCAGATACCAAAGTTAAATCAGGATCAGATAAACCATCTAAACAGTCCCATAACCCCTACAGAAATAGAAGCAGTCATTAAAAGTCTCCCAACCAAAAAAAGCCCAGGGCCAGATGGGTTTAGTGTAGAATTCTATCAGACCTTCAAAGAAGACATAATACCAATACTTCTCAACTACTCTATAAAATAGAAACAGAAGGAACACTATCCAATTTGTTCTATGAAGCCACAATTGCACTGATACCTAAATCACACAAAGACCCAACAAAGAAAGAGAACTTCAGACCAATTTCCCTCGTGAATATTGATGCAAAAATACTCAATAAAATTCTTGCATACTGAATCCAAGTAAACATCAAAATGATCATTTACCATGATCATGTAGGCATCATCCTAAGGATGCAGGTATAGTTCAATATACAGAAATCCATCAATGTAATCCACTATATAAACAAACCCAAAGAGGGGAAAAAAACACATGATCATCTCATTAGATGCTGAAAAAGCCTTTGACAAAATACAACACACCTTCATGTTAAAAGTATTGAAGAGAGCAAGAATTCAAAGTGCATACCTAAATATAATAAAAGCAATATTCAGCAAACCAATAACCAACATCAAACTAAATGGAGAGAACCTTTAAAACAGGTCCACTTCCCCTGTATTCTTTCTTTTCCACTACCTCTTGTGGGTGGTAGACAAGAAGGGAGGTTAAAGCATTTGAGTTGCATCATTAAAAATGGGTTTCAAGCTCTTCCTAGCTGACCAGCACCGGAGTAGCTAGGGCGCAGAGTCGGCTGACACCCGCCAGCTACCCACGACACCCGCCACAGGATTTTGAGACTTCTGGTGAGTGGAACATAGCTTCTGCTCCAGTCCAATCGCGCAGGACCTGAGACTGCTTTGGTTGGGGAGGCAGAAAACCAGCCTGAGTAGGGCCACAAGCCTCTTCCGGTCTGACCAGCACCAGTGTAGCTAGGGCGCAGGGTCAGCTGACACCCGCCAGCTACCCACAACACCCGCCACAGGATCTTGAGACTTCTGGTGAGTGGAACACAGCGTCTGCTCCAATCTTTAAACAGTGACAACCATAACAACTAACCCCAGAGATTACCAGATGGCGAAAGGTAAACGTAATAATCTTACTAACAGAAACCAAGACCACTCACCATCATCAGAACCCAGCACTCCCACTTCGTCCAGTGCAGGGCACCCCAACACACCGGAGAAGCTAGACCCAGATCTAAAAGCATATCTCATGATGATGGTAGAGGACATCAAGAAGGACTTTAATAACACACTTAAAGAAATACAGTAGAACACTGCTAAACAGGTAGAATACATTAAAGGGGAAGCACAAAAATACCTTAAAGAATTGCAGGAAAACACTGCTAAACAGGTAGAAGACATTAAAGAGGAAGCACAAAAATACCTTAAAGAATTGCAGGAGAACACTGCTAAACAGATAGAAGACATTAAAGAGGAAGCACAAAAATACCTTAAAGAATTGCAGGAAAACCAGACCAAACAGGTGATGGAATTGAATAAAACCATCCAAGACCTAAAAAGGGAAGTAGAGACAATGAAGAAAACCCAAATTGAGGCAACGCTGGACATAGAAACCCTAGGAAAGAAATCTGGAACCATAGATGCGAGCATCAGCAACAGAATACAAGAGATGGAAGAGAGAATCTCAGGTGCAGAAGACTCCATAGAGAACATCGGCACGACAATCAAAGAAAATACAAAATCCAAAAAGATCCTAACTCAAAACATCCAGGAAATCCAGGACAAAATGAGAAGACCAAACCTATGGATAATAGGAGTAGATGAGAATGAAGATTTTCAACTCAAAGGACCAGCAAATATCTTCAACAAAATTATAGAAGAAAACTTCCCAAACCTAAAGAAAGAGATGCCCATGAACATACAAGAAGCCTACAGAACTCCAAATAGACTGGACCAGAAAAGAAATTCCTTCCGACACATAATAATCAAAACTACAAATGCACTAAATAAAGATAGAATACTAAAAGCACTAAGGGAAAAAGGTCAAGTAACATATAAAGGCAAGCCTATCAGAATTACACCGGATTTTTCACCAGAAACTATGAAAGCCAGAAGGGCCTGGACAGATGTTATACAGAAACTAAGAGAACACAATTTCCAGCCCAGGCTACTATACCCAGCCAAACTCTCAATTAACATAGATGGAGAAACCAAAGTATTCCACGACAAAACCAAATTCACACATTATCTTTCCACGAATCCAGCCCTTCAAAGGATAATAACAAAAAAAAAAAAAAAAAAAAAAAAAAAAACCAATACAAGGACTGAAACCACATCTTAGAAAAAGCAAGAAGGTAATCCCTCAAAAAACCTAAAAGAAGACAGCCACAAGAACAGAACACCAACTCTAACAACAAAAATAAAAGGAAGCAACAATTACTTCTCCCTAATATCTCTTAATATCAATGGACTCAACTCCCCAATAAAAAGACATAGACTAACAGACTGGGTACAGAAACAGGACCCAACATTTTGCTGCTTACAGGAAACTCATCTCAGAGAAAAAGATAGACACTACCTCAGAATGAAAGGCTGGAAAACAATTTTCTAAGCAAATGGTAGGAAGAAGCAAGCTGGAGTAGCCATCATAATATCTGATAAGATTGACTTCCAACCCAAAGTCATCAAAAAAGACAAGGAAGGGCACTTCATTCTCATCAAAGGTAAAATCCTCCAAGAGGAAATATCAATTCTGAATATCTATGCTCCAAATACAAGGGCAGCCACATTCATTAAAGATACTTTAGTAAAGCTCAAAGCACACATTGCACCTCACACAATAATAGTGGGAGACTTCAACACACCACTTTCACCAATGGACAGATCATGGAAGCAGAAACTAAACAGGGACACAGTGAAACTAACAGAGGTTATGAAACAAATGGATCTGACAGATATCTACAGAACATTTTATCCTAAAACAAAAGGATATACTTTCTTCTCAGCACCTCATGGTACCTTCTCCAAAATTGACCACATAACTGGTCACAAAACAAGCCTCAACATATACAAAAATATTGAAATTGTCCCATGCATCCTATCAGCTCACCAGGGACTAAGACTGATCTTCAATAACAAAATAAATAATAGAAAGCCAACACACACGTGGAAACTAAACAACACTCTTCTCAATGATACCTTGGTCAAGGAAGGAATAAAGAAAGACATTAAGGACTTTCTGGAGTTTAATGAAAATGAAGCCACAACATACCCAAACTTATGGGACACATTGAAAGCATTTCTAAGAGGAAAATTCATAGCTCTGAGTGCCTCCAAAAAGAAACAAGAGAGAGCACACATTAGCAGCTTAACAACACACCTAAAAGCTCTAGAACGAAAGGAAGCAAATTCACCCAAGAGGAGTAGACGGCAAGAAATAATCCAACTCAGGGGTGAAATCAACCAAGTGGAAACAAGAAGAACAATTCAAAGAACCAAACAATCGAGGAGCTGGTTCTTTGAGAAAATCAACAAGATAGATAAACCCTTAGTCAGACTCACTAGAGGGCATAGGGAAAGTATTCTAATTAACAAAATCAGAAATGAAAAGGGAGACATAACAACAGACCCTGAAGAAATCCAAAACACCATCAGATCCTTCTACAAAAGGCTATACTCAACAAAACTGGAGAACCTGGATGAAATGGACAAGTTTCTAGACAGATACCAGGTACCAAAGTTAAATCAAGATCAGGTTAATGATCTAAACAGTCCCATATCCCCTAAAGAAATAGAAGCAGTCATTAATAGTCTCCCAACCAAAAAAGCCCAGGACCAGATGGGTTTAGTGCAGAGTTCTATCAAACCTTCAAAGAAGATCTAATCCCAGTTCTCCACAAACTATTCCAATAAATAGAATCAGAAGGTACTCTACCCAACTCATTCTATGAACCCACAATTACTCTGATACCTAAACCACATAAAGACCCAACAAAGATAAAGAACTTCAGACCAATTTCCCTTATGAATATTGATGCAAAAATCCTCAATAAAGTCCTCGCTAACCGAATTTAAGAACACATCAAAACAATCATCCAACCTGACCAAGTAGGTTTCATCCCAGGGATGCAAGAATGGTTCAATATACGAAAATCCATCAATGTAATCCATTATATAAACAAACTCAAAGACAAAAACCACATGATCATCTCGTTAGATGCTGAAAAAGCATTTGACAAAATCCAACACCCACTCATGATAAAAGTCTTGGAAAGATCAGGAATTCAAGGCCCATACCTAACCATGATAAAAGCAATCTACAGCAAACCAGTAGCCAACATCAAAGTAAATGGTGAGAAGCTGGAAGCAATCCCACTAAAATCAGGGACTAGACAAGGCTGCCCACTCTCTCCCTACCTATTCAACATTGTACTTGAAGTCCTAGTCAGAGCAATTAGACAACAAAAGGAGATCAAGGGAATACAAATCGGAAAAGAAGAACTCAAAATATCCCTTTTTGCAGATGATATGATAGTATACATAAGTGACCCTAAAAATTCCACCAGAGAACTCCTAAGCCTGATAAATAGCTTCGGTGAAGTAGCTGGATATAAAATTAACTCAAGCAAGTCAATGGCCTTTCTGTACACAAAGGATAAACAAGCAGAGAAGGAAATTAGGGAAACAACACCCTTCTCAATAGTCACAAGCAATATAAAATACCTTGGCGTGACTCTCACTAAGGAAGTGAAAGATCTGTATGACAAGAACTTCAAGTCCCTGAAGAAAGAAATTAAAGAAGATCTCAGAAGATGGAAAGACCTCCCATACTCATGGATTGGCAGGATCAACATTGTAAAAATGGCTATCTTACCAAAAGCAATCTACAGATTCAATGCAATCCCCATCAAAATTCCAACTCAATTCTTCAACGAATTAGAAAGGGCAATCTGCAAATTCATCTGGAACAACAAAAAACCTAGGATAGCAAAAACTCTTCTCAAGGATAAAAGAACCTCTGGTGGAATCACCATGCCTGACCTAAAGCTGTACTACAGAGCAATTGTGATAAAAACTGCATGGTACTGGTATAACGACAGACAAGTATACCAATGGAACAGAATTGAAGACCCTGAGATCAACCCACATACCTATGGTCACCTGATCTTTGACAAGGGAGCAAAAACCATCCAGTGGGAAAAAGACAGCATTTTCAACAAATGGTGCTGGAACAACTGGCAGTTATCATGTAGAAGAATGAGAATTGATCCATTCCTATCTCCTTGTACTAAGGTCAAATCTAAGTGGATTAAGGAACTCCACATAAAACCAGAGACACTGAAACTTATAGAGAAGAAAGTAGGGAAAAGCCTCGAAGATATGGGTACAGGGGAAAAATTCCTGAATAGAACAGCAAAGGCTTGTGCTGTAAGATTGAGAATCGATAAATGGGACCTCATAAAGTTGCAAAGCTTCTGCAAGGCAAAAGACACAGTCAATAAGGCAAAAAGACCACCAACAGCTTGGGAAAGGATCTTTACCTATCCTAAATCAGATAGGGGACTAATATCCAATATATATATAAAGAACTCAAGAAGGTGGACTCCAGAAAATCAAATAATCCCGTTAAAAAATGGGGCTCAGAACTGAACAAAGAATTCTCACCTGAGGAATACCGAATGGCAGAGAAGCACCTGAAAAAATGTTCAACATCCTTAATCATCAGGGAAATGCAACTCAAAACAACCCTGAGATTCCACCTCACACCAGTCAGAATGGCTAAGATCAAAAATTCAGGTGACAGCAGAGGCTGGCGAGGATGTGGAGAAAGAGGAACACTTCTTCATTGTTGGTGGGATTGCAAGCTGGTACAACCACTCTGGAAATCAGTTTGGCGGTTCCTCAGAAAATTGGACATAATGCTACCAGAGGATCCAGCAATACCTCTCCTGGGCATATATCCAGAAGATGTTCCAACCGGTAAGAAGGACACATGCTCCACTATGTTCATACCAGCCTTATTTATAATAGCCAGAAGCTGGAAAGAACCCAGATGCCCCTCAACAGAGGAATGGATACAGAAAATGTGGTACATTTACACAATGGAGTACTACTCAGCTATTAAAAGGAATGAATTTATGAAATTCCTAGGCAAATGGATGGATCTGGAGGGCATCATCCTGAGTGAGGTAACATATTCACAAAGGAACTCATGCAATATGTACTCACTGATAAGTGGATATTAGCCCAAAAACTTAGGATACCCAAGATATAAGATACAATTTGTTAAATGCATGAAACTCAAGAAGAATGAAGACCAAAGTGTGGACACTGTGCCCCTTCTTGGAATTGGGAACAAAATACCCATGGAAAGAGTTACAGAGATAAAGTTTGGAGCTGTGAAGAAAGGATGGACCATCTAAAGACCGCCATATCCAGGGATCCATCCCATAATCAGCTTCCAAACGCTGACACCATTGCATACATTAGCAAGATTTTGCTGAAAGGACCCAGATATAGCTGTCTCTTGTGAGACAACGCCGGGGCGTAGCACACACAGAAGTGGATGCTCACAGTCAGCTATTGGATGGATCACAGGGCCCCCAATGGAGGAGCTAGAGAAAGTACCCAAGGAGCTAAAGGGAACTGCAACCCCATAGGTGGAACATTATTATGAACTAACCAGTACCCCAGAGCTCTTGACTCTAGCTGCATTTGTATCAAAAGATGGCCTAGTCAGCTTTCACTGGAAAGAGAGGCCCATTGGACTTGCCAACTTTATATGCCCCAGTACAGAGGAATGCCAGGGCCAAGGGGTGGGGGTGGGTGGGTGGGGGACTGGGGGGGGAGTGTATTGGGGACTTTTTGGATAGCATTGGAAATGTAATTGAGGAAAATACCTAATTTAAAAAAAAGGAAAAAAATGGGTTTCAAAACAATTAAAGTTACAGAATATGATCAAAATATGTATTGTATTAAAATGTCACATGAAACCCATTATTAGGTACAATTAATAAGTCCTAATAAAAACTTTTTAAAATAATCAACAAAATGAATAAGTCTTAAATTAAGCTCACCAAGGAAAAAGATAGACAAGTTATTAAAATCAGCAATGATAGAGGGAACATGTCTATTCTTCTAACACAAATATGAATTATGATAGTCAGGTGTCAAATAATGGCATTTGGTCAGTTATAGGATTGTAGCACCTAAAATGCACAGTGTTTTGGTGTGTGTAAAACTTCATGGTAAAATCAATATAGGGCTACCAGGAGTAGATGCATTTCTAGCAGTTTCATAACTCTATATACATTTCCTTTTATAAGAGTTCCCCCTAAAAATTTTATGCAGCTTCAGGAATGACATCAGACCTGGCTCCAGACATCCAGAAATATCCATAGGACTAAATACATGGAAATACTTAGAGGTTTTTATGCATTTAAGGAACAGACAAGATAGGCATTATGGTCTCTGGCTCAATCCCTACATTGCTGTGTGTACAATTGGTAAAGTTTTATAAAAAGGTTAGATACTATGTGTACAATGTAAACATTATACACATTGTACTTTAAGTTATTGAAAGATATTAAGTCACAATAATATAGCTTTGATGAAAACAACTTACGTTACACAACATAGGTCAGCAAGGTGACAGCACTGCCCCTGTACTGTAGCTAGGATGATGCCATTGGTAAATACAACTTTCTCGGGCATCTCACTATTAGTTTCCAAGCAGTCTGAGAAGCAGAGGCTTTCAACCGACTTTCCCTCTTTGCTGTTTCTATTACCACTCATGAAAACAGCAACAGGATTCAATTGCTACGCTAGAAATTTGGCAGGTTCTCTGTCCAGAAATAAAAGTCTATTATGTAATCCTACATCTTTAAAAGGTCCAGTCTTTTAACAATCTATTAACTATAGAATTTTATTTGAGACATCAGAATCCATTTTTATTTTCCAGGTGAGCATTATGAAATGATCAGAGTTAGTGGTTATGAAGAATTACTCTGGTTTCAACTATCATCATACTAAATCTTCAACGATGCTTTATGTTTCTTTTACGGAATATCAAGAAGTATATCAGTCAGTTACTTCAACATTTAATTAGTTTCTAGAATGCGTTCATTTTTGACCCTGCTTCAGATCTCTGTATCTGTTGTCCTATGGCTGGAATATTTCTTAATCAGCCTATCTAATTAATGAAAGCAAGCCTTCCACTTTATCAAGCTATTCATTCCCTTATGTGATTTCATTACTTGTTTCTTGCTGATATCCTCAGTATCTCCAATTATAATGAAAATTCTGCATGGTAATAAACTCTCTACTACAGTTGGGTGGATGGACAAATGGGTGGATGAATGGACAGGTAGATGGATGGATTCCATGTAATTTAATATTTTATTCCCTAAGAATATCTGAATATACAAAACTAATTGGCTATAAATAATAACCTTTAAGGTAAAATGTATTAAGTATATTACATTTTACCATAATAGAAAAAAATAAAACATTTAGAGGATGTTATATGGTAATACTTGAAATTAAAATAACTCCTAGTCACCTACAAAATAAAATTAACCATAACATCCACGTTGCTAAGTTCTCTAGCTAATTAAGGTCTCACAGTATATTCCTGGTATGTCTGAAAGCTATAATGAATTATAAACATTAAAAAGATGATACCTCATTGATGTTTTGATTTACCTTTCACTGATAATTATGTTGGACAAATTTTGTATCTGTGTTGCACACTGTAGGACCATGAATGTCAGCCTGGTTCCTGGTCGAGCACAGACTGGAAATCCCAGTGACCTGGTTCCAGGCTCTGGCATGAGGCCACAGCACTCCATAGATTTGAGTCCTTCAGTCAAGTAAGGACAATGCTCCAAGTCTGACCACAGGCAAAGGAAGTGACCTGCAGCCACCTAGCCTCAGCCTCAAGACAGATCTTCATTTTAATGAGGTACCTAAAGGATTGGAGGCTTAGCCAATTACGATTTCCTTCCCAGAAACTTCTCCCTGCAAAAAACCCCAGGCTCGCCCCTAAGAAGTAGGGTTCGGTTTCATTCATCTACTTTCTGCCATGACAATGAATGTCTTAAAACCATGGACCGCCTCTTTTCATTGCGATCCACCATGGGGAGCAAGGAGCATGCCTTCGCCTAAAGAACCCAGTAGTCTAATCTCCTACAAAAGGCCTCTCAGCACTCCCAGAGACAGCCTCCATCAAGCCAGCCACTGACAAACCAAGGATTCGGGATCCAGTTGGAGCGCCCCTTTCTCCTTCAGCCCAGGCTAGATACAGCACCACAGGCCCCCACTCTGTTCTCAGCGCTTCTGGGGCAACCAGAGGCATTTGGGCACCCAAGAGCCTCCTTGCAGGCCTGGGACCCCCGAGCCAGCTCCAGCTGTCCCTGGGACCTTAGACTGAGCTTCCCACCCCTGGAGAGGTGTCCTGTGGCTTCCCATAGCCCTACAGCTGCCAGGCAGGCCTGGGGTAAGCACAATCAAAACTTTGGGTGTCCTGCCTCCCCAGGTAGCCCGAGCCCCAGGCAAGCGAATGTGGGATCCCCCTAACCCTACAGCACGTATCTTTTGCCCAGTTTGAAAAATCTGTTTGTATTTTTCCATTGCATTGTTTAGTTCTTCACATATCTTAGACATCCTTTATTACATGGACCATTTCTGTGCGGATTTTGTCAATTATTAGGTTATCTATTCACTGCATTGGCGATTTACTCTTTCCTATGTAGAAACTTTCTCTAGTTTGATGTAATCCCATTTCTCCTCTTTTTGTTTTGTTTTGTTTTGTTTTGTTTTGTTTTGTTTTGTTTTGTTTTGTTTTGTTTTGTTTTTAAATATATATTTTCATTACTTTGTGTTTAGGGACATGTCTAAAGACTCAGTATCAAGGGAAGAAGTTTTTCTATATAGTTGTTAAGTTTGTCAAATTAGGCCTTCTTAAATTAAAATTTTAGTAAGTATATAAAGTAGTGGCTTTTATCCCCGCTTATATCTTTACATTTTGTTTGTTCCCCTTCGCGCTCAGTTTTGCTATTTAAGTCCTTAATATGGTTTGAGTTAGTATTTATAGTTAATGTCAGAAAGGGGCCTAATTTCATGTTCTGCATATGAATAATCACTTTTCTCAACACAGCTTATTTTGTTCTTAGGGCATTGTTTGTTGTTGCTGCTGCAGTTACTATTTAAGATAATATCTCACTTTATAATGCACATTCACCTTGAACTTAATATGTACCTTAGCATAGCTTCAAACTCACAGCAGTCCCTCTGCCTCAGCAGGTCTAATGCTATTTACTGAAGAGACTGTACTTTTCTCCATTGTATTTTATTGGCCCTCTGTTGAGGATCAATTGAGTCAAAATAAGTGGTTTTATTAATAGGGTTTTATATTGTTTCTTTGGTCTGTGTTTCTTTTATTTTCATATACCACACAACTTTAGTTATAATAGCTTTGAAATATACTTTAAAATCAGGAAGTATAAGCTTTCTAGCTTATTCTTTTTGCTCCAGACAGCTTTGCTTACATTAACAGACTGAAGAATAAAAATAATATAATCCAGCAGGAGGAGGGAGGTATAAGGGACTTTTGGGATAGCATTTGAATTGTAAATGAAGAAAATGTCTAATAAAAAATGAAAAAAATATAATCTTCTTGGTCAATGCATAAAGAGCATTTGGTAGAAGTCAACTTTAATTTCTTTCATGATAAAAACTCTCTACAAATTTGTTCTAGGAAAAATGTGTTTCAGTGCAGCAAGGTCAGATATGCTAGCCTACAGTAATTTACAGTGAAATGTAAAGCTTTTTCTCGAAGATTGGAAACAAGACCTGAATGCCTCTATTCAATTAGCAATCCTGGAAAGGGTAATTAGGCAGAAAGAAATCAAAAGCTTTTAAGTAAAAATAGAAAGAAGTAAAACTCTCCATTTGCAGACATGACTTTATATATAGAATTTACACACATAGGATCCCGTTAGTAACTGTCTTGAAAAGAAACCAAGAACATGATATCTCAAATTATTAAAAATAAAATATCTTGGCTCTTAGAGCCAGCCATCAGACTGACCTCAGGGAAACTGGTGCGGGAGCTGGCAGAAGGACTGGAGGAGCAGAGGGGGGTTGCAACCCCATTGGAAGAACAGCATAGGCTGGCCTGAGCATCCAGTTCGCCCAGAGTCTAGACCACCAACCAAAGAGTGTACCTGCAGAGACCCATGGCTCCAGATACATATGTAGCCTTGTCTGACAGCAATGGGAGGGGAGGCTCTTGGTCCCAGGGAGGTTTGATGTCCCAGCGTAGTGGGATGCTGAAGCGGTGGGGCAGGAGAGTGTGAGTGGGTGAGGGAGCACCCTCATAGAGGGAAAGGGGAGGAGGAAGGGCAGATGTGGGATGAGGGGGTAGGTGGAGGGGTAACCGAAAGTGGGATATCATTTGAGATGTAAACGAATGGAATGATTAATAAGAATAAATAAACAAAATATTTTATGATTAATAAGAATAAATAAATAAATAAAATATTTTGATAATAAATTCAACCAAAAACATAAATACATAAACACACACACACTGTAAAAATATAAAATATTGATGAAAGAAGTTGAAAAAAAGGCAGACACAAATGGCCATATTCATTCATTGGAAAATTTAATACTAAGAAATTGAAAAAGAAACAAACAAATGCCCATATTTATTAATTTGAAGAATTACTACTGTTAAAATAATTAGCAGCCTTCAGGCTTAGTGTAATTCCTACATTTTTTATATAAATAGAAATTGTCGAAAAAGTAGTCTGCACAGGTGAGAGTGTGCACACAGAAGCAGACAGCTTCAGGGACAGGTGGGAGCCACAGAGCTTCTGAGGCAGCGCACTTTTCGGGCTCCGGACATCCGACCACCTTCCGGACCACTGCAGCAACGGGATTCCTGGCCCGGGGAGTCTCCGGACACCCGCAAGGGACCCACACAGGATCCCCCATGTGATCCTAAGACCTCTGGTGAGTGGAACACAGCATCTGCTCCAATCCAATCACAAGGGACCTGAGTCTGCATTAACTATGGAAACAGATAACCCGGCCTGATTAGGGACACAAGTCCCTTCTGGGCCACTCCAGCACCAGGGTTCCTTGTGCACTGAGTTTCTGGACAACCCCAAGTTTCTCACAGGACCCTCCACGGGATCTTAAGACCTCTGGTGAGTGGAACACAACTTCTGCCGGGAGGCAGGTTCGAACACCAGATATATGGGCACCTTCCCTGCAAGAGGAGAGCTTACCTGCAAAGAGTACTCTGACAACTGAAACTAAGGATAGAGCTAGTTTCCCAGGTCTGCTGATAGAGGTAAACATAATCACCTGAGGAACAAGCTCTAACCAGAGACAACTATAACAACTAGCTCCGGAGATTACCAAATGGTGAAAGGAAAATGTAAGAATCCTACTACCAGAAATCAAGACCACTCACCATCATCAGAACACAGCACTTCCACCCCACCTAGTCGTGGGCACCCCAACACAACCAAAAAGCAAGACCTGGATTTAAAAGCATATCTCATGATGATGGTATAGGACATATAGAAGGACTTTAATAACTCACTTAAAGAAATACAGGAGAACACTGCTAAAGAGTTACAAGTCCTTAAAGAAAAACAGGAAAACACAACAAAAGAGTTATAAGATCTTAAAGAAAAACAGGAAAACACATCCAAACAGGTGATGGAAATGAACAAAATCATACTAGACCTAAAAAGGGAAGTAGACACAATAAAATTAAAAAAAAAAAAAAACCAAAATGAGGCAATGCTGGAGATAGAAACCCTAGGAAAGAAATCTGGAACCATAGATACGAGCATCAGCAACAGAATACAAGAGATGAAAGAGAGAGTTTCAGGTGCAGAAGATTCCATAGAGAACATCAGCACAACAATCAACGAAAATACAAAATGCAAAAGGACCCTAACTCAAAACATACAGGAAATCCAGGACACAATGAGAAGACCAAACCTACGGATAATAGGAGTGGATGAGAATGAAGATTTTCAACTCAAAGGACCAGCGAATATCTTCAACAAAATTATAGAAGAAAACTTCCCAAATCTAAAGAAAGAGATGCCCATGAACATACAAGAAGCCTACAGAACTCCAAATAGACTGGACCAGAAAAGAAATTCCCCCCGACACATAATAATCAGAACAACAAATGCACTAAATAAAGATAGAATATTAAAAGCAGTGAGGGAGAAAGGTCAAGTAACATATAAAGGCAGGCCTATCAGAATTACACCAGACTTTTCACCAGAGACTATGAAAGCCAGAAGAGCCTGGACAGATGTTATACAGACACTAAGAGAACACAAATGCCAGCCCAGGCTACTATACCCAGCCAAACTCTCAATTAACATAGATGGAGAAACCAAAGTATTCCACGACAAAACCAAATTCACACATTATCTTTCCACGAATCCAGCCCTTCAAAGGATAATAACAGAAAAAAACCAATACAAGAACAGAAATCACACCCTAGAAAAAGCAAGAAAGTAATCCCTCAACAAACCAAAAAGAAGACAGCCACAAGAACAGAATGCCAACTCTAACAACAAAAATAAAAGGAAGCAACAATTACTTTTCCTTAATATCGCTTAATATCAATGGACTCAATTCCCCAATAAAAAGACATAGACTAACAGACTGGCTACACAAACAGGACCCATCATTCTGCTGCTTACAGGAAACCCATCTCAGGGAAAAAGACAGACACTACCTCAGAGTGAAAGGCTGGAAAACAATTTTCCAAGTAAATGGTCTGAAGAAACAAGCTGGAGTAGCCATTTTAATATCGAATAAAATCGACTTCCAACCCAAAGTTATCAAAAAAGACAAGGAGGGACACTTAATACTCATCGAAGGTAAAATCCTCCAAGAGGAACTCTCAATTCTGAATATCTATGCTGCAAATGCAAGGGCAGCCACATTCATTAAAAAAACTTTAGTAAAGCTCAAAGCACACGTTGCACCTCACACAATAATAGTGGGAGACTTCATCACACCACTTACATCAATGGACAGATCGTGGAAACAGAAACTAATCAGGGACACAGTGAAACTAACAGAAGTTACAAAAGAAATGGAGTTAACAGATATCTACAGAACATTTTGTCCTAAAACAAAAGGATAGACCTTCTTCTCAGCACCTCACGGGACCTTCTCCAAAATTGACCATATAATTGGTCACAAAACAGGACTCAACAGATACAAAAATATTGAAATTGTCCCATGCATCCTATCAGACCACCATGGACTAAGGCTGATCTTCAATAACAACATAAATAATAGAAAGCCAACATTCACGTGGAAACTGAACAACACACTTCTCAATGATACCTTGGTCAAGGAAGGAATAAAGAAAGAAATTAAAGACTTTTTAGAGTTTAATGAAAATGAAGCCACAACATACCCAAACTTATGGGACACAATGAAGCATTTCTAAGAGGGAAACTCATAGCTCTGAGTGCCTCCAAAAAGAAACTGGAGAGAGCACACACTAGCAGCTTGACAACACATCTAAAAGCTCTAGAAAAAAAGGAAGAAAATTCACCCAATAGGGTTTAGTGAAAGTTCTACCAGACCTTCAAAGAAGATCTAATTCCAGTTCTGCACAAGCTATTCCACAAAATAGAAGTAGAGGGAACTCTACCCAACTCATTCTACGAAGCCACAATTACTCTGATACCTAAACCACAGAAAGATCCAACAAAGATAGAGAACTTCAGACCAACTTCCCTTATGAATATAGATGCAAAAATCCTCAATAAAATTCTTGCTAACCGAATCCAAGAACACATTAAAGCAATCATCCATCCTGACCAAGTAGGTTTTATTCCAGTGATGCAGGGATGGTTTAATATATGGAAATCCCTCAACGTAATCGATTATATAAAAAAAAACTCAAATACCAAAACCACATGATCATCTCCTTAGATTCGGAAAAAGCATTTGACAAGGTCCAACACCCATTCATGTAAAAGTCTTGGAAAGATCAGGAATTCAAGGCCCATATCTAAATATGATAAAAGCAATCTACAGCAAACCAGTAGCCAACATCAAAGTAAATGGAGAGAAGCTTTAAGCAATCCCACTAAAATCAGGGACTAGACAAGGCTGCCCACTTTCTCCCTACCTATTCAACATAGTACTTGAAGTCCTAGCCAGAGCAATTCGACAAGAAAAGGAGAACAAGGGGATACAAATTGGAAGAGATGAAGTCAAAATATCACTTTTTGCAGATGATATGATAGTATATATAAGTGACCCTAAAAATTCCACCAGAGAACTCATAAACCTGATAAACAGCTTCGGTGAAGTAGCTGGATAAAAAAATTAACTCAAACAAGTCAATGGCCTTTCTCTACACAAAGAATAAACAGGCTGAGAAAGAAATTAGGGAAACAATACCCTTCTCAATAGTCACAAATAATATAAAATACCTTGGCGTGACTCTAACTAAGGAAGTGAAAAATCTGTATGATAAAAACTTCAAGTCTCTGAAGAAAGAAATTAAAGAAGATCTCAGAAGATGGAAAGATCTCCCATGCTCATGGATTGGCAGGATCAACATTGTAAAAATGGCTATCTTGCCAAAAGCAATCTACAGATTCAATGCAATCCCCATCAAAATTCCAACTCAGTTTTTCAACGAATTAGAAAGAACAATCTCCAAATTCATCTGGAATAACAAAAAACATAGGATAGCAAAAACTCTTCTCAAGGATAAAAGTACATCTGGTGGAATCACCATGCCAGACCTAAAGCTCTACTACAGAGCAATTGTGATAAAAACTGCATGGTACTGGTATAGTGACAGACAAGTAGACCAATGGAATAGAATTGAAGACCCAAAAATGAACCCACACACCTATGGTCACTTGATCTTCGACAAGGGAGCTAAAACCATCCAGTGGAAGAAAGACAGCATTTTCAACAAATGGTGCTGGCACAACTGGTTGTTATCATGTAAAAGAATGCGAATTGATCCATTCCTATCTCCTTGTACTAAGGTCAAATCTAAGTGGATCAAGGAACTTCACATAAAACCAGAGACACTGAAACTTATAGAGGAGAAAGTGGGGAAAAGCCTAAAAGATATGGGCACAGGGGAAAAATTCCTGAATAGAACAGCAATGGCTTGTGCTGTAAGATCGAGGATTGACAAATAGGACCTCATGAAACTGCAAAGCTTCTGCAAGGCAAAAGACACCGTCAATAAGTCAAAAAGGCCACCACCAGATTGGGAAAGGATCTTTACCTATCTTAAATCAGATAGGGGACTAATATCCAATATATATAAAGAACTCAAGAAGGTGTACTCCAGAAAATCAAATAACCCCATTAAAAAATCGGGCTCAGGGGCTGGTGAGATGGCTCAGTGGGTAAGAGCACCCGACTGCTCTTCCAAAGGTCCGAAGTTCAAATCCCAGCAACCACATGGTGGCTCACAACCATCCGTGATGAGATCTGACTCCCTCTTCTGGAGTGTCTGAAGACAGCTACAGTGTACTTACATATAATAAATAAATAAATAAATAAATAAATAAATAAATAAATAAAAGAATTTAACTAAAAACCTATGAATTCTTTCTTTAAAAATAAAAATCGGGCTCAGAACTAAACAATTCTCACCTGAGGAATACCAAATGGCTGAGAAACACCTGAAAAAATGTTCAACATCCTTAATCATCAGAGAAATGCAAATCAAAACAACCCTGAGATTCCATCTCATACCAGTCAGAATGGCTAAGATCAAAAATTCAGGTGACAGCAGATGCTGGCGAGGATGTGGAGAAAGAGGAACACTCCTCCATTGTTGGTGGGATTGCAAGCTTGTACAACCACTCTGGAAATCAGGCTGGCGGTTCCTCAGAAAATTGGACATAGTACTACTGGAGGATCCAGCATTACCTCTCCTGGGCATATATCCAGAAGATGTCCCAACCGGTAAGAAGGACACATGCTCCACTATGTTCATACCAGCCTTATTTATAATAGCCAGAAGCTGGAAAGAACCCAGATGCCCCTCAACAGAGGAATGGATACAAAAAAATGTGGTACATTTACACAGTGGAGTACTACTCAGCTATTAAAAAGAATGAATTTATGAAATTCCTAGCCAAATGGTTGGACCTGGAGGGCATCATCCTGAGTGAGGTAACACAATCACAAAAGAACTCAAATGATATGTACTCACTAATAAGTGTATATTAGCCCAGAAACTTAATATACCCGAGATATAAGAGACAATTTGTAAAACACTTGAAACTGAAGAAGAACGAAGACCAAAGTGTGGACACTTTGCCCCTTCTTAGAATTGGAAACAATCACCCATGGAAGGACTTACAGAGACAAAGTTTGGAGGTGAGACTAAAGGATGGAACATCTAGAGACTGCCATATCCAGGGATCCATCCCATAATTAGCCTCCAAACGATGACACCATTGCATACACTAACAAGATTTTGCTGAAAGGACCCTGATATAGCTGTCTCTTGTGAAACTAGGCCGGGGCCTAGCAAACACAGAAGTGGATGCTCACAGTTAGCTATTGGATGGATCACAGGGCCCCCATTGGAGGAGCTAGAGAAAGTATCCAAGGAGCTATAGAGATCTGCAACCCCATAGGTGGAACATCATTATGACCAGCACCCAGAGCTCTTGTCTCTAGCTGCATATGTATCAAAAGATGGCCTAGTAGGCCATCACTGGAAAGAGAGGCCCATTGGACATGCAAACTTTATATGCCCCAGTACAGGGGAACGCCAGGGCCAAAAAGTGGGAATGGGTGGGTAGGGAAGTGGGGGGAGGGTATGGGGGACTTTGGGAATAGCATTGGAAATGTAATTGAGGAAAATATGTAATAAAAAAAATTTAAAAAAAAAAGAAATTGTAAAATCTTAAAAGCCAAAGAGAACAGGAAGTAAATGTCAGCACTCATACATAACCCAAACTAAAACAGAGTGGGGGCGTGGGGGTAATCACAGAAAGCATTAAACAGTGCTGCAAACACAGAAGGAATGTGAGCCTAAGATTTAAAAGCACCAGTTTGTTCCATTCCCTGCTTCTTATCTCTTGTAGCCAGATCTTCTTCCTCTTGAGGGTTCCATCCCTTCCTTCCACATGGCCTATTTACTGTCGTAGTTTCTGCAGTTACCCCATTCAAAATACTTACCCACAGATAAATGTATATCTCAGCCCTCATCGAAGAAACATGTTTTTCAACAGGAGACAATTACAGAAAGTAAGGGAACTGACTGTGGGGTGACCAGCCTCTGCCAATACATCTACAACACAACTGCAGAAACATTTTAAGAGCCAGAGGACCATGAAGTCTGCTGGAAAATAGTGTCTTCAATATATTACCAATTAACTACTTCCTTGAAATTTCAACTATATGCTTGCTTAAAGAAAAACCTGAGTAATGACAACACCAATTGACATGCCAAAATGAATGTATAAACAATGAACTCTAGTCAATTAACAGAGCTGAACAAAGGAGACTTAATATTCTCCTGGGGATGAGCTCCTTAATTGTCCATCCAAAACAATGTAATCAGTCACACACACACACACACTCACATGTATACACACAGAAATGTGTGTGTATGTTGTGTGTGTTTGTGTTTGTAATGATAATAAAGGAAAAAGGGACCATGAATTTGAGAGGAAGTGGAGGTTGAAAGTATGGGAGGGTTGGAAGGACAAGAATTAAGGGGAAATTAAGTAAATACAATACATACATATAAATTTTAAAAAATAAATCTAATTACAAAAAACGGACAACAGATATGCAATGATTGATGGGGTCTTCAAAGCAAGAATGCAATGGGCCTCTTAGAAGAGATAATAAAATTCCAGATCTCTGTTGCTGAACTTTTGAACTTTCTGATGTCACTGCTCTTTCTTTCCCTACTGCACTGTCTCAGCTTCCCTCACCACAATTATGTGCTTCTGTACTCAGTGCCCTCCCTGCACCTCAGCAGAATTCCTGTTTTTAGCTCTAGTTCCTTCCTGAATGCACAGGATTTTTTTTCACCTCATTTATTTGTCAAGTTTACAAATAAGTAATTACAAAACAAATTTCTTATCATGATTCTTCCAGAAGCAGTTTATTAGTTACAAGAGACATAATGTTTGATGCCCAAAGTACTTTAGGGGCATAAAAATGATTTAATTTTAATTTCTTTCTTTAAAAAATGAATGTAACAATAGCAAGCAAAAATAATGAATTGTATTGATCTTTATATCAATGCAGTTACACAATTTTTTAAAGTATTTTACAAAAAAAAATCAATAAATGTCATTTTCCTAGGGTATCAGACATGCAAATAAGCCCTGAATTCTGAATCAGCCCAGTTCTGGTCCCCTCCCCAACTCAAAACAGGTCTGATCTGGACTCGTATAAAACCAGAGATTATTATATGAATATTCAATTTAAACCTTGATTTGTAGTGGTAGATTTGTAATTTTGTAAATTTATTAAAAAACCATTAAATTGACTTTTAAAGTGAATTTTATGGAATAAAGTATATACTTCAATAAAATTAACTTTTTTTTAAAAGTGACAAACTACAAAACTTTTTGAACATTACAAAACACAAGTGTAGAACAAAATGATAAATTTCACAGGAGTGTACTTGTTTGTAACTTGGAAAGTTACTGCAAAAAATTCTACTACAATGAGTTAAACTTTTATGAATCCTAATATGTTTAGGAACATATAATAGGAACAACGTTCAAATATGTGGGAAGATCATGGCATCAAAAGTGACAAAATGCTCTATCTATGTAAATAACTGAGGAACTAAAACACTAACTCACTATAGAATAATTAAGGAAGCCTGGTTACAATTACGTACAGGAAGGATATTAAACTTACAAAAGATATTTCTGAAAGCCACAACAGAAGGGTAAGAGCAGCAGAGTAATTGGAACCACATCCACACCCACTTCCTTGCTCTTTACCAATATCATCTAAGGACACAGTATTTAGATGCTGACATTAGACAATCTAGAGTGAACAACATTAAATCATATTAAGACTAAGAGAAAATCAAAAGAATTTTATGACAAGGGTTAAAAGTTTATAGCTTTGAAACTACAAAATATTTGGTGCCCACTACAAACCACATCCCGGGCACCATCATGTCTCCACAGTGAACTCGCAGAAATGGTTTTGTTGTGGTTGAGGCAATCATCTCTGAGTTAATAAGTAGCTGCTATTCAAATCAAGCATAATTTGTCTATTGTACAGTAGATCACTTTTAAGAGGGTTCAAAATCACATTTTTAGTGGCTGACATTGAATGTCATTCATCATTCTATATAATGTGATCAAAACAAGTAGTAGTCTTTGACCACTGTATGAAAAAAGTTGTTTTCCAGCTAAAACTAAAAACAAGGCTATGTGCTAAATGTAGGTGAATAGATATTTAAAATAAAAGTAAATAAAAGGAATACATCTTTTTAAAAGAAGTTTCTTATCATGATACTTTGAAAAGGACCTAAAATTAACATTTCTAATATACATTCTGTGGGGTTTTTTTATTAGATATTTTCTTTATTTACATTTCAAATGTTATCCCCTTTCCTGGTTTCCCCTCCTAAAACCCCCATCCCATTCCCCCACCTCACCTCATCTCCTACCCCCTCCCACCCCCCCCCTGCCCGCTCACCAACCCACCCACTCCCTCTTCCTGGTCCTTGCATTCCCCTACACTGGGGCATATAACCTTCGCAGGACCAAGGGCCTCTACTCCCACTGATTACCAACTAGGTCATCCTCTGCTTCATATGCAGCTGGAGCCATGAGTCCTACCATATGTACTCTTTGGTTGGTGGTTTAGTTCCTGGGAGCTCTGGGGGTACTGGTTAGTCCATATTGTTGTTCCTCCTATGGGGCTGCAAACCCTTCCGGCTCCTTGGGTCCTTTCTCTAGCTCCTTCATTGGGAACCCTGTGCTCAGTCTAATGGATGACTGTGAGGTGAGTTTGTTTTTGGATCTAGACTGTAGATATGTTTTTAAAATTGAAAGATAAAGAGAACTTAATATTTCTCTATTATGAAAGGGTACAAATATAATAAAAATAATAAAAATAATTAATTATTTTAATATGTAACTTTTCAATCTCAGCACATATCTAATCCTGTGAAATATATAACACTAACCAAATAAATCTAATGGTATCCATCAATTTACAATGTTGTATAAATTTATACAATCAACAATGGTGTGTTCACATCCTTTATTGCATTGCATCTTCAAACAACCCTGTATACTAGTACAGTAAATAGTTATGGGTTATCTACTCAACACCCAGAGGTCCCTCAAAGAAAATCCCATTTCTTTCTTTGAGGTACCATCTCTTACCCAACTCTATTATGGGATAAAGAGAATTACCCAATTGCAAGCCCTAGGTATGGCTTAACCCATTCATCAAGTTCTGACCTTCAGGACTCAATCCAATAGAAAATAGTCAACCTAAAATTTCCTGATACTAGCATATAAGGCCTTCAAAGGAATAAAAATAGAAGAGCCAAATAATAAGTATAATAAGAGCCAGCTGACATTTGACAAAGTTCACTAAAATACACACTGACAAAAGACAGTATCATCAACAAATGTTGCTAGGAAAAATTGCTATACACATATAAAGTAATAAAACTAGACCCACGTTGGGTCCTGGATCCCTCAGAGAGTAGTCTGTGCAGGTGAGAGTGCAGACTACAGAAGCCGACACAGCTTCTGGGACAGACCCCATTTCAGACTCCAGACATCCAGGCACCTTCCCCACCAGAGGAGAGGTGTACACCCGCCCAGGAGGGCTCTGCCACAGAGCAACTGGGAGAGCTATCTTGGGTCCCTGATTTCTCTGAGACTAGTCTACACAGGTAAGAGTGCAGACTACAGAAGCTACACAGCTTCAGGGACAGGAAGAAGTGACACAGCTTCTGGGACAGTCCCTGTTTCGGGCCTTCATCTTCAGCCAGGAGGCAGGTACAAACACCAGATATCTGTGCACCTTCCCTGCAAGAGGAGAGCTTGCCTGCAGAGAGTGCTCTGACCACTGAAACTCAGGAAAGAGCTAGACTCCCAGGTCTGCTGACAGAGGCTAACAGAATCACAGGAGGAACACGCTCCAACCAGGAACAACTCTAACAACTAACTCCAGAGATTACCAGATGATGAAAGGCAAACATAAGACTCTTACTAACAGAAACCAAGACCACTCACCATCATCAGAACCCAGCACTCCCAACTCAGCCAGTCCTGGATACCCCAACACACCCAAAAAGCAAGACTTGGATTTAAAATCATATCTCTTGATGTGGTAGAGGACATCAAGAAGGATTTTAATAACTCACTTAAAGAAATACAGGAGAACACTGCTAAAGAGGTAGAAGTCCTTAAAGAAATACAGGAAAACACAACCAAACAGGTGATGGAATTGAACAACACCATCCAAGACCTAAAAAGGGAAGTAGACACAATAAAGAAAACCCAATGTGAGACAACACTGGAGATTGAAACCCAAGGAAAGAAAGCTGGAACCATAGATGTGAGCATAAGCAACAAAATACAAGAGATGGAAGAGAGAATCTCAGGTGCAGAAGACTCCATAGAGAACATTGGCACAACAATCAAGGAAAATGCAAAATCCAAAAAGATCCTAACTCAAAACATCCAGGAAATCCAGGACACAATGAGAAAACCAAACCTATGGATAATAGGCGTAGATGAGAATGAAGATTCTCAACTTAAAGGGCCAGCAAATATCTTCAACAAAATTATAGAAGAAAACTTTCCAAACCTAAAGAAAGAGATGCCCATGAACATACAAGAACCCTACAGAACTCCAAATAGACTGGACCAGAAAAGAAATTCCTCCCGACACATAATAATCAGAACAACAAATGCACTAAATAAAGACAGAATGTTAAAAGCAGTAAGGGAAAAAGGTCAAGTAACATATAAAGGCAGGCCTATTAGAATTACACCAGACTTCAAACCAGAAACTATGAAAGCCAGAAGATCCTAGACAGATGTTATACAGACCCTAAGAGAACACAAATGCCAGTCCAGGTTACTATACCCAGCAAAACTCTCAATTACCATAGATGGAGAAACCAAAGTATTCCATGATAAATCCAAATTCACACAATATCTTTCCACGAATCCAGACCTTCAAAGGATAATAAAGGAAAAACACCAACACAAGGACGGAAACTAAACCCTTGAAAAAGCAAGAAATCAATCCTTCAACAAACCTAAATGAAGACAGCCACAAGAACAGAATTGCAACTTTAACAACAAAAATAACAGGAAGCAACAGTTGTTTTTCTGTAATTCCTCTTAACATCAATGGACACAATTCCCCAATAAAAAAGACATAGACTAAAAGATTGGCTACACAAACAGGACCCAACATTTTGTTGCTTACAGGAAACCCACCTCAGGGAAAAGGACAGACACTACCTCAGAGTTAAAGGCTGGAAAACAATTTTACAAGAAAATGTCTGAAGAAACAAGCTGGAGTATCCATACTTATGTTGAATAAAATTGATTTCCAATAGAAAGTTATCAAAAAAGACAAGGAGGGGCACTTCATACTCATCAAAGGTAAAATCTACCAAGGTGAACTCTCAGTTCTGAATATCTGTGCTCCAAATACAAGGGCAGCCACATTCATTAAAGAAACTTTAGTAAAGTTCAAAGCACACATTGCAACTCACACAATAATAGTGGGAGACTTCAACACCCCACTCTCACCAATGGACAGATCCAGGAAAAAGAAACTAAACAGAAAAACATGAACACTAACAGAAGTTATGAAACAAATGAATTTAATTGATATCTATAGAATATTTTATCCTAAAACAAAAGGATATACCTTCTTCTCAGTGCCACATGGTACCTCCTCCAAAATTGACTATATGATTGGTCCCAAAACAGGACTCAACAGATACAAAAATATTGAAATTATCACATGCATCCTATCTGATCACCAGGGACAAAGGCTGATCTTCAATAACAACATAAATAATAGAAAGCCAACATTCACACAGAAATTGAACAACACTCTTCTCAATGATTACTTGATCAAGGATGAAATAAAGAAAGAAATTAAAGACTTTTTAGAGTTTAATGAAAGTGAAGCCACAACATACCCAAACTTATGGGAAACAATGAAGGCAGTCCTAAGAGGAAAACTCATAGCCCTGAGTGGCTCCAAAAAGAAACTAGAGAGAGCATACACTAGCAGATTGACAGCACACCTAGAAGCTCTAGAGCTAAAGGAAGCAAATTCATCCAAGAGGAGTAGACTGAAGAAATAATCAAACTCAGGCTGAAATCAACCAAGTGGAAACAAAAAGAACTATTCAAAGAATCAACCAAACCAGGAGCTGGTTCTTTGAGAAAATCAACAAGATAGGTAAACCCTTAGCCAGACTAACTAGAGGACACAGGGACAGTATCCTAATTAACAAAACAAACATGAAAAAGGAGCCATAACAACAGAACCTGAGGAAATCCAAAACATCATCAGATCCTTCTACAAAAGGCTATACTCAACAAAACTAGAAAACCTGGATAAAAGGACAACTTCCTGGACAGATACCAGGTACCAAAGTTAATTCAGGATCAGATTAACAATCTAAACATTCCCATTTCCCATAAACAATTAGCAGTAAGAAGGACACATGCTCCACTATGTTCATAGCAGCCTTATTTATAATAGCCAGAAGCTGGAAAGAACCCAGATGCCCCTCAACAGAAGACTGGATACAGAAAATGTGGTACATTTACACAGTGGAGTACTACTCAGCTATTAAAAAGAATGAATTTATGAAATTCCTAGCCAAATGGATGGACCTGGAGGGCATCATCCTGAGTGAGGTAACACAATCAAAAAGGAACTCTCACAATATGTACTCACTGATAAGTGGATATTAGCCCAGAATCTTAGGATACCCAAGATATAAGATACAAATTGCTAAACACATTAAACTCAAGAGAACGAAGACCAAAGTGTGGACACTTTGCCCCGTCTTAGAATAGGGAACAAAACACCCATGGAAGGAGTTACAGAGACAAAATTTGGAAGTGTGACGAAAGGATGGACCATCTAGTGATTGCCATATCCAGAGATCCATCCCATGATCAGCTTCCAAACGCTGACACCATTGCATACAATAGCAAGATTTTGCTGAAAGGACCCAGATATAGCTGTCTCTTGTGAGACTATGCCAGGGCCTAGCAAACACAGAAGTGGATGCTCACAATCAGCTATAGAATGGATCACAGGGCCCCCAGTGGAGGAGCTAGAGAAAGCACCCAAGGAACTAAAGGGAACTGCAACCGTATAGGTGGAACAACAATATGAACTAACCAGTACCCCTGAGCTCTTGACTCTAGCTGCATATGTATCAAAAGATGGCCCAATAGGCCATCACTTGAAAGAGAGGACCATTGGACTTGCAAACTTTATATGCCCCAATACAGGGGAACGCCAGGGCCAAAAAGGGGGAGTGGGTGGGTAGGGGAGTCGGGGGGGGAGTATGGGGGACTTTTGGTATAGCATTGGAAATGTAAATGACCTAAATACCATTTAGTTTGATGTTGGCTACTGGTTTGCTGTAGATTTCTTCTATTATGTCTAGGTATGGGCCTTGAATTCCTGATCTTTCCAAGACTTTTATCATGAATGAGTGTTGAATTTTGTCAAATGCTTTCTGAGTGTCTAACGAGATGATCATATGGTTTTTGTCTTTGAGTTTGTTTATATACTGGATTACGTTGATGGATTTCCATATATTAAACCATCCCTGCATCCCTGGGATGAAGCCTACGTGGTCATGATGGATGATCAGTTTGATGTGTTCATGTATTCAGTTTGTGAGAAGTAAGTAGGGAAAAGCCTCGAAGATATGCGCACAGGGGGAAAATTCATAAACAGAACAGCAATGGCTTGCACTGTAAGATCAAGAATTGACAAATGGGTGTTTTGTTCCAAATTCTAAGAAGTATCCACACTTCGATCTTCGTTCTTCTTGAGTTTCATGTGTTTTGCAAATTGTATCTTGATTCTTGGGCATTCTAAGTTTCTGGGCTAAAATCCACTTATCAGTATATGCATATCATGTGAGTTCTTTTGTGATTGGGTTACCTCACTCAGGATGATGCCCTCCAGGTCCATCCATTTGCCTAAGAATTTCATAAATTCATTGTTTTTAATAGCTGAGTAGTACTCCATTGTTTAAACGTACCACATTTTCTGTATCCATTCCTCTGTTGAGGGACATCTGAGTTCTTTCCAGCTTCTGGCTATTATAAATAAGGCTGCTATGAACCAAACACCCATGGAAGGATTTACAGAGACAAAGTTTGGAGCTGAGATGAAAGGATGGACCATCTAGAGACTGCCATACCCGGGGATCCATAACATAATCAGCCTCCAAAAGCTGATACCATTGCAGACACCAGCAAGATTTTGCTGAAAGGACCCAGATATAGCTGTCTCTTGTGAGACTATGCCGGGGCCTGGCTAACACAGAAGTGGATGCTCTTAGTCAGCTATTGGATAGAACACAGGGCCCCCAATGGAGGAGCTAGAGAAACTACCCAAGGAGCTTAAGGGGTCTGTAACCCTATAGGTGGAACAACAATATGAACTAACCAGTACCCCCAGAGCTCGTGTCTCTAGCTGCATATGTATCAGAAGATGGCCTAGTCAGTCATCATTGGGAAGAGAGGCCCCTTCGTCTTGCAAACTTTATATACTTCAGTACGAGGAAACACCAGGGCCAAGAAGTAGGAGTGGGTGGGTAGGGGAGTGGGGGGGGGAGGGTTTGGGGGAATTTGGGGATAGCATTTGAAATGTAAATGATGAAAATACCTAATTAAAAAAATAAATTAAAAAAAAAGTAATTGGCAAATGGGACCTCATAAAATTGCAAAGCTTCTGTAAGGCAAAAGACACTGTCAATTGGGCAAAAAGGCCACCACCAGATTGGGAAAGGATCTTTACCAATCCTAAATCAGATAGGGGACTAATATCCAATATATATAAAGAACTCAAGAAAATGGACTCCAGAAATTCAAATAACCCCATTTAAAAATGGGGTTCAGAGCTAAGCAAAGAATTCTCACTTGAGGAATACCAAATGGCTGAGAAGCACCTGAAAAAAGGTTCAACATCCTTAATCATCAGGGAAATGCAAATCAAAACAACTCTGAGATTCCACCTCACACCAGTCAGAATTTTTAAGATAAAAAAATTCAGGTGACAGCAGATGCTGGCGAGTATGTAGAGAAAGAGGAACACTCCTCCATTGTTGGTGGGATTGCAAGCTTGTACAGCCACTCTGGTAGTCAGTCTGGAGTTTCCTCAGAAAAATGGACATAATACTACCGCCAGATCCAGCAATACCTCTCCTGGGCATATACCCAGAAGAAGTTCCAACTGGTAATAAGAACACATGCTCCACTATGTTCATAGCAGCCTTATTTATAATAGCCAGAAGCTGGAAAGAACCCAGATGTCCCTCAACAGAAAATGTGGTACATTTACACAATGGGGTACTAATCAGCTATTTAAAAAAATGGATTTATGAAATTCTTGAACAAAGGGATGTATCTGAAGGATATAATCCTTAGTGAGGTAACCTAATCACAAAAGAAATCATTATATATGCACTCACTGATAAGTGGATATTAGCCCAGAAACATAGAACACCCAAGATACGATTTGCAAAACACAAGAAAATCAAGAAGAGGGAAGACCAATTGATGGATACTTCATTCCTCATTAGAATCGGGAACAAAATACCCATTAAAGGAGTTACAGAGACAAAGTTTGGAGCTAAGACGAAAGGATGGACTATCCAGAGACTACCCCACCCATGGATCCATCCCATAATCAGCCACCAAACCCAGACACTATTGCATATGCCAGCAAGATTTTGCTGAAGGGACCCTGTTATAGGTGTCTCGTATGAGACTATGCCAGTGCCTGGCAAATACAGAAGTGGATGCTCACAGTCATCTATAAGATGGAACACAGGGCCCCAATGGAGAAGCTAGAAAAAGCACCCAAGGAGCTGAAGGGGTCTGCAACACTATAGGTGGAACAACAATATGAACTAACCAGTACCTCCAGAGCTCATAGCTCTAGCTGCATACATAGCAGAAGATGACCATCACTTTGAAGAGAGGCCCCTTGGTATTGCAAACTTTATATGCCCCAGTATAGGGGAATGCCAGGGCCAAGAAGCAGGAGTGGTGGGTAGGGGAGCAGGGGGGAGGGAGGGTATTGGAAACTTTCAGGATAGCATTTGAAATGTATATAAAGAAAATTATGATTGTGATTTGCCTCATGCACTAGCAGGGAATTGATCTTTGCCAGCTGCAGATAGTTTAATTCTGGAAGGTTTAAAATCCAGAGCCACAAGAGAGTCAGGAGTTCTCAGGGAGGCAGCTCGTGCTCCTGGTTGCTGATATTGAGGTTTGATGAGAAATTGAAGATATCCTGATGAAGAATATTGGATTCACCCCCAAGGAATTCAGTGCCCCTATTCAACAGGATGTAGTCTATTTTGTTGGCCGAAAGAAGTCAGTGCCACTTTTTCCTCTAATATTCTTCCTTTCCTACCTATTGTTGGAGGATTAAAGGGATTAGCGTGGAATTAAAGGTTGGAAGAGAGATAGAAATATAAGAACAGAGTAAAGTAGACCAAAAGAAAAAAAAAAATAGTGCCAACAAACCTCGTTTGAGTTGTGGGTCAGAGGAACACAAGAGATTCTTAAAACAATTTAAGCTATTGCTGTTTCCCTTGGTTGCCTCCCAGAAGTTGAAGGTAAATAATCTCTTGCTGAAGAAACTGTAAACTTTGGACACAGGACTGAGAAAATTTAAGCTGGGTCTGACCCAAAAGCCTCCTACCCAAAAATTAGCTGTTATAGTAATAGATGATCTTCAATCTGCTATGACACAAAGCAATCAATAAACATTGATTACTGTGAACCACAGCAATGATGAGGCTAGGAAGGTGCAATTGTTGCAGATATATCCTGATGGTAAACAACAGTTCTCTAATAGGACTTAAAGCACAATAAACAAGAGGTAAATCATACCTGATAATGGAAACCTAACCAACAACCTGTGACTAATAAGTTCATGGCCCACAGGGGAGGGTAGAACGAAACAACTACTACAACTTTCCTGAACCACTTGCCTTAGGTTTCTATGATTGTGATAAAACACCATGTCCAAAACCTACTTGTAGAGGGATTCATTCCAGCTTACAACTCTCAGATCGCACTCCATTACTGAGAAAAGTAAGGAAATGAATTCAAGGCAAGGACCATGAGGCAGAAACTAAAGCAAAATCCTCAGAAAAATGCTGCCTACTGGCTTGCTCTTTGTAACCCACTCAGCTGCTTTCTTATATAACTCAGGAACATCTGCCCGGGGAAGCACAACCGGCAATGGGCACTCCACATCAATCATTAAGCCCCCCCCCCAGGGGGGGACCCCACTCGTCAATCTATGTAGGAGGTTTTCAACTGAGGTCCCTCTTCCCAAATGACTGTAGTCTATACCAAGTTAACCAAATACTAGCCAGCACACCAGTATAATTCCTAACATTTTAAACACTTATCCTTATACCCACAGATAAGTGTAGCTCTCATCTCTCATCAAGAGGCTTCTTTTTTCAGCATGAGACCATTACAGAAAGCAAAAATTCATCAAACTACAAGAAACCATCGGGTGTTCAGCCTCAGCTGAAACACAATCCTACCTACACCAGGCATTGGAAACCTCCCTATGAGTTACCGGTCAAAGAGTACCCAAGACAAACCCAAAACAATGTAGCCTATTGTTATTGCTCTTGGTTGTCTCCCATATCTTGAAGTTGATACCCTAATGCTGAAGACACCACACACTTAAGGCAGGGGACTTGGGGGGAGTCAAGCTGATACTGACTTGGAAACCTCCTCCCTGAGGACTAGACTTCGTAGTATTGGAAGGTGCCATGCAAGCATCTCCAAAGAAGATGTGCTGCTTAGGGGGTTATTTTTTTGGTTTTTTTTTTTTTTTTTTGGTGGTGGGGTTGTCATAATTGTCAACATGACATAAGCTAGAGAAATCTGGGAAGAAAGATCATCAATTGAGAAAACACCTCCATAAGAATGGCTGATAGGCAAGTCTGTGAGGCATTTTCTTGACTAATGATTAATGTGAGAAGGTCCAGCTACTGTAAGTGGTGCCACTCACTGATAGGTAGTCCTAGGTTGTATAACAAAGCAAGATGAGCAATCCATTCAGAGCAAGCCAATAAGTAGCATCTCTCCATGGTCTGCTTCATTCCTATATCCAGATTCCTGGCCTGCTTTAGTCCTGTCTTTGCATCCCTCAGTAATGGAATGTTATCAAAACATGCAAGTCAAATTAGTTCCTGCCAGGTACCGTAAACCTAGGAGATGTCCCATGGCTGAGGATGTCATGGACTCTAGAGGAAAACTTACTACTATCAGTTTCCTAAATCAAAATAATTTCTAACTGTAAGTGTAGCTCTCAGCCCTGGTCAAAAAAAGATTCTTTTATCAGCACATGAAGGCTATCACAGAGACTTACAACTCATCAAAATGCAGAGAACAAGCGGCCATTGGGTGTCCATTTCCAATTAGTATTATATAGAATAAACCCTAGACCTGGGGCTCAAGAAATATTATGGATGAATAAGAAATACTAAAAAAAAAAAAAAAAAAAAAACTGAAGACGAGGATATCTGCTACTAGATAGGGTCTTCAAGAAGTAACAGGAATGCTGCAGGCACAAAACATCAACTATGTGGTAACCTGCATAATAGTATCATCAGTTTACATAAAAATGTGCATAGGGCAAAGTTTACAATGCTTCACCTCTATATGAAGAGCTACAGGCAATCAATGGCTACGGAGAAAGATGGAGTCCTTTCTCCAGGGACAAGCCCCCAATACATTATCCAATACCAAGTGGTCATCCCAAACACTCAAACATAAGAACCACACAAGAACATAAGAACATAAATGAACTTAGTAGGGTGTGTGTGTAGATAATGCAACTGTAATTATACAAGAAGGGATCGTGTATTTGAGAGGAAGTTGAGGTCTGGAAAGAGTTAAAAGAAAGCAGGAAGAAAAAAAAGAAAGAAAGCAGGAAGAATAGAAAGGATGTAAATACTATATTCACATACGAAATTATAAAAAATTAAAACTTTGCATAAAAAAGATAAATGTCACATATTATCTCTCAGCTGTGATTCCTAGCTCCAAGTCTTCAGATGTGAGTATATAATATGGAACAACTGAAGAAACCAGGAAGGTATAAATGAACCACTAGGGAGCGGTTAAAGGGGAATAGCAGGATACAGGTGATATGAAAACAAAAAAGGAAAAACTGGAAGGGGCTTCCAACTGGGATAGGGGGTCAACACAGAAGGAAAAGGAGGAAAGGAGGACAAATAACACGAAGATTGTTTGATAAAGCCTCAAGCTTACCTAAAATTATATGCAATGATTTAAATAAATATATATATATATATATATATATATATACAAACACACACACACATATATGAAACAATTAGTGTTCTTCCCAGCTGTTAAACCTATGAACCAACAATGACCAGCATAGAAAGATTACCATAACAGTACATGTGGTAGTTTGAATAAAGAGTCCATCATAAGTCTTAGGCATTTTGATGCTAGGTTCCATCAGTGGCTCTTTGGGAAGGATTTGGAGGTGTGCAGCATTGCTGGAGGAACACAGACTTTGAGGTTTCAAAAGACTCATGTCATTTGAGTTAGCCCTTTCTCTGTTTCCTGTTTGTGGTTGGAGTTTTTAAATGCAATGCTAGTCACCCATCACACACTACCTCCATTCCTATATCATGGACTCTAATCTAACCCTCTGGTACTGTTAACCAAAAATAAATTCTTCCTTTTATGTTCATGGTGTTTTATTGCAGCAATAGAAAAGTGATAAAGATAATACAAAAAGTGGCACTCACATTTTGGTGATAATCAACAGCTGTCCAAATTAATTTAAGGCTCGCTCAACAGAAGGGAAATCATGTCTGTTCCTAGAAACCTAGTAAAATTTCCTGGAGCTTAGTTGAATTCATGGATCTTAGAAGAGAATCTACTACCAGCAATCTGCTAGACCCACATAATTCTTAACTGTATTCTAAATCTTACCCTTATACCTACAAGTAAGTGGAGCTATCATGTCTCATCAAAGAAGTCTCTCCTTACAGGGAAGGCATGAGGAGCAGAAGTTTGGTCACTCACATTTCATTAGCAATCATGAAACAGAAAAAGAAGTGGGATCTAGCTATAAAATCTCAAGGTCTACCCATAAGGACCTACTTCCTCTGGTAAGATTCTACCTCTTCAAGGCTCTACAACCATCCCAAACAGTGCCACCAACTTGGGCAGCAAAAACTCAAGTGCATAAATCTAGAAGGGACATTTTGTATTCAAACCACATTTGGTCTTTGAACCCATACTATGTATGCTACTGGCCAACTCAATAACACAAAATGTATTCAATGGAATTCAAAAGTTCCCATAGACATTAACAGTCCCAACACTTCAAAAGCCCAAATTGTCTTTTGAAACACAACCTCTTAACTGTGGGTTAAATTGCATAATAAACAAGTTATATACTTTCAATATACAATGGCACAGAGTAGACATTCCCACTGTAAAAAGGAAGAATAGAAACATATCAGGAAAAAGATGGACCAAAAGAATGACAAAATACATCATGGCAAACAATCCTGAAACACCAAATCAGGCATCTTGGACTCCTGATGGATTCCTGTGCTCTCCAGAGGGTTTGGCTAGCCTGGTCCCTCCAGACCTGTTATGCAGAACAATTATAACCTCTCTCTTGTACAGGCTGGCTCTTTCCTTGGCAGATATCTGGTAGTCCTGGCATCTCCAGCATTCTGGGCCCTCCATTGCAGCTGAAATTGATAAAATCTCAGCTTCATGAAATGGCCTCTCAGGGCCTCTTACAGAGGTTCTAACATTGTCCCACATTGCCTGACCTCCACAGATTCCTGTAAGTTTGGAGTAAGACTTCATGATCCCTCAGTCTTGAACCTTTCATGCTAGAATTAATCCCCCCAGTCAAGAATAAGACTACAGGTGCGGGAGAGATGTCTCAGTAGTTAAGAGCACTGGTTGTTCTTCCAGAGGTTCGAAGTTCAGTTCCCAGAACCCACAGAGTGACTCACAATCATCTGTGACTGTAGCATCATAGGATCCAGTGCCCTCTTCAAGTGTTCATATGTGCATGCAAAGCACCAATATACATAAATAGATCTTTAAAAACAAGCAAAAAAGAATAAGACTACTACCACAATTTAACCATTTAAAGCAAGTTTTAATTAAATACTAAGTGAATGTACTCTGATTAGGTCCATATCTGGATACCAGAAAAATTACTACAAGTATTGCTTTGCAGGGGCTTAAGAATGTAAAACCCATAATTCACCACATTTCCAATCAGGTCCAATCGCAGGCAAGCATACATCCTTAGTATTTTCTGACCACCTATCTCCTGCACACATGTGATTAAACGTATCTGGTACAGAGGGTCAAACAAACAAAGAGCAAACAGGAATTTATTCCTAAGTACAAACAGAAGTCTTAACCTACAAGGTACATTTTTCCTGTTTTGGTCTCACATGAGCAACCATTCGTACCATTGACACCACACTGCAAAGTTCTTCTGCCAGCCTGGTTTAGTCTGCTGTTTGGAAACACAGCTGTAGTGTCGTGGTGGATGAGTCTGCAGCATCAATCTCCTGGGCAATTGCTTCTAGCAAATAACCCATTTTATGCCATTCTAAATCAGACTGCTTTCTCCTGTCAAATAAATTTGCATTTTTACAAGTTGGGACCTTTGATGGATGGGATGTTGTCTTCAGCTACCTTCCTTTTTGAAGACAATGAGGTTACTCTTTAACAATTATGAATGTTTTTCCCTCTGAATGTTCTGTTCCTTGTCCAAAATTTTAAACTTGCTCATGCAATTTTCCTTGCTAAACTTCATGTATTTCATCTTTTTGCTCTCACTGTCAATCTAAATGAGAACACTGAGAAGGAACCATGTCATGGACTGAATGCTACACTATTTGAAATTTCTCCCATCAATAAAACTAGTCTATTACTCAGCTTCAAAAGACACACTTCCTATGACAAGTTTCCATTTCCCAGAGGCTTCATAACCACCACCACCACCCCTGCAAACAATGCTACCAACTAGGAACTAAATTTTCAAATATATGAAACTATATCCCCATTCTTTCAATGAGAATATTTCTCATTGAAAAAACAATACCACGAATAGCTTGATATTTCATAAATACTGGACTGAACATTGACAATGCTGTGAAAAGCTCAAAAGAAGACATTTTTCTTAGACTATCAAAGCTTACAGTCTCAATAATCAATATGGACACCATAACTACAGAGAGAGAGACTGAGACAGAGAAACAGAGAGACAGAGACATACACACATACACACATAAACACACACACACAACTTTGTGTGCCTCTGCATACATGTTGTTGTTCCACTTAGGATGTTTATGGGATTCCTTAATAGTGGGAATGGGGTATCTGTGAATCATTTACCTGTTCTTAGGACCTTTTCCCTCCCAATGGGTTACCTTATCCAGACTTGATATGAGGGTTTATGCCTAGTCTTATTGCAACTTGTAATGTAGTCTTTGGTTAATAACACTAGGAAGCCTATTCTTTTCTAAAGGGAAATAGATCTGTTGGAGAGGAAAGTAGTAGGGGATGGCTGAGAGGAGAGGAGGAAGGGGAGGATGTGATGTGTCATGATATATTATAGGACAGAAGAATAAACAAGAAGGAAGGGAGGGAGGGAGGGAGGGAGGGAGGGAGGGAGGGAGGGAGGAAGGAAGGAAGGAAGGAAGGAAGGAAGGAAGGAAGGAAGGAAGGAAGGAAGGAAGGAAGGAAAGAAGAAAGGAAGGAAGGAAGGAAGGAAGGAAGGAAGACAGAAAGAGACAGACATCTGAGTGTATGTGGCCATGAGTTTACTTATTTTGAAGCAGTTTTGCACGTGAGAACATGTCCCACATGGGGAATCAGCAATTCAGTTTTAGAGGACTTTTTAACTTCTATTATACCATAATAAATGACTGTTTTGAAAATGATTGTATTAATTAATAATTGACGTATAAAGTAAAGAATTGGTATAGACGAAACTCTCTACATTATTTAGAAGGCTTGGTGAAAAATGAAAAATGAAAACAAAATCTTCTGTTCAGAAATGTTAAGCATTTCAAGACAAAGAGAGTAAGATCTACAAAGTAAGCCCAGAAACCCATAGGATTACACATCTCACACACCTATGAAACGTTCATGTCTTACACATGTCTTATTGGATATGTAAGTTTTATTTGGTTACTTTACTTACCTCAGGTTCATTACAGCTATTAACACAGAAAAAAAAAAGTCTTTTAGTTCCTTCCCATAACTACCATCTGTGGCTTTCTGTGGAGAAGCAAGATAACTCATCTGTACAGAGATCTTTTATCCTTTTATAAAACCATTAAAATTCTAACAGTGATTCAAAGTTGCTGTTAAAAACTCACACACAGTATTTCAACATCAACCGTACTGACTTTTTTATTTCTATACACCTCCTTAATCTTGCCTAAGAGAAAAAAAATCTCCAATGTAGTGTTCCAAGTTTACTATTTTCCCATGTATGCCACTTGAATCTGAAATTCCCAACTGAGATCTCTATGTCTAGAAAGTAACTTTCCCACAGTAAAATGTCTCCTTGCACAAATTAGATATTTTCTTTTTCCTATCCCTGAAAAGTTATCTATTCGGAATTAACTTCCACATATGGTACAGCATCTGGGTCTGATCCAGTAAAGGAGGCAAAATGTCATGTTAGAAATGAATTAACCCTTTCATTTCACCAGTCTTGTGCCTACTACACTGTAACTGTAAAAATCTAAATGGGGAGGTTAGTCTGGAGTCTCTGGATAGTGTTCCAGGAGTTAAATAACATAAGTATACACAAAAAGATATCTTTATTTTTATCAAGATCTGGCCTAAACAATTATGAACACAGGCAATGAAACCACCAGAGTATAAGCAACATCTATGATTTGATCACTGATAATTTTATACATCCTTTCACATCATATTATCTCCTGCATACTTCTTGAGATATCATTTCTTTTCAACATTACATCAAATTGTTAATGGTGTTGCAACAACTATTATGTCACCAGAGGCTAAAGCAGAGAGATGTCAAGTTCAGAATCTCCCTCAGTTGTAATTTGAGTTCAAGGTCAGTCAACTTAATAAGATTGTCTCAAAATGAAATGTAAAAAGAGAGCTGAGGATATAGCATAGGAGCAGACCACTTACCTAACATAATTCAATTTCCATAAATTTTCATGTGTTAGTAAAAGCCATATATTATAACACAAAAATTATTTTTAAATTGAGATACACATATTTCCATATAACTTAGTTCTTTTGTAATTCAACTGCCTCATTTTATGAACTTAAGAAAATGATCCCAAGATAAATAAGGTCCACATATTTCACCAGACTTACCAGAGAGTCCATGGTATATAAAATGTGAAGAAATGACACCAAGGAAGTTACAGAGCTCATATATCAGTGAAACAGAAGAACCCTACTGTGCTCTCAACAGGAGTATAGAAACCATTCTAGTACAAGGAGAACCTGGAATTCTAATTAAACAATAGTGTTTAAATTGTAACCAAACCATCGTTATTTTTAATTATAATATGAAAGAAAATACTTTCAAAACAAAGCAGTATACAGGGTGTGTTTGCTTTTTTAATTGTAATGGGTTTTACACATGTGACTACCAGATTCTATTTTAAAAGGTATAATCCAATACATTGTTATATCAACTAAAATGTTAGATTAGTACCTGAGATGACAGCAGATTACAATCAATGAACAGTCCTTTTCCAGTTCTATAACGTTGTAGGAGGCCAGCCATAATGGCCCCATAGGCAAAAAGACCAGTGGCGAGGTCAGTCATGGCCACTCCTGGGCGAACAGGATCTCCATCCTGATTTGAGGATCAAATGGGAAAAACAGAAAATGAATATTGATTGGTCTTATATTTTTCAGACACTGTAAGCTGAATAAAAGAATCATATTTGAAGTATGCATATCTAAACATGAGCACACACATACACACACATGAATAAATGCAACAAATTAGTATTGAGTATATCAGCTGTATATATTTACTACTGTATTTCTCAAGAGTCAAACAAGCCAATATAAACCAAGGCAAATGAAACAAAAAAAACTTTACAAACACATCTGAAATTCCTTTTTAAAGTTTTTACTTAAAAAGAAAAATAATGAATTGTTGGATTTGAATTTAAGTATGTTAATCTTCCAGGAAAGAGTTAAAACAGTTTTTTTTCCTGTTGGATGAAATACTATTTTAGAAAAGAAACAACAGAAGGAGGAGGAAGAGAAGGAGGAAAAGAACTGGTTTAATTTTCTTATAATCATGCTAATACCTAGCAAATACCCTAATGACATATGCTTTTTTTTAAAGACACATAATGACACATATGTGTAAAATATCATAATGAAACCCATCACTTTAAATATTAATCTTAAAAATTAATTTTAACTTTTTATTTTAAAAGATATTAAGCGAGCCACTTAATGGTTACATGTATTTCTGCAGAAACTTATAAATAGTAATAGCATGTGAGAAACCTTAGTGACAACCACAAAGATCTATGATACCTGAAAGTGGATACAAAATATTTTAGTGTTAAAAAAATTTAATCATTAAAAATGTACAGTAACTAGTAATAAAAGTTTAAACACATTCTGGTCAGCGCTAGCCACCAGGGACCTTGGGCACGAACTCGGCGGATGGTCCCACAGTCCACAGAAGACTCTCCATGCCACAGGTGTCCTAGCGCAGCCAGGATCTTAGGATCACTGAGGAGAGTAGGCCTCCAGAGAGAGCTCTGACACCAGGACCATCTTGTATCCCAGGTCTCTCAGAGACCAGTCCTCACAGGAGAGCTCTTGGTCTGCAGAAGCAACAGAGCTTCTAGGACAGGGTCCCTTCTGGCCTTCATCTTCAGCCAGGAGGCAGAGCTGAGACCCAGATCTCTGGGCACCTTCCCTGCAAGAGGAAAGCTTGCCTGCAGAGAGTGCTCTGACCACTGGGACTCAGGAGAGAGTTGGACTCCCAGGAGTGCTGGCAGAGGCTAACAGAATCACAAGAAGAAAAAGTTCCAGCCAGAGACAGCTAGAACATCTAACACCAGAGATTACCACATGGTGAAAGGCAAACATAAGAACCTTACTAACAGAAAGCAAGACCACTTGACATCATCAGAACCCAGTACTCCCACCACAGCAAGTCCTGGATACCCCAACACACCTGAAAAGCAAGATTCAGATTTAAAATCATATCTCATGATGCTGGTAGAGGACTTTAAGAAGGGCATTAACAACTCACTTAAAGAAATACAGGAGAACACTGCTAAACAGATAAAAGTCCTTAAAAAAGAAGCACAAGAATCCCTCAGAATTACAAGAAAACACTGCTAAACAGGTAGAAGTCCTTAAAGAGGAAATAAAAAAATCCCTTAAAGAATTACAGGAAAACACAACCAAACAGGTGATGGAATTGGACAAATATATAAATCTTCCATCTAATATCTAAACATAGAAGTAGAAACAATAAAGAAAACCCAAAGGGAGACAACTCTGGAGGTAGAAATCCTAGGAAAGAAATCAGGAACCATAAATGCAAGCATCAGCAACAGAATACAAGAGATGGAAGAGAGAATCTCAGGTGCAGCCAATTCCATAGAAAACATGGACACAACAATCAAAGAAAATGAAAAATGCAAAAAGATCCTAACTCAAAACATCGAGGAAATCCAGGACAAAATGAGAAGACCAAACCTAAGGATAGTAGGAATGGATGAGAATGATTTTCAACTTAAAGGGCCAGTAAATATCTAAAACAAAATTAGAGAAGAAAACTTCACTAACCTAAAGAAAGAGATGCCCATGAACATATGAGAAGCCTACAGAACTCCAAATAAACTGGACCAGAAAAGAAATTCCTCCCAACACATAATAATCAGAACAACAAATGCACTAAATGAAGATAGAATATTAAAAGCAGTAAGGGGAAAAGGTCAAGTAACATATAAAGGCAAACCTATTAGAATTACACCAGACTTCTCACCTGAAAGCAGGAAGATGCTGGACAGAGGTTATACAGACCCTAAGAGAACACAAATGGCAGCCCAGCCCAGGCTACCATACCTAGCAAAACTCGCAATTAAAATAGATGGAGAAACCAAAGTATTCCATGACAAAACCAAATTCACACAATACCTTTCCACAAATCCAGACCTTCAAAGGATAATAAAGGAAAACTTTTTTATCCTTTGAAGGGAACAGAATCACAACTCTAACAACAAAATTACAGGAAGCAACAATTACTTTTCCATAATATCTCTTAATATCAATGGGCTCAATTCCCCAATAAAAAGACATAGACTAACAGACTGGCTACATAAACAGAACCCAACATTTTGCTGCATACCAGAAACCCACCTCAAGGACAAAGACAGACACTACCTCAGAATAAAAGGCTGGAAGACAATTTTCCAAGCAATCGGTATGAAGAAACAAACTGGAGTAGCCATTCTAATATCAAATAAAATCGACTTCCAACCCAAAGTTATCAAAAAAGAAAAGGAGGGGCACTTCATACTCATCAAAGGTAAAATCTTCCAAGTTGAACTCTCAATTCTGAATATCTATGCTCCAAATGCAAGGGCAGCCACATTCATTATGGAAACTTTAATAAAGCTCAAACCACACATTGCACCACACACAACAATACTGGGAGACTTCAATACCCCACTCTCATCAATGGACAAATCCTGGAAACAGATACTAAATAGAGACACATTGAAACTAACTGAAGTTATGAACCAAATGGATTCAATAGATAGCTACAGAACATTTTTATCCTAAAAAAAAAATGATATACCTTCCTCTCTGCACATCATGGTAACTTCTCCAAAACTGATATAATTGCTAACAAAATAGGCCTCAACAGATACAAACCATATTGAAATTATCCCATGCATTCTATCACATCACCACAGACTAAGGCTGATCTTCAATATAAACATAAATAATAGAAAGCCAAGATTCACATGGAAGCTCAACTCTCTACTCATTGATTCCTTGGTCAAGGAAGAAATAAAGAAAGAAATTAAAGACTTTTTAGAGTTTAATGAAAATGAAGTCAAAACATAACCAAACTTATGGGACACAATGAAAGCATTCCTAAGAGGAAAACTCATAGCTCTGAGTGCTGCCAAAAAGAAACTAGAGAGAGCATACACTAGCAGCTTGAGAGCCCACCTAAAAATGCTAGAACAAAAGGAAGCAAATTCACCCCAGAGGAGTAGACAGGAGGAAATAATAAAACTTAAGGCTGAAATCAACCAAATGGAAACAAACAAACAAAAAAACTATACAAAGCATCAAGAAAAGCATGAGCTGAATTTTTGAGAAAATCAACAAGATATATACCCTATCAATGCAAAAATACTCAATAAAATTCTCACAAACTGAATCCAAGAACTCATCAAAATGATCATCCATCATGACCAAGTAGGCTTCATCCCAGGAATGCAGGGATGGTTTAATATACAGAATTCCATCAACAAAATCCACTATATAAACAAACTCAAAGACAAAAACCACATGATCATCTCGTTAGATCCCAATAAAGCATTTGACAAAATCCAACACCATTCATGATAAAAGTCTTGGAAAGATCAGGAATTCAAGGCCCATACCTAACATAATAAAAGCAATATAAAACAAACCAGTAGCCAACATCAAGCTAAATGGAGAGAAACTTGAAGCAATCCCACTAAAATCAGGGACTAGACAAGGCTGCCCACTTTCTCACTACCTATTCAATATAGTACTTGAAGTCCTAGCCAGAGAAATTCGACAACAAAAGGAGATCAAATGGATACAAACTGGGAAGGAAGGCATCAAAATATCACTATTTGCAGATGATATGATAGTATATATAAGTGACCCTAAAAATTCCACCAGAGAACTCCTAAACTGGATAAACAGCTTCAGTGCAGGAGCTGGATATAAAATTAACTCAAACAAATCACTGGCCTTTCTCTACACAAAGGATAAACAGGCTGAAAAAGAAATTAGGGAAACAACACCTTTAACAATCCACAAAAATAATACAAAACACCTTGGTGTGACTCTAACTAAGGAAGTGAAAGATCTGTATGATAAGAACTTCAAGTCTCTGAAGAAAGAAATTGAAGAAGATGGAAAGATTTCGCATGCTCACGGATTGGCAGGATCAATATAGTAAAAATGGCTATCTTGCCAAAAGCAATCTACAGATTCAATGCAATCCCCATCAAAATTCCAACTCAATTTTTCAACGAATTAGAAAGAGCAATCTCCAAATTCATCTTGAATAACAAAAAACCTAGGATATTGTCAACAATAAAAGAACCTCTGGTGGAATCACCATGACTGACCTCAAGCTGTACTACAGTGTAATTTTGATAAAAACTGAATGGCACTGGTACAGTGACAGACAGGTAGATCCATGAAATAGACCTGAAGACCCAGAAATGAACCTACCTATGGTCACATGATCTTTGACAAGGAGCTAAAACCATCCAGAGGAAAAAAGACAGCATTTTCAACAAATAGTGCTGGCTCAACTGGCAGTTGTCATGTAGAAGAATGCTAATTGATCCAGTCTTATCTCCTTATTTGTGCAAAGCTCAAATCTAAGTGGATCAAGGAACTCCACATAAAACCAGAGACACTGAAACTTATAGAGGAGAATGTGGGGAAAAGCCTCGAAGATAAGGGCACAGGGGGAAAATTCCTGAATAGGCTAGTGCTGTAAGATTGAGAATCAACAAATGGGACCTCATAAAATTGCAAAGCTTCTGTAAGGCAAAAGACTCTGTCAATAAGTCAAAAAGGCCACCAACAAATTGGGAAAGGATCTTTACCAATCCTAAATCCAATAGGGAACTAATATCCAATATATACAAAGAACTCAAGAAATTGGACTCCAGAAAATCAAATATCCCCATTAAAAAATGTGGTACAGAGCTAAACAAAGAATTCTCAACTGAGAAATACTGAATGGCTGAGAAACACCTGAAATAATGTTCAGCATTCTTAATCATCAGGGAAATGCAAATCAAAACAACCCTGAGATTCCATCTCATACCAGTCAGAATGGCTAAGATCAAAAATTCGGGTGAGAGCAGATGCTGGCAAGGATATGAAAAAAGAGGAACACTCCTCCATTGCTGGTGGGATTGCAAGCTGGTACAACCACCTGGAAATCATTCTGGTGATTCCTCAGAAAATTGGACATAGTACTACTAGAAGATCCAGCAATACCTCTCCTGGGCATATACCCAGAAGATGTTCCAACTTGTAATAAGGACATATGTTCCACTATGTTCATAGCAGCCTTATTTATAATAGCCAGAAGCTGGAAAGAACCCAAATGTCCCTCAACAGAAGAATGGATACAGAAAATGTGGTACATTTACACAATGGAGTACTACTCCACAATTAAAAATAATGAATTTATGAAATTCTTAGGCAAATGGATGGATCTGGAGAATATCATCCTGAGTGAGGTAACCCAATCACAAAAGAACTCACATGATATGTACTCACTGATAAGTAGATATTAGCCCAGAAACTTAGAATACCCAAGATACAATTTGCAAAACACATGTAACTCAAAAAGGTAGACAAAAGTGTGGATACTTTGTTCCTTCTTAGAATGGGGAACAAAATACCCATGGAAGGAGTTACAAAGACAAAATTCATAGCTGAGAAGGAAGACAGGACCATCCAGAGACTGCCCCACCTGGGGACCATCCCATAAACAACTACCAAACCCAGACACTATTCCATATGCCAGAAAGATTTTCTTGATAGGACCCTGATATAGCTGTCTCCTGTGAGTTTATGCTAGTGCCTGGCAAATACAAAAGTGGATGCTAACAGTCATCTATTGGATGGGACACAGGGCCCCCAATGAAGGAGCTAGAGAAAGTACCCAAGGAGCTAATGGGGTCTTCAACCCTATAGGAGTAACAACAATATGAACTAACCAGTACCCCCCCACCCCAGAGCCTGTGTCTCTAGTTGCATATGTAGCAGAGGCCTAGTAGGCCAACAATGGGAGGAGTGGCCCTTGGTCTTATGAAGTTATATGCCCCAGTACAGAGGAATGCCAGGGTCAGGAAAAGGGAGTGGGTGGGTTGAGGAGCAGTGCAGGGGGAGGGTATAGGGGACTTTCGGGATAGCATTTGAAATGTAAATGAAGGAAATATCTAAAAAAAAAAAAGAATTTAAACAAACTTCAAAAAGTTGTTCCTATACCATGCTAAACATACCCTTTTCAGGCTTGGAGGTACAACTTAAGCAGCCAACAATTCCATTTACCCTCGTCATGCATCCTTGTCCAAATCCCTACCCAGGAAGCCTATATTACCCACTCTCAACTCAACTCTAACCACGCTGGCCAAACTACTCATCCCTACAGGACATATCTGCTCCTTCTCTAGAAAGACACAAGATTGGTGCTACCAACTACACATTCCCTTCAAATAAGAGTTGCCTCCTCTTCAGAGAAGGGTGCACATAATAGTCAAAATATTAAACGTGCATACCAAAGAAAGAATGTGGAATCAAGAGACAAAGATCAATGCACAGTGCCAAAGAAAGGATACTGAAACTATCAAGAGCAAAAGATCAAATTACAGAGCCAGCTCATTAGAATTATAGCAGATTTTGCAACAGAAAAAACAAACCCCAGAAGGGATTGGGACTAATGTTTTATGACTTATGAAAGGTCAAAGATATCAACCCAGACCACTATATCTAACAAAGATATAGGACATAATTGAAGGATAAAGAAAAATTTTCAAAACAAAAAGACCATTAATCCATCTCTATAGAAGATACTGAGAGAAATACATAGTTCTGAAGAGAAGGTTAAACACACCCAAGAAGGCAGAAGGAATGATGAAATAATTTCAGAATACTGAATCAAAAGAGATTAAATAGACAATCACAACAGCAAGAAAATGACAGAAATTAATATACATTTCAATAATAATTCTTCATATTTATGTTCTCAACTCACCAATAAAGATACACAGACTAGCACACTGGACCAGAAAACAAGATCCATCCTATTGCTGTTTTCGAGAAACATCCCTCATACATAGCACCATAGGGTAAAAGGAAGGAAAAAGGTATTCCAACCAAATGAACCAGAAAATAAGCAAGTGTAATATTCTAATATGTGACAAGACAGACTTCAAAGCAAGGTGAATCACATGAGATAAGGAGGAACACTATCCTCATTGATAGAAAAGTCCAAGACTAGGATATAACAATGCTAAACATATATGTACCAAAAATAGTGACAATTTCATAAAAGAAACACTATTAGGCTTAAACCATAGAAAAATTCCAGAACAGTAACAAATGACAATTTAAGACCTAATTTTAACCAATAAATAGGTTGTATTAGTTAGAGTTTTACTGCTATGAACAGACACTATGACCAAGGCAACTCTTATAAGGATAACATTTAATTGGGGCTGGCTTATAGGTTCAGAGGTTTAGTCCATTATCATCAAGGTGGGAACACAGCAGTGTCTAGGCAGGAATAGTGCAGGAGGAGCTGAGAGTTCTAGATCTTCATTTGGAGGCTACTAGGAAAATATTGCCTTCCAGGTAGCTAGGATAAGGGTATTAAAGCCCACACCCACAGTGATACACCTACTCCAACAAGGCTAAACTTCCTAATAATGCCATTCCCTGGGTCAAGCATATTCAAACCATTTCAAAGGATATCTTTTTAAAAAACTAAATAGTCTAAAAAGACTCTGAAAATTAATAACATCATAAAATCATCTGAAATATATATATAATTTCACCCAAAAACTAAAGAATACGAATTCTTCTCAGCAGTCCTTGGGACTTCCCACAAAATAAGACACAAAACAATTCTCAAAAAATGGAGAGAAATTGAAATTATATGCCTCATTCTATCTGAACACCACACAAGGCAGAAAGTACACTAATCTATGAAAGTTCAACACAATACTGAAGGGTGTCAACTTTTTTCTATATCTAAATGAAAATGAAAACACAACATACTAAAATCTATTGAGATACAATGAAAGCAGTCATAAGAGGGAATTCTATATCACTATGTTTCTACATCAAAAGATTTGAGAGATCTCAAATAAATAACTTAATGATGTACCGAAAGGCCATAGAAAAACAAGAACAAGCAACACCCTTTAAAAAGTAGATGGGAAGAGATAATAACAGTAAGAGCTGAAATTAGTGAACTAGAAGTAAAAAAAAGAATCAAAGAAATAAGGAATTAGTACTATGGAAATATAACAAGATTGACAAATATTTAGTCAAACTAGCCATAATTTTATTGATGCAGATCAAGAAAATTAGAGATGAAAAGTAATACATCTTAACAGACTCCAAGAAAATTCATAGGATCTTGTGAACATACTTTAAAATGTTTATATTCAGAAAAACTAGAAAGTGTCAAGAAAGAGATAAATTTATTTAAAAGAACATGGCCCTTGGCTGCAGCAGGAAGACAGACAGCAACCTGGCCTTTGGTGGCTGTCGTTGTGTGTGTGTGTGTGTCTGTGTGTGTGTGTGTGTGTGTGTGTGTGTGTGTGTGTGTGTGTGTGTGTCTGTGTGTCTGTGTGTCTGTGTGTGTGTGTGTGTCTGTGTGTGTGTGTGTAGGAATGGGACCAGTTTCATTTCCCCCTTCTTGGTTAACATGCTTGTTGCTGTTGCCATTTTTCTTTCTAGCCTGGTTGTTTAGGTAGCCATATTTTGAAGTATCATGGATAGATACCCTATCATTTTAAGAAATATAATGTTACAGCAGATTTTCTGGTCCTCCACTCTTATAAAACTCCCAGCACCTCTTGTGCAATGTTCCATGAGCCTTGGGTACAGTCACCCTATGATTTGTGGACCTCTATATTGTTACCAGTTGTGGTTTTCTTCTGCAAAGAGAGGGGGTTTTTCCCCCATGGGGAGGATGTGAGATAAACTCATCTTTGCTTGTAAAACCAAGTATTTAGAATGCAGTTAAGAATTATTCTGGTCTAAAACAGTGATGTTTGTATGTTCTCACCTAAGATCCATGACCTCACTAGTTATGAGGGGTTGACTGAGTTCTAGTACCAGGAAGTTCTAGTACTTCCTTCCCCTTGAGTGGTCCTTAAGTATAACTAGAGAGCTTTTGGTTACTACCAAGGTATGAATGCCAAACCTTCAGAATGATCTTGCTGTATTAGTAAATGTGCCTCATAGACATCCTGGCTAGATAGAACTTTTGTTTGGTTCCTTCCTTCCCTTAGCAGCTAGCATTAGTACTGTAATAGCTAATCCTCAGACCAAGCTTGAATCTTCTGAGTCCTGTGTTTGAAATATGAGATATTTGTATCAAGAAGGACTTACTTTCAACCTCTGGAAGGCACTTGTCATAACCTATGTGGGCTTTTTATTTTTTATTTGTCTTGTAGTGATAATGTTGATTCTGATATGGGAAAACTCCATTTTAACATTTTTATGCATGTATAAAATTGTTCTATAGTAGTAGGTTTCCATATGTATTTTTAAAGATCTTTGGTGATTCATCCTTCCCTGTGCTCCCTCTTCTACTTTGCCCTCCTCTCAAGCACCTCAGCTTAATCACTGTTTTTTCACTATTCCCTGGGAAGTATGATTGGGTACATTATGTGATATTCCAAAAAACAATCAATAAAAATATTCCCTTGGACAGAAGCAGCTGGCCCTCGTGATTGAATTATGGAAAAGCTGGAAGAACCTGAGGAGGAGGGTGACCCTGTAGGAGGACCAGCAGTCCCAATTAAGCTGGACCTCCAAGACCTCTCAGATACTGGAACACCAACCAGGCAGCATACACCAGCTGATATGATGCCCCCAACACACATATATAGCAGAGGAATGCCAGGTCTGGGTTCAGTCAGAGAAGATGCACCTAATCCTCAAGAGACTGGAGGTCCCAAGGAGTGGGTGTTGTAGCCCCCGAGTTACTGATGTTAACTCTCTGCGGTTAATTGCCCTGCTTCTTGGAAGCCTCACCAAAGAGACTCCTGTGTTGTGTACAGACAGTTTGCCTCTGTGTATTTTCCCACAGAAGCCCCCTCCCTTCTGTGGCAAGCGAAGTACTTGGGCAGCTGGTTTCTGCACTGCATCCCCCTGCAGCAAGCTCAGGGCTCCCTCCCCATCTCTGTTCACTTGGAGGAAACCCAGCCCAGCATTAAAATGGCACTGCCCATAAACCCCCCACTTAATGAAAACACCAGAGGAGCCAGATGCTAGCTTGAGAAGGCCTCCCAACCTCTGTGACATCAGAATCTAGCCCTCCCTCTGATAAACAATGGAGCTCTCCGGGTGCCTGTCCTTGGGACCTTAAAGAAATAACAAAATCAAAGAAGATTAAGGCCCCAAGTTTAAATCATGGAGAAAAGGTAATCAGAAGTCACAGACAGTTATGGCTGGCCATAAAATTAGATCCTGATAACCCCACAACAGACACCCATTAATCCACCTCCGGGCTCCATTTCCATCCCACCAAATGGTTACAGCCCTCTACTCCCCTTTGTCCTGAGCATTCAAGAAATTCCCAACTATACTGTATATAAACCCAATGCTTTCTGGACTCAGAATTTACCCTGTGAGTGCGGGACATGTGATAAGAGTCAAGACTTGAAACAAAAAGTTGCAGTGGACTTCGAAATTCTTGAGTTTGCCTGGGTTTCCCATGGACTTAAGGCATAACGTGGGAACGCCTGATGGGGTGGGGGGTTGGGGGTGGGGATATCCTCATGAAAACAGGGCAGTGGGGGAGGAGGTAAGGGATGTGGAACAGCAAGAAGGTGGGTCAGGAGAGGGAACAATGAGTTCATGAAATTCTTAGGCAAATGGATGGAATTAGAAAATATCCTGAGTGGGGTAACCCAGTCACATGGTATGCACTCACTGATAAGTGGACATTAGCTCAAAAGCTCAGAATACCCAAGATACAATTTACAGATGGCAGCTCAGGAATAAGGTAGACCAAAGTATGGATGCTTCAGTCCTTATTAGGAGGAGGAGGAACAAAATACTCCAGGGAGGAAATACGGAGAGGAAGTGTGGAGCAGAGACTGAAGGAAAGGCCATCCAAAGAAGGCCCCACATAGGGATTTATCCCATCTGCAGACACCAAACCCAGACACAACTGTGGATGCCAAAAAGTGCTTGCTGACAGGGGTTCGATACAGCTGTCTCCTGAGAGGCTCTGCCAGAGTCTGACCAATACAAATGTGGATTCAGACAGCCAAACATCAGACTGAGCCCAGGGACCCCAATGGAGGAGTTAGAGAAAGGACTGAAGGAGCAGAGGGGGTTTGCAACCCATAGTACGAAGAACAATATCGCCGGGCAGTAGTGGCACACACCTTTAATCCCAGCACTTGGTCAGACACCACCCTCCCCCCGAACTCCCAGGAACTAAACTACCAACCAAAGAGTACACATGAAAGGACCTATGGCTCCAGCTACATATGTAGCAGAGGATGGCCTTGTTGGACATCAATGGGAGGAGAGGCCCTTGGTCCTGTGAAGGCTCAATGCCCCAGTGTAGGGAAATACAAGAGCTGGGAGATAGCAGTCGGTGTTTGGGTAGGGGAACACCCTCATAGAAGCAGGGGGAGGGGGGATGGGATAAGAGGTTTCCAGAGGGAAAACTGGGAAAAGGGATAACATTTGAAATGTAAATAAATAAAATATCCAATAAAAAACTCTGGAGTGTAAAAAGAAAAGTAAATAAAATAAAATAAATTTTTAAAAAAAATTTGAACTGGGAAAAAAAATTCCCTTGGAGGAAAAAAGAGAGAGAGAAAAATCTACACTCAACTAATGACTGCTGAGAGGGGGAGAATTAGTCATTCTTGAGAATGAACCTCCTAATTAGTTATTCAATACCAAATTGTAAGCCCTGAAATCAAATACACTCAAACAACACTTAACTGATACAATGCATTGTGTTTATGTACCTTATGAAATTAGCATATATAACAATTATATGATTATAAAACAATAAAAAAAGGACATGAATTTGAGAAGAAGTAAAGAGGATGGGAGAGGTTAGAGGGCAGGTACTTGGGAAAGTTTAAAACAGTAAAGTACTTGGGAAAGTTTAAGAATGAAAAATGAATGGAGAAAAAAATGACAATTATATTTTAATCCCTAAAAAGTTCAAAAGAAAGCTAAAAAGTTTCTTCAGAACTGATGAAACAATTAAGTGAAGAGAAAGCCCATACAGAAGGAAAGAATGTTTGCCAGCTATATATCTGACAGAGAATAATATTCAGAATATTCTAAAAAACTCAAAACAGTAAAAAAAAGATAGAAAGAAAGGAAAAAAGAAAGAAAGAGAGAAAGAAAGAGAGAGAGAGAGAGAGAGAAAGAAAGAGAGAGAAAGAGAGAAAGGAAGAAAGAAAAGAAAAAAGACCCATTCAAACCCAAATGCAGATCCAAATGCAGAGTTCTCAAAACAGGAATATAAATTGTTAAGAAATATTTGAAAAGATGTTCTTTGTCCTTAGCAATTAAAGAAATACAAATCAAAACAAATTTGCGATGTCATCTCATTGGAGTCAGAATTGGCAAAGATCACAAAAAAAAAAAAAAAACAGAAAATGCTCAGGAGGCTGCAGGGAAAGGGGAACAAACACTCATTAACTGTTGGTAGAATTGCAAACTGGTACATTTACTCTGGAAATTAATACAAAGTATCCTCAAAAAGCTAAAAATAAATCTACCATATGACCCAGCTATACCACTCCTTGTCATGCTCAAATGTCTCAACAGGTACTTCTCCAGCCAGATTCATCACTGCTTTAATCACAATAGCAAGGAAACTGAAACATCCCAAATGTCCTTCAACTGATTAACGAGTAATGAAAGTGTGATACATAGACATTTTAAAATATTATTCATCCATAAGGAAAAATAAAATCATGAAATTTATAAGTAATCAAATAGAACTAAAAAATACTACATTGACAGAGGTAACACAAATAACACAAATGGCACATGTTCTCTCTTGCATATGTTTCCTAGCTCCAAATCTTCAGATGTGAGTGTACAACCTGGAGTAACCACAGCTAAGAAAATAAAATGCTACCATGGTAAGGAAGGCACTAGAGAGAGGAACATAGCATAAGAGTAATATAAAAGGGGAAATGAGGAATTAGTTGGGGAAGCTTGTAAGTGGGTCAAGAGGAAAGAGAGAAAGGACTAAAAGCATGAATAAAGATGTTGAAAAAGCCATAGGATTCATAATTTTATTTACCTAAAATCACATACACACTCTTATTATTTAATGTGTGTGTCTGTGTGTGCGCACGCACATGTGTGTGTGTGTGCAGTTATGTGAAGTGTGTGTGTGTGTGTGTGTGTGTGTGTGTGTGTGTGTGTGCAGTTATGTGAAAGAGGTTATAAGGAAAAAGAGCAAATAGGAAAGTCAACTAAAGTATTATTAAAGTGACAATGAAATGTGCTGCTTTGTAAGCTAATTAGAAAATAATCTTTAGAAATGACCAGGCAGAGTACTCTGAACTGTACTGCATTCAGACAGTGTAGATACACTGTCAGAATGCAGTATAGTTCACCAATGGCACCACAGACATCTTCAACTCCATAGTTTTCATTCATTTTAGCACTTGGGTAAAAACTGGTAGGTCCCAAATATTTTCACTTCTTCCCAAATTGAGTTCAGTGTTTTTATTTTTTTTTAATTTTTAATATTTTTATGACATATTTTCCTCAGTTACATTTCCAATGGTATCCCAAAAGTCCCCCATAGCGCCCCCCACTTCCCTACCCACCCATTCCCATTCTTTTGGACCTGGCATTCCCCTATATTTGGGCATATAAAGTTTGCAAGTCCAATGGGCCTCTCTTTCCAGTGATGGCCGACTAGGCCATCTTTCGATACATATGCAGCTAGAGACAAGAGCTCTGGGGTTCTGGTTAGTACATCATGTTGTTCCAACAATAGGGTTGCAGATCCCTTTAGCTCCTTGGGTACTTTCTCTGGCTTCTCCATTGGGAGCCCTGTGATACATCCAATAGCTGATTGTGAACATACACTCCTGTGTTTGCTAGGCCCCGGCATCGTCTCACAAGAGACAGCTATATTTGGGTCCTTTCAGCAAAATCTTGCTAGTGTATGCAATGGTGTCAGCGTTTAGAAGCTGCTTATGGGATGGATCCCTGGATACAGCAGTCTCTAAATGGTCCATCCTTTCATCACAGCTACGAACTTTGTCTCTGTAACTCCTTCCCTGGGTGTTTTGTTCCCAATTCTAAGAAGGGGCACAGTGTCCACACTTTGGTCTTCATTCTTCTTGAGTTTCATGCGTTTAGTAAATTGTATCTTATATCTTGGGTATTCTAAGTTTGGGGCTAATATCCACGTATCAGTGAATACATATTGTGTGAGTTCTTTTGTGATTGTGTTACTTCACTCAAGATGATGCCCTCCAGGTCCATCCATTTGGCTAGGAATTTCATAAATTCATTCTTTTTAATAGCTGAGTAGTACTCCATTATGTAAATGTACCATAATTTCTGTATCCATTCCTCTGTTGAGGGACATCTGGGTTCTTTCCAGCTTCTGGCTATTATAAATAGGGCTGCTATGAACATAGTGGAGCATGTGTCCTTTTTACCAGTTGGGACATCTTCTGGATATATGCCCAGGAGAGGTATTGCTGGATCCTCCGGTAGTACTATGTCCAATTTTCTGAGGAACCGCCAGACTGATTTCCAGAGTGGTTGTACAAGCTTGCAATCCCACCAACAATGGAGGAGTGTTCCTCTTTCTCCACATCCTCGCCAGCATCTGCTGTCACCTGAATTTTTGATCTTAGCCATTCTGACTGGTGTGAGGTGGAATCTCAGGGTTGTTTTGATTTGCATTTACCTGATGATTAAGGATGTTGAACATTTTTTCAGGTGCTTCTCTGCCATTCGGTATTCCTCAGGTGAGAATTCTTTGTTCAGTTCTGAGCCCCATTTTTTAATGGGGTTATTTGACTTTCTGGAGTCCACCTTCTTGAGTTCTTTATATATATTGGATATTAGTCCCTTATCTGATTTAGGATAGGTGAAGATCCTTTCCCAATCTGTTGGTGGTTTTTTTTTTTTTTTGTCTTATTGATGGTGTCTTTAGCCTTGCAGAAGCTTTGCAGTTTCATGAGGTCCCACTTGTAAATTCTCGAACTTACAGCACAAGCCATTGCTGTTCTATTCAAGAATTTTTCCCCTGTGCCCATATCTTCAAGGCTTTTCCCCACTTTCTCCTCTATAAGTTTCAGTGTCTCTGGTTTTATGTGAAGTTCCTTGATCCACTTAGACTTGACCTTAGTACAAGGAGATAGGAATGGATCGATTCGCATTCTTCTACATGTTAACAACCAGTTGTGCCAGCACCATTTGTTGAAAATGCTGTCTTTCTTCCACTGGATGTTTTTAGCTCCCTTGTCGAAGATCAAGTGACCGTAGGTGTGTGGGTTCATTTCTGGGTTTTCAATTCTATTCCATTGGTCTATTTGTCTGTCACTATACCAGTACCATGCAGTTTTTATCACAATTGCTCTGTAGTAAAGCTTTAGGTGGGGCATGGTGATTCTACCAGAGGTTCTTTTATCCTTGAGAAGAGTTTTTGCTATCCTAGGTTTTTTGTTATTCCTGATGAATTTGCAGATTGCACTTTCTAATTCGTTGAAGAATTGATTTGGAATTTTGATGGGGATTGCATTAAATCTGTAGATTGCTTTTGGCAAGATAGCCATTTTTACAATGTTGATCCTGCCAATCCATGAGCATGGGAGATCTTTCCATCTTCTGAGATCTTCTATAATTTCTTTCTTCAGAGACTTGAAGTTTTTATTATACAGATCTTTCACTTTCTTAGTTAGAGTCATGCCAAGATATTTTATATTATTTGTGACTATTGAGAAGGGTGTTGTTTCCCTAATTTCTTTCTCAGCCTGTTTATTCTTTGTGTAGAGAAAGGCCATTGATTTGTTTGAGTTAATTTTATATCCAGCTACTTCACCGAAGCTGTTTATCAGGCTTAGGAGTTCTCTGGTGGAATTTTTAGGGTCACTTATATATACTATCATATCATCTGCAAAAAGTGATATTTTGACTTCATCTTTTCCAATTTGTATCCCTTTGATCTCCTTTTGTTGTCGAATTGCTCTGGCTAGGACTTCAAGTACAATGTTGAATAGGTATGGAGAAAGTGGACAGCCTTGCCTAGTCCCTGATTTTAGAGGGATTGCTTCAAGCTTCTCACCATTTACTTTGATGTTGGCTACTGGTTTGCTGTAGATTGCTTTTATCATGTTTAGGTATGGGCCTTGAATTCCTGATCTTTCCAAGACTTTTATCATGAATGGGTGTTGGATCGTGTCAAATGCTTTTTCCGCATATAACGAGATGACCATGTGGTTTTTGTCTTTGAGTTTGTTTATATACTGGATTACATTGATGGATTTCCGTATATTGAACCATCCCTGCATCCCTGGGATGAAACCTACTTGGTCAGGATGGATGATTGTTTTGATGTGTTCTTGGATTCGGTTAGCAAGAACTTTATTGAGGATTTTTGCATCAATATTCATAAGGGAAATTGGTCTGAAGTTTTCTATCTTTGTTGGGTCTTTTTGTGGTTTAGGTATCAGAGTAATTGTGGCTTCATAGAATGAGTTGGGTAGAGTACCTTCTGTTTCTATTTTGTGGAATAGTTTGTGAAGAACTGGGATTAGATCTTCTTTGAAGGTCTGATAGAACTCTGCACTAAACCCATCTGGTCCTGGGCTTTTTTTAGTTGGGAGACTATTAATGACTGCTTCTATTTCTTTGGGGGATGTAGGGCTGTTTAGATCATTAACCTGATCTTGATTCAACTTTGGTACCTGGTATCTGTCTAGGAACTTCTCCACTTCATCCAGGTTCTCCAGTTTTGTTGAGTATAGCCTTTGGTAGAAGGATCTGATGGTGTTTTGGATGTCTTCAGGATCTGTTATTATGTCTCCTTTTTCATTTCTGATTTTGTTAATTAGGATGCTTTCCCTGTGCCCTCTAGTGAGTCTGGCTAAGGGTTTATCTATCTTGTTGATTTTCTCAAAGAACCAGCTCCTTGATTGGTTGATTCTTTGAATAGTTCTTGTTTCCACTTGGTTGTTTCGCCCCTGAGTTTGATTATTTCCTGCCGTCTACTCCTCTTGGGTGAAATTGCTTCCTTTTGTTCTAGTGCTTTTAGGTATGTTGTCAAGCTGCTAATGTGTGCTCTCTCTAGTTTCCTTTTGGAGGCACTCAGAGCTATGAGTTTTCCTCTTAGAAATGCTTTCATTGCGTCCCATAAGTTTGGGTATGTTGTGGCTTCATTTTCATTGAACTCAAAAATGTCCTTAATTTCTTTCTTTATTACTTCCTTGACCAAGGTATCATTGAGAAGAGTGTTGTTCAGTTTCCACGTGAAGGTTGGCTTTCTATTATTTATTTTGTTATTGAAGATCAGCCTTAGTCCATGGTGATCTGATAGGATGCATGGGACAATTTCAATATTTTTGTATCTGTTGAGGCCTGTTTTGTGACCAATTATGTGGTCAATTTTGGAGAAGGTACCATGAGGTGCTGAAAAGAAGGTATATCCTTTTGTTTTAAGATAGAATGTTCTGTAGATATCTGCCAGATCCATTTGATTCATAATTTCTCTTAGTTTCTCTTTGTCCCTCTTTAGTTTCTGTTTCCATGATCTGTCCATTGGTGAAAGTGGTGTGTTGAAGTCTCCCACTATTATTGTATGAGGTGCAATGTGTGCTTTGAGATTTACTAAAGTTTCTTTAATGAATGTGGCTGCCTTTGTATTTGGAGCATAGATATTCAGGTTTGATAGTTCCTCTTGGAGGATTTTACCTTTGATGAGTATGAAGTGTCCCTCCCTGTCTTTTTTAATGACTTTGGGTTGGAAGTCAATCTTATCAGATATTAGAATGGCTACTCCAGCTTGTTTCTTCAGACCATTTGCTTGGAAAATTGTTTTCCAGCCTTTCATTCTGAGGTAGTGTCTATCTTTTTCTCTGAGATGAGTTTCCTGTAAGCAGCAAAATGTTGGGTCTTGTTTGTGTAGCCAGTTTGTTAGTCTATGTCTTTTTATCGGGGAGTTGAGTCCATTGATATTAAGAGATATTAAGGAAAAGTAATTGTTGTTTCCTGTTATTTTTGTTGTTAAAGTTGGCATTCTGTTCTTGTGGCTGTCTTCTTTTAGGTTTGTTGAGGGATTACCTTCTTGTTGTTTCTAGGGTGTGGTTCCTGTCCTTGTATTGTTTTTTTTTCTATTATTATCCTTTGAAGGGCTGGATTCGTGGAGAGATAATGTGTGAATTTGGTTTTGTCGTGGAATACTTTGGTTTCTCCATCTATGTTAATTGAGAGTTTGGCTGGGTATAGTAGCCTGGGCTGGAATTTGTGTTCTTTTAGTGTCTGTATAACATCCGTCCAGGATCTTCTGGCTTTCATAGTCTCTGGTGAGAAATCTGGTGTAATTCTGATAGGCTTGCCTTTATATGTTACTTGGCCTTTTTCTCTTACTGCTTTTAGTATTCTGTCTTTATTTAGAGCATTTGTTGTTCTGATTATAATGTGTCGGGAGGTATTTCTTTTCTGGTCCAGTCTATTTGGAGTTCTGTAGGCTTCTTGTATGTTCATGGGCATCTCTTTCTTTAGATTTGGGAAGTTTTCTTCTATAATTTTGTTGAAGATGTTTGCTGGTCCTTTGAGTTGAAAATCTTCATTCTCATCCACTCCTATTATCCGTAGGTTTGGTCTTCTCATTGTGTCCTGTATTTCTTGGATGTTTTGAGTTAGGATCTTTTTGCATTTTACATTTTCCTTGATTGTTGTGCCAATGTTCTCTATGGAATCTTCTGCACCTGAGATTCTCTCTTCCATCTCTTGTATTCTGTTGCTGATGCTCGTATCTATGGTTCCAGCTTTCTTTCCTAGGGTTTCTATCTCCAGTGTTGCCTCATTTTGGGTTTTCTTTATTGTGTCTACTTCCCTTTTTAGGTCTAGTATGGTTTTGTTCATTTCCATCATCTGTTTGGATGTGTTTTCCTGTTTTTCTGTAAGGACTTCTACCCGTTTGATTATGTTATCCTGTTTTTCTTTAAGGATTTGTAGCTCTTTAGCAGTGTTCTCCTGCAATTCTTTAAGGGATTTTTGTGCTTCCTCTTTACTGTCTTCTACCTGTTTACCAGTGTTCCTTTGTATTTCTTTAAGTGAGTTATTAAAGTCCTTCTTGAAGTCCTCTACCATCATCATGAGTTATGCTTTTAGATCCGTGTCTAGCTTTTCCGGTGTGTTGGGGTGCCCTGAACTGGGCGAAGTGGGAGTGCTGGGTTCTGATGATGGTGAGTGGTCTTGGTTTCTGTTAGTAAGATTATTTCGTTTACCTTTCGCCATCTGGTATTCTCTGGGGTTAGTTGTTGTCGTTGTCACTGTTTAAAGATTGGAGCAGAAGCTGTGTTCCACTCACCAGCAGTCTCAAAATCCTGTGGCGGGGGTCGTGGGTAGCTGGTGGGTGTCAGCTGACCCTGCGCTCTAGCTCCCCCGTGCTGGTCTGGCCGGAAGAGGCCTGTGGTCCTACTCAGGCCGGTTTCTGCTTCCCTAACTAATGCAGTCTCAGGTCCCGCGCACAATTGGATTGGAGCAGAAGCTGTGTTTCACTCACCAGAAGTCTTAAGATCCTGTGGAGGGTGTTGTGGGTAGCTGGCGAGTGTCAGCCGACCCTGCACCCTAGCTACCTCGGCGCTTTTCTGACAGGAGAGGCTTGTGGCCCTACTGAGGCCGGATTTCTGCCTCCCCAACCAAAGCAGACTCAGGTCCAGCGTGATTGGACTGGAGCAGAAGCTGTGTTCCACTCACCAGCAGTCTCAAAATCCTGTGGCGGGGGTCGTGGGTAGCTGGTGGGTGTCAGCCGACCCTGCGCTCTAGCTACCCCGGTGCTAGTCCGGCCGGAAGAGGAGTTCAGTGTTTTTAAATAAAAGCACTCACAATAATGACATCTTTACCAAATGAGAGCCCAGAATTGAACAAAGAGAGATATGTCCGTTCTCTGTTCTCTCAATGAACAAAAAGAAAATCAATCCCTTCATTATTTAAAGGAAGGGTTGCTTATATACATTTTTTTTCTGTGACTAAAACTGAAACATCATAAAACAGAAGTTCAAAGGTCCTTGTATCTTAAAACATTAAAACCTCATAGTTGCTTTGAATTGACTATAAGATTTAAAGGACGTCACTCTGCCTCAGTTTATCTGAGTCCTGCAGTGATTTCTCTAGAATTAACTAAAGAAATATACCTGAGAGGAGGAACACCTGCTGTAAGTGACTACCAGCCTGTTTGGTTTAAAATGGGTGTCTTTTACCTTTATCTGATAGGCTTTCATACTATGCTTTTTTATTATGTCAATCACATTCATATTTACCCCAAAAGTCTTTGCTCAGATCTAACCCAACATATTTTGGACACCTATATTCATTTAGAAATCCTGCAACACACTATCAATGGAGAGAAACCATAGTATTAAACAATTCAAAATATAGTACATATGGCAAGTGAGACAAAACTGTATCTATCACTTTAAGTAATAAATTTTCAAATACATGACTACCTAAAATATTCTAGATGAAAAGGATCTTCTATGTATATTTACTAAGCACAGGCAGAAATGGACATCTATCATCTAATCAGCCATACTCTTTCATGAAAGAAAATTTCCAAGTCTCACAAAGCTGACTTAGAATAGTAGTCTGAATAATAAAAAAAAAAAAACAAATCAAAGTTTATCACATGATATTAATAAAAAGATTGCTCTTTTTCATACAATCCTATTGACACTTAAGTTTCAGATCATTTATACTAATCACACTTAAACTGTACTTTAAAAAGTCATTCTCAACCTGACCAGTGGCCAATATGGCTCACACACCACAGCCTGATGGCCTCCCAGTAGATTTGCAATAACCAAACATAAAGAGTCCAGCTGACATGGAACCCCTTTACCAGCTCCACTTTCCTTCCAGTCTACTTTCCCAACCAGACCAGATCAGCAGCCTTGATACCCTCCCACACCCTGTCGCCTGTCACCTGTTGCCTTGAAGGGGGTCTGCTGTAACCAAGGACACAGCCTGAATACCTCCCAGGAAGTCCATAGTAACCAGGGAAACAGGAGGCCTGCTCTAACGAGAGACACAAGAGACCCACCCTAACCAGAGACAGCACTGCCCACCCCCAAGGAGACCAGCTCTAACCCATGTCACAGAGCTCTACCTGCCTCCAAGGATACCACAAGCCCTGGATACCCTAACACACCTAAAAAGCAAGATAATAACCTAAAATCCCGTCTCATGAAAATGATAGAGGCCTTTAAAGATAATATGGAGAACTCCCTTAAAGAACTATAGGAAAAGACAGGCAAACAGGAAGAAGTTCTTAAAGAGGAAACAAATAAATCCCTTAAAGAAATACAGGAAAATACAATCAAATGGGTAAAGGAATTAAACAAAATGGTCCAAGAATTAAAAACTGAAATAAAAACAATAAAGGAAATACAAAAGGAGGCAACACTGAAGATAGACAACTTAGGAAAAATATCAGGAGCTACAGATGCAAGTATTACCAACAGAGTAAAAGAGATAAAAGAGAGAATCTCAGGCTTAGAAGATACCATAGAAAATACTGACACATGCTTCAAAGAAAATACAAAATGTAAAAAGCTCCTAACCCAAAATATCCAGGAATTCAAGGCACAATTAAAAGATCAAACCTAAGAATAATACGAATAAAAGAAGATGAAGAATCCCATTCAAAGGACCAGAAAATATCTTCAACAAAGTCATAGAAGAAAACTTCCCTAACCTAAAGAAAAGGATGGCCATAAATGTACAAGAAGCCTACAAAACACCAAACATATTGGACCAGAAAAGAAAATCCTCTTGACATATAATAATCAAAACACTAAATGCACAGAACAAAGAAAGAATATTAAAAGTTGTAAAAAAAAAAAAAAAAAGGCCAAGTAACATATAATGGCAGATCTATCAGAACTACACCAGATTTTTCAACAGAGACTTTAAAACTCTAAAACACTCTGCACGGATGTCATCCAGATGCTAAGAGAAGAATAATGCCAGCCCAGAATAATAAACCTAGCAAAACTCTCAGTCACCATAAATTAAAAAACACAAGATATCCCATAAAAAAAAACAAATTTAAATAGCATCTTTCTACTAATCCAGCCACATAAAGGATACTGGAACGAAATCTCCACACAAGGAGGGTAACTACATCCAAGAAAACACAAGAAACTAAACATTTCACAATCCAAAAGAAGAGAATCATTCATTCATAATACCACCTCAAGCAACAACAAAAAAACAACAAAAAAAACAGAAACTAACAATTTGTATCTTTAACATCTTTCAACATCAATTGATTCAATTCCTCAATAAAAAGATACAGGCTATCAGATTGGATATGGAGCCAGGATCCAGCATTTTGGTGCATAAAGAAACAGAACTTAGTGACAAAGACAGATACTGCCTCAGAGTAAAAGACTGGAAAAAAAGTGTTCCTAGCAAATAGTCCCAAGAAACAACCTGGAGTTGCCTTTCTAATATTCAATAAAATAAACTTTCAACCAAAAATTATTAAATGAAATAAAGAAAAACATTTCATATTCATCAAAGGAAAAATCCACCAAAAGGAAGTCTCAGTTTTGAACATCTATGCTCCAAATGCAAGGGCACCCACATTCATAAAAGAAACTTTACTAAAGCTCAAAACACACATTGAACCTCACACAATAATAGTGGGAGACTTCAACACCCCACTCTCACCAACAGACAGGTAGTAGAAACAGATACTAAACAGAGACACAGTGAAACTAACAGAAATTATGAACCAAATGGATTTAACAGATATCTACAGAACATCTCACCCCAAAACAAGAGAATATACCATCTTCTCAGCATTCATGGAACCTTCTCCAAAATTGACCATATAATCATACATAAAACAAGCATAAACAGATACAAGAAGATTGGAAAAATCCCATGCATTCTACCACACCACCTTGGACTAAGGCTATTGTTTCTTCAATAACAAGAAAAACAACAGAAAGCCCATATAATCATGGAAATTGAACAACTTTCTGCTCAATGATAACTTGGTCAGGGAAGACATAAAGAAAGAAACCAAAGACTTTATAGAGTTCAATGAAAATGAATACACATCATATCCAAACTTATGGGACACAATGAAAGCAGTGATAAGAGGAAATTCAATAGCACTAAGTGTCTTCATAAAGAAATTGGAGAGATCGCATACAAGCAACTTAACATTACTCCTGAAAGCCTTAGAAAAGAAAGAAGCAAACACACCTAAGAGGAGTGGACTACACAGGAAATAGTCTAACTCGGGGCTAAAATCAACCAGTTAGAAACAAAGAGAATGACACAACAATTCAACAAAACCAAGAGCTGCTTCTTTGAGACAATCAACAAGATAGATAAATCCCTAGCTAACTAAAGAGATCAAGAACAGTATCCAAATTAACAAAATCAGAAATGAGGAGAGGTAATAACAACAGAACCTGAGGAAATTCAAGCTATCATCAGAACCTACTACAAAAGTCTACACTCTATGAAACTGGAAAATCTAAAAGAAATAGATGATTCTTTAGACAGAAACCATGTACCAAAGTTAAATAAAGATCAGGTAAACTATCTAAATAGTCTATAACCCCTAAGGAAATAGAAATATTCATCAAAAACCTGCCATCCAAAATAAGCACAGGGCCAGATGAATTTAGTGCAGTATTCCGCCAGATTCAAAGAAAAGCTAATACTTCTCAAACTATTCCACAAAATAGAAAAAGCAGGAATACTACCTAATTCATTCTATGAAGCCACAGTTACTCTGATACCTAAACCATACAAAGAACCAACAAAGAAAGAGAACTTCAGGCCAATCTCACTTATTAATATAAATGCAAAAGTACTCAATAAAATTCTCACAAACCAAATCCAAGAATGCATTGAGACCATCATTCACCATGATCAAGTAGGCTTCATCCTAGGGATACGGGGAAGAAAATCCATCAATGTAATACACTATATAAACAAACTCAAGGGAGAAAAACAAAAAACATGATCATCAACACCTCTTCATATTAAAAGTCCTGTAGAAATCAATAATTCATGGCACACACCTAAAAATGGTAAAAATCAATATATAGCAAACCAATAGACAACATCAAATTAAATGGAGAGAAACTAGAAACAATCTCACTAAAATCTGGGACAAGACAGGGATGCCCGCTCTCCCCATATCTACTCAGTATAGCACTTGAAGTTCTAGCTGGAGCAATTAGACAACAAAAGGATATCAAGGGGATACAAATTGGAAAGGAAGAAGTCAAAGTATCACTATTTGCATATGATATGATAGTATATATAAAAGCGAATCCCAAAATTCCACCAGAGAACTACTAGAGCTGATAAACATCTTCAGCAAAGTGTCAAGATATAAAATTATCTGAAGCAAATCAGTAGCCTTCCTTTATATAAATGATACACAGGATGAGAAAAAAATTGGAAATAAACAACACCCTTAACAATAGCCACAAATAGTATAAAATATCTTAGTGAAGCTCTTACCAAGCAAGTGAAAGATCTATACAAGAACTTCAAATGCCTGAAAAAAGAAACTGAAGAAAACCTAAGAAGGTGGAAAGATCTCCCACACTCATGGAATGGTAAGATTAACAAAGTGAAAATGGATATCTTACCAAAAGCAATCTACATATTCAATGTAATCCCCATCAAAATTCCAACACAATTCTTCACAGACATGGAAATAGCAATTACCAACTTCATATGGAAAAACAGAAACTCAGAATGACCAAAACAATTCTCAACAATAAAAGAACTTCTAGGGGAAATCACCATTCCTGACCTCAAGCTGTACACAGAGCATAGTGATAAAAACTGCATGGTATTGGTACAGAGACAGACAGGCTGATCAATGGAATAGAATTGAAGTCCCAGGACGAGCAGTGGTGGCACATGCCTTTAATCCCAGCACTTGGGAGGTAGAGGCAGGCAGATTTCTGAGTTTGAGGCCAGCCTGGTCTACAGAGTGAGTTCCAAGATAGCCAAGGCTATACAGACAAACCCTGTCTTGAAAACAAAAACAAGAGAAAGAAAGAAAGAAAGAAAGAAAGAAAGAAAGAAAGAAAGGAAGGAAGGAAGGAAGGAAGGAAGGAAGGAAGGAAGGAAGGAAGGAAGGAAGGAAGGAAGACAAAAAAGAAGAAAAGAATTGAAGACCCAGAAATAAACTTATGGACAAAAATACAAAGAACTCAAGAAGTTAACCTCCAAAAAAAACCAAATAATCTAATTCTAAAATGGGGTACAGAGCTAAACAGAGAATTCAAAACCAAGGAATCTCAAATGGATGAGAAGCACTTAAAGAAATGTTCAAAGTCCTTAGTGATCAGAGAAACGCAAATCAAAACAGACCCTTAGATTCCACCACACACCAATTGGAATGTCTAAGACCAAAAACTCAGGTGACAGCCCATGCTGGCAAAGATGTAGAGAAAGAGGAGCACTCCTCCATTGTGGGATTGCAAACTGGTGCAACCATTCTAGAAATCAATCTGGCAGTTCCTTAGAAAATTACAAATAGTTCTACCTGAAAACCCAGCTATGTGTACAGCTTGAGGTCAGGAATGGTGATTCCCCCTAGAAGTTCTTTTATTGTTGAGAATTGTTTTGGGCATGTACCCAAAAGATGCCCCACCATACTACAAGGACACATGTTCCACCGTGTTTATAGCAGCCTTATTTGTAATAGCCAGAAGCTGGAAACAACCTATATGTCCCTCAACAAAAGCATAGATACAGAAAATGTGGTTCATTTACATAATGGAATACTATACAGCTATTAAAAATGAGGACATCATGAATTTTTCAGGCAATGAATGGAACTAGAAAATGTAATCTCATCCGGCCAGATCAGCGCCGGGGTAGCGGGAGCACAGGGTTGCCTGACACCCGCCAGCTACCCACGACCCCCGCCGCAGGATTTTGGGACTGCTGGTGAGTGGAACACAGCTTCTGCTCCAATCCAATTGCGCGGGACCTGAGACTGCATTAGTTAGGGAAGCAGAAACCGGCCCGAGTAGGGCCACAGGCCTCATCCGGCCAGATCAGCGCCAGGGTAGCGGGAGGGCAGGGTTGCCTGACACCCGCCAGCTACCCAGGACCCCCCGCCGCAGGATTTTGGGACTGCTGGGGAGTGGAACACAGCTTCTGCTCCAGTCCAATCACGCGGGACCTGAGACTGCTCTGGTTGGGGAGAGAGAAATCCGGCCTACATAGGGCCACAACCCTCTTCCGGTCAGAAAAGCACCAGGGCAGCTGGGGCGCAGGGTCAGCTGACACTCGCCAGCTACCCACAACACCCTCCACAGGATCTTAAGACTTCTGGTGAGTGGAGCACAGCTTCTGCTCCAATCCAATTGCGCGGGACCTGAGACTGCATTAGTTAGGGAAGCAGAAACCGGCCTGAGTAGGACCACAGGCCTCATCCGGCCAGATCAGCGCCGGGGTAGCGGGAGCACAGGGTTGCCTGACACCCGCCAGCTACCCACGACCCCCGCCGCAGGATTTTGGGACTTCTGGTGAGTGGAGCACAGCTTCTGCTCCAATCCAATTGCGCGGGACCTGAGACTGCATTAGTTAGGGAAGCAGAAACCAGCCTGAGTAAGACCACAGGCCTCTTCTGGCTGGACCAGCACCAGGGTACCGTCAGCTACCCACGACCCCCGCCCCAGGATTTAGAGACTGCTGGTGAGTGGAACACAGCTTCTGCTCCAATCTTTAAACAGTGACAACGATAACAACTAACCCCAGAGATTACCAGAGGGCGAAAGGTAAACGTAATAATCTTACTAACAGAAACCAAGACCACTCACCATCATCAGAACCCAGCACCCCCACTTCGCCCAGTCCAGGGCACCCCAACACACCGGAAAAGCTAGACACGGATTTAAAAGCACATCTCCTGATGATGATAGAGGACTTCAAGAAGGACTTTAATAACACACTTAAAGAAATACAGGAGAACACTGCTAAACAGGCAGAAGACAATAAAGAGGAAGCACAAAAATCCCTTAAAGAATGGCAGGAGAACAATGCTAAAGAGTTACAAATCCTTAAAGAAAAACAGGATAACATAATCAAACAGGTAGAAGTCCTTACAGAAAAACAGGAAAACACATCCAAACAGATGATGGAAATGAACAAAACCATACTAGACCTAAAAAGGGAAGTAGACACAATAAAGAAAACCCAAAAGGAGGCAACACTGGAGATAGAAACCCTAGGAAAGAAATCTGGAACCATAGATATGAGCATCAGCAACAGAATACAAGAGATGGAAGAGAGAATCTCAGGTGCAGAAGATTCCATAGAGAACATCGGCACAACAATCAAGGAAAATGTAAAATGCAAAAAGATCCTAACTCAAAACATCCAAGAAATACAGGACACAATGAGAAGACCAAACCTACGGATAATAGGAGTGGATGAGAATGAAGATTTTCAACTCAAAGGACCAGCAAACATCTTCAACAAAATTATAGAAGAAAACTTCCCAAATCTAAAGAAAGAGATGCCCATGAACATACAAGAAGCCTACAGAATTCCAAATAGACTGGACCAGAAAAGAAATACCTCCCGACACATTATAATCAGAACAACAAATGCTCTAAATAAAGATAGAATACTAAAAGCAGTAAGAGAAAAAGGCCAAGTAACATATAAAGGCAAGCCTATCAGAATTACACCAGATTTTTCACCAGAGACTATGAAAGCCAGAAGATCCTGGACGGATATTATACAGACACTAAGAGAACACAAATTCCAGCCCAGGCTACTATACCCAGCCAAACTCTCAATTAACATAGATGGAGAAACCAAAGTATTCCACGACAAAACCAAATTCACACATTATCTCTCCACGAATCCAGCCCTTCAAAGGATAATAACAGAAAAAAAACAATACAAGGACAGGAACCACGCCCTAGAAACAACAAGAAGGTAATCCCTCAACAAACCTAAAAGAAGACAGCCACAAGAACAAAATGCCAACTTTAACAACAAAAATAACAGGAAACAACAATTACTTTTCCTTAATATCTCTTAATATCAATGGACTCAACTCCCCAATAAAAAGACATAGACTAACAAACTGGCTACACAAACAAGACCCAACATTTTGCTGCTTACAGGAAACTCATCTCAGAGAAAAGGATAGACACTACCTCAGAATGAAAGGCTGGAAAACAATTTTCCAAGCAAATGGCATGAAGAAACAAGCTGGAGTAGCCATTCTAATATCTGATAAGATTGACTTCCAACCCAAAGTCATTAAAAAAGACAGGGAGGGACACTTCATACTCATCAAAGGTAAAATCCTCCAAGAGGAACTATCAATCCTGAATATCTATGCTCCAAATACAAAGGCAGCCACATTCATTAAAGAAACTTTAGTAAAGCTCAAAGCACACATTGCACCTCATACAATAATAGTGGGAGACTTCAACACACCACTTTCACCAATGGACAGATCATGGAAACAGAAACTAAACAGGGACACAGTGAAACTAAGAGAAATTATGAATCAAATGGATCTGGCAGATATCTACAGAACATTCTATCCTAAAACAAAAGGATATACCTTCTTCTCAGCACCTCATGGTACCTTCTCCAAAATTGACCACATAATTGGTCACAAAGCAGGCCTCAACAGATATAAAAATATTGAAATTGTCCCATGCATCCTATCAGATCACCATGGACTAAGGCTGATCTTCAATAACAAAATAAATAATAGAAAGCCAACCTTCACGTGGAAACTGAACAACACTCTTCTCAATGATACCTTGGTCAAGGAAGGAATAAAGAAAGAAATTAAGGACTTTTTAGAGTTCAATGAAAATGAAGCCACAACATACCCAAACTTATGGGACGCAATGAAAGCATTTCTAAGAGGAAAACTCATAGCTCTGAGTGCCTCCAAAAGGAAACTAGAGAGAGCACACATTAGCAGCTTGACAACACACCTAAAAGCACTAGAACAAAAGGAAGCAAATTCACCCAAGAGGAGTAGACGGCAGGAAATAATCAAACTCAGGGGTGAAATCAACCAAGTGGAAACAAGAAAAACTATTCAAAGAATCAACCAATCAAGGAGCTGGTTCTTTGAGAAAATCAACAAGATAGATAAACCCTTAGCCAGACTCACTAGAGGGCACAGGGAAAGCATCCTAATTAACAAAATCAGAAATGAAAAAGGAGACATAACAACAGATCCTGAAGACATCCAAAACACCATCAGATCCTTCTACCAAAGGCTATACTCAACAAAACTGGAGAACCTGGATGAAATGGAGAAGTTCCTAGACAGATACCAGGTACCAAAGTTGAATCAAGATCAGGTTAATGATCTAAACAGCCCTATATCCCCCAAAGAAATAGAAGCAGTCATTAATAGTCTCCCAACTAAAAAAAGCCCAGGACCAGATGGGTTTAGTGCAGAGTTCTATCAGACCTTCAAAGAAGATCTAATCCCAGTTCTTCACAAACTATTCCACAAAATAGAAACAGAAGGTACTCTACCCAACTCATTCTATGAAGCCACAATTACTCTGATACCTAAACCACAAAAAGACCCAACAAAGATAGAAAACTTCAGACCAATATCCCTTATGAATATTGATGCAAAAATCCTCAATAAAGTTCTTGCTAACCGAATCCAAGAACACATCAAAACAATCATCCATCCTGACCAAGTAGGTTTCATCCCAGGGATGCAGGGATGGTTCAATATACGGAAATCCATCAACGTAATCCAGTATATAAACAAACTCAAAGACAAAAACCACATGGTCATCTCGTTAGATGCTGAAAAAGCATTTGACAAGATCCAACACCCATTCATGATAAAAGTCTTGGAAAGATCAGGAATTCAAGGCCCATACCTAAACATGATAAAAGCAATCTACAGCAAACCAGTAGCCAACATCAAAGTAAATGGTGAGAAGCTTGAAGCAATCCCTCTAAAATCAGGGACTAGACAAGGCTGTCCACTTTCTCCATACCTATTCAACATTGTACTTGAAGTCCTAGCCAGAGCAATTCGACAACAAAAGGAGATCAAAGGGATACAAATTGGAAAAGATGAAGTCAAAATATCACTTTTTGCAGATGATATGATAGTATATATAAGTGACCCTAAAAATTCCACCAGAGAACTCCTAAGCCTGATAAACAGCTTCGGTGAAGTAGCTGGATATAAAATTAACTCAAACAAATCAATGGCCTTTCTCTACACAAAGAATAAACAGGCTGAGAAAGAAATTAGGGAAACAACACCCTTCTCAATAGTCACAAATAATATTAAATATCTTGGCGTGACTCTAACTAAGGAAGTGAAAGATCTGTATAATAAAAACTTCAAGTCTCTGAAGAAAGAAATTCTAGAAGATCTCAGAAGATGGAAAGATCTCCCATGCTCATGGATTGGCAGGATCAACATTGTAAAAATGGCTATCTTGCCAAAAGCAATCTACAGATTCAATGCAATCCCCATCAAAATTCCAACTCAATTCTTCAACGAATTAGAAAGTGCAATCTGCAAATTCATCTGGAATAACAAAAAACCTAGGATAGCAAAAACTCTTCTCAAGGATAAAAGAACCTCTGGTGGAATCACCATGCCGGACCTAAAGCTCTACTACAGAGCAATTGTGATAAAAACTGCATGGTACTGGTATAGTGACAGACAAATAGACCAATGGAATAGAATTGAAGACCCAGAAATGAACCCACACACCTATGGTTACTTGATCTTCGACAAGGGAGCTAAAAACATCCAGTGGAAGAAAGACAGCATTTTCAACAAATGGTGCTGGCACAACTGGTTGTTAACATGTAGAAGAATGCGAATCGATCCATTCCTATCTCCTTGTACTAAGGTCAAGTCTAAGTGGATCAAGGAACTTCACATAAAACCAGAGACACTGAAACTTATAGAGGAGAAAGTGGGGAAAAGCCTTGAAGATATGGGCACAGGGGAAAAATTCCTGAATAGAACAGTAATGGCTTGTGCTGTAAGATCGAGAATTGACAAGTGGGACCTCATGAAACTACAAAGCTTCTGCAAGGCTAAAGACACCATCAATAAGACAAAAAAACCACCAACAGATTGGGAAAGGATCTTCACCTATCCTAAATCAGATAAGGGACTAATATCCAATATATATAAAGAACTCAAGAAGGTGGACTCCAGAAAGTCAAATAACCCCATTAAAAAATGGGGCTCAGAACTGAACAAAGAATTCTCACCTGAGGAATACCGAATGGCAGAGAAGCACCTGAAAAAATGTTCAACATCCTTAATCATCAGGTAAATGCAAATCAAAACAACCCTGAGATTCCACCTCACACCAGTCAGAATGGCTAAGATCAAAAATTCAGGTGACAGCAGATGCTGGCGAGGATGTGGAGAAAGAGGAACACTCCTCCATTGTTGGTGGGATTGCAAGCTTGTACAACCACTCTGGAAATCAGTCTGGCGGTTCCTCAGAAAATTGGACATAGTACTACCGGAGGATCCAGCAATACCTCTCCTGGGCATATATCCAGAAGATGTCCCAACCGGTAAAAAGGACACATGCTCCACTATGTTCATAGCAGCCTTATTTATAATAGCCAGAAGCTGGAAAGAACCCAGATGTCCCTCAACAGAGAAATGGATACAGAAATTATGGTACATTTACACAATGGAGTACTACTCAGCTATTAAAAAGAATGAATTTATGAAATTCCTAGCCAAATGGATGGACCTGGAGGGCATCATCTTGAGTGAAGTAACACAATCACAAAAGAACTCATACAATATGTATTCATTGATAAGTGGATATTAGCCCAAAACTTAGGATACCCAAGATATAAGATACAATTTGATAAACGCATGAAACTCAAGAAGAATGAAGACCAAAGTGTGGACACTGTGCACCTTCTTAGAATTGGGAACAAAACACCCAGGGAAGGAGTTACAGAGACAAAGTTCGTAGCTGTGATGAAAGGATGGACCATTTAGAGACTGCTGTATCCAGGGATCCGTCCCATAATCAGCTTCTAAACGCTGACACCATTCAATACACTAGCAAGATTTTGCTGAAAGGACCCAAATATAGCTGTCTCTTGTGAGATGATGCCGGGGCCTAGCAAACACAGGAGTGGATGTTCACAGTCAGCTATTGGATGTATCACAGGGCTCCCAATGGAGAAGCTAGAGAAAGTACCCAAGGAGCTAAAGGGATCTGCAACCCTATTGTTGGAACAACATGATGTACTAACCAGAACCCCGGAGCTCTTGTCTCTAGCTGCATATGTATCGAAAGATGGCCTAGTCAGCCATCATTGGAAAGAGAGGCCCATTGGACTTGCAAACTTTATATGCCCCAATATAGGGGAATGCCAGGGCCAAAAGAATGGGAATGGGTGGGTAGGGAAGTGGGGGGCGCTATGGGGGACTTTAGGGATAGCATTGGAAATGTAATTGAGGAAAATATGCAATAAAAATATTAAAAATCAAAAAAAAAAAAGAAAAAAGAAAATGTAATAAGCAGAAAGGCCCAAGTGAGGAGGCTTCAATCCACTTAGAAGGGGGAAGGAAATAATCACTGGAGGCAGAAGGAGGGAATGACCTTCGTGTAAGCAGGGAGGTGGAGGGGAAAAGGGGAACAGGATTAAACATGCGAAGACAGGAGAGAAATCCAAAGGGTCAAGAAAATGAATGGAAACAAGCAGCCTCAAGAGGAGGGAGGTAGGGGACCCTCTAGAAAGTATCAGAGACCCAGGCAGTGAGAGACTCTTAGGATTCAATGAGGGTGATCTTAGCCAAAATGCTCAACATTAGGGAAAGGGAACTGGAAAAGCCAACCTCCAGTAGACAGACAGGGCCTCAAGTGGAGGGACAGGGTTACTAACTCACAGTCAAAACTTCTGACCCACAAATGTTCCTGTATAAAAGAACTGCTGAAACAAAAATGGAGAATCAACTGAAAGCATGGTGGCCCAATGGCCTGTGTACTTTTGGATCCATCTCATAGAGGAGGGACACCAAGGCCTGACACTATTACTGATGCTATGAAGTGCTTACAGAGAGGAGCCTGGCATGGCTGTCCTCTGAGAAGTCCTATCTGCAGCTGACTGAGACTGAAGCAGATACTTACACCCAACCATTGGACTGAAGTCAGGGACCCAATGGTTGAATTAGGGAAAGGATTAAAGAAGCTGTAAGGGAGAGTGACCCCCATAGGAAAACCAGCAGTCTCAACTAACCCAGACCCCAGAGAGCTCCCAGAGATGAGCCACCAATCAGGAGGCATACACAGGCTGGTTTGAGGCCCATGGCACATATATAGCAGAGGTCTGCCTGGTCTGGCCTCAGTGGGAGATGCACTTAATCCTCAAGAAACTTGAGGCCTCAGGAGAAGGGTTGGTCTAGTGAGGGGGAAGCACCCTCTTGGAGGCAAGGTGGAGGAGGAATAAAATGAAGAACTGTGGGAGGGGGGACTGAAAGTGGGGGCAAGGACTAGAATGTAAATAAATAAAATAATTAATTTTTTAAAAAGTCATTCTCTTTCCCTGGTTTCTTTCTAAAATTAATTCTAGCTTAACTTGATGAGACAAATTATGGAAAATGTGAGAAACAAATAAGAATAATCTAAGGATACCTACCTCAGGTCCTGTGATGTGCATTAGACCAGACATAGCAGAGGCAATAGCATCATAACCTGCTCTGTGAGACATGGGCCCTGTCTGGCCATATCCTGCAACAAGAAGAACAAGCATTCAGTGCCACATGGGTGTGACAGTGTGCTAAAACCATTCACCTCAAAAAAACTGCAGCACTCTCCCTGTTATCTATGTGGCCCTTGGTGGAAGCAGTAAGAATTAATCATACATTATGGAAAGCAAAAGCCTTCTGAGTTGCTGACCTCATTCTGCCCTCAGGGGTGTTTTGTTTGGCCTTTAGAATAATTTGAAATGATTTTATTTAGTTTGCAACAATTTTTAAAAAAATAAAAAATAGCACATAAGACATAATTTCTGGCTTTTCTTTAAAAGTCAGAAAAATAAGACAGTCATGGTAGTGCGCCCTTTAATCCCAGCACTTGAGAGGCAAAGGCTGGTGGATCTCAGTTCAAGGCCAGCCTGGTCTACAGAGTGAGTTCCAGAACAGCCAGACCTACACAGAGAAACCTTATCTTGGAAAAAAAGGTGGGGGGGAGTCAGGAATATATTCAATGTTAGCCCATATTCTCTCATGGAAGCAGAGCAAGATGAGTAAAAGCCCTCACTGCAGTGGGGTTCACTCTCTCTCCTTAGGCCTCTGCCTCATCACTGATTAAACTTATTCCAAGTCCTCACTAGACACGACCCACTCTTTTTCTATGTGACAGTACAAAAGTGAAGCAAAATGTATTGACCTAGATTAGGTTTGTGGATTTCTCAACTAAGCAAACAAGTTACAAGCGATGAATTTTAAAGCTGGACATATTTTAGTAATGGTGGTGCAATCCTAGCACTCAGGAAACCGAGAACGGAGGAGCAAGAGATTGAGGCTAGCCTGAGCTACATTGATAGACCCTCTCTTAAAAGAAAAACTATCACTGGAAGAAAAAGAAAAAAAGAAGGACTTACTAACAGATGGGAATGAGATGGTCAATTTATTTTTGAAGGGAGAAAAAGCAATAGTCATATATAAAACAATTTCACAACTTGCCAGTGTCATTTTAGGTGCTGCCTTTTTATTTATTTTTCTTTCTGACTTTTTTTATTGGATATTTTCTTTATTTACATTTCAAAGGAATCTCAGGGTTGTTTTGATTTGCATTTCCCTGATGATTAAGGATGTTGAACATTTCTCTAGGTGCTTCTCAGCCATTCTACATTCCTCAGTTGAGAATTCTTTGTTTAGCCCTGTACCCCATTTTTAATAGGGTTATTTTATTCTCAGGAGTCTAACTTCTTGAGTTCTTTGTATATATTGGATATTAGCCCTCTACCAGATGTAGGGTTGGTAAAGATCTTTTCCCAATCTGTTGGGTTTTGTTAGGAAGGGAAAACAAAAATCATGAGAACATGAGGAGTCTTTTCTCCTCCTTTTTTATTCTGTCTTAGTGCTTATTGTTTAATCCTAAAGGTTTTATCAGCTGTGGGATTCCAACTCCAAATCCCATTTCTTACCCAGAAAGTGAAGAAACGAAGAGCTTTGCTGACATAGGTATTGAAATGCTCTGCCTTATAAATATGTAGAAAGGGGCTGCTGGGGCATTTGCTTCACTGCGGAGCACCCCCGTTTCAGTCCCTCACTTGCTCCAGTCCACTGATTGAATATCTCCTTAGCGAAAAGACTTCCCTTAATGGCCATTTATAGAAAGCAGCCTACATCACATTTTTCTTTCCCTTTGTGCTATTTGTGTCCATAGCATTTACCCTCAAAGTTGGGTATTGCACTCATTCATTGATTAGTTGTCACCTCCATGCTGAAATGTGACCTGTATGGATATTTTCACTCTGACTGACAGCTCTATCCTCAGATTCTAGTATAATGTTTGATGACATTTAGTGGAAGAATAAATACTTGTTACTCAAAAACAATCATTTTTTATCTATAAGGTGAACAAAGAAGCAAAGATGTGTTTAAATGAACCAATCAACAGTTAATCTACCCGGACATGTTTGCTACCAAAATAGTCTCTATTAGAAATAAAATCCTCATATGAATAAAAAATTTTAAATCCACACATGAAACATGAAGTAATATTAAGATATTATTAAAATAATTAAAATTTTAAAGATATTTTTCTCTTTGCTTGTTTGTTTTTCTGGATCTATAACCCAACCTTGAACTCTAGACCTTCCTGCCTCAACTCTCCCATGAATACTGGGATTACGAGTATGCACCAGCAGGCGTGGTTGACATCCCTTATCACTGATGACAGAAAAATGGGCACTGTGTCTACTTGTGTTTTATTATTCAAATTTTGAAACAAAAAGAGAGCGAATTTGTAATAAACCTATCATCTAATTTCAATTATCATTTATTTATAGACAATCTTTCCAGTATATTATTTATCTTTCAGCTACTCCTGCTATCTTCCAAGTAATGCTACTATGACTACTACAGTTATGAAAAAAAAAATAATGCAATTTAAAAGAAAAACTTGAATGACCTGCTTCAGGTAAAAAGTTTTTTCCCTCAATTTCAAAAACAAAAGCTTATAATTTTTAAACAACTACTCTTTAAATATTTTTAAAGACAAAAGGGGACAATGAAGGGATCATAGTAATAAAAGAAGTAAAGTTAGCAGTTACCATGTAGGGATCTGGAAAGTCCTTCCGAGCTTTAGCGAATGGATGCTCAGGAGCTACTCTGCATCTGTAAGTACACTAGACTAGGCTTGCAGTTCTCACAGCAATGGTTTCCAAGCCACAGGTAATTCCCAGCACAGAACAGCATCCTGAAGCAGAAGGTCACTGTGCTTGGTAAACCACCTTGAGCTCAACAGGAGTCCCAAGAAGGATGAGGTTTCAAAGCACTCAATATGTGCATCTAGCCAGGATTCCGGATCCCTCAAGTGAGATAAACTGAGGTGTCTCGCCATCAGCATGACTCAATCAACTCTTCTAAATAAGCTTCCAGAGAAGTACGCTCAGGAGAAAAGCAGTCACTAAATAAAAGCACAGCATGCCTGTTGCCTTCTACTATAAATTCTCTTTTTGTTCAGCATAGAACATGAGTGAAGCACAAATACGCTAAACTTTAAATTGCAACTTCCAAGTGTTTCTAGTAAAGAAATATGTAAATGCTTTCACTAGAGAGAGAAGGCACAATAAAAAGAGAGTAAACTTCATAGCTGAAAAATATCTGTGTTCAAATTATGATACTGCCAACTATTAAATCTTCAATAATTCATTTAATTCCTGTGATCCTCAATGATAGTACTAACATTTATCTCACATTTACTTCAAAATTCAACTTGACTGCATAGCAAAAGCAAAGTGAATTTTATATTGAGCATTAAATATACATTAATCAATATATACATATTAGTCAACACACTAAGAATATATTAGCTTACATTCTTCCATATAATATTTATAATATCATAAGAAAAGATATGTTGAGGTATGTCAAAGTATTGAGACTAGAAATCTCAAGTATTAAAAATAAGTTGTCTAACATCCATTAAAAATGAAAAACTTTTTACAGTTGGGACACTGCTCAGTAGACAGAAGAATGTGGTAATAATAATATTGTATAGTAAAACTGGGTATGGTAGCGCATATCTTTAATACCAGCATTTGGGAGACAAAGAGGTAGGCCAATCTCTGTGAGTTTGAGGCTATCCTGGTCTACAAGTGAGTTCCTGAACAGCCAAGGCTACATAGGGAGACCCTGTCTATAAATAAATAAATAAATAAATAAATACATAAATACATAAATACATAAATACATAAATACATAAATAAATAAAATAAGATGCATGTGTGTATATATGCATGTGTTTGTAAGCAAAAAACATTCTGTCTTCTCACCTAATACTTAACTATTTAAATGATATTAATAATACCAACAATTTTGAGAACTGTGTTTACAATTAGATTTATCTGTTAGTAATGTGAAAATGAATTATCTGTTGAAAAATCAATAACTATCTGAATATGAAATAAAAATGGTTGGGGTTGTTTGTTTAAAAACAACTGTGCTTTTAATCCAAAGTTAACAGAAAAAAAAATCTGTCAGTTCTGTATGTTGAAATTACAGGGGTAAGGAAAATTTAAAGAGGGTGTAGAGAAACAAGAGCACAGTGTTTCTCTCTCTCTCTCTCTCTCTCTCTCTCTCTCTCTCTCTCTCTCTCTCTCTCTGTCTCTCTCTCTCTCTCTCTCTGTCTCTCTCTCCTCCCCCTCCCCCTCCCCCCATTCCCTTCCCCTCCCCCTCTCCCTCTCCCTCTATCCCTTGCCCTTCCACTTACTTTCACTATGAGGGACAAGCTCGCCATCTTGTGGCTTCTGTGAACACTGACTACATAGCAAACCTTGCAGTTGAGATCCTAAAAGCAAGCTCCTGGTCTCCCTTACTTTCTGTTTCTTCTGAATAGTGCCTTGCCCTTGCCCTTCTTTCCTTCACCAGAAACCTTAAATCCCAGCAGTAACAGGCACTCACACTCTCTGTAACTCTGTGACACCTTTCAGGATTCAATACTCTCTCTACCAACGCTTATCATTTGGGGAATCCCAAATCCCTTTGACAAATTGATGAGAGGTTCTGCACACACACCAGAAGAATGGAACTGAACAGCTGCTGCTCCCAGAACCCATTCCAGTGCTGTGCTGCATCAGGCTCAGCATCTCAGTGGCACCCAATGCTTATATACACCTGCTCCAGACCTAGAGCGCCTCAATTCTCAGGACAGCTCTCCTGACAGAAATCAGCCTAAGGGAAGCTTGAGGATTCTAAGTAACCAAGAGTTTCATGGTGGGGCTTTAGCCTGATGGTAATAAAAGGAAAGAAAACAAAATAAAGCACAAGAAGTATTGTAGCAGAACTGAGATGTGGACTCAAATCTGTGTTCTTAAATCCAAAGATGTTTGTGTGTACTTATGTTTTCATTGGCATCTCCATCCAAAAGTCCAAGATATTACAAGCTGCTGATGCCCTAAACAGGCATGATATACCAGTTCAGTCAAACTCACACACCATTAACCAATGGTCTTTTCCTATAGTCACTACCTTATTTAATGGAAAACACATCTCAACATATACACAACCAAGAAACGTGAGTTACCCTAAACTCTTGTCTTTCACTTTGTGTTTATGTCCAACTGATCAATAATTCCTGGTTGATAATTTGACCTGTCAGATATCTCCCACATCTATATAAGTTCTTATGCCCTTATTTACAGCTTACCTGCCTCAGTTTACTCTTTATGTGATACAAAAAAACTTCCAAAAATCTGATCAAGATTTTTTAATACTAAAATTCTTAAAATAATAATATATCTTGATGTGACACATTGGGTTATGATGGAGTCCTTTCTGTTGAAATTGATGGAGTCACCATTCTGTATCTTTTGCCACACACCAAAACAATTTACATTCACTATAGTTGTCCTCTAAACACGGACAACTCTTTAGTTCCTCTGGCCCTCTGTTGTTGCTACTTTATACATTATTCCCATCTTCACTGTCTGCTATCTGATTCCTTCCAAGACACAGACCAGTGGCAGCAACTTAAGAACAAGGAAGAGAAACATTTCAAAGATGAGTACACCAGTGCCAGTAGTGAATGTAAAGATAAAATATAAATGTGTTAATCCTATTAGATAGCTACTACCAATATTCTAAAACCTGCAAAATTCTACTAATAGACCATTCCCTGAAAGAGCCAAAGGTAATAAAATATTTTGTGATGGATAATAGAGTATGTCAAATGTATACAAATATCTGGACTTTGCTTTTCTCGGCTGTTTTTTTTTCCTTGGTTTTTTTGTGTGTTTTTTTAATAGTGTGAAGAATTAAAATGATGATAGGAACTGAAGACAGCTCTTCAGGTACTTTTCATGAAAGTCTGATGACTTAAGTTCTAGTCCTAGAACTCAAGCCTGCTATGGTGGTATGCACTTGTAGTCTCAGTATTCCTCCTGTAATGTGGGAGGCAGAGAGCAGGCAGAAAGCTTACAGGCCTGCTAGCCTGGAATAGACTGCACACAGACACAGAAAACATAGGAGAAACTCAACAGGTGAAAGGCCAGAATTGACTCTCCAAAATTGCCCTCTGTCCTCCCTCTGCCCTCCACATGCATGCTATAATACGTAGTCCTATCACACATGTGCGCGCGCGCACACACACACACACACACACACACTTTACGTTAAAATATGAATAGACTTGGTATTTTAATATCTTACTTAACTCACATGTATGTTTTCTTCTTGTTGAAAATGTCCAAGAATAGAGAATACAAGTATTCCTAGTATATGATTTAAACAAATTAAGTATGTTAAATTTTGTGGGTTCATAATGAATTTTTAATCACCCAAAGCTACTGGTATATACTAAGGAATAAATTCATATTGTAAAGTTTTATAAGGGAAAAATTTTGCATCTACCTAACCTTCACTAAGTAAACTATACCCAGTGTGTTTGTGTGTTTGTGTGTGTGTTATATAAATATACCTGGAGGCTGGAGATGAAGGCAGACTAAAGCACTTAAACTTTATTTAAAAACAAACAAACAAAAAAAAACAGGTTCAGGTTCCCTAGCTATACAGGGAACTAACTGATTGGTTAGGCTGGGTGGTTTCAGAGCACCAGGGATCCATCTATCTCTATACACCCTGACCACCCAGCATTGGAGTTGCCAACACAAGCTGCCTTACCCAGAGCTTTATGTGGGTTCTGACGATTCAAATGTGTGTTCTCATTTTTTGCATTGCAAGCATTTTGCCAGCTTAGACATTTCCCCAGCATCCAGAAAAATTTGTTTTGTAAAAGTTTACCAACAATAAAGAAAACATAGCAGAGTTAAAACCCATAGCTATGCAATTCCTACTGAATTAAAAGATAGAGTCAAACATTATTGATAATAAACATAGGCAATCATTAGTAACTTCCAACTTTACCAAAAAAAAAGGTCCTTACGTGATACCTAGAAAAATAATAATCATTGTCTATTAAATATTCTTAAGAAAAAGAAAACTCAAATAAAAGTCTGAAAAATCTTACATAATTTTAATGTACTATTAAAAATAGAGACACCACAAAAAACAATTACCATAACAGGACAATAGAAAAATTATGAAAATTATAATGAAAAAGAAAGATTGGAAAGGAACTGTGAGATAAAGAAGGAATGTGGATTTCAATTTGAGAGACAGAAATCTGAATGGCAATTGCATGCTTAATAACATTAATTACTATTTTTATTCATGTGTAATAATGGTTTGCATATTTATGCTTTAAATTTGTGTGTGTGTATGTGAGAGAAAGAGAGAGACAGAGTCAGGGACATAAGGAGAGACAGAGACAGAGAGAGACAGAGAGAGAGAGAGAGAGAGAGAGAGAGAGAGAGAGAGAGAGAGAGAGAGAGAGAGAGAGAGAGAGCTGGAGAACTTGCCATCCTGGCCACAGCGATTCTGTGGAAGCCAGATGTCTTGGCTCTCTCCTGCCACCATGTGGATCCCAGGGATAGAACTCAGGTTGTCAAGCTGAACCACTCTGCCACCCTTAGTGAGGATTTAAATAAGGTCCTTTCCTATTAAATATATTCTAAGATAATTGGAAAGGAAATTAGGTGAGTTCTAAATTTCACTTGTAAACATTCTATGGAAGATCCATAACAGGCAGAATTATGAATAAAACATGGTAAGCTATAACTTATGAAACTGGGTACTGAAAATTTGTTACACTATACTTCTTATCACTTTTTCAGAATAAGATGTAAAACAATAATAATAAATTCTAAAATTCAAAAAATACAGCAAAAAAATGAAATAAAGTCAAAGTACACCAAGCAATATTAGATATGAAAAGATTTTAGGCCAAAGTTCTCACCATACAGATAAGAAAGGTAAGTTCCAGAGATAAAGTCATAAGGTGTCAGCAGGAAACTCTGAGCATGTGCTTGGATGCTGAGCTCCCAGGCTGGGTGCACACATCTGAACAGCAGAGAGTCACTCTCTATTCTTAGATACTTTCTGCTTTACAGAGATTGATTCAGAAAAGAACTCAGGAGATAGTTTTCTAAAATATTTTTCCTGGTTTTTGCTCTTTTGTTTGTGAGCACTTCCCTTGTCATGCCTCTTTTGTGAGACATGAAGAGCCAAAAGGACCAGAATTTCTCAATCTTGTGGCTTTTTTGCTCAACATTCTTATGAACATTGTGGGAAGCCAATTGTTTGAAACTTTTCCCTTAATTATATCTTCAGTTTAAAGTTTTTGTCTTTCTACAGTCATATTCATATGTCTATTTCTCTCTTCCTTCCTTCAGCAGAATTCCAATGCAACAAACCTACAAGCCAACCTAAGAGTACTTAATTCTAGGACTCCATAGGTCAAAATCAGAGACAAGTTAGAGTTATAAAAACAGCATGACCAAACCAATAACCGGTCCATCCCATGGACAAACACTAATCCCTGACATTATAAATGATGCTCTGCGATGCTCGAAGACCAGAGCCTAGCATAAATGTCCTCTGAGTGGCTATACACACCAGTGGACAGAAACAGAAGCACATACTCAACAGCAAAACATTAGATGGAGGTCAGGGAAACTTATGGAAAGGTTGAGAGAAGGACTGATGGGAACTCAAGAAGTACATAGGAACTCCACAGGAAGACCAACAGAGTCAACAAACCTGGACCCCTGGGAGCTCTCAGAATCTAAGCCACCAACCAAAGAACATACGTGGGTTGAAATGAGGCCCATAGGCACACATGTAGCAGACAGGAAGCTCAGTCTTCATGGCTAATCTGTCTGGCCCCAGTGGGAGAGGATGCACCTAATCTGGCAGAGAATTGATGGACTAGTGGGTAGCAGGTATTGAAGAGGGGGTCTCACCCTCTCAGAGGAAAAGGGAAGGGGGTAAAGGAACTCGGTGAGGGATGAATCGGGAGGGGAAGCAGTGATTGGGATGTAAATAAATAAAGACCACAGACTGAGCACGGGGACCCAAATAGAGGAGTTAGGCAAAGGACAGAGGAGCTCAAGGGGGATTGCAACCACACAGGAAGAACAACAATATCAACGAAACCAGGGACTAAACCACAAACCAAAGAATACACACAGAGGGAACGCACACAGCTCCAGCTGCAAGTGTAGCAATGGGACAGGAGGCCTTGGCCCTGTAGAGAATCGATGCCCTAATGTAGGGGAATGCTAGGGTGGTGAGGTAGGACTGCAGGGTTCCTTCATAGAAGCGGGGGTAAAAAGGATGAGATAGGGAATTTGTGGAGAGGAAACTGGGAGAGGGGCTAACATTTGAAATGTAAATAAATAAAATAATCATAAAAAGAATACTATGGCCAGAGTATATTTAAAGAAATTTTACTTATGCTTCATATGTCATCTCATTTATGCTTCACAATAACTAAATGGAATAATTTTTTTTCTTGTGGTTGACTCTCACATATTTTTTTAATTAGGTATTTCCTTCATTTACATTTCCAAAGCTATCCCAAAAGTACCCCCATACCCTGCCCCCCCACTCCCCTCTCCGCGCCCCCCCCCCCAACTCCCACTTCTTGGCCCTGGCATTCCCCTGTACTGAGGCATATAAAGTTTGCAAGACCAAGGGGCCTCTCTTTCCAATGATGGCCAACTAGGCCATCTTCCGATACATATGCAGCTAGAGACATAAACTCTGGGGGTGGGGGGGGGGGGTACTAGTTAGTTCATATTGTTGTTCCACCTATAGGGTTGCAGACCCCTTTAGCTCCTTGGGTACTTTGTCTAGCTCCTCCATTGGAAGCCCTGTAATCCATCCAATAGCTGACTGTGAGCATCCACTTCTGTGTTTGCTAGGCCCAGGCATAGTCTCACAAGAGACAGCTATATCTGGGTTCTTTCAGCAAAATCTTGCTAGTGTATGCAATGGTGTCAGCGTTTGGAAGCTGATTATGGGATGGATCCCCCGGTATGACAGTCTCTGGATGGTCCATCCTTTCATCACAGCTCCAAACTTTGTCTCTGTAACTCCTTCCATGGGTGTTTTGTTCCCAATTCTAAGAAGGGGCAAAGTGTCCACACTTTGGTCTTCGTTCTTCTTGAGTTTCATGTGTTTTGCAACTTGTATCTTGTATCTTGGGCATTCTAAGTTTCTGGGCTAATATCCATTTATCAGTGAGTACATATCATGTGAGTTCTTTTGTGATTGGGTTACCTCACTCAGGATGATGCCATCCAGGTCCATCCATTTGCCTAGGAATTTCATAAATTCATTCTTTTTAATAGCTGAGTAGTATTCCATTGTGTAAATGTACCACAATTTCTGTATCCATTCCTCTGTTGAGGGGCATCTGGGTTCTTTCCAGCTTCTGGCTATTATAAATAAGGCTGCTATGAACATAGTGGAGCATGTGTCCTTATTACCAGTTGGAACATCTTCTGGATATATGCCCGGGAGAGGTATTGCTGGATCCTCCGGTAGTACTATGTCCAATTTTCTGAGGAACTGCCAGACTGATTTCCAGAGTGTTGTACAAGCTTGCAATCCCACCAACAATGGAGGAGTGTTCCTCTTTCTCCACGTCCTCTCCAGCATCTGCTGTCACCTAAGATTTTGATCTTAGCCATTCTGACTGGTGTGAGGTGGAATCTCAGGGTTGCTTTGATTTGCATTGGAATAAATTTTATTGTCCCATTTTAATTACTATGAGAAAACTGGTGCTGTGAACAGCTAAGTGTTCACAGCCAAGGTCATATCACTACTTACCATGAACGTATAAGCAGCTATTAAGCTGTTGACATTCATGACTGTGAGCAATAGTTTACAAAGTATTTTCATGAGCACCAACAATTTATATATTATTTTGAACAAAACTTTGATCAGGAATGCCAACAATTTAGACCTGGTTTAAAGACCAGAAATATGATTAATGTGGTTTACTCTCCCAACAAACTTTGAAATTAGATCACAAATTTCTATCAGGAGCAACAGCAAAATTGATGGTTAATTGCAAAGGACTTAAACCATGGGAAACATCATGCTAACAGGTATATGCTCCTAATTCAAACAAAAAGATGGACTGGGTGGTGTAACAAGAGCATCCTGCTTTTATCACAGAATTAACATTTGTTTTACTATAGCTAATTGGTAACTAAAGGCAATTTTTATTTTACTGTTGTTCTGTGTATATGTGTTTTTCCAACAATAAATGATCATACTGGGTAGACAATAGAAACTTACTGCTTGTCAATTAACTGTGCATGCTACTCATTTCATGCCTGTGATATTCTTCATATAAATTTTAAAAAACTGTTTACATGTAATGTATGGAAGTCAGTGTGACTGGATATTCAAGAAAATTATCTTAACTGTGGTATGCAATATATTTTTATAGAAGAAAATAAAAAGTAATTAAAACATCATCTAAATGAAGTCCATCACTACAAAGTTCTGATGCCTTGCCAGTGCATTTATACACACATGCACAGATTATTTTAAATCCCAAAAGACTTATTCAATAATGGAAGAAAAGGCTATTAGAAATCACAATGATATAATGAAAAGAAATAGAATCTGTCCTCCAACTATGAATTTTGATATATTTCCATATTTTAAAAAACAATCAGTAATTAGATACATATTGCAAGCTTTATTATTTTCTCAAAGAAGAATTCAGCTCATAATTTGATAGATGCACCATAAAAATCACTAAAAAGGCCTCTGCCACAAAGCTCCATATCCAAATAGCACCAGGAGAGAGCTAGCCTCCCAGGAGTGAAGACACAAGCCTGTGAGTACAGGCAAGATCACCACTTCTGCTCAGAGGGACCCTCCTGGAACCATCAGAACACAGGAACTGAGGAGCAGCCTGGGACATGAGCATTCAGTTTCTGTCTGTGCCCTGATCTGATCCTGTGCCACAACACTACATATACAAATACCACCAAGTGAGAACTGGTCTCCCAAGAGAGCCAACAAACCTTCGAGCAGAGGTAAGGCCACCACTTCTGTTCAAATTTCTGGCCCAAGAGGGACACACCTAGACCCATAAGGACACAGGAACCAAAGAACATCTGGGGAAAGGATCCTTTTGGTTTCTGTCTGCACCCCAGAGCAGGCCATGTACCACAGCTCTTCATTCCCAAATTCCTCCCACAGAGAACTGGTCTCTCAGGAGTGATGAAACACAGGCTTGCAGTAGGGACAAACCTCAGTCAGAGAAAGCAAGAACAGCTAACAGCAGAGATAACCAGATGACAAAAGGCAAGGGCAAGAACATAAGCAACAGAAACCAAGGCTACTTGGCATCATCAGAACCCAGTTCACCCACCACAGCAAGCCCTGGATACCCCAACTCACCGGAAAAGCAAGAATCTGATTTAAACTCACATCTCATGATGATGATAGAGTATTTTAAGAAGGACATAAATAACTCACTTAAAGAAATACAAGAGAACACAGGTAAACAGGAAGAAGCCCTTAAAGAGGAAACACAAAAATCCCTTAAAGAATTACAGGAAAACACAACCAGACAGTTGGAGGAAATGAACAAAACCATGCAGGATTAAAAAAAATGGAAAAAAAATAAAGAATCACAAAGGGAGTCAACCCCTGGAGATAGAAAACCTAGGAAAGAGATCAGGAGTCATAGATGCAAGCATCACCAAGAGAATACAAGAGATAGAAGAGAGAATCTCAGGTGCAGAAGATACCATAGAAAACATGGACACTACAATCAAAGAAAATACAAAAAGCAAAAAGCTCCTAAACCAAAGCATCCAGGAAATCTAGGATACAAGAAGAAGACAAACCTAAAGATAATAGTTATAGTAGAGAGTGAAGATTCCCAAGTAAAAGGCCAGTAAATATCTTCAACAAAGTAAACTTCCTTAACCTAAAGAAAAAGATGCCCATGAACATACAAGAAGCCTACAGAACTCCAAATACACTGGACCAGAAAAGAATTTCCTCCCATCACATAATAGTCAAAACATCAAATGCACAGAGAAAGAAAAAATATTAAAAGCAGTAAAGTAAAAAGGTCCAGTAACATATAAAGGCAGACATATCAGAATTACACCAGACTTCTCAATAGAGATTATAAAAGCTAGCTGATCCTGGGCAGATCTTATACAGACACTCAGAGAACAAAAATGCTAATCCAGGCTACTATACCCAGCAAAACTCTCAATTACCATAGATGGAGATACAAAGATATTGCATGACAAAACCAAATTTACACAGTATCTTTCCACAAATCCAGCTCTACAAAGGATAACAGATGGAAAACGCCAACACAAAGAGGGAAACTACACCCTAGAAAAACCAAGACAGTAATCTTCTTTCAACAAACCCAAAAGAAGATAGCCACACAAGCATAAAAATAACATCAAAAGTAATAATCACAATTCCGTAATATCTCTTAACATCAATGGACTCAATTCCCCAATAAAAACACATAGAACAACAGACTGGATATGTAAATGGGATCCAGCATTTTGCTGCATACAGGAAAGGCACCTCGGTGTCAAAGGCAGACCCTACCTCAGAGTAAAGGGCTGGAAAATAATTTTCCAAGCAAGTGATACCAAGAAACAAACTGGAGTAGCCTTTCTAATATCAGATAAAATCGACTTTCAAGCAAAAGTTATCAAAAAGAATAAGGCAGAACACTTCATAGTCATCAAAGGAAAAAGTATACCAAGATGAACTCTCAATTAAGAATATCTATGCCAGGCATAGTGGCACATGCCTTTAATCCCAGCACTTGGGGGGCAGAGGCAGGTAGATTTCGGAGTTGGAGGTCATCCTGGTCTACAAAGTGAGTTCCAGGACAGCAAAGGCTACCCAGAGAAACCCTGTCTCAAAAAAAAAAAAAAAAAAAAAAAAATCTATGCTCCAAATGGAAGGCCACCTACATTCACAAAAGAAACTTTACTAAAGCTCAAAGCACAAATTGCACCTCACACAATAATAGTGGGAGACTTCAACACACAGCTCTCAGCAATGGACAAATCATGGAAACACAAACTAAACAGAGACACAGTTAAAATAACAGAAGTTGGCACCACAGAGGCAGACAGCTTCTGGGACAGGCGGGAGCCACAGAGACGCTGAGGCAGCACCCTTTTGGGGCCGCAGACATCCGGCACCCTCCCAGCCAGAGGACAGTGGTCCACCCTGCACAGGAACCCTCTGCCTCAGGAGCAGGGAGCGCTATCTTGGATCTGAGACTCCGCCGAACTTAGGAACTTAGTCTGCACAGGTGAGAGTGTGCACCACAGAAGCTGACAGCTTCTGTGACCTGCCAAAGCAACACAGCATCGGGGAAAGGTCCTGTTTTGGACCTTCTTCTTCAGCCAGGAGGAGGTCCAAACACCAGATATCTGTGCACCTTCCCTGTAAGAGGAGAACTTGTCAGCAGAGTGCTCTAACCACTGAAACTCAGAGGAGAGAGCCTGTCTCCCAGGTCTGCTGATAGACGGTATTCAGAATCACCAGAAGAACAATCTCTAAACAGAGACAACTATAACAACCCCAGAGATTACCAGATGGCGAAAGGTAAACGTAATAATCTTACTAACAGAAACCAAGACCACTCACCATCATCAGAAACCAGCACTCCCACTTCGCACAGTCCAGGGCACCACAACACACCTGAAAAGCTAGACCTGGATTTAAAAGCATATCTCATGATGATGGTAGAGGACATCAAGAAGGACTCTAATAACTCACTTAAAGAATTACAGGAGAACATTGCTAAAGAGTTACAAGTCCTTAAAGAAAAACAGGATAACACAATCAAACAGGTAGAAGTCCTTAAAGAAAAACAGGAAAACACATTCAAACATATGATGGAAATGAACAAAACCATACTAGACCTAAAAAGGGAAGTAGACACAATAAAGAAAACCCAAAATGAGGCAACACTGGAGATAGAAATCCTAGGAAAGAAAGCTGGAACCATAGATGCGAGCATCAGCAACAGATTACAAGAGATGGAAGAGAGAATCTCAGGTGCAGAAGATTCCATAGAGAACATTGGCACAACAATCAAGGAAAATGGAAAATGCAAAAAGATCCTAACTCAAAACATCCAGGAAATCCAGGACACAATGAGAAGACCAAACCTACAGATAATAGGAGTGGATGAGAATGAAGATTTTCAACTCAAAGGACCAGCAAACATCTTCAACAAAATTATAGAAGAAAACTTCCCAAATCTAAAGAAACAGATGCCCATGATCATACAAGAAGCCTACAGAACTCCAAATAGACTGGACCAGAAAAGAAATACCTCCCGACACATAATAATCAGAACAACAAATGCACTAAATAAAGATAGAATACTAAAAGCAGTAAGAGAAAAAGGCCAAGTAACATATAAAGGCAAGCCTATCAGAATTACACCAGATTTTTCACCAGAGACTATGAAAGCCAGAAGATCCTGGACAGATGTTATACAGACACTAAGAGAACACAAATTCCAGCCCAGGCTACTATACCCAGCCAAACTCTCAATTAACATAGATGGAGAAACCAAAGTATTCCACCACAAAACCAAATTCACATATTATCTCTCCAAGAATCCAGCCCTCCAAAGGATAATAACAGGAAAAAAAACAAACAAGGACGGGAACCAAGCCCTAGAAAAAACGAGAAGGTAATCCCTCAACAAACCTAAAAGAAGACAGCCACAAGAACAGAATGCCAACATTAACAACAAAAATAACAGGAAGCAACAATTACTTTTCCTTAATATCTCTTAATATCAATGGACTCAACTCCCCGATAAAAAGACATAGACTAACAAACTGGCTACACAAACAAGACCCAACATTTTGCTGCTTACAGGAAACTCATCTCAGAGAAAAGGATAGACACTACCTCAGAATGAAAGGCTGGGAAACAATTTTCCAAGCAAATGGTATGAAGAAACAAGGTGGAGTAGCCATTCTAATATCTGATAAGATTGACTTCCAACCCAAAGTCATCAAAAAAGACAGGGAGGGGCACTTCATACTCATCAAAGGTAAAATCCTCCAAGAGGAACTATCAATCCTGATTATCTATGCTCCAAATACAAAGGCAGCCACATTCATTAAAGAAACTTTAGTAAATCTCAAAGCACACATTGCACCTCATACAATAATAGTGGGAGACTTCAACACACCACTTTCACCAATGGACAGATCAAGGAAACAGAAACTAAACAGGGACACAGTGAAACTAACAGAAGTTATGAATCAAATGGATCTGACAGATATCTACAGAACATTCTATCCTAAAACAAAAGGATATACCTTCTTCTCAGCACCTCATGGTACCTTATCCATAATTGACCACATAATTGGTCACAAAACAGGCCTCAACAGATACAAAAATATTGAAATTGTCCCATGCATCCTATCAGAACACCATGGACTAAGGCTGATCTTCAATAACAAAATAAATAATAGAAAGCCAACCTTCACGTGGAAACTGAACAACACTCTTCTCAATGATACCTTGGTCAAGGAAGGAATAAAGAAAGAAATTAAGGACTTTTTAGAGTTCAATGAAAATGAAGCCACAATATACCCAAACTTATGAGACGCAATGAAAGCATTTCTAAGAGGAAAACTCATAGCTCTGAGTGCCTCCAAAAAGAAACTAGAGAGAGCACACATTAGCAGCTTGACAACACACCTAAAAGCACTAGAACAAAAGGAAGCAAATTCACCCAAGAAGAGTAGACGGCAGGAAATAATCAAACTCAGGGGCGAAATCAACCAAGTGGAAACAAGAAGAACTATTCAAAGAATCAACCAATCAAGGAGCTGGTTCTTTGAGAAAATCAACAAGATAGATAAACCCTTAGCCAGACTCACTAGAGGGCACAGGGAAAGCATCCTAATTAACAAAATCAGAAATGAAAAAGGAGACATAACAACAGATCCTGAAGACATCCAAAACACCATCAGATCCTTCTACCAAAGGCTATACTCAACAAAACTGGAGAACCTGGATGAAATGGAGAAGTTCCTAGACAGATACCAGGTACCAAAGTTGAATCAAGATCAGATTAATGATCTAAACAGCCCTATATCCCCCAAAGAAATAGAAGCAGTCATTAATAGTTTCCCAACCAAAAAAACCCAGGACCAGATGGATTTAGTGCAGAGTTCTATCAGACCTTTAAAGAAGATCTAATCCCAGTTCTTCACAAACTATTCCACAAAATAGAAACAGAAGGTACTCTACCCAACTCATTCTATGAAGCCACAATTACTCTGATACCTAAACCACAAAAAGACCCAACAAAGATAGAAAACTTCAGACCAATATCCCTTATGAACATTGATGCAAAAATCCTCAATAAAGTTCTTGCTAACCGAATCCAAGAACACATCAAAACAATCATCCATCCTGACCAAGTAGGTTTCATCCCAGGGATGCAGGGATGGTTCAATATACGGAAATCCATCAACGTAATCCAGTATATAAACAAACTCAAAGACAAAAACCACATGATCATCTCGTTAGATGCGGAAAAAGCATTTGACAAGATCCAACACCCATTCATGATAAAAGTCTTGGAAAGATCAGGAATTCAAGGCCCATACCTAAACATGATAAAAACAATCTACAACAAACCAGTAGCCAACATCAAAGTAAATGGTGAGAAGCTTGAAGCAATCCCTCTAAAATCAGGGACTAGACAAGGCTGTCCACTTTCTCCATACCAACATTGTACTTGAAGTCCTAGCCAGAGCAATTTGACAACAAAAGGAGATCAAAGGGATACAAATTGGAAAAGATGAAGTCAAAATATCACATTTTGCAGATGATATGATAGTATATATAAGTGACCCTAAAAATTCCACCAGAGAACTCCTAAACCTGATAAACAGCTTCGGTGAAGTAGCTGGATATAAAATTAACTCAAACAAATCAATGGCCTTTCTCTACACAAAGAATAAACAGGCTGAGAAAAAAATTAGGGAAACAACACCCTTCTCAATAGTCACGAATAATATAAAATATCTTGGCGTGACTCTAACTAAGGAAGTGAAAGATCTGTATAATAAAAACTTCAAGTCTCTGAAGAAAGAAATTATAGAAGATCTCAGAAGATGGAAAGATCTCCCATGCTCATGGATTGGCAGGATCAACATTGTAAAAATGGCTATCTTGCCAAAAACAATCTACAGATTCAATGCAATCCCCATTAAAATTCCAAATCAATTCTTCAACGAATTAGAAAGTGCAATCTGCAAATTCATCTGGAATAACAAAAAACCTAGGATAGCAAAAACTCTTCTCAAGGATAAAAGAGCCTCTGGTGGAATCACCATGCCAGACCTAAAGCTTTACTACAGAGCAACTGTGATAAAAAACTGTGTGGTACTCGTATAGTGACAGATAAGTAGACCAATGGAATAGAATTGATGACCCAGAAATGAAGCCACACACCTATGGTCACTTGATCTTCCACAAGGGAGCTAAAACCATCCAGTGGAAGAAAGACAGCATTTTCAACAAATGGTGCTGGCACAACTGGTTGTTAACATATAGAAGAATACGAATCGATCCATTCCTATCTTTTTGTACTAAGGTGAAGTCTAAGTGGATCAAGGAACTTCACATAAAACCAGAGACACTGAAACTTATAGAGGAGAAAGTGGGGAAAAGTCTAGAAGATATGGGCACAGGTGAAAAATTCTTGAATAGAACAGCAATGGCTTGTGCTGTAAGATCGAGAATTGACAAGTGGGACCTCATGAAACTGCAAAGCTTCTGCAAGGCAAAAGACACCATCAATAAGACAAAAAAACCACCAACAGATTGGGAAAGGATCTTTACCTATCCTAAATCAGATAAGGGACTAATATCCAATATATATAAGGAACTCAAGAAGGTGGACTCCAGAAAATCAAATAACCCCATGAAAAAATGGGGCTCAGAACTGAACAAAAAATTCTCACGTGAGGAATACCGAATGGCAGAGAAGCACCTGAAAAAAATGTTCAACATCCTTAATCATCAGGGAAATGCAAATCAAAACAACCCTGAGATTCCACCTCACACCAGTCAGAATGGCTAAGATCAAAAATTCAGGTGACAGCAGATGCTGGCAAGGATGTGGAGAAAGAGGAACACTCCTCCATTGTTGGTTGGATTGCAAGCTTGTACAACCACTCTGGAAATCAGTCTGGCGGTTCCTCAGAAAATTGGACATAGTACTACCGGAGGATCCAGCAATACCTCTCCTGGGCATATATCCAGAAGATGTCCCAACCGGTAAGAAGGACACATGCTCCACTATGTTCATAGCAGCCCTATTTATAATAGCCAGAAGCTGGAAAGAACCCAGATGCCCCTCAACAGAGGAATGGATACAGAAATTATGGTACATTTACACAATGGAGTACTACTCAGCTATTAAAAAGAATGAATTTATGAAATTCCTAGCCAAATGGATGGACCTGGAGGGCATCATCTTGAGTGAGGTAACACAATCACTAAGGAACTCACCCAATATGTATTCACTGATAAGTGGATATTAGCCCAAAACTTAGGATACCCAAGATATAAGATACAATTTGCTAAATGCATGAAACTCAAGAAGAATGAAGACCAAAGTGTGGACACTGTGCCCCTTCTTAGAATTGGGAACAAAACACCCAGGGAAGGAGTTACAGAGACAAAGTTTGGAGCTGTGATGAAAGGATGGACCATCTAGAGACTGCCATATCCAGGGATCCATCCCATAATCAGCTTCCAAACGCTGACACCATTGCATACACTAGCAAGATTTTGCTGAAAGGACCCAAATATAGCTGTCTCTTTGAGACTATGCCGGGGCCTAGCAAACACAGAAGTGGATGCTCACAGTCAGCTATTGAATGTATCACAGGGCTCCCAATGGAGAAGCTAGAGAAAGTACCCAAGGAGCTAAAGGGATCTGCAACCCTATAGTTGGAACAACATGATGAACTAACCAGTACCCCGGAGCTCTTGTCTCTAGCTGCATATGTAATCGAAAGATGGCCTAGTCGGCCTTCACTGGAAAGAGAGGCCCATTGGACTTGCAAACTTTATATGCCCCAATATAGGGGAATGCCAGGGCCAAAAGAATGGGAATGGGTGGGTAGGGAAGTGGGGGGCGGGGGGTATGGGGGACTTTTGGGATTGCATTGTAAATGTAATTGAGGAAAATATGTAATAAAAAATATTAAAAATTAAAAAAAATAAAATAAAATAACAGAAGTTGTGGACTAAATGGATTTAACAAATATCTATAGAACATTTCATTCTAAATCAAAAGAATATACCTTCTTCTCAGCACCTCATAATACCTTCTCCAAAATTGGCCAAATAATTTGTCAGAAATCAGACCTCAACATATATAAGAAGGTTGAAATAATCCCATGCATCCTTTCAGATGACTACAGACTAAGGCTGGTCTTCAACAACAACAAAAACAACAGGAACCCCACATACACATCGAAGATGAACAACACTCTACTCAATGATAACTTGGTCGAGGGAAAATAAAGACAGAAATTAAAGACTTTTAGAATTTAATGAAAATGAAGGTACAACATACCCAAACTTATAGGACACAATGGAAGCAGTCCTAAGAGGAAAACTCATAACTCTGAGTGCATCCAAAAAGAAACTGGAGAGAGCAAACACTAGCAGCTTGAAAACACACCTGAAAGCTCTAGAACAAAAAGAAGCAAATACACCCAAGAGGAGTAGACAACAAGAAATAATCAAACTCAGGACTGAAATCAACCTAGTTGAAACAAAAAGAACTATACAAAGAATCAACCAAACCAGGAGCTGGTTCTTTGAGAAAATCAACAAGATAGATAAACCCTTAGCCAGACTAAGCAGAGGGCATAGGGGCAGTATCAAAATTAACAAAATCAGAAAGGAAAAGGGACATAAAACAATAGAAACTGAGGAAATTCGAAAATTCATGAGATCCTACTCAAAGTTTGGAGCTGAGACAAAAGGATGGACCATCTAGAGACTGCCGCATCCAGGGATCCATCCCATAATCAGCCTCCAAACGCTGACACCATTGCATACACTAGCAAGATTTTGCTGAAAGGACCCTGATATAGCTGTCTCTTGTGAAACTATGCCGGGGCCTAGCAAACACAGAAGTGGATGCTCACAGTCAGCTATTGGATGGATCACAGGGCCCCCAATGGAGGAGCTAGAGAAAGTACCCAAGGAGCTAAAGGGAACTGCAACCCTATAGGTGGAACAACAATATGAACTAACCAGTACCCCCAGGAGCTCGTGTCTCTAGCTGCATATGTATCAGAAGATGGCCTAGTCAGCCATCATTGGAAAGAGAGGCCCCTTGGTCTTGCAAACTTTATATGCCTCAGTACAGGGGAATGCCAGGGCCAAGAAGTGGGAGTGGGTGGGTAGGGGAGTGGGATGGAGGGTATGGGGGACTTTTGCAATAGCATTGGAAATGTAAATGAGGAAAGTACCTAATAAAAATTTTTTAAAAAAACTGCATGGCATTGGTGCAGTGACAGGAAGGTAAATCAATGGAATAGAATTGAAGACTCAGAAATGAACCCACACACCTATGGTCACTTGATCTTTGACAAAGCACCTAAAACCATCCAGTGGAAAAAAGACAACATTTTCAACAAATGGTGCTGGTTCAACTGGTGGTCAACATGTAGAAGAATGCAAATTGATCCATTCTTATCTCCCTGTACAAAGCTCAAGTCCAAGCAGATAAAGAACCTCCACATAAAACCAAATACATTTAATCAATAGAAGAAAAAGTGGGGGAAAGTTTCAAACACATGAGCACGGGGGAAATTTTCCTGAACAGAACACCAATGGCTTATGCTCTAAGATCAAGAATTGACAAATGGGACCTCATAAAATTGCAAAGCTTCTGTAAGGCACAGGACATTGTCAATAGGACAAAAGGGCAACCAACAGACTTGGAAAAGATCTTTACCGATCCTACATCCAATAGAGGACTAATATCCAATATATACAAAGAACTCAAGAAGTTACACTCCCAAGAATCAAATAACCCTATGAAAATCTGGGGAACAGAGCTAAACAGAGAATTCTAAACTGAGAAAACTCAAAGGGCTGAGAAGCACCTAAAGAAATGTTCAACATCCTTCTTCATCAGGAAAATGGAAATCAAAACAACCCTGAGATTCCACCTCACACTTGTCAGAATGGCTAAGATCAAAAACTCAGATGCTGACAAGGATGTGGAGAAAGAGGAACACTCCTCCATTGTTGGTGGCACTGCAAGTTGGTACAACCACATTGGAAATCAGTCTGGCGGTTCCTCAGAAAATTGCACGTGTACTACCTGAGGACCCACCTATACCACTCCTGGGCATATACCCATAGATTCCCCAATATATAACAAGGACACATGTTCCACTATATTCATAGCAGCCTTATTTATCATAGCCAGAAGCTGGAAAGAACCCAGATGTCCCTGCACAGAGGAATGGATACAGAAAATGTGGTACACTTGCACAATGGAGTACTACTCAGCTATTAAACAATGAATTCATTAAATTCTTAGGCAAATGGATGGAGCTAGAAAATATCATACAGAGTGAGGTAACCCAATCACAAAAGAAAACACATGCTATATGCACTCACTGATAAGTGGATATCAGCCCAAAATCTCTGAATACCCAAGATACAATTCACAGACTACATGAAGCTCAAGAACAAGGAAGACCAAAGTGTGGGTACTTCAGCACTTCTTAGAAGGGGGACAAAATACTCAAGGGAGCAAATATTGAGACAAAGTGAAGAACAGAGACTGAAGGAAAGGCCATCCAGATACTGTCCCATCTGGAGATTCATCCAAGATACAGTCACCAAATTCCAACACTATTGTGGAGGCTAAGAAATGCTTGCTAAAAGAAGCCTGATATAGCTTTCTCCTGAGAGGCCCTGCCAGAACCTTAGAAATATAGAATGGAATGCTCAAAGCCAACCACTATACTGAGTGGGGGTTCTCCAATGGAGGAGTTAGAGAAAGGACTGAAGGAGCTAAAGGGGTTTGTAATGTCATAGGAAGAACAACAATATCAACCAATCATAACTTCCAGAGCTCTCATGGACTATGCCACCAACCAAGGAGTACACATGGCTCTAGCTGCATATGTAACAGAGGATGGTCTTATCAGGTATCAATGGGAACAGAGGTCCTTGATCCTATGAAGGCTCGATAGATGCCCCGGTATAGGGGAATTGAGGGCAGGGAGATGGGAATGGGTGAGTGGGTAGAGGAACACCCTCATAGAAGCAGGGGGGGGGAATGGGATGGGGGTTTTCGGGAAGGGAGCAAACTGGGTAAGGTGATAATACATGAAATGCAAATAAATGTTTTAAATAAATAAATAAATAAATAAATAAATAAATAGTTTTTTAATCACTAAAAAATGAGGACAGCTAGCATTGCTATGCATCTTTATCTTCAAGAGAACCATCAAATCTTAAATGACAGAAATGTAAAATAAGCTTTTTAGTAGAAAAGAAATTTTATAAACCCAGCCAGACTCTCATATAAGTTAATTCCTGGATAACATAGCTGGATTCCCATACTCCAAATAGCAGCACTATGTCAGCCTTGGAAAGGACATTCTATGCAATGAACAAAAAAAAAAAAATCAATACAGACCTCTTTACAAAGCAAGACTAAACATCATTTCAAATCAAGTCCAGATAAATGGATAATCCAAATGAGTAACAACTTAATAAGAATCACCTTTACCCTTGGTCCATTGTCAAGGGGAAATGTCTCAATTAAGGGTAAATATACATCTTTATTTAATAAATAAAATGAAAGAACAAAAGTAAAGAAAGCATCACACAGAAAAATCCCTGAGGCCATAATTGAGAGCAATTAAAACTTTTTCACATTGCAAACTTAGATAAACACTGCTGCCAAATATTCTCAGTGACATTAAATCTCCGGGCAGAGAAATAACATAAAACAAAGGGAGAGCAAAGGCAAGCAATTGTTCTGGTAAAAGTCATCATGTAAAGACTTCTGAGATGAGCCTTAAAAGCTTGCAGTTAAATATAAACACATCGAGTTATGAGACCTTAGTATCTCCACTCAATAAAACCCAGGATCACTGGGAAAAACGGGACAGGAACATTGGCATGGTGGAGCAAACCTAGAAAATAATACAAAAAAAAAAAATGTTAAAATGCCCAATGAATACAATGAATAAGGATAGGGTGAACATATATAAGAACCATCTTTAAGATATTCATATGGGGGGGGGATGAAGAGTTTGCTCAGTGTTTAAGAGTATTTACTGCTCTTTGAGAGGAAACAGGTTCAAGTCCCAGAGCCTACACGGCAGATCACAACCATCTTTAACTAAAGCTCCGGGTATCTGACGCTTTTTTCTGACCTCCAAAGACATGAGACTTGCATGTAGTGCACTTGCAGACCAAACACCTATATACATAAAATAATGAGAGAGAGAGAGAGAGAGAGAGAGAGAGAGAGAGGTTGATTCCACTAGCCAAATCTGTGGATATAAGAAAATGACAACTACAAGATATAACCTATTGACTAAATGTGACTTTAACAGTCCACATTTTTATATATTTTTCATAACAGAAAAAAGTGTCTTCCTAGTAGCAGAAAAACAGCTGATAAAGATGATAACATGATAAACATGGTAGTACATGTCTTTAATCCCAGGAGGTAGAGGCAAGTGGATCTCTGTAAGTTTGAGGTCAGCCTGGGCTAGATAGATAGATAGATAGATAGATAGATAGATAGATAGATAGATAGATAGATAGATAGTAGATGATGTTCTAATTAGTTTCAGTTTTAACTGTCAACTTGAGATAGATGCAGAATGCTACAATTAGTTTTAACTTTAGACAGCCCAGAGTCATCTGACAAACAAAACTTAATGAAGAGATGCCCCTTGGGTACTTTCTCTAGCTCCTCCATTGGGGGCCCTGTGTTCCATCCAATAGATGACTGTGAGCATCCACTTCTGTATTTGCCAGGCACTGGCATAGCCTCACAGGAGACAGCTATATCAGGGTCCTGTCAGCCAAATCTTGGGGTCTGCAGCCCTATAGGAGGAACAACAATATGAACTAACCAGTACTCCTGAGCTCATGTCTCTAGCTGCATATGTAGCAGAGGATGGCCTAGTTAGCCATCAATGGGAGGAGAGGCCCTTGGTTTTTCGAAGATTATATGCCCCAGTACAGGGGAATGCCAGGGCCAGGAAGTGGGAGTGGGTGGGCTGGGAAGCAGGAAGAGGGGGGATGGTATAGGGGATTTTCTGAGAGGAAACTAGGAAAGGCGATAGCATTTGAAATGCAAATGAAGAAAACATCTAATAAAAGAAAAAGAAAAGAAGACAAATGCCCCAGATCAAATTGGCCTGTGGGCATATCTGCAGGAGATTCTCTTGATTAATTGATGTGAGAGGGCCTGGCACACTGAAGCAGCACCATCTCTGGGCAGGCAGACCTGCTTGAAGTGTGTAAGGAAGTAGCTAAGCCTGAGCCTCCAGATGAGTCAACAATCAGTGCTCCTCCATGGTTTCTGCATTGGCGTCCCTCAGTGATGCCCTGTGACCTGGAATTGTAAGTCAAGCAAATGTTTTCCTCCCTATGTTGCATCTGGGCAGAGTGTTTTGTCACAACAACAGAAAGTAAACTAGAAAAAAAAAGGATAATGCAAAAATACCTATATATCCATATATGGAGTTTAATAAATTACTCTGTAAGTAATGCTAACAAGCATCTAAAATGCCCTTAATTTCTCTCTCTAAGGAAGAAAAAGAGGACAAAGAGAGGGGTGAAGGTGGTAGCAGCACAGAAGAGAAAGACCTGCCATTCCTAAACATTGTTCCCCATGCCAAACCTTTCATACACATTCATTCATTTAATCCATACATTTCTAGAGTTTTCAGAGGAGAAATTTACAGCTTTGAAAAGCTATATAACTTCCTCAAGGTTACATAAGAGCAACGCCATTTTGTTTTGTTGTTAGTGTTTGATTTGTTGCTTATTTTGGGGAGTTGTTTGTTTGTATAGTGGTATTATATGCCACTATATGTATTATAAGCAAGCACTCTACCATGGGCCACAGTACCAACCATTCGCCCCGCTTCAATCTGAGAACTTGCATTTTATCCGATTTAAAATTCCGATTTAAACTTCTGGTTTCTTTGGAAAGTTGGTTATGTCAAATGATGTTTTGCTGGGGCACACAGGTGAAATGATGTTTTGCTATAGCAGATGTGTAATGAAGTATTGTAAACATGACTCCACAGACAGTGGGAGAGGAGCATTGGTTTGCTTTGGTCTGTCTCACCATTCTTCGCTAATGACACACATATATTGGTTTGCCTTACATTGCATTGCTGAGCTGAAGAGGGGGCCTGACAACATTAAAACAGCACATGTGGAAGAGCAAAGCAGCTCAGAAGGCAAAGGGCTTCATACACACCCTGAGTCCCAGGAATCACAAAGCAGAAGGAGAGAATCAAGTCCTGCAAGTTGTTCTCTGGTCTCTACATGCATACCCCAAACCACACACATATTAAGTGGAAACTTCTGGTTTCTTTGGATAGTTGGTTATGTCAAATGATGTTTTGCTGGGGCACACAGGTGAAATGATGTTTTGCTATAGCAGATGTGTAATGAAGTATTGTAAACATGACTCCACAGACAGTGGGAGAGGAGCATTGGTTTGCTTTGGTCTGTCTCACCATTCTTCGCTAATGACACACATATATTGGTTTGCCTTACATTGCATTGCTGAGCTGTTTGTGGTGACTCCAGACAGAAACTCAGTAAAGAACTTCTCATGGAATTCCTGCGAGGTTCCTGCAGCTTCTTGCCTTCACCTGGTTTGTGAACTTTGTGGTTTCTTCACGATTGAACTATAGATGCTGGCTTGTGCATGGTGTCTGCCTGCCAAAAGGACTGGATTGCAACTGCTGATTCATATTTGGTGTTTGCTATGGGACTGAACTGCTGATATCCTGACAACAAAGATTGGACTTGCCCCCAAAGGAATATTTCTAAACAGGCCTACTTCCCCAGTGTTCTAACAACTCTTCTCTTCCACTACATCTGGAGGGTGGTGGGTTAGAAGAGCAGTTGAATGTTTATTAAAATAGGCTGCAAAACTTTATGTCAACATACATGCATTCATACATAGAAGCATGGTTTTTAAAACATAATAAAGCACTATTAGGCCTCTCAATGTTTCTGAACTTTACAGCAACAACAGGAGTATCATTTGATGAGAATACAAGAGTAAATCTATGAAGAGTAGGGAAACATGACCAAAGTTGCTCCTTGAGTCTAGTTCCTTAAGAAAACTTCAGGAAGAAAATGAGCATCTAACATGGGAACCAGGAGAAAGTTCTTTCATTTCTAGTAAACTAGCTACATAATTTTATTCCACTAATGCAGATTTAACAACTACCAAGAAAAACAGTGGCACTTTGGAAATACCATTATTGACCAACAATAACAATGCTCAACTTCCACACAGCACACAATTTTGCCAAGCAGATTCTAGCATTTCCTTGGTGGAGCAGGAATGAACAAAGGTTTTCAGTGGTGCTACTTTGGTGATCAATTGTTTCATTCTGAGCCTGCACGATCTCCCTGACTCCACGGACAAAGATTTCTAATGGCAAGGGTCTCTATACCGGTGACTCTGTCCCTTTTCCAGCTGTTCACTTATAACCCTTCTTAAACCCTGGTCATTATCAGCTTACCAGCTTCCTTCTGCTCTGTTCTCTGGGACAGATCAAAGGCACACAATGCTATTATCGTTCTCACCCTGATCTACAGGAAATACTAGCAAGACTGCAGTGGTTTCCCAAACCACAGCCCTCCAGACATCCTCTAGCTCTCTAAATATCTTGGGCATGAATCACATATCAATCTACTCATTCACCAAGCTCCCGGGAAACAAACTCTAAATCCTCCCAGAAGTTCCAATAAGGTTTTTTCCTTTCACTTGAAATGATAAATTCTATTGAACTATTTCTTTGTATATTGTGTACATTTGAATAAAAGAATAAAAAAGTAGAAATTATAAATATTTTATTGAAATTTTTATTAGATATTTTCTTTATATACGTTTCAAATTTCAATGCTATCCCAAAGCTTCCCTATACCCTCCCCGCCCCAACTCCCCTACCCACCCACTCCCACTTCTTGGCCCTGGCATTCCCCTGTACTGGGGCATGTAAAGTTTGCAATACCAAGGGGCCTCTCTTTTCAGTAATGGCCAACTAGACCATTTTCTGCTACATATGCAGCTAGAGATACGAGCTCTGGGGGTACTGGTTAGTTTATATTGTTGTTCCACCTATAGGGCTGCAGACCCCTTCAGCTCCTTGGGTGCTTTCTCTAGCTTCTCCATTGGGGCCCTGTGTTCCATCTTATAGATGACTGTGAGCATCCACTTCTGTATTTGCCAGGCACTGGCATAGCCTAATATGAGACAGCTATACCAGGATCCCTTCATCAAAATCTTGCTGGCATATGCAATAGTATCATACTACCAGAAGATCCAGCAATACCTCTCCTGGGCACATACCCAGAAGAAGTTCCAACTGGTAATAAGAAAAGTTTTTAAGTTAAAAAAAATTATGGCTGTTTGCACCAAATCTAGCAATAATAATATTATGCAGATATGACAATACTGTACAAATGAAAAACTGACGTTTGTTTTTTTTTAATTATTTGTACTAAGTACATGATAAATGCCAAGAGCAAATCTAATATATAATTGGTATCCCTGCTGACTCTCAGACTCTAAAATAAAAACTGATTCCTGTACCACCATAATAAGAAATGTGACTCTATTTCAATACCCTCTTCATGGCTTCAACTAAGTGAGCACTAAGAAGAATCTGCATTAACCGTTAACAGTCTTCTTGGTTAAAGTCGAGTGATGTGAGAATATCTTGTATTGGGAGACTGAGCTCAGGCTCAAAGTTCCTCTATGCATACTCCAAAATGAGTAATGGGTAAGTTACTACAGTGCAATGAACAACGAAGAGGAGAATTGCACTGTTTCTTCCAAATGAATACTTATATGCACTTGCAACATGGTGCCAAGGAAAAGCAATTCTGGGTTGCTTTTTGAAAATGACACTTAGAGCAGCTTCCACTTAGCCCTAAGCTGAGAGGGCAACGAAGTGATGAGAAGCTCAGAAGTTTTTCTCTCCACATGCAGCTTGAATTAAGCCATGTTTCCTCTGCCATCACTCAGGGAGGGCCTCTCCCTCAGCCCGATGTTTGATGGCCTAAGACTATGCAGTAGCAGACTGATTACAAAATCATGAACCAATACCAGATTTACTCCTGATAAAGTCAAGTTAAACTTACAGTGCCAGATTTATTTCAAATGAATGCTGACTTTGTAGCCAGACACAAATAAATTTCTACAATGCCAGGGGAATATTATTATAGTCAGAAAGGATACCAGAGTATCAGGAGTAATTCTAATGGCTGGGCATGGTGGTACATGCCTTTCATCATAGCATTCAGGAGGCAGAGATAGGCGGATCTCTATTTAAAGGCCAGCCTGGTCTACAGAGTGAGTTCCAAGAAAGTCAAGGCTCCCTGGTGAGACCCTGCCTCAAAAAGAAAGTAGTAATCTAAATCCTATATTAACTTGACAGCAGTCAGTTCTCAAGATCCCCTCAAACACCTATGGAGAAATATGATAAAGAAAAAGCCAGTCAAAGGCAGCAGAGATAGCATCGCATGCCACAATTTCTAGAGAATTTCCGAGAAAAGCATCATGGATGCAAAAGACTAAGAAGTACATTCTTTAGTGGTAAAACATGTGTTTATTCTGACTCAAAAGAATGTATGCTGCCCTCAAATGAGTTGAGGAATTTTTTTCCTCACAAGCTCCTATTCTAAGGAAAATCAGCTCAAGTTTGATGTACATTTACTCTCTTTAATAGGGCCTTATTAAGTGATGCTTTCTATACTGAAGTAAGCAAGAGATTTAGAAATCTATGGAGAAAAGCACCTGGGCAGCTGGGGCGCAGGGTCGGCTGACACTCGCCAGCTACCCACAACACCCGCCACAGGATCTTAAGACTTCTGGAGAGTGGAACACACCTTCTGCTCCAATCCAATTGCACGCGGGACCAGAGACTGCATTAGTTAGGGAAGCAGAAAACCGGCCTGAGTAGGACCACAGGCCTCTTCCGGCTGGACCAGCACCGGGGTACCGTCAGCTACCCACGACCCCCACCGCAGGATTTAGAGACTGCTGGTGAGTGGAACACAGCTTCTGCTCCAATCTTTAAACAGTGACAACGATAACAACTAACCCCAGAGATTACCAGATGGCGAAAGGTAAACGTAATAATCTTACTAACAGAAACCAAGACCACTCACCATCATCAGAAACCAGCACCCCCACTTCGCCCAGTCCAGGGCACCCCAACACACCGGAAAACCTAGACACGGATCTAAAAGCATATCTCCTGAGATGGTAGAGAACTTCAAGAAGGACTTTAATAACACACTTAAAGAAATACAGGAGAACACTGCTAACCAGGCAGAAGACACTAAAGAGGAAGCACAAAAATCCCTTAAAGAATTGCAGGAGAACACTGCTAAAGAGTTACAAATCCTTAAAGAAAAACAGGATAACATAATCAAACAGGTAGAAGTCCTTACAGAAAAACAGGAAAACACATCCAAACAGATGATGGAAATGAACAAAACCATACTAGACCTAAAAAGGGAAGTAGACACAATAAAGAAAACCCAAAATGTGGCAACACTGGAGATAGAAATCCTAGGAAAGAAATCTGGAACCATAGATACCAGCATCACCAACAGAATACAAGAGATGAAAGAGAGAATCTCAGGTGCAGAAGATTCCATAGAGAACATCGGCACAACAATCAAGGAAAATGTAAAATGCAAAAAGATCCTAACTCAAAACATCCAAGAAATACAGGACACAATGAGAAGACCAAACCTACGGATAATAGGAGTGGATGAGAATGAAGATTTTCAACTCAAAGGACCAGCAAACATCTTCAACAAAATTATAGAAGAAAACTTCCCAAATCTAAAGAAAGAGATGCCCATGAACATACAAGAAGCCTACAGAACTCCAAATAGACTGGACCAGAAAAGAAATACCTCCCGACACATAATAATCAGAACAACAAATGCACTAAATAAAGATAGAATACTAAAAGCAGTAAGAGAAAAAGGCCAAGTAACATATAAAGGCATGCCTATCAGAATTACACCAGATTTTTCACCAGAGACTATGAAAGCCAGAAGATCCTGGACAGATGTTATACAGACACTAAAAGAACACAAATTCCAGCCCAGGCTACTATACCCAGCCAAACTCTCAATTAACATAGATGGAGAAACCAAAGTATTCCACCACAAAACCAAATTCACATATTATCTCTCCAAGAATCCAGCCCTCCAAAGGATAATAACAGGAAAAAAAACAAACAAGGACGGGAACCAAGCCCTAGAAAAAACAAGAAGGTAATCCCTCAACAAACCTAAAAGAAGACAGCCACAAGAACAGAATGCCAACATTAACAACAAAAATAACAGGAAGCAACAATTACTTTTCCTTAATATCTCTTAATATCAATGGACTCAACTCCCCGATAAAAAGACATAGACTAACAAACTGGCTACACAAACAAGACCCAACATTTTGCTGCTTACAGGAAACTCATCTCAGAGAAAAGGATAGACACTACCTCAGAATGAAAGGCTGGGAAACAATTTTCCAAGCAAATGGCATGAAGAAACAAGGTGGAGTAGCCATTCTAATATCTGATAAGATTGACTTCCAACCCAAAGTCATTAAAAAAGACAGGGAGGGACACTTCATACTCATCAAAGGTAAAATCCTCCAAGAGGAACTATCAATCCTGAATATCTATGCTCCAAATACAAAGGCAGCCACATTCATTAAAGAAACTTTAGTAAATCTCAAAGCACACATTGCACCTCATACAATAATAGTGGGAGACTTCAACACACCACTTTCACCAATGGACAGATCATGGAAACAGAAACTAAAGAGGGACAAAGAGAAACTAAGAGAAATTATGAATCAAATGGATCTGGCAGATATCTACAGAACATTCTATCCTAAAACAAAAGGATATACCTTCTTCTCAGCACCTCATGGTACCTTCTCCAAAATTGACCACATAATTGGTCACAAAATAGGCCTCAACAGATACAAAAATATTGAAATTGTCCCATGCATCCTATCAGATCACCATGGACTAAGGCTGATCTTCAATAACAAAATAAATAATAGAAAGCCAACCTTCACGTGGAAACTGAACAACACTCTTCTCAATGATACCTTGGTCAAGGAAGGAATAAAGAAAGAAATTAAGGACTTTTTAGAGTTCAATGAAAATGAAGCCACAACATACCCAAACTTATGGGACGCAATGAAAGCATTTCTAAGAGGAAAACTTATAGCTCTGAGTGCCTCCAAAAAGAAACTAGAGAGAGCACACATTAGCAGCTTGACAACACACCTAAAAGCACTAGAACAAAAGGAAGCAAATTCACCCAAGAGGAGTAGACAGCAGGAAATAATCAAACTCAGGGGTGAAATCAACCAAGTGGAAACAAGAAAAACTATTCAAAGAATCAACCAATCAAGGAGCTGGTTCTTTGAGAAAATCAACAAGATAGATAAACCCTTAGCCAGACTCACTAGAGGGCACAGGGAAAGCATCCTAATTAACAAAATCAGAAATGAAAAAGGAGACATAACAACAGATCCTGAAGACATCCAAAACACCATCAGATCCTTCTACCAAAGGCTATACTCAACAAAACTGGAGAACCTGGATGAAATGGAGAAGTTCCTAGACAGATACCAGGTACCAAAGTTGAATCAAGATCAGGTTAATGATCTAAACAGCCCTATATCCCCCAAAGAAATAGAAGCAGTCATTAATAGTCTCCCAACTAAAAAAAGCCCAGGACCAGATGGGTTTAGTGCAGAGTTCTATCAGACCTTCAAAGAAGATCTAATCCCAGTTCTTCACAAACTATTCCACAAAATAGAAACAGAAGGTACTCTACCCAACTCATTCTATGAAGCCACAATTACTCTGATACCTAAACCACAAAAAGACCCAACAAAGATAGAAAACTTCAGACCAATATCCCTTATGAACATTGATGCAAAAATCCTCAATAAAGTTCTTGCTAACCGAATCCAAGAACACATCAAAACAATCATCCATCCTGAATGATTTCCATCAGAAGATGGAAAGATCTCCCATGCTCATGGATTGGCAGGATCAACATTGTAAAAATGGCTATCTTGCCAAAAGCAATCTACAGATTCAATGCAATCCCCATCAAAATTCCAAATCAATTCTTCAACGAATTAGAAAGTGCAATCTGCAAATTCATCTGGAATAACAAAAAACCTAGGATAGCAAAAACTCTTCTCAAGGATAAAAGAACCTCTGGTGGAATCACCATGCCGGACCTAAAGCTCTACTACAGAGCAATTGTGATAAAAACTGCATGGTACTGGTATAGTGACAGACAAATAGACCAATGGAATAGAATTGAAGACCCAGAAATGAACCCACACACCTATGGTCACTTGATCTTCGACAAGGGAGCTAAAAACATCCAGTGGAAGAAAGACAGCATTTTCAACAAATGGTGCTGGCACAACTGGTTGTTAACATGTAGAAGAATGCGAATCGATCCATTCCTATCTCCTTGTACTAAGGTCAAGTCTAAGTGGATCAAGGAACTTCACATAAAACCAGAGACACTGAAACTTATAGAGGAGAAAGTGGGGAAAAGCCTTGAAGATATGGGCACAGGGGAAAAATTCCTGAATAGAACAGTAATGGCTTGTGCTGTAAGATCGAGAATTGACAAGTGGGACCTCATGAAACTACAAAGCTTCTGCAAGGCTAAAGACACCATCAATAAGACAAAAAAACCACCAACAGATTGGGAAAGGATCTTCACCTATCCTAAATCAGATAAGGGACTAATATCCAATATATATAAAGAACTCAAGAAGGTGGACTCCAGAAAGTCAAATAACCCCATTAAAAAATGGGGCTCAGAACTGAACAAAGAATTCTCACCTGAGGAATACCGAATGGCAGAGAAACACCTGAAAAAATGTTCAACATCCTTAATCATCAGGGAAATGCAAATCAAAACAACCCTGAGATTCCACCTCACACCAGTCAGAATGGCTAAGATCAAAAATTCAGGTGACAGCAGAGGCTGGCGAGGATGTGGAGAAAGAGGAACACTCCTCCATTGTTGGTGGGATTGCAAGCTTGTACAACCACTCTGGAAATCAGTCTGGCGGTTCCTCAGAAAATTGGACATAGTACTACCGGAGGATCCAGCAATACCTCTCCTGGGCATATATCCAGAAGATGTCCCAACCGGTAAAAAGGACACATGCTCCACTATGTTCATAGCAGCCCTATTTATAATAGCCAGAAGCTGGAAAGAACCCAGATGTCCCTCAACAGAGGAATGGATACAGAAATTATGGTACATTTACACAATGGAGTACTACTCAGCTATTAAAAAGAATGAATTTATGAAATTCCTAGCCAAATGGATGGACCTGGAGGGCATCATCTTGAGTGAAGTAACACAATCACAAAAGAACTCACACAATATGTATTCATTGATAAGTGGATATTAGCCCAAAACTTAGGATACCCAAGATATAAGATACAATTTGATAAACGCATGAAACTCAAGAAGAATGAAGACCAAAGTGTGGACACTGTGCACCTTCTTAGAATTGGGAACAAAACACCCAGGGAAGGAGTTACAGAGACAAAGTTCGTAGCTGTGATGAAAGGATGGACCATTTAGAGACTGCTGTATCCAGGTATCCGTCCCATAATCAGCTTCTAAACGCTGACACCATTGCATACACTAGCAAGATTTTGCTGAAAGGACCCAAATATAGCTGTCTCTTGTGAGACGATGCCGGGGCCTAGCAAACACAGGAGTGGATGTTCACAGTCAGCTATTGGATGTATCACAGGGCTCCCAATGGAGAAGCTAGAGAAAGTACCCAAGGAGCTAAAGGGATCTGCAACCCTATTGTTGGAACAACATGATGTACTAACCAGAACCCCGGAGCTCTTGTCTCTAGCTGCATATGTATCGAAAGATGGCCTAGTCGGCCATCAATGGAAAGAGAGGCCCATTGGACTTGCAAACTTTATATGCCCCAATATAGGGGAATGCCAGGGCCAAAAGAATGGGAATGGGTGGGTAGGGAAGTGGGGGGTGCTATGGGGGACTTTTGGGATAGCATTGGAAATCTAATTGAGGAAAATATGTAATAAAAATATTAAAAATCAAAAAAATAAAACAGCATAGGCATCTTTTCTAAGCAAAAAAAAAAAGAAATCTATGGAAAAATTTATATAAAAAGAAACTTTTAATGAGAAGTCTTTGCATGTCAGCTTTAAGGTGTTACATGCAAGGGTTTGGAGGGAGTTGTTGTTTGTTTTTACTTGTTTGCTTTATTGTCACCTTGTTGTTTTAAGTTGGCTGTTAGCGCTCATTCTGAACATGGAGTAATAGAGAGGCCCTGCCAATCACTATTATTGTCAGCCATAATGACAGGAGATCTTTTCATGTACAGTCTATATGGGCAAGGCCTTCTTGTTACATGTTGTACTGGCTAGTTTTCTGTCAACTTGACACAGCTGGAGTTATCACAGAGAAAGGAGCTTCAGTTGAGGAAATGCCTCCATGAGATCCAACTGTAAGGCATTTTCTCAATTAGTGATCAAGGGGGAAAGGCCCCTTGTGGGTGGGACCATCTCTGGGCTGGTAGTCTTGGGTTCTATAAGAGAGCAGGCTGAGCAAGCCAGGGGAGGCAAGCCAATAAAGAACAACCCTCCATGGCCTCTGCATCAGCTCCTGCTTTCTGACCTGCTTGAGTTCCAGTCCTGACTTCTTTGGTGATGAACAGCAGCAATGTGGAAGAGTAAGCTGAATAAACCCTTTCCTCCCCAACTTGCTTCTTGGTCATCATGTTTGTGCAGGAATAGAAACCCTGACTAAGACACAGGTGCTGGATCAATCTTGCCTGTTTACCTGACTGAATTGAAAGGTACCTAAAAGATATTACAACACACCTCTAGGTATGCCTATGAGGGTATTTCCAGATTAATTAATGTGGGATGACCTGCCTTCAATATGTACAGCTCACCCCTTAGACTAGGTACAGGGTAATACAGAGGGAAAAGGAAAAGAAAATAAACATCAATGTTCTCCTCTCTCTCAACTCTTCCCCCTCCTCCATACACACACACACACACACACACACACACACACACACACATACACACACACACACACATCTACAGAGTGAGTTCTAGGAAAATCAAGGCTTCCTAGTGAGACCCTGTCACAAATATATATATATATCATCTGCCAATATGTGAGCAATCTCACTCTGTGTAGGCTCCCTCTGCCTCACGATGAGCTCAGAATCACTGGAGGTAAGGATGATGATTGTTGTGGAACCCTGAGTAAAATAATCCCATCCTCATTATGTCCCCAAAGATACAAAACCACTTGAATCTTATATCAATCATCATGATAACCAAGTATTTTCCCATCTTATTTTTTCCGTTGAAAGGATAGGGAGTCATGGTTCCTATATACTTTCATAGAAATACTTGTGCATGTTTCTCCAAAGAGGATAATAAACTAACTTTGTATCATCTCTTGGCATTATTCCTTTAATATCAAATTGTGTGATTATTTTCCTACATGGAGCTCCCTAACTATGTAAAACCAACTCAAGGCAGAGGGACACTAGTGATAGTTTCCCAAGTTAATTATTTTTGAAAGAACTGTCACATGATAAGTGACCAAATATCTCATCCCACAAATACAAGGTTCACCAGCTATTAACTTAGCACCTATAAACTTTATGTCTCAGAAAGGAAAAAAAAAGTAGTTTTTCCAAAGCAGAATTTGGGTCTTCTACCTACTAGATCCATTTTCTGTTTCTACAGCCAAGTTCTCAGTATTCGACAAATGGAAAAGTGGATAAAAATCTGTAGATGTCTACAGCATGTTAGTATTCTCTGGTACCTAAGGTACAGGATACAAGCTGCATCCTGTTATCTCTACCTGCTCATGGAGAAACATCTATTCCAAAATCCTAATCATTCATACTATAGAGGTTGCAAAACCTCAAATACCTTAAAATTTTATTTTCAAATGGTGCATGGGACTCACTCACTTATCCCCATTTGCTGGTACCCTAAGAGCACTCACTGATGAGCAAAACAGAAGACAGATGGGGATGGGTAAGTTAGAAAGATGTGGAAATCAACCTAAATAAGCAATCAGTGACCAAAAATGAAGGAATTTTAACAATGAAATTAATAATAGTAATAATAGGTCAAAGGTCATCCTCTAGAGTTGCTGCAGAGCTGTAGTAGGGGGTGAATACTGGTTGCTAATCCATCACAGGGTCATAGGACCATGGCATATATTTAAGAGGCACTTAAGAGGAGGAAGTGGTTGTTGCCAGGCACCAGAGATCAGAAAATGACATCATACCAAAACCATGGCAGGAGACAGGCATTGATATCATGCATAATAATATCTTTGAGACACAGCCTTTGGAGCTTAGTGACCTGTAAGGATACAGATCTAGAGGATACCAACTGTACAAAAGACTAATTTGGTAGAAGCTAAAAACACAATTATCATTAACACAGCAATAAAGAGGAGTCTGCTTAACATAAATACCAGCTGGTTTTGTTGACTGGAAGGTCTAAAAGAGTATTTTGTTTCTGTTTGATCCGGTGTTCAGTATGATGCTCTTGGTATGTGGTCTGGAAAAAATGGAGTAATGTCTCTGTTGTATAACTATCTGAAGCTTAATCTGTTTAATTTTGGAAGAAACAAACCTGATTATCCATTAAAAGAGGCAAGGACTAAAAATGTCAAGTCCCTAAGAAAGCTTATTAGAGGGATAAGAAGAGCCAAGCATGGCCACACCTACCTAATACTTATAAAGCATACACTCACCAGGAAGGATAAGCAGATGGGCCAGAACAAAAGAAAACTCTTATCCATTTGTAGGGAATACAAGATTCTGTTGTGTCACCTAAGATACATTCCCACTGTCTGGACAAATATAGGACAACATCAATCTAAGAAGGGAGGGTTGTTTCTGTGGACAGTTCCTGCGTACAGGCAGTCAGGAAGGAAAGTCACAGAGAGTTCATAATGACCGCAGCATGTGGCTGAAACACCATTATTTGTATCAGGCAAGAAACAAAGAAGGGAGAATGCCACTGCTCATCTTCTCTTTTCCCTTTTTATTCAATACAGGACCCTAGCTCATATGGATGGTGCTACCTATATACAGGGTAGGCTTCTCTTCTCAGGTACATCCCTGGATATACCCTCGAAGACACACCCAGAGGTGTATCTCCTAAGTGTTTCAAAAGTCCACCAAATTGGCAATGAAAAATAATTACTCGAGGTCTATCCCTTACCGATGTAATACCCACACATATCACTTTAATATTCCCTGACCCTCAAAGATCCATGGTCATCTCATAATGCAACATGCATTAAATCATTTATAAGAGTGCCCAAAGTCCAAACAGTTCTAGCATTGTTTCAAGGCAAGTTCTCAACTGTGAAGCCCTGTGAAGTAAAAAACAAGTTATATACTTCTAACATTCCATACATTCTATACAATGGCATAAAATATAAATTACGTTTCCAAAACAAATGAATGAGGACATAGACCCAAACTCAGCAAGGCAAACACCAGAGCCTGCATTTTCATGTCCAAGAGCTAGGGCCTAATTGGCTTTGGAGCCCCACCTTTTAAGCCTTTTTGCCCACAGCAATTGTGTGTTTTCTCTTGGGCCAATTCCTAGATGCCTGCAGCTTTCTTCAACAAATGTCCAGCCTTCTGGCATCTCCAATACTCTGAGGAATCCATTGCAAAATTTGCCTTTACTTTTTTAGCTTCAAGCATAATGACTCAAAAACTCCAAACAGAAGCAGAGAACTAGATCTCAAATTTATACCAGTGTACTGAGTTTTTTGTTGTTGTTGTTACTGTCATTTGTTTTTCGAGACAGGGTTTCTCTATGTAGGCCTGGATATCCTGGAACTCACTCTGGTAGACCAGGCTAGCCTTGAACTCACAGAGATCCTACTGAGTGTGCCTCCTAAGAGATGGGATTAAAGGTGTATTCCATCAATGCCCAGCCTGAATTTTTATCTAACAATTTTTAACAATCTTTAGTCATTGTCAGAAATAAAACATAATATCAATGTTGCACAAAGCAAAGCAAAAAAGCTTGGCAAGGCAATTTCTTTTGTAAAAAGGATGTGCCATGTATGGCCTGACCTGGAACAGTAAGCACATTAGGCAAAACTTACCCTGGTGGTGACTGTGTCTTACCCCTTTGTCTCTGTTCCAACTCCATAGTCTTTCAGGATTGGCTAGTTTTAAAGAATTGGCTCAAAGGAAATGAAGAAATGGGAAAGGTCTATTGCTGAAGGCCATCAAGTTCTAGAAAAAGCAGCAAGGCCTTTGTGCATATCTCCTAGTTATTGTAACCTTTGTATAACATGTCAAACAATTTATAAAAATGATGAAATACAAATTACATTTATAACAAAAAGTAACAAGCTAAGTGACCTGTTTATACATTGTTAAACTATGAAGTTTGTAGATGTTCCTAGGATATACTTCATTACTGCTTAGATTATTGTTTTGGGGTTTTTTGTTTTGTTTTATTTTTTGTTTTATGGGTATTTTGTTTTTGATACAAGTGTGATGTATCCCAAAAAGAATTTTTTAAATCTTTATATGTTAGCCTTGTGTGATGGTTTGAAAAAAGATAGCTGCCACAGGCCCATAAAGAGTGGCACTATTAGAAGGAATGGCCTGTTGGTAGAGAACTAGATCTGAAGTTTACACCAGTGTACTGATTTGTTGTTGTTGTTGTTGTTGTTGTTGTTGTTGTCGTTTGTTTTTCGAGACAGGGTTTCTTTATGTAGGCCTGGATATCCTGGAACTCACTCTGGTAGACAAGGCTAGCCTTGAACTCACAGAGATCCTACTGAGTGTGCCTCCTAAGAGATGGGATTAAAAGTGTATGCCATCAATGCCCAGCCTGAATTTTTATCTAACAATTTTTAACAATCTTTAGTCATTGTTAGAAATATGTCACTGGGGATAGGCTTTGAGGTTTCAAAAGCCCAAGCCAGGCCTTGTCTCTTCCTGCTGCCTGCCCACCCAGCTGTAGAACACTCAGCTACCTCTCCAGCACCATGTCTGCCTGCATGTTACCATGCTTCTGATGTAATGATAAAGGACTAATAAACCTCTGAACTACAACCCAGTCTCATTAAATGTTTTCCTTTACAAGAGGTGCTGTGGTCATTGTGTTTCTTTGTAGAAATAAAACCCTAAAACAAACTGTAACTCTAATTTTGGATACAAAAGTATTCAGTTCTCCAAAAGAGCAGGGCTAACAAATCATTCTGTCCTTCTGGTGAATCAAAGAGGGAGGGAGAAAAGGAGAGAGAGAAAGAGAGAGAACATAGAGTGGTTTAGGCAGGATGGTACTGGATCCAGTGATGATACCTAGACCCAGAACGTATGTGTATGAACTAAGTCAAAGATGGGAAGGGTTCACACTCTTGGTTGCTATCAAAGTGTCCACTGGAAAACTCACAAAGGAGAAGGATACAGTTTGGGATACAATGGGGCTTTACTTTCTCCCTAAGTTCTCTAAGTGAAGTTCCTAAGTATGTAAGAGAATGTATGTACCTGGAAATACATGAAGAGAGTTCCCTAGGTAAAGAAAGAAGAAAGAGAAGTTAGCCACTTAAAGGGACAATATTTCTGGTCAAAGATTGCCTAATTTAATTATAAATGAAGACGTTCTGAGGTTCTGAGGATCAAATTTATTCTAATTTCTAAGAATACATAACATGAATAAGATAGGAGAAATAGAAGACACATGACCATGAGTCTACCAAGACATGGTATTCACATAAGTTCTATCTCTGGAAGGAAACAGACCTTTCAGTTCTGCACAGGTGAAACACATCTGTAGTGATAAACTCAGAGTTAGCAATATACATCAGTGTTGTACTAAGAACATCACACACACACGCCTTCAATCCTAGCACTAAAGAGGCAGAGGCAAGTGCATCTCTAAGTTCAAGGCCACGCTAGTCTACAGAGTAAGTTCTAGAACACATAGAACTACACGGAGTAACCCTTCCGCAAAAGAGACAGACAGAAACAAAGACAGAGAGACACAGAGATAGAGACAGAAGGAGAGAGAAGAGAGAGACAGAAGGAGAGAGAGGGGAGAGAGGGAGAAGAAATCAAAGACTTTCTTTTGGAGTCATGTGACCAAGAGCACGGCCACGTTTAAATTCCCTGTTCCTCTGTCTTCTGTCTCTCTAGCTTAAAGTTCATGGCTTATTTGTAACCCATCATGAGTTACTGGGGTTTTGATTTCTCATGGCCTACACCTGTTCCTTAGAGTGTGAGATTCTTCAACCACAGTGTCTTAAGATTGCAGGTAGTACTTCTTATGGTTAATTCCTTCCGATAAAATAGATCGTGATCTTCGTCAAAGGCCACAGCAGCCTTGTTCTGAGCTCAGCCTACTGTGAGGCAAAAAAATCCCTGTTCTAGGACTAGAAATAGTGAGCACAGCCACCCATCCCAGAGCAGCTTCCTTTCAATTTTACCCAATCAGACTAAGAAATTAACCAACATTTCTTGAGTAATACTTATATTATGGGCATGATGATACAGTGAGAAAACAAAGAAAGAGGGCAACATATTACTATCAAGATAACTACAATTGACATTTGAAAGGGAAGAAATGGCAGTAAAATCATTACATTACAGGTCAGGGATGTAGCTTAGTGGAACAATGTAAAATGTAACTTTTATTCATCTGATATAGTTGTCTCTCAGGCTTACTGCCTCTGTCTGCTAACCTTGGCCTAGTCCTGGAAGCTTCTAGCCTCTGAACAATCTTTTCTAGGTCTAGAAAAATTTCAGCCTCTGAGACTTCCTGCTTGCTGAATAAGCTCACCCTTTTTGTTCTTTCTGAACAGAAAAGGCTGGTTCAACTCAGATGTTCTTGCTCAAACTCCTCTCTCAGTTGATTTATTTAATCTGGCTTCTCCTGAATTGCTCTGCTTGTCCTCATTCTAACTTTGACAGTATGTTCTAACCTTCAGGCTCATTCTCAGACTCTGGCGCATCTGTCTTTACCTGTGTCCTGCTTGTTGTCTCTCTGAAACCTGTCTCAGTAAAGCTGCCTCTCTTCTCCCTCCTCTTTTATGCTGCTCTCTTAAATAACCTCTCTTTTCTCTCTCATGACAGTTGGGCATATTTTATGCTGACAAATCTTTCTCTGATTTGTCACTTTATCTGACATTCAATTAAATATCACTAGAAATGTTTTTTTAGTAAATAACACCATCTCAAGATTCACAATGTGATCAAATATCCTAGAACAACAGAGAGGGGAGGGGGATTCAGAGGTTCAGTGCATCATCATCAAGGTGGGAGCATGGCAGTATCCAGGCAGGCATAATGCAGGAGAGGCTTCATCTTCATCTGAAGGCAGCTAGGAGAAGACTGGCTCTCACGTGGTTAGGAGGAAGGTCTCATAGCCCACCCCCACAGTGACACACTTCCTCCAACAAGGCCACACCTCCTAATAGTGCCACTCCCTAGGCCAAGCATATTCAAACCACTGTGTGTGTGTCTGTGTGTGTATGTGTGTCTGTGTGTGTGTCACTGTTCTTGTCAAATGTAGTTCTCTTGTGCAGTTCACTATCTTCCTATCCTTTCTTAAAAATCTTTGATTTTCTATTAATGACAGGATAAAGATCAAGCTCATAATTGGCCATATAAAACCCTGTGTGTCCTCGTTTTTTCTTTCTTTTTGAAGAAAAAATATATGAGTTAGCTGGCCACCAACTCTCAGAGATCTGCCTGCCTCTGACTCCCAAGAGCTGGGATTTATATGGCTTCATTCTCCAAATCTACTTAAGGCTTTACCTAAATAGGACTCTGCATTGGTCTTTAAATACAACTTAATTTGAGCTTCAGATCCTATTCCTAACACATTGTCTTGAATTCTCTCTTTCTGCCCTTTCTGAGGAGATAAAAAAAAATAGTCGTTTCTTTAAAAATAATGTAATGGTTATTTACTTTGTTAATATTTCTTAGCAGCATGCCACCACCCTCACTATGGGACTAGTCAGTTCCCTCCCTAGGTTTCCATGACTCTGCCCATTCCTGAAACTGTTTTGTAATTGTTTGCTCCCATATAAACTGTCTCCTCCCTGGAGTTGTTGGCTGTGCCCGTGTGCTGTTTTTATGCTCTCAGTACCTATCTAAGCACCCACCTCAGAAATGTTTCTTGAATGAATAAACGATATTCTATTACTGTCATATAGGATTTTACAAGTGCTTCCTCCTAATTTAGAAAAAATTACTCCCTAAAAATTTTGTTTCATACTCAAGCTACAATGGAAAAGTAACTATATACTTGTGCATAACATAAAACAATCTGAGCACACGGGCAGGACTGAGCCAGAGAATGTAGAAAACATTTGAACTCCAGGACCAATGCATTTAATTTGCACAGCTCCCTCTGAGAAAGAGTTGCTCTCGATCAGAGAGGTGAACTGTGCACATGCCGGATCAGAGAGCAGGTGGGAGGTAAACATCTGCAGTACTGTAAGCATGGAGCAGGGAAGTACAGACTAAAAGTCATTGTGAAGGCCACACTGATTTCATATGTTCATTCCCCTTCCACATGTATTTATTTATTTATGATGACAATATTATAGGAGAGAGACCAGCTTCACTGCTCCCATTTTATATCCAGGAAGCAGGTGGCTAGGGAGTAAATAACTATAACAGAGTTACACACACAATACAAATCAAGCCAGAACCCACCACGGAGGCCTCACTTTCAATTATATAATTTCAGAAAAGACATGTTCTAGATATGACTAAGAGCTTGAAAAATACCAAATGTATGTGAAAATAGTTAATGCCTTAATATGCTTTAATATCTCTGGATTGATCCGCAGTTTTTAAACTTTATTAATTACATCTCAGACTCACTAGCAATCTATAAAGAAAGCAAAGCAGACCTCGTCCCATTTTAGAGTATCACACACTTAGACTCAAAAGTGGTTCATGGGGTCTCAGAATCACAAGGCTGGCTATATAATAAAGTCTTGGCATTCAAGCTGAGCAACCTTAATTATGTTCTATATTCTCTGCAATTTAGCTTAAAAAGTAATATTAGTATTAAAAGTTGTATTCTATGGAATTGGCATATTAATAAATTGGCTGATATTTAAATTATCAGTTTTATATTATTTATAAGATAATATCATAGCAACTATTAATATGATACTCATTCACATAGTAACCACTCAATAAATGGTCAATATTATGATATATAGTAAAAGTAAATATGAATTTTTCTAGTGGCCATTCTCACTACTTCTGTAATCATTTTAACTAGGGAAAATTATTTCCATACTTGGGAATGTGGGCACAGAATTCAAAGTCCTACTTTTTCATCATAACACACTTTCAATCTTAAATATCCTCAGGGCCTAGACTGTGGAAACTCAAAAGGGTACAAATAAAAAAAAAAAAAAAAAAAACATTTTTCTCTCCATCGTGCAGATTCACCCTGCAATTCTTCAAGCCATGAATAGCAAATGCTCTAGATCTCAGGCCCGATTTCCTGCTTTGTGAGGTTTCGGTGTCTGATGTTTAATTCCTCAGTTCCTCTGTTCTAAACCCAAAGCATCTATAAGCCCTTCGTAAACAAATGGGCAGGGCTGGGGTTACATAAAACTTTGTTTTAAACACAGGAGGTTAGTCAGATGTGGCCTGCCCACCCTTCCCTGGCCCTGCTCTAAACAACTGAGTTGGAGAGTGGAGAATGGCAAGGAATCCAGGAAACACAGAAAGCCAAGTAGGGGAGTCATGTGGGCCAGATAGGGGAATGCATTCCATGACTGTTGTTCCACACCGTTCCTCTGTGTTTTATTTCTCTTCTTAGGATTTTCACCTAAGAACTGTCTAAACATGTGCATTGCTTCAGGCTTCCCGTCCAAGTGAAGGGTGTTGAATTATGGACCAAAAGGTGTATACCCAGTCATCTCCTTGATTCCAGTATCTAATAAGTAATATGCCAGACCAAAGTCACTGGAGTGATTAGAGGGCACATGCATACAGTATTTTCATTCGAGGAAATAAATGTCCCATAGAAACCTGAAAATTTTGAGACCTTTGGTTACTACTTGATCCTTTGTGCCTTCAACTATAAACACTGATGGGTATAAATGAGAATATTTCAAACACTAAAGATGTTTGAAAAAGCTATAGGAATCATACTATTTTATGTTGACCTAAAATTACATGTATTTCTACAGTTACATGAAAATATTATATATACTATATGTATATATACATATATTCATACATATATACATGCATGTATATACATGTACATACATATGCATATATACATATACATGTGTATATATACATATATATATATGTATATATATATTACCAAAAAAAACCACCACAAATTTTATTTTGAGTTGTTAGCAAAGGCCAAGATTACCACCCCCAGCCCCCCAAAAAATAGAGAGCATTGCTATTACCAACTGGTGTCTTCTAAAATTTTGAGGTAAATACCTATTGCCAAAGATGACATACACAGAGTTCGCTAAGTTCTGGACACAGAACTTAGAGAAATTAAGTGGACACTAATCTTGAAGCCTCCTCGCTGGGGGCTCTCAGTTCCTGAAAGTCTTACACAAGGTGCCAAGGTAGAAAAACAATGAACAGGTCAATCTAGCTGTAACACATGAATGAACCGCAACACTAGCCAGCATGGGAAGATATCTGCAAAGATGTAATGATGGCATTTATAACCTGGAGACAACAAACAGCTATCAAATTTGACTTGAAGGTATTCATTGGAGAGAATTATGGCCTGTACTACCAACTTAGCCAACTAATTAGTGTTCTACCACATATTCACTACCTTATACTGTCCTCCCATTTGCCTTTATCCCTACAGAGCACCATATTCTATTTCCCCTTCCTCAAAGGATCCCCTCCTCATCACTGATCTCATCCTAGCTACCTGATCTCTGTGGTTACTTTAATTGAAGCACGTATATCTAAATCTTAAAAGGTAACACCTACATATAAAAGCAGCCATGTGATGTCTTCCTTAGTCTGGGTTACCTCATTCAGAAAGACTGTTTCTAGCTTCATTTATTTACCTGTAAATTTTGTGATATTGGCTTTTTTATAAGATATTTTCTTTATTTACATTTCAAATGTTGTCTCCTTTCCTGGTTTCCACTCCGAAAACCTGCTATCCCTTCCACCCGCCCCCTGCTCACCAACCCAGTCACACCCACTTCCTGGCCCTGGCATTCTGCTACACTGGGACATAGAGCCTTCACAGGACCAAGGGCTTCTCCTCCCATTGATGACCGACTAGGCCATCCTCTGCTACATATGCAGCTGGAGCCATGAGTCCCTCCATGTGTACTCTTTGCTTGGTGGTTTAGTCCCTGGGAGCTCTGGGGGTACTGGTTAGTTCATATTGTTGTTCCTCCTATGGGGCTGCAGACCCCTTCAGCTCCTTGGGTCCTTTCTTTAGCTCCATCATTAGCTCAGTCCAATGGTAGCCTATGAGCATCCACCTCTATATTTGTCAGGCACTGGTGGACCCTCTCAGGAGACAGCTATAACAGGCTTCTATCAGCAAGCACTTCTTGGCATCCACAATAGTGTCTGGATTTGGTGACTGTATTTGGGATGGATCCCCAGGTGGGGCAGTCTCTGGATGGTCATTTCTTCAGTCTCTGCTCCACACATTGTCTTTATAAATCCTTCCATGGGTATTTTGTTGCCACTTCTAAGAAGGATCAAAGTATCTACACTTTGGTCTTCCTTCTTCTTCAGTTTCATGTGATTTGTGAATTGTATCTTGGGTATTCCAAGCTTCTGGGCTAATATCCACTTATCAGTGAGTGCATACCATGTGTGTTCTTTTGTGATTGGATTACCTCACTCATATTTTCTAGTCCATCCAATTGCTTAAAAACTTCATGAATTTATTGTTTTTAATAGCTGAGTAGTATTCCATTGTGTAAATGTACCACATTTTCTATATCCATTACACTGTTGAAGGACATCTGGGTTCTTTCCAGCTCCTGGCTTTATAAATAAGGCTGCTATGAACATAGTGGAGCATGTGTCCTTATTACAAGTTGAAACATCTTCTGGGTATATGCCAAGAAGTAGTAGTAGTGGGTCCTCAGGTAGTACTATGTCCAATTTTCTGAGGAACCGCCAGACTGATTTCCAGAGTGGTTGTACCAGCTTGCAATCCCACCAGCAATGGAAAAGCATGCCTCTTTCGTCAAAATCTCGCCAGCATCTGCTGTCAACTGAGTTTTTGATCTTTGCCATTCTGTCAGGTGTGAGGTAGAATCTCAGGGTTGTTTTGATTTGCATATCCCTCATGAATAATGATATTGAACATTTCTTTGGGTGCTCTTCAGACATTCTGCATTACTCAGTTGAGAATTCTCTGTTTACCTCTGTGCCCCATTTTTAGTAGGGTTATTTGGTTCTTTGGAGTCTTAACTTCTTGAGTTCTTTGTATATATTGGATATTAGTCCTCTATTAGATATAGGATTGGTAAAGATCTTTTCCCAATCTGTTGGTTGCCATTTTGTCCTATTGACAGTGTCCTTTGCTTTGCAGAAGCTTTGCAATTTTATGAGATCCCATTTGATGATTCTTCATCTCAGAGCATACACTATTGGTATTCTTTTAAGAAACTTTTCCCATGTGCCCATATGCTCGAGGCTCTTCCCCACTTTCTCTTCTATTAGTTTCAGTGGTTTTATCTGGTTTTATGGGGAGGTCCTTGATCCACTTGGACTTGAGCTTTGTACAAGGAGATAAGACTGAATTGATTTGTATTCTTCTACATGCTAGCCTCCAGTTGAGCCAGCACCATTTGTTGAAAATGCTGTCTTTTTTCCACTGGATGGTTTTCTCTCCTTTGTCAAAGATTAAGTGGCCATAGGTGTATGGGTTCATTTCTGGATCTTCAATTCTATTCCACTGACCTACCTGCCTGTCACTGTACCAATACCATGCAGTTTTTAACACAATTGCTGTGTATTACAGCTTGAGGTCAGGGATGCTGATTCCCCCAGAAGTTCTTTTATTGTTGAGAATAGTTTTCACTCTCCTGGGTTTTTTGTTATTCCAAATGAATTTGCCAATTGCTCTTTCTAACTCTATGAAGAATTGAGTTGTAAATTTGATGGGGATTGCATTGAATCTGTAGATCGCTTTCGGCAAGTTGGCCATTTTTACTATATTAATCCTGACAATCCATGAGCATGGGAGATCTTTCCATCTTCTGAGATCTTCTATTTCTTTCTTCAAAGACTTGAAGTTCTTCTCATACAGATCTTTCACTTCCTTAGTTAGAGTCACACCAAAGTATTTTATATTATTTGTGACCCACAATTTTGAATCCTCTGCTACATTTTGTGAAAGTATTTATCAGGCAGAGTGGATCCCTGGTAATATCTTTAGGGTAATATCGTTTTTATGCACAAAATAATATCATTTAGAAACAAGAATACTTTGAATTCTTCCTTTCCTATTTGTATCCCCTTAATCATCTCCTGATGTTTTACAGCTCTAGGTAAGACTTTGAACTCTGTATTGAGTAGGTATGGAGAGATGAACATCTTTGTCTTTTTCATGATTATAGTAAAAATGCTTTGAGTTTCACCACATTTAAAATAGTGTTGTTGGTAGACTTGCTGTAAATTGCCTTTTGTAGTTGAGATATTTTTAATTATTGCTTTGATTTATTATAGCGTTAGGGTTCTGTTTAAATTGTTTATTACATATTGATTTAACATTGGCAGATCTTTTATATCAAGACATCCATCTACTTTTTAGGTTTTCCAGTTTGGTAGCATGCAGATATTTATAACATATCACACGATTCTCTGAATTTCTTTGGTGTTAGATGTGGTATCTCCCTTTCATCTCTAATTCTATTAATTTGGCTCCTCTCTTTCGTCTGGTTAGTTTGGCTAAATATATCCTGTTCATTTTTATTTTTTCAAAGTACCAACTATTCATTTCATTGTTGTTGTTGCTATAGTTGCTTCTAATTCTCTAACTTCAGCTGTGAGCTTGATTAGTTTTCCCATTCACTGTTTTGGAGTGTTGTTTCGTGTTTTCCTAAAGCTTTCAACTATATCATTAAGTTATTAGTAGGTTTTTGATGTAGACACTCAGAGTGTTCCTCTTAAAATGGCCTTCATTTTATCCCATAAGTTTGGGTATGTTGTGTTTTCATTTTCAATCAATTCTAATAAGTTTTTAATTTCCTTCTTTATTCCTGTCTTGACCCAATTTTCATTCAATAGTGACTTGTTTATCTTCCATGAGTTTGTATACTTTTGGTTCGAGCTTGTTTTGTGTCCTAATAAGCTGACAGTTTGAAAGAAAGTACCATCGGATGCTGAAAAGAACGTGCATTCTTCTGTTTGCCTGATATACACGATAGGTGTGTTTTCCATCAGTTTGATTTATGGTGTTAATTAACTCCAGAGATTTGTGGGGGGCAGGTATTTGAAGGTTTGGTTGGGGTTTTTGTTTGGTTGTTTGGCTGGCTGGTTGGTTGGTTGGTTGGCTGGCTGGCTGGCTGGCTAGCTGGCTGGCTGGCTGGCTGGCTGGCTGATTGGCTGGTTGGTTTCTTGCTTGCTTTCTTAGTTGGTTTTTGTCCATATAACCTGTGTATTAGTGAGAATAGGGTAATGAAATTACCCATCATCACTGTGTGAGGATCAATATGTGATTTTAAATGTAATAGTGTTTATTTTATAAAGTTGGGTGCCCTTGTATTTGAAGCATAAATGTTTAGAATTATAATATCCTCTTGACAGAAATTTTTCTTTAATGTGTATGCAATGACCTTCCCTATCTCTTCTGATTAGTCTTGGTTTTAAGTCTACTTTTTCAGATATGAAAACACCTCTGTCCATTTGCTTCTTGACTCTATTTGCTTCTAATACCCTTTCTATCTTTTTACCCAAAGGTTGTGTCTGTTCTTGATAATGGGAGTGTTTCTTTGAGGCAAGAGAAAAATGAAAACTCTAATCTAATCTCTAAATATGTGCCTTCTAATTGAGTATTCAAACTATTGATATGGAAAGTTACTGCTGAACAGTAATTATTAATTCACATTATTTTGTTGTTGCAATGTTGTTTTTTAGACATCCTTTAGATAATGGTTTGGGGGTTGTTTGTATAACAGGTCCTATTTAGTGTAGTTAACATGCTCTTCAGACTGACAACTGTCCTCTAGTGTCATCTGTAGAAATACATTAGTAGACAAAAGTTGCTTAAATTTGTTTTTATCTTGAAATATTTTTCTTTCTCCTTCTATTATAATTGATAAGCTTACCACTCTTCTGATATCAGTATTCCTCTTTCTGGGTATTCTAGGTTGGCATGTGTGCTCATTCAGAGCTCACAGAATATCAGTCTAGGGCTAGGTCTTTCTGGCTTTTGTAAACTCCATTGGAATGTCAGGAGTTATTCTAATAGGCCTGCCTGTATATACCATTTGATCTATCCCTTGAAGCTTTTATGACTCATTTTTGTTGTTGTTCTATACATTTACTGGTTGGTTGGCTAGCTGAAAGGAGGCAAAGGCAGGGAAAAGAGCTCTGGGAATTGCTAATTACATTTTTGGTTAGAACTCCAGACTCAGACAACAAACAGTCCCAGAGTTACCACGAGTGGAAGGACTAGGCAGTATAGCATTTATTTCTATTTTAAAGTAAAACCAGCAATCATGGTATCGATGTATCATACCAGGCAATGCTTATCAGAAAGTGTTACTATAATTCTTTTTCCTCAGTAATTAAGAATTTTGTAGACAATATTAGAAATGACAAATTATTACAATTGAATGTTAATATCAACAGCAACAAGAATCTATCTAAAAACATAAATCAGTATATAAATAAAATTTTGGCCCCAAACTTGAAAAACAAGTGTCAGCTGCATGATTAATACTATGCTTATCTTTTACATTGAAAAGAAGAAAAGAAAGAACAAGAAAAGATCCTTGAGTACATTTAATTGGTACACATAAGCAGCAATTTGTTATTGGAAAAAAACCTGTTTATCTATGTAATACCCAGTCATTACACATTTGTATTTGTAAACAACACATATTAAAACATGGTTTAATGGTGTATCACTGTAATCCAAATGTTTCTTATAGTGTTCATCACAGACTGGATTAGTCTCTACTGCTCTTTACTCTTTAAAAGTATACCATCCACGGACATGAAGTACATTCACATTGCTGGATAATTGATGTGGTAACTCACATTATTTCTATAGGTCTTTCACCCTCCAAACCTGTACATATTAAAAAATTCCCTATTCCACTCTCCCGCAAGCCATGGCAACCACTACTCTACTCTCTCAATGAATTTGATTGCTCTGGATACCATATATAGACAGATTCAAATAGTATCTGTCTCTTCTCTTAATTGTCTTATTTTACTTGGCATAATATCTTTAAAGCTCATCTATTTTGTTTTCTTCAGTTTCCTTCCTTTTAAGCTGAATAATGCTTCCTTCTGTGTGTACATATATATGCTTCTGTGTGTGTGAGTGTGTATATGTGTGTACATGTATGCCAATGTGTAAGTGTGTAGGTGTGAGAGAGTATGTGGGTGTATGTGTATGACTATGTATATATGAGTTTGTGTATGTGTGTGTGTACAAAGTTCCCAATTTTAGTTTTGAGACAGGGTTTGTAATGCTTCCTGGACTAACCTCAGACTGTTGATCCCCCTGCCAAAGCCTCCCAAGTTCTAAGATTGCAGATACTCCACCTAATACTCAACAAGTATTCTAGTGTCTCCAAATCCCTATCAACTCTTCTTTCTTCCTCTCTACCCATCCTACTTCCTTTTGTAGTCATTCTAGTAGGTATGAAGCAGTATCTCTTATTCTCTTGATTTAGATGTCCCTATTAAGCATTATTTGAATGCTAATAATATTGAACATCTTTCCTTGTACTTGTCAGCCATCTGTGCACTTTCTTTGGAGAAATGTGTATTCAAACCCTTTGCCTATTTTTAACAAGTTGTTTGTTAGAATAAACTTTCTCATAATCAACTTTCTGCCAGTATTTTTAGCTTTGCTATTTTTCACTTGTGAAACTTTTGTTTGGTTTACAGTCTCCATAAACTCATATCCCTGGTTCTGCAATTGAAGCCTATGAATACTCCTAAGTATAGATAGATAGATAGATAGATAGATAGATAGATAGATAGATAAAATAAAAGTTCTATATACTTTTGACCTTGTGAACAAATATGCTGTGGTTCAAATAAAGGAATAAGATGGTACTGTTGTACTGTGTTGTTGGCTTATAATACTACTGAAAGAATGGAAAAAACCATTAGCATCCATGAAAAATGCTATTTAAATTTTGACATTTATTCTTTATCCGCTTAAGTATAAAATTTCTTATCTATCATTTCATCTTCTAAATTATGGATTTTCCCCAGGCCTATTACTATAAAGGGAAATTATTTAGTTCTGATGACAGTTTTTGGAAGATGGCTAAGCCTTGGCACATTTATTTCTTTCAATCTGTGAGACATTCGATTTATAAAGGTTTTGAAATAATTACTAATTCCACATTAACTAAAATTGTCATCTTTTCCTTTTTCTGGTCCCTAATTCCCAAGATATTCTTTTATGGTGAGTGGGGAGTTTTGCACATACACTCACCCATACATGCAGGTATAGAAAAAGAAGGTGATGTCAGGTATCTCTAGTTATCTCCATCTCAGTTTTTAAGAGAAAGTCTATCTGTGAACCTGGAGTTCACTGTTTCATCTATACTGGCTAACCAATGCATCCCATGTTTTGCTTGTCTTCATCACCTAAGGAGTGGAATTATAGAAGTATATCACCACACCAGATTTTACATACTTGTTGGGGTATCAAACAATTCCTCATGCTTGCATAACAAGTGCTTCACCTAATGAATAATATTCTCAACCCCTCTAAGAGATTTATTAAACTGTGGACTATTGTACCAATATATCAAAGGTTAGACACTAAGTGCTAATCCAATTTATTCTATATATTTATTCATATATATGTTTTGGTCCTAATAGCTAGAGTTTCATAGCATGTAAGAAAAAGGCTCAACTTTCCCTTAAGTCTTGGGTTTCTCTTTCAACAATCACTAAAATAAGAAAAAGAAAAGTATGCAGGAATTGAGTAAAGTCCCACTTTTATAAACGTTCATCAAAAAATATTTTCATGACAAATGACACTTACATACCTACAGATATACCCAGCTGATAACTCATTTAAGAACAGCAATTTCCTTTTTAATATAAGAAAGAATTATTTTATTCATAGTCCAGTAGAGTTTTGTTATTCCAGGGTGTGGGGGGTGGGGGGCACAGGGCATGTTGCCTGTGAAGCTGGGATAGAAGCCAGAGCCTTGCTTAGACTAGGCAAGCATTATATAACTGAGCTCCAGCCTCAGCCATGAATCTTGCTATGAAGCAAAGATTTCCAAGTGCTGGTATTACAAACATTTACTACCATGTCAAGCAGTCCAGTAGAGCTTCTTAATCTCACAGTTTATAGGAAAACTATCACAATATCACAATAGTCTTAATATTTCTCACAACAGTTCTAATACACAGAAGTAACTCAATATCATCTTTACTGTTGGAGAAAATATATATTTAGAAATATGGAATATGGAAAAGTTATATTCCACTTAGTTTTAAATAGTTGAAATTTATGTTAAGTTACTGAAAACATTTTATCATATTAAAAATTATCTTTTCCACAAGATCCTTCCTGTTTCCGTCTGTGTGTGGAGCTGACCCTGTGCCACAGATTTCCATATCCAAATTCCTCTGAGAGAGAAGTGGACTCCCAGGAGTGCTGACAGACAGGCTTACAGGAGGGACAAACCACAATCAGAGACAGCAAGACCAGCTAACACCAGAAATAACCAGGTGTTGAGAGGCAAGGGCAAGAAGATAAGCAACAGAAACCAAGGCTACTTGGCATCATCCAAACCCAGTTCTTCCACCACAGCAAGCCCTTAATACCCCAACACACCAGAAAAGCAAGAATGTGATTTAAAATCACACCTCATGATGATGATGATAGAGGACTTTAAGAAGGACATAAATAACTCCCTTACAGAAATACAGGAGAACTTTAAACAGGTAGAAGCCCTTAAAGAAGAAACACAAAAATCCCTTAACAAATTACAGGAAAACACAACCAAACAGGTGAAGGGATTGAGCAAAACCATCCAAGATCTAAAAATAGAAATAGTAACAATAAAGAAATCACTAAGAGAGACAATCCTGGAAATAGAAAACCTAGGAAAGAGATCAGGAGTCATAGATGTAACCATCACCAACAGATTACAAGATATGAAAGAGAAAATCTTAAAGGGCAGAAGATACTATAGAAAACATGGACACAATAGTCAATAAAAATGCAAAATGCAAAAAGCTCTTAACCCAAAACATCCAGGAAATCCAGGACACAATGAGAAGACCAAACCTAAGGAAAATAGTTATAGAAGAAAGTAAAGCTTCCCAACGTAAGGGGCCAGTAAACATCATCAACAAAATTATAGAAGAAAACTTCCCTAACTAAATAAAGATGCCCATAAATATACAAGAGGCCTCCAGAACTCAAAAGAGATTGGACCTGCCGGGCATTGGTGGTGCATGCCTTTAATCCCAGCACTCAGGAAGCAGAGGCAGGCGGATTTCTGAGTTCAAGGCCAGCCTGGTCTACAAAGTGAGTTCCAGGACAGCCAGGGCTATACAGAGAAACCCTGTCTCAAAAAACAAAACAAAACAAAAAACAAACAGAGAGATTGGACCAGAAAAGAAATTCCTCCTGTCATGTAATAGTCAAAATACCAAGTACACAAAACAAAGAATAGTAAGACCAGGAAGGGGAGAATGTCAAGTAACATATACAGGCAGACCTATCAGAATTACACCAGACTTCTCAACAGAGACTATAAAGGCTGGAAGAACCTGGGCAGATGTCATACAGACCCTAAGAGAACACATATGCCAGCCCAGGCTACTATACTCAACAAAACTCTCAATTGCCATAGATGGAGAAAACAAGATATTCCATGACAAAACCAAATGTATGCAATATCTTTCCACAAATCTAGCCCTACAAAGGATAATAGATAGAAAACTCCAACACAAGGAGGGAAATACCCTAGAAAAAGCAAGAAAGTAATCTTCTTTCAACAAACTCAAAAGAAGATAGGCACACAAACATAATTCCACCTCTAACAACAAAAATAACAGCAAGTAATCACTTTTCCTTAATATCTCTTAACATCAATTGTTGGAGACCGACATTGAGCCATAAGCCAAAGCTCCCCTCCCTACTTGAGAAACTTCTGACCTTTTGAGAGATGTTGGGGACTGACACTGAATCATAAGCCAAAGTTCCACTCCCTCCTGGAGAGACTTCTGACCTTTTGAAATGACAGCTGACAGAACATCAAGATCAGATAATAGTAACTGCAAACTTCCTGTGAAAAACCACAGAATGTCCCCTGAGATAAGAGTAGATAGCACCTTCCCGGGCATTTATCCAGAACCACCCCTGCCCTGGGACTGAGGGATGGGCAAATTTCTCCCTCTTTGCTTCCTTCCTCCTTCTTACCACTTATATTCTGTAAACTTACTCGCAATAAACAGACCTTGATAGGATCGTATACTTGGTCTTGCTCTTCTTTCCTGCCCGTTTCTCTTTCAGGCAAGGTTCCCCTCGGACCCTCTGAATAACTGGGTCCCGCGGGTTAGGACAATCAATTAACTCAATTTCCCAATAAAAAGACATAGACTAACAGACTGGATACAAAAACAGGACCCGCACTTTGCTGCATACAGGAAACATACCCCAGTGACAAAGACAGACATTACCTCAGTGTAAAAGGCTAGAAAAAATTTTTCCAAGCAAATGGTCCCAAGAAACAAGATGGAATAGCCATTCTAATATTTATTAAAAGTGACTTTCAACCAAAAGTTATCAAAGATAAGGAAGGATGCTTCATACTCATCAAAGGAAAAATCTACCAAAATGAACTCTCAATTCTGAACATCTATGCTCCAAATGCAAGGGCATCCACATACATAAGAGAAACTTTACTTAATCTCAAAGCACACATTGCACCTCACACAATAAGAATGGGAGACTTCAACACCCCACTCTCAGCTATGGACTGATCATTGCAAAACAAACTAAACAAAGACACAGAGAAACTAACAGAAGGTATGAACCAAATGGATTTAACAGATATCTATAGAACATTTCATCCTAAAACTAAGGAATATACCTTCTTCTCAGCACCTCATGGTACCTTCTCTAAAACTGACCATATAATTGGTCACAAAACAGGACTCAACAGATTGAAATAATCACATGGATCCTATCAGATCACCACAGAATAAGGCTGGTCTTCAATAACAACAAAAACAACAGAAACCAACCCCACATACACATGGAAGATGAACAACACTCTACTCAATGATAACTTGGTTAAGGAAGAAATAAAGAAAGAAATTAAAGGCATTTTAGAATTTAATGAAAATGAAGGCACATAATACCAAAACTTATGAGACACAATGAAAGCAGTGCTAAGAGGAAAACTCAAAGTTCTGCATGCCTCCAAAAAGAAACTGGAGAGAGCATACCCTAGCAGCTTAAGAGCACACCTGAAAGCTCTAGAACAAAAAGAAGTAAACACAGAAGGTAAGTAGACATCAGGAATAATCAAACTCAGGACTGAAACCAACAAAGCAGAAACAAAAATAACTATACAAAGAATCAACAAAACCAGGAGTTGGTTCATTGGGAAAATCAACAAGATAGATCAACTATTAGCCAGACTAACCAGAGGGCACAAAACAGTATCTAAATTAATAAAATCAGAAAGGAAAAGGGAGACATAACAATGGAAACCAAGAAAATTCAAAAAGATATCAGATCCTACCACAAAAACCTTTTCTCAACAAAAATGGAAAATCTGAATGAAATGAACAATTTTCTAGGCAGATCCCAGGTGCCAGAGTTAAATCAGGATCAGATAAACCATCTAAAGAGTTCCATAACCCCTAAAGAAATAGGTGCAGTGTACTGGCTAGTTTTTTGTCAACTTGACACAGCTGGAGTTATCACAGAAAAAGGAGCTTCAGTTGAGGAAATGCCTCTATGAGATCCACCTGTAAGGCATTTTCTCAATTGGTGATCAAGGGGGAAAGGCCCCTTGTGGGTGGGACCATCTCTGGGCTAGTAGTCTTGGTTCTATAAGAGAGCAGGCTGAGCAAGCCAGGGTAAGCAAGCCAGTAGGAACATCCCTCCATGTCTTCTGCATCAGCTCCTGCTTTGTGACCTGCTTGAGTTCCAGTCCTGACTTCCTTTGGTGATGAATAGCAGTATGGAAGTGTAAGCTGAATAAACCCTTTCCTCCCCAACTTGCTTCTTGGTCATGATGTTTTGTCCAGGAATAGAAACCCTGACTAAGACATGCAGTAATTAAAAGTCTCCCAATCAAAAAGACCCCAGAACTAGATGGGTTTAGAGCAGAATTCTATCAGATCTTCAAATAAGACCTAATACCAATACTTCTCAAACTAGTCTACAAAATAGAAACAGAAGGAACACTAACCAACTCATTCTATGAAGCCACAATTACACTCATACCTAAATGTGCCCTCCCTGCAGTCTTGAGCAGGCTGGCTCAGACCTGGTTTGCCACAGTTGCTAACCCACCTAGGGTGGAGTCTTCTGACCTAGGTAAAATCTATTGTCTTGCCACATCTGTGGTTTCCTCCAAAACGCCACTACCTGCTGAGAGGCTGAACTTGTTTTCCTCAAGCAATCCTGACAAAGTAAACCTCAAGTAAATCCTGAAAAAAATCCTGTCATGAGTAAACATTGGCCTTGATCAGAAAACTTTGTCTTGGCTCTTTATTTCTTTTACTGCATTTCCCATCCAAACCCCATCTTTCCTTTCAGGAACCCAGTAACCTGTGACTGCTAGTGGCTACAGCTAAACCACACAAAGAGCCAACAAAGAAAGAGAAATTAAGAGCTATTTCCCTTATGAATATTGATTAAAAATACTCAATAAAATTCTCACAAACCAAATCCAAGAACACATCAAAACAATCATCCATCATGATCAAACAGGCTTCATCCCAAAGATGCAGAGATAGTTCAATATACAGAAATCCATCAACATAACCCACTATATAAACAAACTCAAAGAAAAAAAAACCACATGATCATTTCATTAGACACTGAGAAAGCATTTGACAAAATTCAACAATCCTTCATGGTAAAAGTCTTAGAAAGATCAGATATTCAAGGCTCGTACCTAAACATAGTAAAAGCAATATGCAGCAAGCCAGTAGCCAACATCAAACTATATAGTACTCATAGTCCTAGACAGAGAAATTAGACAACAAAAGGAGATCAAAGGGATACAAATTGGAAAGGAAGAAGTCAAAATATCACTATTTGCAGATGATATGACAGTATACTTAAGTGACCCCCAAAATTCCACCAGAGAACTCCTAAACCTGATAAACAACTTCAGCAAAGTGGCTGGATATAAAATTATCTCAAACAAATGAGTAGCCTTCCTCTACACAAAGGATAAACAAGCTGAGAAAGAAATTAGGGAAAAAACATGCTTCACAATAGACACAGATAATATATAAAATGCCTTGGTGTGACTCTAATCAAGCAAGTGAAAGATCTGTATGAGAGGAACTTCAAGTCTCTGAAGAAAAAAATAGAAGAAGACCTCAGAAGATGGAAAGATCTCCCATGCTCATGGATTGACAGGATTAATATAGTAAAAATGGTCATCTTGCCAAAAGCAATCTACAGATTCAATGCATTTCCCCATCAGAATTCCAACTCAATTCTTCATAGAGTTAGAAAGAGCAATTTGAAAATTCATTTAGAATAACAAAAAAAAAAAAAAAACCAGAATAGGGAAAACTATTTTCAACAATAAAAGAACCTCTGGTGGAATCACCATCCCCAACCACAAGCTGTACTACAGAGCAATAGTGATAAAAACTGCATTTTATTGGTACAGATACAAGCAGGTAGATCAATGGGATAGAATTGAAGACCCAGAAATGAACCCATACACCTATGGTCACTTCATTTTGACAAAAAAGTTAAAACCATCCAGTGGAAAAAAGACAGCATTTTCAACAAATGGTGCTGGATCAACTGGTAGTCAACATGTAGAAGAATGCAAATTGAGCCATTCTTATCTCCCTATACATATCTCAAGTCCAAGTGGATCAAGGACCTCCACATAAAACCAGATACACTGAATCTAATGAAAGACAAATTGGTGAAGAATCCCAAATACATGGGCACAGGGGAAATTTTCCTGGACAGAACACCAATGGTTTATGCTCTAAGATCAAGAATAGACAGCCGGGCATGGTGGTGCACACCTTTAATCCCAGCACTCGGGAGGCAGAGGCAGGCGGATTTCTGAGTTCGAGGCCAGCCTGGTCTACAGAGTGAGATCCAGGACAGGCAGGGCTATACAGAGAAACCATGTTTCGGAAAAAAAAAAAGAATAGACAAATGGGACCTCATAAAATTACAAAGCTTCTGCAAGACAAAGGACACTGTCAATAAGACAAAATGGCAACCAACAGATTAGGAAAGATCTTTAAATCCTACATCCAATAGAGGACTAATATCCAGTATATACAAAGAACTCAAGAAATTAGACTCCAGAGAACTAAATAACCCTATTAAAAACTTGGGAACAGAGCTAAACAGAGAATTATCAACTGAGGAAACTCAAATGGCAGAGAAGCATCTAAAGAAATGTTCATTGGAGCTGTTTATCAGGTTTAGTTCTCTGGCGGAATTTTTAGGGTCACTTATATATACTATCATATCATCTGCAAAAAGTGATATTTTGACTTCTTCCTTTCCAATTTCTATCCCCTTGATCTCCCTTTTTGGTCTAATTGCTCTGGCCAGGACTTCAAGTACAATGTTGAATAGGTAGGAAGAGGGTGGACAGCCTTGTCTAGTCCCTGATTTTAGTGGGATTGCTTCCAGCTTCTCTAAACCTGATAAACAGCTTCAATGAAGTAGCTGGATATAAAATTAACTCAAATAAGTCAATGGCCTTTCTGTATACAAAGGATAAACAGGCTGAGAAAGAAATTAGGGAAACAACACCCTTCTCAATAGTAACAAATAATATAAAATACCTTGGTGTGACTCTAACTAAGGAAGTAAAAGATCTGTATGATAAGAACTTCAAGTCTCTGAAGAAAGAAATTAAAGAAGATCTCAGAAGATGGAAAGATCTCCCATGCTCATGGATTGGCAGGATCAACATTGTAAAAATGGCTATCTTGCCAAAAGCAATCTACAGATTCAATGCAATCTCCATCAAAATTCCAACTCAATTCTTCAACGAATTAGAAAGGGCAATCGGCAGATTCATCTGGAATAACAAAAAACCTAGGATAGCAAAAACTCTTCTCAAGGATAAAAGAACCTCTGGTGGAATCACCATGCCTGACCTAAAGCTGTACTATAGAGCAATTGTGATAAAAACTGCATGGTACTGGTATAGCGACAGACAAGTAGACCAACGGAACAGAATTGAAGACCCAGAGATGAACCCACACCCTATGGTCACTTGATCTTTGACAAGGGAGCTAAAACCATTCAGTGGAAAAAAGACAGCATTTTCAACAAATGGTGCTGGTATAACTGGCGGTTATCATGTAGAAGAATGCGAATTGATCCGTTCCTATCTCCTTTTACTAACGTCAAATATAAGTTGATTAAGGAACTCCACATAAAACCAGAGACACTGAAATTTATAGAGGAGAAAGTAGGGAAAAGCCTCGAAGATATGGATACAGGGGGGAAATTCCTGAATAGAACATCAATGGCTTGTGCTGTAAGATCAAGAATCGATAAATGGGACCTCATAAAGGTGCAAAGCTTCTGCAAGGCAAAAGACACCATCCATAAGACAAAAAGGCCACCAACGATTGGGAAAGAATCTTTACCTATCCTAAATCAGATAGGGAACAAATATCCAATATATATAAAGAACTCAAGAAGGTGGACTCCAGAAAATCAAATAACTCCATTAAAAAATGGGGCTCAGAGCTGAACAAAGAATTCTCACCTGAGGAATACCGAATGGCAGAGAAGCACCTGAAAAAATGTTCAACATCCTTAATCATCAGGGAAATGCAAATCAAAACAACCCTGAGATTCCACCTCACACCAGTCAGAATGGCTAAGATCAAAAATTCAGGTGACAGCAGATGCTGGTGAGGATGTGGAGAAAGAGGAATACTCCTCCATTGTTGGTGTGATTGCAAGCTTGTACAACCACTCTGGAAATCAGTCTGGTGGATCCTCAGAAAATTGGACATAGGATTACCAGAGGATCTCGCAATACCTCTTCTGGGCATATATCCAGAAGATGTTCCAACCGGTAAGAAGGATACATGCTCCACTATGTTCATAGCAGTCTTATTTATAATAGCCAGAAGCTGGAAAGAACCCAGATGTCCTCTGCAACAGAGGAATGGATACAGAAAATGTGATACATTTACACAATGGAGTACTACTCAGCTATTCAAAAGAATGAATTTATGAAATTCCTAGGCAAATGGATGGACCTGGAGGGTATCATCCTGAGTGAGGTAATCCAATCACAAAAGAACTCACACAATGTGTACTCACTGATAAGTGGATATTAGCCCAGAAACTTAGGATACCTAAGATATAAGATACAATTTGCTAAACGCATGAAACTCAAGAAGAACAAAGACCAAAGTGTGGACACTTTGCCCCTTCTTAGAATTGGGAACAAAACATCTATGGAAGGAGTTACAGAGACAAAGTTTGGAGCTGTGATGAAAGGATGGACCATCTAGAGACTGCCATATCCGGGGATCCATCCCATAATCAGCTTCCAAATGCTGACACCATTGCATACAGTAGTAAGATTTTGCTGAAAGGACCCAGATATAGCTGTCTCTTGTGAGACTATGCCGGGGCCTAGCAAACACAGAAGTGGATGCTCACAGTCAGCTATTGGATGGATCACAGGGCCCCCAATGGAGGAGCTAGAGAAAGTACCCAAGGAGCTAAAGGGATCTGCAACCCTATAGGTGGAACAACAATATGAACTAACCAGTATCCCGGAGCTCTTGACTCTAGATGCATATGTATCAAAAGATGGCCTAGTCAGCCGTCACTGGAAAGAGAGGTCCATTGGACTTGCAAACTTTATATGTCCCAGTACAGGGGAACGCCAGGGCCAAAAAGTGGGAGTGGGTGGGTAGGGGAGTTGGGTGGGAGGGTATGGGGGACTTTAGGAATAGCATTGAAATGTAAATGAGGAAAATACCTAATAAAAATTATTTTAAAAAAAGATAATGTTCAACACCCTTAGTCATCAGGAAAATGCAAATCAAAATGACCTTGAGATTCCACCTCATACCTGTCAGAATGGCTAAGATCAAAAACTGAGGTGACAGCAGATGCTGGCGAGGATGTGGAGAAAGAGGAACACTCACTCCTCCATTGTTGGTAGGATTGCAAGCTTGTACAACCACTCTGGAAATCAATCTGGTGGTTCCTCGGAAAATTGGGCATAGTACTACCTGAGTGCCCTCCTATACCACGCTTGGTCACAATGGAGTGCTAACTACTCAGCTATTAATAACAATGACTTCATGAAATTCATAGGCAAAATGGATGGATCTAGAAAATATCATCCTGAGTGAGGTAATTCAGTCACAAAAGAACGCACATAGTATCTACTCACTAATAAGTGGATATCAAGCAAAGAGCATGGAATATGCACAATACAACTGAAGGACTATATGAAGCTCAAGAGGAAGGTACACCAAAGAGTAGATGCTTCCTTCCTACATTAGAGCTGGAACAAAATAATTAAGGGAAGTAGAGGGTGGAAGGTTCTTGGAAGGAAGAGAAGAGGGTGAGGGGAAATAGATGGGAAGAATCAGGTATGGGAGAAGATGGAGGAAATACACAGAGGGTCAGGAAATTGAACAGAGGTGTGTAGCAATGGGGGGATGTGGAACTGGGCAAAGCAACCAGAAAGTTCCAGATGCCAGGACCCCATGGGGATGTCATTAAATGAAATACCCCACAAACGGGGAGGGCAAAACTGTTGGGACCATATTCAGAGGTTAGGCACAGCTCCTGGTTGAAGGATGGGACAACACAGCCATAGCGAAAATTTTAACCCAGAATTGCTACTGTTTAAAGGAAATACAGGAACAAAGAGTGGAGCAAAGACTGAAGAAAATGCCATCCAGAGACTGCCCTACTTGAGGACCCATCCCATATGCAGACACCAAACCTAGACACTGTTGTGGATACCAAGAAGTGCTTGCTGACAGGGGCCTGATACAGCTGTCTCCTGAGAGGTTCTGACAGGTCCTGACCAATATCGATGCGGATGCTCACAGCCAATCATTGGATTTAGCACAGGGACCACAATGGAGGAATTAAGGGAAAGACTGAAGGAGCTGAAGGGGTACCTTAGCTAGCATCAATGGGAGGGGAGGCCCTTGGTCCTGTGAAGGCTTGATGCCCCAGTGTAGAGGCTAAGACTATGAGGCAGGAGTGGGTAGGTGGGTTGGGGAGTACCCTCCCAGAAGCAGAGTAAGGGGGTAATAGGATAGAGGGTCTGCAGAGGGGAAACCAGGAAAGGGGATAACATTTGAAATGTAAATAAATAAAATATCTAATTAAAAAAATATTATCTTTCACACTTAAAAATCTTGAAAATAAAAAACTCATGTTTACTCTACTTGATGTTTTGAAGATCTTCCCATTTTATCTACATATGATTACAAGCCTTTAGCTACATTTCTAGACAACTGTCCATTCTTTATCAAACATAAAAATGCAATTTTCTTCAAGTCTCTGAATCTTCATCTGTGAGGAATCTCATATCTCATCAAACTTGGCTAAGCAATCTTACCAAACTTTTTTCTCAGTAACCTGTGTTTTGTTAACACAAGGCATCAATTATGGCTTAGGTGATAAATGACGAAAATATGTTAATTATTTTATATTAATCATTTTATCCTTCTAAACACTCAAAAGAAAAGAGGTAAGTGACAAAAAGAGAGCAAGATCTTGCATAAACCTCTGGTAAATGCTATTTACTGGAGAATAGATACTGTTTACTTCCTGAAAAATAGTGTATTTCTTAATCAAGAGTTGAGCTAAAGAATGTTCAAGCAAGACTACTTGTCTTTTTCTTTTCTTATTTTTTTTTTAATTTTTTAACAGGATATTTTCTTTATTTACATTTCAAATGTTATCCCCTTTCCTGGTTTCCCCTCTAAAAATCACCCTCCCCCATCATGTCCCCCCTGCCCCTGCTCATCAACCCACCCATTCCTGCTTCCTGGCCCTGGCATTCCCCCACACTGAGGCATAGAGCCTTCACAGGACCAAGGGCCTCTCCTCCTATTGATGACCGACTAGGCCATCCTCTGCTACATATGCAGCTGGAGCCATGAGTCCCACCATGTGTACTCTTTGCTTGGTGGTTTAATCCCTGGGAGCTCTGGGGGTACTGGTTAGTTCATATTGTTGTTCCTCCTATGGGGCTGCAGACCCCTTCAGCTCCTTGGGTCCTTTCTCTAGCTCCTTTATTGGGGACCCTATACTCATTCTGATGGATGGCTGTGAGCATCCACCTCTGTATTTGTCAGGCACTGGAAGAGCCCCTCATGAGAGAGCTATATCAGGCTCCTGTCAGCAAGCACTTCTTGGCATCCACAACAGTGTCTGGGTTTGGTGATTGTATATGGGATGGATCCCCAGATGGGTCAGTTTCTGTATGGTCATTTCTTCAGTCTCTACTCCATACTTTGTCTCTGTAACTCCTTCCATGGGTGTTTTGTTCCCCCTTCAAAGAAGGACTGAAGTATCCACACTTTGGTCTTCCTTCCTGTTGAGTTTCATGTGGTTTGTGAATTGTATCTTGGGCATTCCAAGCTTCTGGGCTAATATTCACTTATCAGTGAGTGCATACCATGTGTGTTCTTTTGTGACTGGCTTACCTCACTCAGGATGATATTTTCTAGTTCCATCCAATTGCCTATGAATTTCATGAAGTCATTGTTTTTAATAGCTGAGTAGTACTCCGTTGTATAAACATTCCACATTTTCTGTATCTACTCCTCATTTGAGGGACAACTGGGTTCTTTCCAGCTTCTGGCTATTATAAATAAGGCTGTGATGAAAATAGTGGAGCATGTGTCCTTATTACATGTTGGAGCATCTTCTGAGTATATTCCCAGGAGTGGTATTGCTGGGTCCTCAGGTACTTCAACTAAAGCTTTAGACCCCCACATGTTGGAAGACCAAATCAGAAAATACTAAAATACTATGAAAGTGGTTCATTATCCATAGGTTTTCATGCACTGAAGAATACTCAAGGAAAGGTAGAAGGCTATAAGATATTTAGGAGGCACTTCTTTACAGAGTCCAGGGTAGTCCATCTCTACATAGAGGAAGGACAGTCCACTCAATCCATTATAGGACCATATAATGGTGACTTCAAAACAGTATCATAGAGGTAATGTTTAGATCAGCTAAAAGCAGCAGAAGTAACAGAAAAATAAAATAAATGGCACTCCTGAGCCAAATGAACCATCAGGAAAACATTAATAGTTTATGTTAAAAGGAACTGTACCCATGAAAGATCACCTATAACACCAGGGGATTTTAGCAGTATACCTTGTGTATATATGATCAGAAAAAGCCAGGAGCATCCAAAGAACTGCAATTTATAGTATTTATAGCATGTAAGTGCTCCTTCTCCATACAGGGCCAGCAGTAGAGCTCAGAAACAGAGACCTACTGAAAGCATAGCTGATTAAAAACTGGCTTCCTAGTTTGTTTTGACTCTTATTTGTTGCAAGAGGGGCAACTTTGTTTTGGTTTTGATACCCTATAGATCACATGTTTTCTCTAAAGGGGTCTGACTCTAAAGAAATCACAAATAGCAGCTAACAGCAGGGAAGAACTGGATCATGAATGAATGAGTGAGAAGTAAAAGATAAAAACAACTTTGCGATTTCATCTTACCCCAGTTGGAATAGTTAAAATCGTGAAAACAAATCTTGCAAGAGATGTGGGAGAAAGGAGAAAACTCTGTCACTGGTGGTGGGATTAAAAACTGGAGCAGCCACTCTGGATATCAGTGTGGAGAATTCTCAAATAGTTAAAAAAAATTTAAATCTACCATATGACCAGTGATACCTCTCCTTGGCATTTTCCCAGAAGATGAAATATTCTGCTGCAAATATTCCTACTCAGCCATTTTCATTGGCATTCTATTCATAATAGCAGAAACATGGGAACAACCTAAATATTTTTCAACTGGTGATCTTGAATGTTCATTGAAAATGTTGTCCATACGTACTATGGAATAGTATTCAATTGCAAAGAAAATTAAAATCCTGAAATTTTCAGATTAATGGATGGAATTAGAAAAATACTGTTCTGAATGAGGTAACCCAAACCCAGAAAGACAAATGCTACAAGTTTTCTCTTATTTATGGATCCTATCTCTAAATCTTTAAATGTGAACCAATAACATGGAGCAACTGCACAAACTAGGAAAGTAAAAAGAAACATGGGGCCGGGGAAGGAGAAGACTTTTTGGAAGAGAGGATAGTCGAACACAGGTGCCATGACAGGAAACAAAGGATCACAGCAACTCTTATAAAGGAAAATACTTCATTGGGGCTGCTTTATAGTTTCAGAGATTTAGTTCATTATCATCATGTCAGGGAGTTTGGCAGTGCATGGGGCACACATGGTGTTGGAGCTGAAAGTTCTACACCTTGATCCTGTGGGCAGCGGAGCAGACTATGTCACACTGGCCAGACTTCAGCTTATAAAACCTCAAAGCCCACAAAATTCATGATGTCTTGGTTTTTAGTAGCTGAATAGTATTCCATTGTGTAGATGTACAGTTTTGCCCTTCATATGGGTCCTGAACAACTGGAATGGGGTCTATCCCAAAGCTGTTGCCTGTTCGTGGGATATGTTCTGCTAGCTGCAATGCCTTGTCTGGCCTCAGTGGAAGAGAAAGCACCTAGCAATGGAGAGACTTGAAGTGCCAGAATGGGGTAAATACCCAGGAGGGCACCAATCTGCTCAGAGAAGAAGGGGAAGGGGGATGGGGGAAAACTGGAAAATCTAATGACTGGGAGGAGGCAGTGAACAGGATGTAAAGTGAATATGTAAAAGAATAAAATTAAATTAAATTTAAAATAAATAAATAAGCCTCAAAGCCTGCCTCCACAGTGACACACTTCCTCCAACAAGGCCATACCTGCTCTAACAAGGCCACATATTTTAACAGCGCCACTCCCTATGAGCCAAGCATTCAAACACATGAGTCTGTAGGGGCCATTCCTGTTCAAACCACCACAGATGAAAAGCATCCCAGAAATCCACAACTGGTCCAAACATAGAGTGTTTCCTGCAAGATGCACAGCTACAGTTGATACATCTAAAGGCCCAGGAAACAGCACAGAAGGAGTTGAAAGACTGAAAGAGCCTGAGGATCAGGACATCTAAGGTGAGAAAGTATCTCCTATATAGGACAAAGAACCCTAAAGAAGACCTGCATAGTAGCAACATGGACTGCTATTTCAGAGTGGATAGGGGAAATCTCATAAGACCTTACTTCTAGAAGAAGAGTTATAGGCAATTAATGACTGTTAAAAGAAAGAAAAAAAAAAAAAAACAAAGCCAGTATTTTGTAGGGATAAGCCCCTCACAGATTTCCATATTTACATATACATATGTACAAATATATGCAATCATAGTAATTAAGGAAGAAGTCATGAAAAATTCTAATCAAATTGTATATGAACTTAATCTATTTTTAAAGAATATTTCATAAAGCAGCTTCCAGTTTTGGATTCCAGTTTATACAAAGTTGTAACAGCATAAGACCTGTATAAACCCAAGCCAGACAAAAATCTCATCACAGAGGCAGAAAGTGGTCACCCAGTCCCACCCCTAATTGAGAAGTATTAGTAACTGACAGCTGCTGGGAAATCGTTTTCTTTAGTGTGTACCCTATGAAAGGTTAAAATGTTCCAGTGAATGGCCACCCACCCAAAATCATATAGGCAGCACTAACTGAACTAATTGAGTTTTAAAAAGATTGAGGTCACAATGTTGAGCCAGTATGAAATCAGAGGTTATCTGGGAGGAGTTAGAGGAAGGGGTGAATATGGTCAAAATCTAATATATTTTTCTTAAATACATAATTCTCAAATAGTTAATAAAATATTTGTAAGAGAAGAAAAAATCTGGCTAAGCTTTTCTAAGTCTTTCCCCGTCTGCTCGTTCCTTCTTTCCTTTCTTCAAATTCCCAACAAAGCAGGCCAATATAGAGAAAAGAGAAAGTTATAAATTGAGCTACAGTCTGAAGGTTATTGATTTGTTTATATTTATTTTTAAGAGAGGGTCTCCTACAATACAGATTAGCCTCCAACTATGTAACAGAGGCCAGCCTTGAACTTTGTCCTCCTACCTCTTCCTTTTCCAAGTGCTTAGATTGCATATGGCACCATGCCCTAGTCTTAAGCTTTAATGTTAAGTTGGACTAGGTTTTTTTAAAAATACTTTAAGTGAAATTATAACAAAGAATATAGAGAGAGCTTGCCTGAGATTTCCTCCACTAGGAGGTAAGATAAACAAACACAGCAGTGCAGGTTTACAGAAGATGGGAACAAAGTATCTGTTTACAGCACATCTGTTGCATGTGTGGGGAAAAATAAGATAAAAGCATGTGTGTTAGCACAAGGTCACTTTCTGGAACCAGCCCACAGCTGATTACAGTGCTTCCGTGAGGGATGTTTTGAAATCTTGTAAGTAATTCAGTAAGTTTCTCTTCTGCTGAAGAGATGGTATCATCATAAGTAAATAATGTGTTTAGTATGAAATGTAAATATAGCAAACTCACTATGAGGTTAGGCAGATGGCTACAGCATTCTGAAATTCTGGAAAAAATATATTTCCTGACAGAATAGAGGGCAACACAAAGCTCATGGTTTATACTACTAGTTTTCTGGTAGATGACTAAGGGGTCCTCTGAGTTTTAAAAACCTCTCAGATCCGAATTAATTATGTATTAAAATAATGTAGAAATTATGTTCAATGTTTTGTGAACACTACAGGCTTAAATAGCTTATTTTCATTATATTTATTTTATTAGTACATATTAATTATACATAATAATGTGTTTCACTGATATTCTCATACATGATTATATTATTTTCACCATATTCATCTCCATCCCTCCTCTCTGTCCACAGCTCTTACAACTTGCTTTTTCAACTGGGTTCCTGCTCTTACAACTTGTTTCTTCAACTTTTATTTTTGAACTCTAGAAAGTTCAGAAAAGTTTCATTTTCTACATGTACATATATAGATACAAAATTGTAGGTTATAGGCACACCTTCACAAGAACTTTTAAGTGGTATTTCCCATTAGAAGTACCATATGTCCAATGCATAGTTAAGAGTTTCTATTGCTGTGATGAAACTGCATGACCAAAAGAAAGATGAGGAGAAAAGGGTTCATTTGTCTCATACTTCCACATCATAGTCCATTGGTGAAGGAAGGCAGGACAGGAATTCAAACAGGGCAGAAACTGACACAGAGGCCAGCGAGGGGTGGTGCTTATGCCTTGCTCCTCACGGCTTGCTCAACCAGCTCAGGACCACCAACCCATAGATTGCACCACCCACAATAGGATGAACCCTCCCCCAAATACTCTACAGGCTTGCCTAAAGCCCCATTTTATGGAGGAATGTTCTCAATAGAGGTTGCCATCTCTCAAGTGACCCTATCTTGTGTCAAGGTGGCATGAAACTAGCCAGCACAGGTTCCTACCACCATCCACGAAGGCTCCATGGGGTTGGTCATGTTTTGTAATTTCAGACTTAAATGCTTCCCCTTTTTCTTTTTTTTTTTCCTCTGTTGAACTGGGCCTCTTTTTCCTATTTAATTTGAAAGATTTGTTTTTTATTCTGGATTTTTCTTCCAAGATTCTATGACTTAACTTTTAACTTTTTTTAATTAGGTGTTTTCTTCATTTATATTTCAAATGCTATCCCAAAAGTCCCCCATACCCTCCCACCCCCACTCCCCTACCCACTCACTCCCACTTCTTGGCCCTGGCGTTCCCCTGTACTGGGGCATATAAAGTTTGCAAGATCAAAGGGCCTGTCTTCCCAATGATGGCCGACTAGGCCATCTTCTGCTACATATGCAGCTAGAGACACGAGCTCTGGGGGTACTGGTTAGTTCATATTGTTGTTCCACCTATAGGGTTGCAGACCTCTTTAGCTCCTTGGGTACTTTCTCTAGCTTCTCCATTGGGGGCCCTGTGTTCCATCCAATAGCTGACTGTGAGCATCCACTTCTGTGTTTGCCAGGCACTGGCATAAGATGTTCCAACTGGTAAGAAGGACACATGTTCCACTATGTTCATAGCAGCCTTATTTATAATAGCTAGAAGCTGGAAAGAACCCAGATGCCCCTCACCAAAGGAATGGATACAGAAAATGTGGTACATTTACACAATGGAGTACTACTCAGCTATTAAAAAGAATGAATTTATGAAATTCCTAGGCAAATGGATGGACCTGGAGGGTATCATCCTGAGTGAGGTAACCCAATCACAAAAGAACTCACATGATATGTACTCACTGATAGGTGGATATTAGCCCAGAAACCTAGAATGCCCAAGATACAAGATACAAGTTGCAAAACACATGAAACTCAAGAAGAACGAAGACCAAAGTGTGGACACTTTGCCCCTTCTTAGAATTGGGAACAAAACACCCATGGAAGGAGTTACAAAGACAAAGTTTGGAGCTGAGATGAAAGGATGGACCATCTAGAGACTGCCACACCCAGGGATGAAACACTGACACAATTGCATACACCAGCAAGATTTTGCTGAAAGGACCCTGATATAGCTGTCTCTTGTGAGGCTATGCCAGTGCCTGGCAAACTTTTAACTTTTTAATGATACCTTTTGATGTACAAAAGTTTTTAATTTTAAAAAGTAGTCAAGTTTATCAACATATTTTTCCTTTGTGGTTTTACTGTGTTGTCTACAAAACTCTTCCCTTTGCTTCAGTCAGAGATATTCTCCTATAATATTTTCAAAATCTTTAAAGTTTGTATTTTCATACTTAGGTCTTAAAACATTTTTCATGGTATAGAATAAACTAGAAGGTCATTGCCTTTATTCTTACAACTACAATAATTTTCTGATAAATACATTTGTTGTGATCAGGGTATACACTACCCTAAGTTACTTTATTCTGTCTAAGACAGTAGCTTTCAGACTGTGTGTTGCCTTGTACAGACTCTACTTCATAAGCACCATTTCACTCCACTTTTAGTGCAAATGTAAGAGCAAAATGACTGTATTTGGTGGGCACGTGCACAACACTGTCTGTCCAGTCCCACCCACAGAGCACAAGGTAATGAACAACTCATTCCTAAAACAGAAATGGTGCTACCCTATAAATTAATTAAAGTAAACGGAAACTACAGAAGTGTATGGATTATTAAATCATAGCAAAAGAGAACAGGCTCAAGAACCTGTCAGACATATATGACTGGTGGGAGAATATAAGTGCCTCACTGGACCCCGTAAAGAAGGGGACACAACGCAGGCATCGATCCCACCAAGCTGTCACCTAGCTACCCAGTGTGTGTCCAGGAACAGAGAGGTAGAAATTCCTGACTGTCCCAGAGACTTCAGCTCAGTTCCATTCCCACAGTTGGCATAGCCTCCTTAAATTGCTATCTGTTCACCTACCTGTTCATCTGTCTAGACTCATCTAGCCCTTCACCTCTATATCTTGCACTATACCTCATTTCTGCAGCTCAACACTGGCCCTGCAGCCTGACTCAGCAGCAGCATCTGCAACATCAATTTGTTAGCCCATAGACAGTTTCTATCTCTATCAGATTCTGCCTCTCAAGTCTCCTTGAAACTCCTTTAAATTCTGCTGTTGCCTTCTTAGCCCCTTAGGAACCATTCTATAATATATATAGAGATATTTAGTGTGATGTGTAATTTGAGCTTTTATCTGAGAGTTGATATTAGTAAATAAATCTGTGATAAAACAACTTGCATTTGCCTCAGCCAGATCTGTTGAGAATAGGGGTGCTCAGCCTATTGTTGCCAATAAAACTGTCATACCTTGTGAATTTATTTTTACTCAATACATTCTGACATGGAAGGGAGACACATGTGGTTATCTACGTTTCTGACATAGCACACTCATACATCATTCATTAGCCCTTTATATTTAACAGAGAAATACATTGCCGTGGTTCTTACTACAAGCTATCTTGGCCATTCTTGTCATTTTGTTCTGATACATGCTCACCTTGTGTTTCAGAGGCATGCTGCAAGGTCTTTTCTACTTAGAGCTAAAGAGTAAATCTAAACCCTGGGCTATGTTCTCTGACTTGAGCCCTTAGCATCCCTTGCCAGGTTCTTTCCTGCAGTGGAAATTGAGAAGACACTAATGATGGAAATCATCCAAATCAAAATTGCATTTTCCAAGTCACCTCCTTCCCTAAAGTCCCAACTCCAAAGTCAGTTTTATTAAAGGATATTCACTGTTCCCACCAAAAAATTTAATCTAGTCAAATAATGGAATGTTTGTCCTGCCAGAAGGAAAGAGCAGAGAGGACAAATAGAAGAAAAGAAATATTTTTTTAATTTTTAATATTTTTATTACGTATTTTCCTCAATTACATTTCCAATGCTATCCCAAAACCCCCCCATAGCGCCCCCCACTTCCCTACCCACCCATTCCCATTCTTTTGGCCCTGGCATTCCCCTGTACTGGGGCATATAAAGTTTGCGTGTCCAATGGGCCTCTCTTTCCAGTCATGACTGACTAGGCCTGAAAAGAAATATTTTTAAGTGTGAAAAGGATTCATGCTGCTTTTTTTTTTTATTATTAAAAACATGTTCCAAAGACACAACTTTACATTGTTGTAAAGAGGTACCTTTGCAGGTCGAAAAGTACAAAGAGGTATGGAAAATCATTAAAAAATCATTTTAAATGATTTTGATAAATTTAAATTATTTTAAATTAGTTTCAATAGTTTAATTTTGAAAAATTGGGGGTGGAGCTATTTTTCTGAGACAAGGTTTCTCTATGTAGTCCTTGCTATCCTGAAACTTGCTCTGTAGACTAGGCTAACCTCAAACTCAGAGATCAGATCCATCTGTCTTTGCCTCCTGAGATTAAATTTAGATTTAATCCTGAGATTTAAGGCATGACCTACCACCATCCAGCTAACTTTTAATTTTTAATATAGTAAGAGCACAATTACTTAAAGTCTTCCATTTAAAATACATAAATATGTACCTTCATAGATTTGCCCTACTCAGTGGTTCACAGAGAACACTGCAGTTTTTGCTAAAAGTAATTGCTGATGAACAATAGCTTTTTAAACACTGCCCCCTACTGTCCACATTTAGCTTCCTCAGAAATAATAAGACAGAAATAAAAATTATCAGGCCCTTCTACCTTTGAAATCAGTTTAACATTTTTGTTCAGCACACTAGATTTCACAGACTGGAGCAATTTCAACGACACAACTGTGTGTTTCATTAAAGCAAATCCCAGGCATTCGAATATTACTTTCTTCAGTCATACGGCCCACCCAAACAGAGGAGAATTGGACTCACAATAAGTAACAACACTGGGGAACATCAGGAAAGACAAGAATCTCCATGGTGACATGTGCAACTTTAGACTATCAGAGCAAGGTTCGCTTTTAAAAATTAAAAAAAAAAAAAATGCTAGGGAGAATGACAAACTGCTACGAAAGAGATGAGCCTTGCTTTCCACCCACACAACCTCACAACTCACAGATGATGATGACTTCTGCTTCCAAAGAGTCTGTTGACTAGACTTTCTGACTAGCTGCTTTCCTCCTCACTTCTACTGGTGCAAATATGATTAACAGCAAATGAAAGAGAGCAGTCAAAACAAATCTCAGAGAGAGGTGCTCAGTGTCCTATAGTCACAAAGTGTGTGTTAGCCCTTCTGGTGACCAGTTTTTGCCAACATGACCCAAGCTAAGTCATATGGGAATTGGGAACCCCAATTGAGATAATATCCTCACCAGATTGGCCTGTGGGCAAGCCTCTGGTGCATTTTCTTGATGACTGAGGTAAGAGGGCCCATCTAGATGATGAACTACAAAATCTAAGCTGAAGCACACCCTTTACACCTCAAAATGTTCAGGGTGTTTCATTACAGCAATCAAAAGCCTAAGGCAGCACTTCAGAATGACTGTCATAAGTATGGAAGGTAATGAATTGTTTAATAGTGCACCAAGAAACCTAGGTAATTTATCATACAGTAATTTACAAAATAACACATTTCATGACATAATTTTCATATATTTATAAATTTTGATATTTACCCATAGTACAATATCCTACCCCTTCCTGACAATACCATTCTTCTTTCCAAAGAGCCTCTCCTCTGCTTTCATAATGTTAACACTCTAGATCATATACGAGAGAAAACATGCAATATTTGTCTATCTGAGTCTTATTTTGTTTAACATAATGATCTCTACTTTCATCCATTTTCCTCTAACTGACATGACTTCTTTCTTCTTTATAGTTAATTAAAACTTAATTGTGTCCCTACACTATATTTTCTTTATCTATTCATGTGTCATTTGTTCATAGTCAACCTGTGTTGATTTTAGAGCACTGTTATTGTGAACAGCACAGTAATAAGCACTATGAGATAGCTCTAGCTTATGCTGACTTTGATCCATTTTGGCATATATCCAGCTGGATCATATGTTATTCCCAATTTAAATTTTTTGAGATACCATCCTTAGTGATTTCCATAGTAGCCATAAAAATTCATATTCTCATCAAAAGTGTACAAGAGTTGCCCTTCCGCCCTCATCCCCACCAAATGTCCTGCTGCTTGTTTTCTTAACAGTAGGCATTCTTGCTGGGAGACCCAGAAGCTCAATGTAAGTTTGATTTTCACTTCTGTAGTGGATAAGAATATTTAACATTTTTAATGTAAGAAGCTTGGGTTTTAAAGCTATTTACTATTTAATAGTTGTATAAGCTCATGTCCCTCAGCCATTCAGGATTTGGTACAAATATTATTCTAAAGACTGTAAGGAGGTGGTGAAGGAAAATATAGAATGATGAGAGAGTTGGGATTTTTCTCCATACTGCCGGTCCCCTTTCCTCCTGAGTCCCTTATCCCGACCTCTAAAACCATGTGATCCACACATTTTCCTCTCAGCTGACAACTATGAGATCATATGGTTTTTCTCCATGGCCTTTTCTTCACTAAATCGCAGTTTGAAGCCATTATGGTAGCACCCACACACTTAAGCCTAGCACTCAGGAAATGGGGAAAAGTGGATCAGGAATTCAAGATCATCTTCAGCTACAGCAAAGATGTTTCAGGGCCAGCATGGATTATGTAAAACTCTGGGGGGAAAAAAACCTACAGAATTTGAGAATTGGGGGAGGAGATATTTCAATAATAACTGAAGGCCTAAAAAACCCTTTGACCCTTACTATAGTTAGGTATAAATGTAAATTTGCCAATTCAGAAAAGAAACACAAATGTCCAATAAATCTATAAAACTGTTCAATTTAGGTCAAAGGTCCCTAATAATTCTGTTCAGCAGTCTCTGAGGCTGGGGAAGAAGTGATGGGTTTCTTATAGAAGGATGGTTCAGGGTTGAAATACCTGTGATGGAGCAGTAGATGATGTGAGGAGCAATCTTATCTATATCTTCATATCCTAGGCCCATCTCAGAAAGTTTCCCAGGAACATAGTTTTCCACAAACACATCACAAATGGCTGCAAGCTGAAGAAAGAGGTAAAAATTAATCAGATTTTTTGAGGTACCTCCAAACCTTTAACAACTCTTCCCACATAATAGAATTTTAACTTCAATTTCAATTCTCATATTGGAAGAGTCCAGAAAAAAATTTCAGGATAAATAAAGTATGTTTACGTATACATGTTATGTACACTTGAACTGCTACTGTCAAGAAAACAATGGTTATAATGTTTTGTAAATGTATACTATTAAATAGATTTTGTACCCTGCAAATATAAGAAACATTTACTAAACATGGTCTGTCTAAATATAGTCTCAGAAGAATAAAATAAAATGTAAGTATATAAAATTCTGTGTTAAACTGTATTTTGTTTTGATTTTCAACAACTGAAGGGATGCATCTTAGCAGGCATTTCAAGTAGAGACCCTGTCATCCTTTGAAGCTCTAGAAATAAAAGCACCATTCAAGTATGTGACCTCTCTGGAGACACTACTCCAGAGCAGGTACTTATTTTCCTTACTTTTTAGAGGTCTGAAGGTGAAACACAAGCATCAGCTGAAATGAGTGAGGATTTCATGAATAACAAGCATCACAATGTATGAAGTATACTCAAGAAGGATCAAAGAAAAGAAAGGACCAATCAAAGGAAACCCGAGGTGGAACTTGTAGCTCTAGCTGCATATGTAGCAGAGGATGGCCTAGTTGGTCATCAATGGGAGGAGAGGCCTTAGGTCCTATGAAGGTTCTATGCCCCAGAATAGAGGAATTCCAGAACCAGGAATAGGAGTGGGTGGGTTGGGAGGGGAGGTGGAGGGAGATAGGGGATTTTCGGAGGGGAAACTAGGAAAGGGGATAACATTTGAAATGTAAATAAAGAAAATAGCTAGTAAAAAAAGAAGAAGAAGAAATTGTAGGATAGGAAGATGGAAAATAGGACTTCATTACTCATATAAAAACTGCAGTTCCAGGAGAACTACCTTACTTTCTTTTGAGGACAGGTATTCCTGTGACCCAACCACCTTCCATCATTTATTTCCACTCTATTCTACCTCTATCATGTTCCATCATCTCCCAGTACTCATGTACTGAAGACTAAGCTGCCAAAACAGGACCCTTTGGGACCACATTCAAAATACGTCCAAATAATAACAAATAAAGACAGAGAAGATGCAGGTGTGCAACTGAAATATCACACTATACAGGAATCCTTTCCAAATCCCAGGTTAAGTTGATAAAATTCTCATATGGGCGAGCTATACAGCATACTCCAAGTATATTATTCTAATGCTATGATTAAATACTCTGAGCAAAATCAGCCTAGTGGAGGAAATTGTTTCTTTGGATTACACTTCCAGGTATAATCTATCATATCATTAAGGGAAGTAGAGCAGGAAATCAAGCAGAAACCATGGAGGAAAGATGCTGTAACTTGAATTTTTCAAAGTCTTCTTTTAATGATGGTTCTTAAACACTTTAACCTCCCTTCTATCCCACCACCCACCAAAGGTAGTGGAAAAGAAAGGATACAGGGGAAGTAGACCTATTTAGAAATGATTCTTTGGAAAAAATCCCATCTTCATTGTCAGGAAAGCAGCAGTTCAGTTCACAGGTCAGCAGCTGCAGCTCAATCCACTCACAAACATTTCCTGGATATACCAGCAGTCCAGTTCAGTAATGTTATCGTAGCAGTGGTGACATGACTTAGCAGGAGCAGCTAGGCCCCAGTCAAATGGCATGAGTCAGCAGAAGGGATTCAGACAACCAGGAATACCAGAAGTCCTCGGCTGTATCTCTCTCGATGAAATGAAGATCAGCAAAGACGCGAAACCAACAAGCAATGCGCAGCTAGCTCTACCAGCAAGCCCATCTCACAGTTGATTGAGTTCTATTTATACTCCTCCAAACATCACTTGTCCTCCAGGGGTCTTGCCTCAGCACCTGTCTTGCCTCAGCATGTGAGTCTGTCTCAGCTGATGTCACTCTGCCAATTGGCCTTAGTCGGCAGAAGCAGCAAGAAACCACAGCACACCACCAGTTTTTTGGAGTGTTTCATTCTATGGAGTCCCAACAATTAGAACTCAACTACACAATGTAAGGTAGACCAATACATGTATGTCATTAGCAAAGCATTCTTTCTCCTGTGTCTGCTTCTGTGAAACATTTCTTCCTGAGACTGCCTTAGTGCAACATCCTTTCAAACATCCTTTTACCTATGTCCAGTTGAGCTAAACATGCCTTCACATGTCTGCTTTATCAAAATATCATCCAACACAACTGACTTTCCAAAGAACCCTTAAGATGGTTACTGACTTACTCTCTGGCTCATGCCCAGAACTACATGCCTAGGGATGGTGCCACTCACACTGGAAAGAGCCCTCTCACATCAATTGTGAAGACAACTTCTCATAGACATGGCAATGGGCCGATCTGATCTAGGCAATTCCTCAATTGAGGTTCTCTCTTCCGAGATGACTCTTGGTTGCATTGAGTTGACAACAAATACTAATACCACACCAAATGAGCCTTGATATAAGAGCATTTATTAATGTTGATTATATTAAAATCTCTAACAAATATTTTATAGGAAAATGGAAAGGAAATGTTGCTATTAAATATAATAACACTTTAGCTACATCTTAGTTTATTGTACAAATTTTGTTGATCTAGTACTTAAAAATCATTCCTGCAGATACTATAGAAAAAAATACTATATCAAGTATATATAGGCAGTTATATTGATAATGTCTATTGCATTTGTACTATATAATAATTGACATAGTGTCTTAATTATGTAAATGTCATTAAATAATTTTCTATTTAAAACCTTATGGGAGGAGCAAAGAGATGAGTCCGTGATTAAGAGCAGTCTACTGCACTTCTAGAAGACCCAAGTTCAGTTGCCAGCATCCACATGAAAGTTACAGTAGCAGGAGAATTCAAGACTTTTTCTGGCTTCTACAGGCAGCTCATATATATGGTGGATCAACAAACAGGCAGGCAAGAAACATGTACACATAAAATAATAGACAATAACCATTATTTTTTTAAATCTATGGAGGAATCCCCCCAAAAACCCAACAACTTGAGTTTGATACCCAAAGCCTACATGGTAGAAGAAGATAACTGACTCTCACAAGTGATTCTCTAATATCCATATATGTTCTGTGGAACTAACATACCCACATACATATAAACACACAATTATTAAATGGAATAAGCAAAACTGTTTGTCCATGTTTTTTAATTGAAGGGATTTTTTTCTATTATATACATCCTGACATACACAATATATCCTAATCACAGTTTTCCCTTGCTCAAATCCTCCCAGCTCCTCCACACATCTCTTCTTCCTCAGATCCACTCCGCTTCTCTTTTCCTTCAGAAAAGAGCATGCCTCCAAGACACAACAACCAAACAGAACGAAACAAGATGCAATAAAACAAAGCAAAAAGCCCTCAAATTAAGGCTAGACAAGGCAACCCAATGAAAAACTGTCCCAAGAACAAGAAAAAGAGTCAGAAACACACTCACTCCCTTGTAGTTCTGCATTCTACTTTCTCCCTTCGGGTGTCCAGGTGCTATACATTGGAAAAGAAAGGATGAAGTAGAGCCCAGAATAGTTGGAACAGCAGGATGGGGGTGGGGAGCTTAGTTCCTCCATCCCCTCTGACTCCTACAGTCCCACTCTTCAATGGGTTTCTCTGAAATCCAAGGGGAGGGACCCAAAGGAAACTTCCAATTTAGATTCCCTCTTTCTACATAATGTCTGACTGTGGGTCTCTATACCTATTCCCATCTGCTGCTGGAAAAGCCTCTCTGATAACTGGACAAGGCACTAATTTATGAGTATAGTAGAATATCATTAGAAATCATTTCACTGGTTGTTTTTACCAATCCTATTTGGTTTTACCCTAGGTCTCTAAGCTATCATGTCTCTGGTTTCTGGCCATCCAGACATTACAGGGCATGGGATGCCTCTCCTGGCATGGGCCTTAAGTTAAACCAGACATTGGTTGGCCACGTCCACAAGTTCTATGCTACCATTGCCCCAGCACATCTTTCAAGCAGGACAGATAATAGGTCAAGAGTTTCATAACTGAGTTGGCGTCAGGATTCTCTTTCCATAGCCTGCAGAATAAAATCATAGGATAAGTCTCCATGCAGGCAGAAGCTAGACCTCTCCATATTCAATAAACTGTGTGAATGTCCTCAGCAATGGGGTTCCACTGTCAGAGTTTTGGAGACCAGCTCTGTCCAAGTATTATCCTGAGTTGTTTAGGGATTGTCTTAGTTAGGGTTTCTATTGCTTTGAAGAGACACTATGACCACAACAACTCTTATAAATGACATTTATTTGGGGCTGGCTTATAGATTCAGAGTTTCAGTCCATTATCATCAAAGTGGGAACATGGCAGCTTCTAGGAAGGAATGGCACAAAAGGAGCTGAAAGTTCTGCATCTTGTTCTGAAGGCAAACAGAAGACTCCTCAGGCAGCTAAGAAGAGGGACTCGAAGACCACCCCCACAGTGACACACTTCATCCAACAAGGCCACACCTACTTCAACAAGGCCATTTCTAATAGTGCCACTCCCTAGGCCAAGGATATTCAAACCACCACAGGGATCTCCATGGACACTCTTGGCCAACAACTCAACTGAATGCAACATAGTCCCATCACTTAGAAGCCTTGACTGGCTACTAAAATTATTCAGTTCAGAGTCTATATCCTCACTAGGATCACTCTCATATATTCTAGGAAGTTTCAATGCACTAAATTCCCACACCAGCCTCCAAACAACCTCTAATTCTAGCTGTCTCTCCCTGAATTCTCCTCTTCCATCCCGTACCATCCGCATGTAACCCCCACCCCCAACTCCTCCACCCTGTTCCCATCTGTCCTTAGTCTACCCATAGTATTTTTCTTATTCCATTTCCCAGGGACAACCATGAATCCTCTCTAGAGCTCTGCTCTTTACCTAACCTTCCTGCGTCTGTGGATCTTAGCTTATCATTTACTTAATAGACAATATCCACTTATAACTGAATACATACCTCATTTGTCTTTCTGGGTCTAGGTTACCTCAACTGAGATATGTGGTGGTTTGAATATGCTTGTCCCAGGGATTGGCACTGTTAAAAGGTGTGGCCTTGTTAGAATAGGTGTGGCCTTGTAGGATAAAGTGTATCACTGTGGGGGTGGTCTTTGAGATCCTCCTTTTAGCTGCCTGAGGATTCAGTCTTCTCCTGTTTGCCTTCGGAATAAGAGATAAAACTCTGAGCTTCTCCAGCACCACACCTGCCTAGATGCTGCTATGCTCCCCACCACAATAATAATGGACTGAACCTCTAAAGCTGCAAGCAAGTCCCAATTAAATGTTGCCCTTTATAAGAGTGGCTATGGGGTCCCATTTGTCGATTCTTGATCTTACAGCACAGGCCATTGCTGTTCTCTTTAGGAATTTTTCCCCTGTGCCCATATCTTCGAGGGTTTTCCCCACTTTCTCATCTATAAATTTTAGTGTCTCTGGTTTTATGTGGAGTTTTGTACAAGGAGATAAGAATGGATCAATTCTCAATCTTCTACATGATAACCGATAGTTGTGCCAGCACCATTTGTTGAAAATGCAATCAAGCAATAATGAAGAACAATTTAGAAAAAACTAAACTGAATATCAACTGAAAGAAAAAGTTTACAAAGAAACATAGTCCAGTTTATCTTGGGGAATTGGTTTGGTTTGAGTATTTACACATCCAGAGAGCAGGAAGACCAACAGCAGACAGCAGGAGACACAGAAAATCTTCACCATATGTTCAATAGCATGCTATGATGCTATGGAGAGCAGAAAAACAGGGGAAGCCATAGCATAGGCACATATGGTGACTAGAATAGTGAAGAGCAGCACCAGAAAACTCTCATCAAAGCAGTTACAGGTACCATTTTAAAAAGAGCCTGTATCAAAATGTTTAAAAATTAAAAATAAATGAACAAATTTTAAATGACCATTGTAGAACCTGATATTGTTATTTTGCTAAATGCTCATTTTGTGAAACTGCCTTAGAGATATTTGTTTATATCCATAGACCTAGACTGCTCTCAATCTTCATCAAAGATGCTTCATTTGCAGTGGATAGCAGTCAATGGAGAGATGTGTAACTAATCGCATTGTTAAGGATTAAAGACTTGGTGTTCAGCTCTAAATGAGACACCAATTCCAACATTACCAAGGCTCTGGGAACATTTCAGAGAAGCCAGAAAGAAAGTAAGAGCCTGAGAATGGGGATGAAATCAAAATTTTTCAATTTAAAACAAAACAACAAAGACTCTTGCTGAGCCTCCAGTTTGGTGACCTCAGACTTTCTGTGAACTGAACAATTTGGAAACTTAGAGCCACTGTCACCAGAGTATACATTGCCAGCAGAGTACCTCTAAACTAGGGAAATAGAAAACATACAGGATTCAATGATGTGGAAACTGTTGAGAGACAACATCTACAGTGGAACAAAGACTATGATTTTAAGGGGAGTGATAGTTGAAGTGGTGGTTACCATGGATTGGGCTTTGGTTTGGTTTGGTTTGGTTTGGTTTTTGAGGCAGGGATTCATAATGCTATACTCTGTGGCCTGCAACTCTCTAAATGCAAACCAGACAGGCCTCAATCTCAGAGATCTGCCTGCCTCTGCCTCCTAGATGATGGAGTAAAAGGCATTACCACCACACACAGCCTAAAAACTAGGGTTTTAAGTGGCACAGGAGACACAAGGAAAGACTCTTCTGAGAGAACTATCAAAAAAGAATTTACATTCTGATTTCCACATGCAAGAAAGCCCAAAAAATCCTGAGGCCACAGAGACCGATGGCTTCCACTATCATTATCATACACAGTATTTCATGGAGTCAGCTAGAGACAGTGGGTTTTTTTTTTTCAAAAGGAAGAAAAAAAAGAACTTTTATTTTTTTTCTATTGCATAAATAATGGTAAATTAGACTCTTTTTTTAAAAAAATAAGATTATATATTTACAGACAAGTTTAGTTACAGAAAACATCTGGTACATATATGACAACCATTTTCCCTTTATACAATAAGATAACATGTTAATAATATTGCTTCGTTGAATCACTTAAGTTGCATGCCAAGTTCATTTATATTAATATTTACATTTGATATAAAGATATGTTTTTTATTTCACTAACTTGCTGTCTCACCACTTAATATCAGAAAATCACCAACTATCACTAAATGAAGAAAAAAAATAAACAAAACCCCAAAAGAATATAAATGAGGTACAGTGGGAAATTAAGATGCATGACTGACATCTGACTGGAACATTCTGGAAGAAGAGGCAAGAAGCTACTGATTAGAACAGTCTTTACCTGTGCTTCAGAGACACCCAGTTTCTAGGGCTCGAATCCCAGCCATTTGCATCTGTGCTTTGAGAATAAGCTTAAGTTAGTGACCTGTACCCACCAAGACCACAGCTTGCCCACACCTGGCAGGACCAGACCTTCAGACTCAGAATGGCTTCCGTGAGCATCACCATAGCTTTGCCTTGGACAATTAACTTCTTTCTGAATTTGTGGAAGAGAAATCAGACTGCCGGTGAGAAGTCACTGCAGGGGTCCCTAAGGATTCCCCAGAGTCCCCCGTCTCTGTGAACTTGTACCAGAGGCTGAGAGAGTCCTTTCTCTAGACCAGTCTTCTCAGGGAAGAACAATGTGGTTGCCAGTGAACACTGACTAGACCTCAGGCTGCTTCAGGAAACAGGAAGTAAAATTTTACTATTCTTGTTGACAGTGGGTTTTGAAACAACAGCTTTTCAACTTGGATACCTGTGCCAACAATTCACTTCATCAGTATTTTATTTTTATTTTTATTTGCTTATTTGTTTTATTTATTTATTCTTTTATTTAATTTCTACTGTTGTATATATGCCTCAGTGTGTTGGTTGATTGGTTGGCTGGCTGGCTGGCTGGTTGGTTGGTTGGCTGGTTTGCTGGTTTACTGCTATTATGACTTTGAACTATTATTTGTGTTTATGCATCCTGGTTACTAGAAGGTACTCTTTACTGGATTGTGCAGCAACATCTTATATGTGCCTCCCCAACTTATTCTTGCATCTTTTCTTCTTTTCCTCAACCTTACCCGCCTTTCTTTATACATCTTAATTGTAACCTCCCACAACTTTAACAATGTTAAAATTTTGTGAATCTTAACATTGTCCCAGTTTTCCCCTCCTAATGACTTTACCACATCCTTTTTTTTCTTTTCTGGGTGAATCTAACATTTAACCTTACTCACTCCACTTCCTTTCTACTCCTGATCTTATTACTAAATTGGAAGTATACTCCTATACTGCCTGGGGTTATTTATCTCCAACAGTATTGAAGTCAAAGGAGTCAATGTTGTGAACTGGCTAGTATGACAATTGTATGTGGTCATATAGAACATCTCTTATAACTCTCCAAGTTTGCTATGCTCACTCCAGTGAAGTCTGCTTGGCAGGCTGAGAGGCCTGGAAGAACTCACGAGGCAAGGAGTTTCAAGGAAACTCCTTGAACCAGGAGGAAATTCCTGGAACCAGGCATTCTCATAACCCGTATACTCATACCCTATCCCCGAGTTAGTCTGGTGTATGGATCCACATGCTCTCTTTTAGCATTATTTTATTATAAGTGCCTTTAAAGATTGAATTCTGACATAGGTAAGCCTCCACCAGTGTTCTAACGTCTTAGAAAATGCTTGAAGCCAATGAGCTTGGAATTCAGTAGGAATTCAGTAAGAATGTTATCTATTCAGTAACATTCAAATTTACTTCTAGAAGAGCCCTGTGAAACTAATTAGGCATTACAAAGAATGGAGCTGGAATAGCTCAGGGCTGGTCTGCAGAGTGTTTACTTGGGACAATAGCCAGTCTTACCCTGACAAGGGAATGGCCTAGCGAAAAGGTGGGTTTAACCTGAAAGAGTTAGGGAATCCCCCTGAGACAGGTTTCTTCACTAGAACCCCTGGTGGCAGGCTTAACAATAGACTAGCATTACACCTGGCTCCATTCTTAGTGGTAAACAGCAACAGCCTGGTCCCCACCATCTTTTGATGTATACATTCCTTATGTTTTGTGTCACTATAACTCAGCAGACGTATCCTGCCTGGTTTCTTGTTATTCTTCTGTATAAAAAGTTTGATGGTCGACTTGACAAATTACATTCAGATTCTACACAATTTCTTGTGTCGCTTCTGTTTGTCATTCATTCGCCGACTCCTTGTCCACCTGCAACTAGAGACCCATTCTACACAGACAGGGACCAAAAAGGTCTGTGGCACCAGTTAATACCTATTCAAGGAAAAACACAGAAATTACACTAGGTACCTTGAGCTCCTGGACTGAGAAATTATTTTCTGAACCACACATGCAACTCTACCATGTCCAAGTCCCACCAGAACATTGCAAATGCTTCAACTTTAGCTGAAAGGTAATAAACCAAAACAAAAAAATCCCAACACAATAACATAAGAAACACGAAACCCAGGACATTATAACTCCACCAAAAACTAGTGTCTTAGCACTGTACAATATGACCCACTGAGAGAGGATTAGATGAAATCACTAACAGGAAAAAAAAATAATTATAGGTATGTTCAATGGCATAAAAAGATGAAAAAAGTAAGGAAAGTGATACAGGATGTGGAAGAGGAATCCAAGGAAAAGATAAAAATCCTGAAGAAAGGCAAGCCTGGATCACTGGAAATTAAAAAATAGTAGATCAAATACAAAAGAAAAAAATCATGGAAAGCTTCAGCAATAGAATGCATTTAGAAAGGACAGGCTATATGAGCTTGAACATGAAAGACCCACAACGTGAGGACTCCCTCACGTTCTGACTCAGGAGAGGAGACACCCCAAAATCACCCACAAGAAACGATCTTGCTGCAACTGCAAGAGGATTTTTATTCGAGAGCGTTCTCGGGCCCATGGTCATACACCACGCAGGGGTAGAGGACCATGGTGCCCTGAGTAGCTGAGTAAGGGGGTATTTAAAGGAAGAAACCACAATTCATGGAGGTGGGGAGGGCGTTGTTGGAAAATACCAAAAATACCAGTTAAGAGTCACAAGGAAGTATAAAGTCACAAGTGTCAGGTTATCTCTCAAGACAGTTTCTAAGAGCCCCTAACAATCTAAGAGCCCCTAAAGATAGCACATTTGCATTGCAGGTTCCAGTAATGGTCAGGGTGCCATTCTTTGAATTGAACCCAGGAAGCAGGTGGGTGGAGGAAGGAATGTCGATATCTGTTTTATGACCAGTACCTGGAGCACTAAGCCACAAAGGCTACACTCCCAAGCCTGGGCCCAAAAGCCTCGAATTTTGTTTTTACTTTGCTATACTTTTTTAATACTTCTTCAAACACGAGGTGGAGGACACCCTAACAAGGATGAAGGTAAAATTATAAAAAAGTGTGAGGGGTATTCCAAGGCATACACAACACAAAAGATCGAATCCATGCATAGAAAAAGAAGACTCTAGTTCTAAGGAAAAGGGAAAAATTAAGAACCATAATAAATTTCTCCCAATCTCCCATCTCTTTAGCAAAAGAGATGTCAATCCAGATATACAATAGGAAATAAAACATCAGGCAGACAAGAGCAAAGAAATTCCACTAATCATAATATAATCAAAACACTAAACACACAGAAAAAAGGGAGTATACTAAAATCAGTAACACAGATGGACTGAGTCACAAATAAAGGCAGGCTCATGAGAATAATACTAAATTGGTCAACTGAAAATTTAAAGTTAGGGGTCTTGGAATGTTAGTTTTTTGCTACTGAAAGAAAAAAAAAAAACTGACCCAAACTACTATACCCAGAAACTCTCTCTGCCATAAATGAAGGAAAAATAAGAGCTTTCCTGTAGTGAGATTAGACTATAGAAATTTATACCACTAAACCAACTCTACAGGAGATGGAGCTCTTCAAAATGAAGGGAAAAGTAAAGGCCATAGGAAATAATCAACAATGCTAGGATAATAGTTAAACAAGAGAGGAAGAGAACATAAAAACAAAGGCTGAAAAAAATGAGCAAAAATGGCAGTAAGCAACACATAGCTTTCAGCAACTATGAATATTAGCAGTCTTAATTTATCAATTAAAAAACACGGACTAGTAAATTGAATAAAAAAGCAGATATCAGCTATTTTTTGCCTCTAAGGAATGTACTGCATAACAATAGACACTCATTTTCCTAGGCTGGAAGGACAGAAAAAGGTATTCCAAGTAACTGGACCCAGGAAATGATTGGGTGTCACTGTTATGATATCTGACAAAGCTATTAGGATAGCTACTAGGAAAAGATAAAGAATGTTGCTTCATACTGATCAACAAACCGCTCCATCAAGAGGATATTGCAATTCTAAAGATATACACCCAAAGGTTAACCCAATTTTATAAAACTACTATTAGTGGATGTAAAGTCACAGACTAACACCCTACTCTCACCAACTAAACAGAACATCCTGTTATAAAACCCAAGCAGCTGGACATACCTTAAAGGATTTTTCTTGACTGGATCCTTTGAGGTGGATAGGCCCACCTTAAATCCAAATTATTTCAGTTCAGAAGACTTGCCCTAAATCTCAGCCAAATCTTCTATTGGCTGCTTTGGAAAAGAACATGGAAGAAGGAAGCTTTTGGGTTTTGCCTCATTCTTGCTGGAAGTTCATTCCTTCGCTAGTATCAGAGCCTACTAATATCAGCTAAGACTTTGAGCCTCGAATACTGACTGAAATATTAGACTGTCAGAAGATAGCCACTGTTAGACTATCAGTACCACGGCCTCTAAGATACTCCAATAAATCATAGATAGATAGATAGATAGATAGATAGATAGATAGATAGATAGATAGATAGATTTAGACAGATATGAAATGATATGATAAATGTTAATTCATATGGTAGATGATAGATAAGATATAAGACAAAGATGACAGATATAGATAGCTATAATATGATCTGATAAGATACATAAATATAAATAGATATGGTATGATAGATATGATAGATAATTACAGATAGATGATAGATAAATGATAGCTGAATAGATAGATGATGGATAAATTGATAGATAGATAGATAGATAGATAGATAGATAGATAGATAGATAGATGGATGGATGGATGGATGGATGGATGGATGGATGGATGGATGGATGGATGGATAGATAGATAGATAGATAGATAGATAGATAGATAGATAGATAGATAGATAGATAGATAGATAAACAGGTAGATGATTGATTCATTCTAAGAGTTCTGTTCCTCTAGAGAACCCTGACTAACTTGCCATGCACCAAGTGGTGTAACAGACATCTATAGAACATTCCATCCAAATATTACAGAATACACATTTTGTTTTCCTCTGCAGCCAAAGGAATTTTCTCTAAAATAGGACATATATTAAAACACAAAGAAAATCTTTACTAATACTGTAAAATAACTACTTGTAGTCTATCTAATACAATGAAATAAGACTACAGATGAGTGGTTCTCAACCTACCTAATGTCGTGACCCTTTAATGCAGTTCTTCATGTTACGGTGACCCCCAGCCATAAAATTATTTCATTTCTACTTATACCTGTAGTTTTGATACTATGACAAATCATAATGTAAATATCTAATATGCAGGATATCTAATATGTGACCTCCAAAGGGGCCATGGGCCACAAGTTGAGAGTTGCTGCTACAGATCAACAGCAAAAGAAACTCTAGTGCATAGTCAAACTAATGTAAAATAAACAACACAAGAAATCAAGAAGGTGTCTGCCATCAATGGGAGGAGAGGCCCTTGGTCCTGTGAAGGATCGATGCCCCAGTGTAGAGGAATGCCAGGATGATGAGGTGGGTGGGTGGGGGGAGCACCCTCATAGAAGCAGGGGTAAGGGAGATGGGATAAGGAGTTTGTGGAGGGGAAACCAGGAAAGAGGTTAACACTTGAAATGTAAATAAATAAGATATCCAATTAAAAGAAGGAAAGAAATCAAGAAGGAAGATGAAAATAGAACCTATCTAAGTATTAGATAGAGAACAGAAGCTTGTACCTCTAGAGGGTCCAGAAAGTATGCCCTCCCTAATGCCATAAGAGGAACACCAGCAAAGTGAAGCACTTTAGAACTGCTCGTCTCTTAATGCCCAACCTCACACAGGGATCTTCAGTTGTTCAACTGCATAACTTAGATGGAATGGGGCTACTTAGACCCTCAAATAGCAAAGGCCAAATGGCAGCCCTGAGTCAACAAAGGCAAGGTAAACATTTTTAGTGTAGTGAGCACTACAAAGCAAAGTAGTGTTCATAATAGCCTCATTTGTATAGATCTTTGGCACTAGCTAATTAATTGTTAATACCCATGGTATTCCTAAAAGTGAAGTAGAAAAGAAGCCTACATTCTTGTTCAATTTGTAAAAGCACAAAACGTCCTGAGCAAAAGAACTAACACTACCCAGGATCACAGAAACAAAGATGGCCCTTCAAGCAAATTCCAGACATGAATCAGTTTAGAGACAAAACTCAAACAAACTAGAGGCTGGTTCTACTTGATGAAGGATCTGGCTTAGAACTTTAAAAAAAAAAAAAAAAAAAAAAGTACTAATGACTCTCCCATTCGCCCCCTGAAGGAGAGACTTCTGCTTGGGTAACCATACACTGGAGAAAATTAAATAATCAGGCCATCAGGGCCTACTAGACACTAGATCTTAATTAGTCCTTGGAGACCCCCAACACTGTTGTAACTCCCTTTATAAAGTGGGACTTTATTAAGGTCAGATGACCAATGAAGTTATAACCAAAGTCTGAATTACAACAGGTCCAGTGGGTTTCTGAACTCCCCTGAGTATATTTTCCCATTCCCGAATATATAACTGGGATAGATACACTTAGAAGTTTGTTGAATCTTCACATTCATTCCCTGATCTGTGGAATGAGAGATATTATGATTAGAAAGGCCAAATGAAAGTCATTAACCTACCTCAGAAAAATTAGTGAATCCAAAACATTTCACATCCCTGAAAATGATTTCTCCACCGTTAAGGTCCTAAAAGAAGCAAGGGTGGTAGTTTCCACTACATATCCCTCTACCTCTGCTATTAGGCCTGTGCAGAAGATGGATATATCAGGGAGAATGGCAATTGGCTATTGCAAATTTAATCAAGTACTGACTCCAATCAGCTGTTATATATTGATTGATGTTGGTTATTGGAGATGCAGTAGAGGAGCTCACCAAGATGCTAAACCTTCATTTTCTAAAGGAGCAGAGGGGTTAATCATCTTGGAAAAGACTGACCCTCAGCTCAGCTAGCTCAGTCTAGTTATTTCTACTCAGTCATAACACAAGGTTAATTGGGCTGGTAATGGTTTTAACTATCAAAGTATCTTGCTTGTTCTTGCTGCCTAGGAGAGAAGAAAACTCAAACAATTCTCCGTCCCTATTGACCATAATCAGAAGTAAGAACTCCCAAGTTTGCCAGGAGTGTTCTAGGACCAAGGTTTACACAGCTATAAGCTGTATAAGTGCAGACTTTCCAGAGAGACATTTCTTCAAGGTTCAAACTATCTCAAAACAAGTTCTCAGCCTCTACTGATTAAGTCAAACATGGCAAAGGCTTTGCTGAAACACTTCACTCAAAGCCAGACACAAAGACTTTACATTTCACTTACAGCCAGAAATACAGGATTTACTACACATGTCACTACAGTTAGATCAAGGAGTGGTTTCCTTGCCTCAACAGAGTTACCTCTCTCCTGGTACCAGGAATGCAGATCGTACAGATACTTCTATCATCATTCTGTCCATAAAGACTCCCAGAAGTAATGTTTATACCCACCAATGCTAGTAGTATACCTTAACAGTTCTACTTCAAGAATCCATTATGTATCCTTATGTCATATTGCTTGCCTTGGCTACAGGTTGTTACACTGCTCAATTATATTCATGGCATCATGTTATTTGATAAAGCGAACAGAAAATATCAACCATTCTGGACTCTTGGGTAAAAAATACTCACACGAGAAGATGACAAATAAATACATCAAAACTCAAGAGCTTTCTATCTCAGTAAAATGTCTAGGATTTCAATGGTTTAAGACTGAGATATCCTTTCTAAGGTGAACATTATGTAGTTGCACCCTGCCCCTTCTACCACCAAGAAAGCACAAGGCTTAGTGGGCCTATTCTAGAGAAAGTACATTCCTCATTTCATTGTGTTACTCCAGCACATATAGCAAATGAGTTGGAAGTTGCTAATTTTTAACAGAGTCTAGACCAGGGAAGGCTTTTCACCAGGTTCAGTCTGCTATATGTGCTATTGTGCCACTTGGATCACAAAATCTAGTAGGCTCAATTGTATTTGATGTGTCGATGACAGAGGACTGCTGTTTGGGTTCTTTGGCAAGATTCTACAGGTGAATCACAGAAGAGGCTCTTAAAATTTTATAACAGTGCTGGGCATGGTGACTCACACCTTTAATCCCAGCACTTGGGAGGCAGAGGCAGGAAGATTTCTGAGTTTGAGACCAGCCTGGTCTGCAAAGTGAGTTCCAGGGCTACACAGAGAAACCCTGTCTAGAAAAACCAAAAAGAAAAAAAGAAAATAATTTATAACAATATAGCTGAAGTTGATTATTTTTTAAAAAGAGTAATTACACTAAAAAAATTTTTTTTAATTAAAACTCGAAACTTGGTTCCCTAACCAAGTGGATACAAATCCATAAAAATGAGTTGAAAATTTAATGATGACAAATATGATTATCTCACATAATGTAGCCAACCACATTTGCATCAGGAAATAACAAATCATAATGAGTGGGTGCTGTCCACCAAGAGCTCTTTTAAGCATTTAATCCAAAGGAACTTTTGATCACAACAACAAAATCTCGGCCAATCTTAGGCTACCAGTTGGTCAAGTGATTGTTATGTGATTTCTTCTTGTTGTTTATAAGTGTTCCAAAATTCTAAGCACCATGGGAAGAAGATACAGTTATGATCCTACTACTGAGAACACTGAGGCATAAAAAAATAATCTACCTAAATTTACATAGCTTGAAAGAAAAAGAGGCAGAGTTCAAATCTCATGTCAAGATGCATACTTTTAACCACTGTGCAATACTACCTTGGGAAAAGAACATGCTAAGTATGCCAGTGAACACTTGGTTTCTCCAAAACATGTGACCCCATGTTCAAATATTGGATTTCACCCTGACTTATGTTAAAAGAAAAACCAAAAGCTTCTTAAAGTGATTATTAAATTTAACAAAATTTAGTTCTAAAATGAATGCATCAGGCAGTGTTGAGAACTGGGAGAGATCCAAAAGGCTCCCATAGCAATGTGGATAGGCAACACTTATAAACAACAGGAAGAAATCACATGCAGAAAACAACCACCTGATCAATTGGTAGCCTAAGATTGGCCGAAGTTTTGTTGTTGTGATCAAAAGTTCATTATCACATGAATATAGCTCACAAACAGTTTGCTCAATAAATTGTTGCTGTTCACTACAAATGTGTTAGCTTTATGCCAAATCCAACATGAGCTACATGATCTTATGTGTGTCATTTATATTTGAGGCCACTCAATCACCTTCCATGGCAATATTCTTTTTATTTAAATACAAACAAACAAAATCACATTTATGTACTTATTATGTTTTATTCATAAATGGCACACAACTTTAATACCAGCATGTAGGAAGCTGACACAGGGTATCTCTGAGTTCAAGGCCTGCCTGGTCTGGAGAATGAGTTCAAGGACAGGCAGGGCTACACAGAGAAACCCTGTCTTGAAAACTCAAGCTAAAACAAAAACTATTTATTTGTTTGTTCATCTATTTACTTATTTGAATGTTTATGGTCATTCTCATGCCACACATGCATGTGGAAGTCAGGGTACAATATATGGAAACTGGCTGTTTCTTTCCATAATGTGGGTCTTAAGATTGAACTCAGATCCTCTTGGCACCTTTACTGCTTCACCCATTTCACTGGCCCAAAAATTAAAATTCTAATACTTCATTTATCCAAAAATTTGGATGCTTTGAGGGGAAACTATAAGTATAATACTGAAGAGTAGAATCTGATGTCAAAAGAACTCAATCAGGTTGGAGAGATGGCTCAGCGGTTAAGAGCACCAACTACTCTTCAAGAGGTCCTAAGTTCAATTCCCAGCAACCACATGATGGCTCACACCATCTGTAATGGGATCTGATGACCTCTTCTGGTGTGTCTGAAGAGAGCAATGGTGGTGTACTCATATGCATAAAATACATAATAAATAAATCTTTTTAAAAACTCAATCCATAACCCTATGATTTTAATTACATGCAACCTATAAGAAACTATTGAGAGCACTATGCTTGCTTAAACAATGTCAACTCAAATACACACACAAGCCATACTTCCTGGATCCAATGGGTTGCCTTTTATATTTACTGACATATGTACACACATATAAGTAGTGATTTAAAAAAGAGACAGACCATGAATTTGAGACAAAGTTGGGAGGAGACATGGGAAAGGTAGAAAGAAGGAGGTGGGGGGACATAATTATATTTTAATTGGATTTTGAATCCAAAACACTAGTGAGAAACAAGCCACCCAAAACAAAGACAATTTGTTGGGAGCTATTAAGACAACACAATTGTCCTGATCTCTGAATTGGGCCTCTCTCCCCGAGAAGAAAGGGGGGTCAAAAGCAGGCCACCGACACACTGCTCCGAGAACAACCACAGATTGTTCCAGCCCTAAGTCAGCTCCGGATGTCCTGACCTCAAGATGTACCCTGATACCACCAAGTTCCTGCTTCCCCTGTAGTCGCCAAAAGAAAAATTTCCACTGCCCCATCCCCCCTGCTGAGAAATACTTCCTCTTTTCCGCTGTCCCATCCCTCCTGCTGAGAAGTACTTCCTCCTTTGCTTGTGCATTTCCACTGCCCCATTCCTCCTGCTGAGAAGTACTTCCCCTTTTGCTTGTGCATTTAAACCTTGAGCCTTGCTAAATAGAGTGAGACCTTGATGCTAATCAGACTGCTTTCATGTGCCCTTCACTGCACTTGGTTCTCATCTCTCCTTCCCCCCCCCCAATTTGGTTCTTAGGAGAAGGTCCCCCCCCCCCCCGAGACCCTCGAATAACTGGACCTGCTGGATGGGTCAAATGGCGCCCAATGTGGGGCACGAGGTACGACCACCCTCCGGACAACAGATTCAAGAGGTACCTCGCAGACAGTGAGACAGTTCCCCGCCACTTCACTCAAGTGTCGCGGACATCGAGAGGTAAGCCTGGGCATTCAGTTGATATCCCATTGACCATGGGGAAGGTTCTGTCCAAAGAGGCAGTTTTTGTTCAAGAGATGAAGGGGGTCTCTTAAGGAGAGAGGGATAAGAGTTAAGAAAAAAGATTTAATAAAATTTTTTTTGTTTTGTTTTGTGGATGAGAGATGTCCATGGCTGGTATTGGATGGTCCTGAAATACACCCTTTAACTTGGAATAAAGTAGGCAAAGATATAAATGCTTTGATAAAACAAGGAGAAGATGTCCCTGAGTCCTTTTTTAGCTATTGGGGAATCGTCAGAGACCTCCTTAAACAGGCAGAAGAGGGCAGAGAAGGCACCTGCCTCTTACCCTTACTGAAGATTTTTTAGAAAACGCCCATTCGCCATCCTGTAAAAGTGAAACCAAACCGCTGATGCCTCCAGCATCTCGGCCGTTGTCAATAATTGACGACCCTATTCCTAAAGATTCCCTCCCTACTCCCCTCGCTCCCCAGGCTAGGTCTGCCTCAGTAGAAAAAAGTGCTCTTCAGTCCTCAACAAAACCCAAGAGAATTTATCCAATTTTATATAAAGAATTGTCAAATGACCCCCTTGGTTCCTCCTCCAAGGTGGAACTTGATGAAGAGGCTTTCAATTATGAACGGGACCGCTATGGTCCGGGACCGATGCCTATGTTGCCATGGAGCCCTTTAAACACCACCCCCCTCCTTACTTGCCCCCTATTTCCCCTACTGCTCATCCCATATCGCTGGCTTCTTCGTCCATTCAGCGTTTACTTCAAACTAAGAGAGAGCTTCAGACTCAGATTACCAATCTTAAAGATGTTCTAAGACTTCAAAAGGAGCTACAAGACCTCAGTCTAGAGACTCAGAGTCTACAAAGAGCCCTCATGGGGAACCTTCAAGGTCCCATCTCAAAAAATCCTCTCAGAAACAAGGGAATAAAAAATTGGCTTTTCCTGTCCTCACTCAAGCTCAAGCCCGTAAGGCTGCTACAGGTCATGAGGACCCACCCCACTGGCTACTCCAATAAAGATCAGGGGGAGCCAGAGAGTGAGGAGGAGGAGGATCAAGTAAACTCTGATTCTGATGAGGGTGGCATGTCCCCTGATGAAGGGTTGGACACCAATAGCCAACCAGTCTACAAAAAGCTAAAACTGAGACATGTAAAAGATCTTCATTCAGCAGTAAAAAATTATGGGGTTAATGCCCTGTTCACAGTATCTATATTAGAAGGTTTAGCAGGAGAAGGCTACTTGATACCCAATGAATGGAATAAAGTTGTTCAGTCTGTCCTCACTAGAGGCCAATATTTAACTTGGAAGTCAGAGTTTGTGAACAGAGGAGAAAATTTGGCTGCAAATAATAGAAAGAATCCTACTAGTAAGACAGCCTCCTGGACTGCTGATAAAATCTGTGGTAAAGGCAATTTTGCTGCAGACATAAAACAATTAGGGCTCTCCCCTGGTGTCCTCACCCAGATGGCACAGGTGGCCCTGGGAGCTTGGTGCGCTGTCCCTGCTTCAGGGGTGCTAACTACACCCCTAACCAAGATTATACAAGGGCCCCAAGAGTCCTATGCACAGTTCGTTGCCAGATTGCAGGAAGCAGCTGAGAGAATTTTGGGACCTGAGGAAAGTGAGGGTCTGTTAGTCCAACAACTTGCTCTTGAAAATGCCAATTCGGCATGTAGGGCTGCCCTGAGAGGTAAAACCAAGAGTTTAGATATAGGCGGTATGATCAAGCTTTGTAATGAGGAAGATGTGTTTTCCCAACAAGTTTCTAAGTCTATCAATCTGGCTATTGGGGCTGCCTTACAACTAAATAAAGGAGAAAAAAACTTGCTATAGATGCAACCAACCTGGACAGTTTGCTAGAGGATGCCCTACACAAAGACAGAGCACCCTAGTCTCAACCATGCCTGTTACCCAACAAAAATCCCCCCGCCACCGTCTTTGCCCTAAGTGCAAGAGAGGCCGCCATTGGGCATGAGATTGCCGATCTAAGACTGACATCAATGACCACCCACTCCCTGCGGTCCAGGGAAACGGCCAAAGGGCTCCTCCTGCGGGGCCTGTCTCCCCCATGACAACTGCAGACAACTCCCTAGCCCCCACAGGAGATTGTGCAGGGCCATGGCAGGGAACGCAGGGTTGGACCTGTGTTCCTCCACCACAAGGATTATAACTCCTGAGGAGGGAACAGTGGTCAGTGGTCATCGAAACAGGTGAATTTGGGCCCCCTCCCCAAAAGACGTTTTTTCTTGTCATCAGCCAAGTGTCCAGACTTTTACAAGGCCTAACGGTGACTCCTACAGTGGTTGACACCAACTACCATGGGGAGATAAAAATCGTAGTCACCGCCATGCAGGGACCACTTACCCTTAGGGCTGGAGAGCGCATAGCCCAAGCCCTACGACTCCCACTATTCGGCCATTTCCCTTATTTGAAAGAGGAGCGAGGACCATCCTCCCCGGGATCCTTAGAAGTCTACTGGGCACAGAAAATAACCAATTCACGGCACATGCTGACTTTGTTTCTAGAGGGCAAACAGTTTCAAGGGCTCCTGGATACCGGGGCAGATGCGACAGTAATTTCCTCAACACATTGGCCTGCAGCCTGACCCTTACAGCCCACTGCCTCGTTTAAAAGGCATAGGTCAAACACAGGACACTTTACAAAGCTCCAAACTGCTAACATGGTCAGACAAAGAAAACAATACTGGGACTGTTCAACCCTTTGTGGTTAAAGGTCTTCCTGTGAATCTATGGGGAAGAGACATACTCTCCCAAATGGGGATGCTAATGTTTAGCCCCAACGAGACTGTCACCAATTTGATGCTAAAAACAGGGTACCTCCCAGGGAAGGGTCTAGGGAAAGATGAACAAGAAAGGATTTCTCCCATTATGCCCACACCCAAAAGTGATAAAAAGGGTTTAGGGGCAGACCTTTTTTCTTAGAGACCACTGCTCCTGCATTCCAGGCAGACAAAATATCTTGGAAGTCCAATGATCCTGTCTGGATCAATCAGTGGTCTATGCATCAAGAGAAAGTTCAGGCAGCCTTACAGTTGGATCAGGAACAATTGAGACTGTCACATCTTGAGCCTTCCACCTCCCCATGGAACACACCAATATTTGTCATAAAAAAGAAAAGTGGAGCCTGGAGGCTGTTACAGGACCTTCGAGCTGTAAATAAGACCATGATGCCGATGGGGGCACTACAACCAGGCTTACCATCTCCTATCGCAATTCCCAGAGGTTATTCTAAAATTGTCATAGATATTAAAGATTGTTCCTTTTCTATCCCACTTCATCCCCAAGATTGTGTCCGTTTTGCCTTTTCCATTCCCATTGTAAATCAAGTGGGACCAAATCCCCGTTTTCTTCTTTTTTTCTTTAAATATTTTTTTATTACGTATTTTCCTCAATTACATTTCCAATGCTATCCCAAAAGTCCCCCATACCCCCCCCACTTCCCTACCCACCCATTCCCATTTTTTGGCCCTGGTGTTCCCCTGTACTGGGGCATATAAAGTTTGCCTGTCCAATGGGCCTGTCTTTACAGTGATGGCCGACTAGGCCATCTTTTGATACATATGCAGCCAGAGTCAAGAGCTCTGGGGTACTGGTTAGTTCATAATGTTGTTGCACCTACAGGGTTGCAGATATCTTTAGCTCCTTGGATACTTTCTCTAGCTCCTCCATTGGGGGCCCTGTGATCCATCCAATAGCTGACTGTGAGCATCCACTTTGCCCCTTCTTAGAATTGGAAACAATCACCCATGGAAGGAGTTACAGAGACAAAGTTTGGAGCTGAGACAAAAGGATGGACCATCTAGAGACTGCCATATCCAGGGATCCATCCCATAATTAGCCTCCAAACGATGACACCATTGCATACACTACCAAATCCCCGTTTTCAATGGCGGGTTTTACCCCAGGGAATGGCGAATAGCCCTACCTTATGCCAGAAATATGTGGCACAGATTATTAACCCTTTGAGACAAGAATCCCCTGATGCCTATATAATATACTATATGGATAACCTGCTCATTGCCACAAAAGAATTATTCTCCACCCATGTGGTTGCCCAGGCCATGGTTATGGCCCTCCAAAGGTGGGGATTTGTCATAGCTCCTGGTAAAATTCAAGTTCAGTACCCTTTTATGTTTTTAGGTTTTCAATTAGAACCCATTAGAGTACATTCCCAGAAATTAACTATCTGCACCTCACAGCTGAGGACATTAAATGATTTCCAAAAGTTGCTAGGAGATAAAAATTGGTTACGTCCCTATTTAAAATTAACTACCAGAGATCTGAAGCCCCTTTTTGATATATTCCAGGGAGATTCTGACCCAACCTCCCCGCGAACTTTATCCCCTGCTACCCTAGAGGCTCTCCATAGGGTAGAGTCAGCCATTAATCAACAAACCATGGGCTATTTTAGCCCCCTTCAACCCCTGTCTTTGATAGTTTTTTCCACACCCTTTGCGCACACTGGCCTATTATGGCAAGATGATAATCCCCTTTTCTGGATCCATTTGCTAGCCACACCTTCAAAAGTTCTCCCTGTTTATCCTTCTCTTATATGTCAGGTGATTATCCTAGGAATCAAGATGGCTACCCGTCATTTTGGAAAAGCGCCTGATACTGTTATTTTACCTTATTCTTCTGAGCAACTCTCTTGGTTACAGTCACAATTTGATGAGTGGACTATATAATTATCCCCCTTTCAGGGAACCTTTGATACACATTTACCAACCAATAGGTTGGTTCAGTTTTTGCAAACTACCCCTTTTGTCTTCCCCAAGGTTACCCATCTGCAGCCTATATCCAAAGCCTTAACTGTGTTCATTGATGGGTCCAGTATTGGAAGAGCTGCTATCGTTGTCGAAGGACAACACCAAATCATTGAGACCACGTACACCTCGGCCCAGCTGGTGGAGCTCTGAGGAGCTTTACAAGTGTTTGAATCGGTCTCATCTCCCTTTAACTTGTATTCAGATAGCTATTATGTGATAAGGGCTTTGAGACCTTTAGAGGTGGTCCCTAGTATTCAACCCACCACTGCCACTTTTCAGATGTTTCTTAAAATACAAATGCTCAGAAGGAGTCAAGCCTACCCGGTTTTTGTGGGGCATATTTGAGCCCACACGGGACTTCCTGGACCCTTGTCCCAGGGAAATGATCTTGCTGATCAGGCCACTTGGCTTACATGCCTTACTATCGAGCCTGACCCATTGTCACAGGCTCAAACAGCCCATATTTTACATCATCTCAATGCACAGACACTCAGATTACAATTCAACATAACCAGGGAACAAGCCAGACAAATTGTTAAACAGTGTAAAAATTGTCTTACCCTGTTGCCAGAACCACATTTAGGAGTTAACCCACGGGGCCTTGTCCCCGGAAAACTCTGGCAAATGGATGTAACTCACATCCCATATTTTGAGAAGCTTAAGATTGTACATGTGTCCATCGATACCTTTAGTGGGTTTTTGTGTGCCTCTGCCAACACTGGAGAAGCTACCAAAGATGTTATAAATCATTCATTGTATGCCTTTTCTGTCATGGGACAGCCCAAACTTATCAAAACAGACAATGGCCCTGGATATAGCAGTCTTAAGTTTAAACAGTTTTGTGCACAATTACAAATCAAGCACATTACTGGAATTCCCTATAACCCTCAGGGGCAGGGAATTGTCGAAAGGGCCCATCAGACCTTGAAGAATACCCTGACTAAGCTCGGGGCCCAAGAGACTATCTACACCCTTAAGGGAAATTCAAAACAGCTACTGTCTCATGCACTTTTTGTGCTTAACTTTTTAACTCTAGACATAAGTGGTCGCTCAGCAGCTGACCGACTTTGGTATCCTAAAACCAGTCTAGAATATGCTCAAGCACTATGGAAAGATCCCCTTACAGGGATTTGGAATGGGCTAGACCCCACCATCATCTGGGCAAAAGGCTCAGCCTGCATCTATAATTCCAAGGAAGGGGGAGCCAGATGGCTCCCTGAAAGACTAATTAAGCCATTTAATACCACACAGGGTGGCACCTGAGAAGATGTTTCATGTTTTCTCTTGTAGGACACCATGGATAGATCTCTCACCATACTGATGATGCTTGTCGTGACAGCGACAGCCAGGCAAGCCCAGACCTATCAGATTTTTAATTATACTTGGATCATCCAAAATCAGGCAGGGGATGCCATCTTTGCTCACTCGACAGTTAGCTCTACCCCCACATTTGATCCCATAATTATAGATCTATGCCACCTAGCCCTGGGAGCCGCCTCATATTGGGGGGACCCCGACTTCTTCTGGCCACTACAAAAGGCACCTGAACGGTCTGGAGTGGCGATTAATGGTGCAGGGGCTTGTGCAAAGGCTGCCCAGCGTGCGGCCCTCAGAGATCAACTCTTTTCCAAAAACAGTCGTTCTGAGGGATTTTATGTATGCCCAGGTCCCTCACATAGTGCTCGTAATCTTGGTCAGAAGTGCAGCTATGATGATTTGTTTTTTTGCGCCTCCTGGGGGTGTGAGACCACTGGTGATGCCTATTGGAGCCCCTCATCTTCGTGGGACCTTATCACCCTCAAAAATAATGGAACATATTCCACCAATGATGATCCTTGCAAGAGTGAAGGACCCACTAAGGAATGGTGTAATCCACTGATCCTAAAATTTACTGCTAAGGGGAGGAACTTAGAGGCTTGGGAAAGTTCTTGCCCTCTCGCCTGGGGCCTAAGATTGTATCAAGATAACTATGATAATGGCCTGACCTTTAAGGTTCAGCTTCTTAAAACCATCCCTAATAATCATAAAGCATCCATAGGACCTAACCCCCAATTACATCACCCTAAACCCCCAAACAATCCCTGACTTCCAGGTACCCGCCTCCCTGTTCCTGCCCCAGGGCGTGCTATGACCCTATTTCAGCCCACTCTCCCTGCGGGGAGCCCCCCTCTTCCACTGATTTACTGTGGTCTATATTGAATGCTTCTGCTTTAGCCTTGTTGGATAAGACACAAAGAGATAATGCATCAGAATTTGAAGATTGTTGGATGTGCTTTTCTGCTTCCCCGCCCTTTTATGAGGGCATATCCTTATTTGGAAATTTTACCCTGCTTTCAGATGCTAGGCAGCTCCCCTTCGAGTCAGTTCAGCTTACCTTGACAGAACTCTCTGGGGTAGGAAGTTGTGTGTTGGGCCCAGGCATGCTTCTGCCGCGGCCCTTGCTAGAGATTTGCAATAACACATTTAGAGTAAATAAAAATGGGTTTTCTTATCTTCTTGCCCCAAATGATACCTTTTTGGCATGTTCCACGGGCCTTACACGGTACATTATTATACAAGATTTTATAAATAATAGAGATTATTGTGTCTTGGTTCAGCTTTTTCCAAATTTTAGTATTCATGAGTCAGATGACTTACTAAAGTTTTGGGATCGAGGTGCCTCCTTGCCATCCCGCCACAAAAGAGAGCCTATCTCAGCGGTGACCCTTGTGGTCCTTCTTGGCCTGGGTGCTGCTGGGACCGGGACTAGAATCACAGCCCTTGTGTCATCTCAACAGAATGCACACAATTACCATCTGCTCGATGAGGCTATTAGCCAAGATATAGAGAATATAAAAAGGGGCCTAGATGATCTTACTGATTCCTTGGTCTCCCTATCAGAAGTTGCCCTTCAAAATAGAAGGGGATTAGATTTGCTCTTTCTACAACAAGGAGGCTTATGCGCTGCACTTAAGGAAAAATGCTGCGTATATGTTGATAAAACTGGATTAGTTAAAGATAGCATTGCCAAGGTTACTGCCAGTTTAGAAAAAAGAAAAAGAGAGAGAGAAAACAACAAGAGTCATGGTACCAAAATTGGTTTTCAACCTCCCCCTGGCTTTCGACCTTGTTGCCCTCCCTTTTGGGGCCCCTATTGAGACTCCTATTATTGATTTCCTTCGGTCCTTGGCCATTTCAGAAATTGACCCGATTTGTTAAATCTCAAATTTATTCATCTCTTTCAAGCGCATCTGTTTCAGTTCATTACCATCGGCTGGATGTTGGCGACAACAAGCTGGTTACTGGAGAAGAGTCAGACGTGGATACCGCTTCATCACCCTCCTCTCGGGGAGAGAGAGACTCAATTTCCATAAAATGCTTAAGTAAGATCATTCCCCTCCCCCTAAATTCGACCATCAGTCTCATGCCACAAATCATTTATAGATTGCCGTAGTCTGTGCTTCCGATATGGTAATATACATTCTCGCCACATTGGAAACTAAACAGTCATCCCAGGCTAGACACATCGAAAAATTGGAACTTGAAGCTGATGCCCGTGAGAGTTGTGAGACTAAGTACTACACAGAGATTAGTCTGGAAGCTGTTAGACAGTCTCTGAGAGGCATGTCTGATTGCATGAAGGTTAAGTGCCCTAGGATCCTTCCCCCAGGAAAAATGGCACAGGAGCAGGTCAGGGTTACTCTGGGTAAAAAATCTGTGGGCCTGAGAGTCAATCCTGTACATGGCCCCTAACATTGCACACTGGGGATCAGACCTCTACCTCTACCCACGGAGCTTGCTTCGTTCCTAAATCCCTTGGCTAGCCCAGGTTATACCCAACAGACTAGAACTGTTAATTCAAGCCTCATAGATGACTTGTCCCTGTGTCCTTCGTGGTTTTAGAGAATTACCTGGTGAGCAAACAGACGTTTAGGCAGTGGTTAAAAACGTGGCTACAAATTTATTATACAATATACCTTTATAAAAATATTTAAACGGGGGAGATGTTGGGAGCTATTAAGACAACACAATTGTCCTGATCTCTGAATTGGGCCTCTCCCCCCAAGAAGAAAAGGGGGTCAAAAGCGGGCCACCGACGCACCGCTCCGAGAACAACCACAGATTGTTCCAGCCCTAAGTCAGCTCCGATGTCCTGACCTCAAGATATACCCTGATACGACCAAGTTCCTGCTTCCCCATGTAGTCGCCAAAAGAAAAATTTCTGCTGCCCCATCCCTCCTGCTGAGAAGTACTTCTTCCTTTGCTTGTGCATTTCCACTGCCCCATTCCTCCCGCTGAGAAGTACTTCTCCTTTTGCTTGTGCATTTAAACCTTGAGCCTTGCTAAATAGAGTGAGACCTTGATGCTAATCAGACTGCTTTCGTGTGTCCTTCATTGCACTTGGTTCTCGTCTCTCCCCTGCCCCCATTTGGTTCTTAGGAGACAGTCCCCCTAGAGACCCTCAAATAACTGGACCTGCTGGACGGGTCAACAACTCAAATTACTAAATTGGATTTTTAGCCACCACTTACAGATTGGCAATAAAGCAATGTTTTAGACCCTTTCCCAGGTAACCAATACCGTCATAAGAACCTAAACACTAAGGTGCCTTTTCACATACTGTACCTCTTTGACGATTCTCACTCCTCTTGGATCCTTGATATTAACAGCTATACTCTAAAAATCAAAATGTCAACATTAGACTGTGTTCATAAACGTTTTCATCATTACTGTCAGTTCAACAACAGAGCCATTCATATAACACTAATTCTCATTATATGGCAAGCTTAGTACCTTTATGAATAAATAGGTAATCATTATTGACTTTAGTTATAATCAAAATGTTTATCTGACACCAAGAAGCATACATAGTACATACTTTTCAGTAGCAATACTGTATAATACCAACATAGGAGAATAAGTGTAAAGAACCAAGTTATTTGTTTTTCACAGAATATTTCCATTACAAATTCTCATAATTTCTTAAGATTTTTAGTAGAGGAGGACTAGTAAAAAATTTTATTGCTTAGATGTGATCATGAAAAATGAAATATTAGTTATATATTAAAAAGCAAGCCATGATAGCAAGTGTTGTAACTGCCATAGAATTACACAAATAAAGCAAAAACAGGAAAATAGTCTTACTTTTTTATTTCGATTAACACTAAGAAAATATGTACTTTCAGTGTTCACAAAAGGAGGTCCCCAAGATCGTGTGTCATCACCAGCTCCTGCAAATGATAATATGAGCTATTAATTGCAAACTGACAGGCTCACTTCTGTGCACACTCCGAGGTACCTGAAGAAGGTCAACTCATCCTAGTGGATCCTCACCTGCTGGGAGTTTTCTGTACCTCAGTACAACTTACCAGACCTCCACTGTCTAATACCAACTGCCAAATCACTCCCTATGTGCTTTCACTAATTTACAGTGTTGAAGGTCAAAATCCAAAGGAAATATTTTGCTAGTACTCTTTAAAATTGATAACTAGCAAACTTGGGAGGGGGGGGTCAGTTTTTGGCAAGCATATTAGTCAGTTCCTTTATAATTTCTTGCCACTGAATGCGAAATAAAACTATAAAGTAAACAAAAGAGGTGCTATATATTATTTAAATCAGAATAATAATGTGAGTATATATAAATTTGCCTAAAGAGTTGAGCATACAATAATAACTAATAACCTATAAAATATTTCTGTAATAAAAATCTAATAAGCCAAACAGAGGCTGGGGAAATGGCCCATCAGTAAGTAATGTGTTTGTTGGTTTTTTACCGTAGTTCAAATCCCCAGAACCCATATAAAATTCAGGTGGGTGTAGCAGTCTGCCCTTATTCTCAGTACCTACTAGGTAGGAACAGAGAATCCAGAGATCAATACAAATACAAATGTTAACTCGATTATCAGGTATGATGTCAAGAAAATTAGAATGGGTGTTCTATCTAAGAATAGATGATAAAATAATAGTGATTTACATTGAGGTGTGTAATCTCAACACTGAACATTATTAAGAGAAGTTCAACACCAGTATGTGCACTACCTAGCGCTCTCTCTCTCTCTCTCTCTCTCTCTCTCTCTCTCTCTCTCTCTCTCTCTCTCTCTCGTGTGTGTGTATGTGTGTATGTGTGTGTGTGTGTGCGTGTTTGTCCCTCCTTCCCTCAGACACTAAAACAAACAAACAAACAAACAAACAAACAAAAGAACCAAGAGGAATAGGATTGCAATAAGAAAGCTAGAACTTTAAAGAACTTGGACTGTGGGAGGTGGGGTGCTCAGCATTCCCCAGCATAAGCAACAGACAAAAGGTGGCATATGTCACTTACTGGGTACATAACCCTAACTGAGTAGGTGAGACATTGCCTCTGGAAAGCAGGGCCTGACAAGTTCTGCCCATGGAGACTGACAAGGCCAGGCTCAGATGGATGGTATATTCACCTTGGTGCTATGAGAATCTTTTGCTAATTGCTTTGGGCTCTTGTGAAAATCTATTTAGAAATAAATTGAATCTCCCAAGTATTCTACATTAAAGGGTTTATTATTTACTGTAAAGTATTAAGGTCATATTATTATATATTGTCTTTTTTGAGTCTTATGACTCTGTACTATGGTACTATACTAGACCATTCTCACTGATTTGAGAATTCTGTCTCCAACCTTTAAGAATCAAATCTTTGAAAACAAATGATAATGTGATTTCATCATTTTTGAGGAACATTCTCATTTAGCACATGCTGGACTAGAACTCATTGGGTGGTAAATAATGACCTTCAACAAATAGTCCTTCTACTCCCACTTCCATAGTGCTGGGGTTACAGCTGTGCACCACCACAAAGAATATCAATAATTTTTGAAAACTCCAAAATGAACAAGTTAAAGTATAGTTAGAGAACAAGAATAATAGGTACTATGCCCAAGTGCTTGTTGAAGAAAAGGGGCATGCTACATTGGCACTTTCATGATCATTTTATCCATAATAGCATAAACTAACAAGTTGCCAAAATGCTAAGAGGGCACCAAATAAGACGAGAAATGTGTACACAGAGGGTGTTTATTGGTAGGCAAAGAAGAAAAGAATGAACTAAAAAGATATCACACCCTAGAGTGTGTTTGAGACTTTGAGGCTCCAGAACAATCTGTGTTAAGTAAAGAGATGCTATAATTAAATAGATAAATAGGACCGAGAGACCTTTGACACCCAGGAGTTCTGGGTCTAGGATCTGTGATCTAGGATAACAGGTAAGGCCCCAAGCCCCACCCTAATACCTGGCCTAACTGGGACCCTTGGGGCCCAGGGGATGCAGGAACCCCGCCCAGCCAGAGATACACATTTTTTTTTGATTTTTAATATTTTTATTACATATTTTCTGCAATTACATTTCCAATGCTATCCCAAAAGTCCCCCATAGCGCCCCCCACATCCCTACCCACCCATTCCCATTCTTTTAGCCCTGGCATTCCCCTATATTGGGGCATATAAAGTTTGCAAGTCCAATGGGCCTCTCTTTCCATTGATGGCCGACTAGGCCATCTTTCGATACATATGCAGCTAGAGACAAGAGCTCCAGGGTTCTGGTTAGTACATCATGTTGTTCCAACAATAGGGTTGCAGATCCCTTTAGCTCCTTGGGTACTTTCTCTAGCTTCTCCATTGGGAGCCCTGTGATACATCCAATAGCTGACTGTGAACATCCACTCCTGTGTTTGCTAGGCCCCGGCATCATCTCACAAGAGACAGCTATATTTGGGTCCTTTCAGCAAAATCTTGCTAGTGTATGCAATGGTGTCAGCGTTTAGAAGCTGATTATGGGACGGATCCCTGGATACAGCAGTCTCTAAATGGTCCATCCTTTCATCACAGCTACGAACTTTGTCTCTGTAACTCCTTCCCTGGGTGTTTTGTTCCCAATTCTAAGAAGGGGCACAGTGTCCACACTTTGGTCTTCATTCTTCTTGAGTTTCATGCGTTTATCAAATTGTATCTTATATCTTGGGTATCCTAAGTTTTGGGCTAATATCCACTTATCAATGAATACATATTGTGTGAGTTCTTTTGTGATTGTGTTACTTCACTCAAGATGATGCCCTCCAGGTCCATCCATTTGGCTAGGAATTTCATAAATTCATTCTTTTTAATAGCTGAGTAGTACTCCATTGTGTAAATGTACCATAATTTCTGTATCCATTCCTCTGTTGAGGGACATCTGGGTTCTTTCCAGCTTCTGGCTATTATAAATAGGGCTGCTATGAACATAGTGGAACATGTGTCCTTTTTACCGGTTGGGACATCTTCTGGATATATGCCCAGGAGAGGTATTGCTGGATCCTCCGGTAGTACTATGTCCAATTTTCTGAGGAACCGCCAGACTGATTTCCAGAGTGGTTGTACAAGCTTGCAATCCCACCAACAATGGAGGAGTGTTCCTCTTTCTCCACATCCTCGCCAGCATCTGCTGACACCTGAATTTTTGATCTTAGCCATTCTGACTGGTGTGAGGTGGAATCTCAGGGTTGTTTTGATTTGCATTTCCCTGATGATTAAGGATGTTGAACATTTTTTCAGGTGCTTCTCTGCCATTCGGTATTCCTCAGGTGAGAATTCTTTGTTCAGTTCTGAGCCCCATTTTTTAATGGGGTTATTTGACTTTCTGGAGTCCACCTTCTTGAGTTCTTTATATATATTGGATATTAGTCCCTTATCTGATTTAGGATAGGTGAAGATCCTTTCCCAGTCTGTTGGTGGTTTTTTTGTCTTATTGATGGTGTCTTTAGCCTTGCAGAAGCTTTGTAGTTTCATGAGGTCCCACTTGTCAATTCTCGATCTTACAGCACAAGCCATTACTGTTCTATTCAGGAATTTTTCCCCTGTGCCCATATCTTCAAGGCTTTTCCCCACTTTCTCCTCTATAAGTTTCAGTGTCTCTGGTTTTATGTGAAGTTCCTTGATCCACTTAGACTTGACCTTAGTACAAGGAGATAGGAATGGATCGATTCGCATTCTTCTACATGTTAACAACCAGTTGTGCCAGCACCATTTGTTGAAAATGCTGTCTTTCTTCCACTGGATGTTTTTAGCTCCCTTGTCGAAGATCAAGTGACCATAGGTGTGTGGGATCATTTCTGGGTCTTCAATTCTATTCCATTGGTCTATTTGTCTGTCACTATACCAGTACCATGCAGTTTTTATCACAATTGCTCTGTAGTAGAGCTTTAGGTCCGGCATGGTGATTCCACCAGAGGTTCTTTTATCCTTGAGAAGAGTTTTTGCTATCCTAGGTTTTTTGTTATTCCAGATGAATTTGCAGATTGCACTTTCTAATTCGTTGAAGAATTGATTTGGAATTTTGATGGGGATTGCATTGAATCTGTAGATTGCTTTTGGCAAGATAGCCATTTTTACAATGTTGATCCTGCCAATCCATGAGCATGGGAGATCTTTCCATCTTCTGAGATCTTCTATAATTTCTTTCTTCAGAGACTTGAAGTTTTTATTATACAGATCTTTCACTTCCTTAGTTAGAGTCACGCCAAGATATTTTATATTATTTGTGACTATTGAGAAGGGTGTTGTTTCCCTAATTTCTTTCTCAGCCTGTTTATTCTTTGTGTAGAGAAAGGCCATTGATTTGTTTGAGTTAATTTTATATCCAGCTACTTCACCGAAGCTGTTTATCAGGCTTAGGAGTTCTCTGGTGGAATTTTTAGGGTCACTTATATATACTATCATATCATCTGCAAAAAGTGATATTTTGACTTCATCTTTTCCAATTTGTATCCCTTTGATCTCCTTTTGTTGTCGAATTGCTCTGGCTAGGACTTCAAGTACAATGTTGAATAGGTATGGAGAAAGTGGACAGCCTTGTCTAGTCCCTGATTTTAGAGGGATTGCTTCAAGCTTCTGACCATTTACTTTGATGTTGGCTACTGGTTTGCTGTAGATTGCTTTTATCATGTTTAGGTATGGGCCTTGAATTCCTGATCTTTCCAAGACTTTTATCATGAATGGGTGTTGGATCTTGTCAAATGCTTTTTCCGCATCTAACGAGATGACCATGTGGTTTTTGTCTTTGAGTTTGTTTATATACTGGATTACGTTGATGGATTTCCGTATATTGAACCATCCCTGCATCCCTGGGATGAAACCTACTTGGTCAGGATGGATGATTGTTTTGATGTGTTCTTGGATTCGGTTAGCAAGAACTTTATTGAGGATTTTTGCATCAATATTCATAAGGGATATTGGTCTGAAGTTTTCTATCTTTGTTGGGTCTTTTTGTGGTTTAGGTATCAGAGTAATTGTGGCTTCATAGAATGAGTTGGGTAGAGTACCTTCTGTTTCTATTTTGTGGAATAGTTTGTGAAGAACTGGGATTAGATCTTCTTTGAAGGTCTGATAGAACTCTGCACTAAACCCATCTGGTCCTGGGCTTTTTTTAGTTGGGAGACTATTAATGACTGCTTCTATTTCTTTGGGGGATATAGGGCTGTTTAGATCATTAACCTGATCTTGATTCAACTTTGGTACCTGGTATCTGTCTAGGAACTTCTCCATTTCATCCAGGTTCTCCAGTTTTGTTGAGTATAGCCTTTGGTAGAAGGATCTGATGGTGTTTTGGATGTCTTCAGGATCTGTTGTTATGTCTCCTTTTTCATTTCTGATTTTGTTAATTAGGATGCTTTCCCTGTGCCCTCTAGTGAGTCTGGCTAAGGGTTTATCTATCTTGTTGATTTTCTCAAAGAACCAGCTCCTTGATTGGTTGATTCTTTGAATAGTTTTTCTTGTTTCCACTTGGTTGATTTCACCCCTGAGTTTGATTATTTCCTGCCTTCTACTCCTCTTGGGTGAATTTGCTTCCTTTTGTTCTAGTGCTTTTAGGTGTGTTGTCAAGCTGCTAATGTGTGCTCTCTCTAGTTTCCTTTTGGAGGCACTCAGAGCTATGAGTTTTCCTCTTAGAAATGCTTTCATTGCATCCCATAAGTTTGGGTATGTTGTGGCTTCATTTTCATTGAACTCTAAAAAGTCCTTAATTTCTTTCTTTATTCCTTCCTTGACCAAGGTATCATTGAGAAGAGTGTTGTTCAGTTTCCACGTGAAGGTTGGCTTTCTATTATTTATTTTGTTATTGAAGATCAGCCTTAGTCCATGGTGATCTGATAGGATGCATGGGACAATTTCAATATTTTTGTATCTGTTGAGGCCTGCTTTGTGACCAATTATGTGGTCAATTTTGGAGAAGGTACCATGAGGTGCTGAGAAGAAGGTATATCCTTTTGTTTTAGGATAGAATGTTCTGTAGATATCTGCCAGATCCATTTGATTCATAATTTCTCTTAGTTTCACTGTGTCCCTGTTTAGTTTCTGTTTCCATGATCTGTCCATTGGTGAAAGTGGTGTGTTGAAGTCTCCCACTATTATTGTATGAGGTGCAATGTGTGCTTTGAGCTTTACTAAAGTTTCTTTAATGAATGTGGCTGCCTTTGTATTTGGAGCATAGATATTCAGGATTGATAGTTCCTCTTGGAGGATTTTACCTTTGATGAGTATGAAGTGTCCCTCCCTGTCTTTTTTAATGACTTTGGGTTGGAAGTCAATCTTATCAGATATTAGAATGGCTACTCCAGCTTGTTTCTTCATGCCATTTGCTTGGAAAATTGTTTTCCAGCCTTTCATTCTGAGGTAGTGTCTATCCTTTTCTCTGAGATGAGTTTCCTGTAAGCAGCAAAATGTTGGGTCTTGTTTGTGTAGCCAGTTTGTTAGTCTATGTCTTTTTATCGGGGAGTTGAGTCCATTGATATTAAGAGATATTAAGGAAAAGTCATTGTTGTTTCCTGTTATTTTTGTTGTTAAAGTTGGCATTTTGTTCTTGTGGCTGTCTTCTTTTAGGTTTGTTGAGGGATTACCTTCTTGTTGTTTCTAGGGCGTGGTTCCTGTCCTTGTATTGGTTTTTTTCTGTTATTATCCTTTGAAGGGCTGGATTCGTGGAGAGATAATGTGTGAATTTGGTTTTGTCGTGGAATACTTTTGTTTCTCCATCTATGTTAATTGAGAGTTTGGCTGGGTATAGTAGCCTGGGCTGGAATTTGTGTTCTTTTAGTGTCTGTATAACATCCGTCCAGGATCTTCTGGCTTTCATAGTCTCTGGTGAAAAATCTGGTGTAATTCTGATAGGCTTGCCTTTATATGTTACTTGGCCTTTTTCTCTTACTGCTTTTAGTATTCTATCTTTATTTAGAGCATTTGTTGTTCTGATTATTATGTGTCGGGAGGTATTTCTTTTCTGGTCCAGTCTATTTGGAGTTCTGTAGGCTTCTTGTATGTTCATGGGCATCTCTTTCTTTAGGTTTGGGAAGTTTTCTTCTATAATTTTGTTGAAGATGTTTGCTGGTCCTTTGAGTTGAAAATCTTCATTCTCATCCACTCCTATTATCCGTAGGTTTGGTCTTCTCATTGTGTCCTGTATTTCTTGGATGTTTTGAGTTAGGATCTTTTTGCATTTTACATTTTCCTTGATTGTTGTGCCGATGTTCTCTATGGAATCTTCTGCACCTGAGATTCTCTCTTCCATCTCTTGTATTCTGTTGCTGATGCTGGTATCTATGGTTCCAGATTTCTTTCCTAGGGTTTCTATCTCCAGTGTTGCCTCATTTTGGGTTTTCTTTATTGTGTCTACTTCCCTTTTTAGGTCTAGTATGGTTTTGTTCATTTCCATCATCTGTTTGGATGTGTTTTCCTGTTTTTCTGTAAGGACTTCTACCTGTTTGATTATGTTATCCTGTTTTTCTTTAAGGATTTGTAACTCTTTAGCAGTGTTCTCCTGCAATTCTTTAAGGGATTTTTGTGCTTCCTCTTTATTGTCTTCTGCCTGTTTAGCAGTGTTCTCCTGCATTTCTTTAAGTGTGTTATTAAAGTCCTTCTTGAAGTCCTGTATCATCATCAGGAGATATGCTTTTAAATCCGTGTCTAGCTTTTCCGGTGTGTTGGGGTGCCCTGGACTGGGCGAAGTGGGGGTGCTGGGTTCTGATGATGGTGAGTGGTCTTGGTTTCTGTTAGTAAGATTATTACGTTTACCTTTCGCCATCTGGTAATCTCTGGGGTTAGTTGTTATCGTTGTCACTGTTTAAAGATTGGAGCAGAAGCTGTGTTCCACTCACCAGCAGTCTCCAAATCCTGTGGCGGTGGTCGTGGGTAGCTGACGATACCCCGGTGCTGGTCCAGCCGGAAGAAGCCTGTGGTCCTACTCAGGCCGGTTTCTGCTTCCCTAACTAATGCAGTCTCAGGTCCCGTGCAATTGGATTGGAGCAGAAGCTGTGCTCCACTCACCAGAAGTCTTAAGATCCTGTGGCGGGTGTTGTGGGTAGCTGGCGAGTGTCAGCCGACCCTGCGCCCCAGCTGCCCTGGTGCTTTTCTGACCCGAAGAGGCTTGTGGCCCTATGTAGGCCGGATTTCTCTCTCCCCAACCAGAGCAGTCTCAGGTCCCGCGTGATTGGACTGGAGCAGAAGCTGTGTTCCACTCACCAGCAGTCCCAAAATCCTGCAGCGGGGGTCGTGGGTAGCTGGCGGGTGTCAGGCAACCCTGCGCTCCCGCTACCCCGGCGCTGATCTGGCCGGATGAGGCCTGTGGCCCTACTCAGGCCGGTTTCTGCTTCCCTGAGATACACATTTCTTGCGGTTTGCACCTGCACCAGGGAGAGGAGCCTGTGCTCTGTATCCCCACCCACTCAGCCCACACAAAGAGGCAGCGTGACCCTCAGGAGGTTTTTTTGTTTGTTTGTTTTTGTTTTTGTTTTTTCGAGACAGGGTTTCTCTGTGTAGCTCTGGCTGTCCTGGAACTTACTCTGTAGACCAGGCTGGCCTCGAAATCAGAAATTCTCCTGCCTCTGCCTCCCAAGTGCTGGGATTAAAGGCGTTCACCACCATGCCCGGTTTGACCCTCAGGAGTTTTGACACATTCAGTATCACAGGTGAGGCCCCAATCCCTGCCTCATTACTTAGCCTAACTGGGACCCCCCAGGACCCAGGGAACCCAGGGAACCCAGGAACCCCCGCCCAGCCAGAGGGTTCCTTCCAGTTTGTACGTGGAGGCCATGTTCCAGCCTGCCCCACCCACACCCAGAAATAGTTTGACCCCCAGGAATTCTGACACACACAGGAACATGGGCTTGCAGGAGGAACAGGTTCCAGTCAGAAATAGCAAGACCAATTAACACCAGAAATAACAAGATGACAAGAGGCAAATGCAAGAACATAAGCAAAAGAAACCAATGCTACTTAGCAACATCAGAACCCAGTTCTCCCACCACAGCAAGCCCTGAATACCGCACTCCTCCCCCCCCCATACACCTGAAAAGCATTCCATCTCATGAAGATAAGATGAGCAGGGGTGGGGTGCCCCAGATGGAGGAGTTGGAGAAAGGACTGATGAGGCTAAAGGGGTTTGAAGCCCTATGGAGGAAGCAACAGTGTCATAAGGCCAGAACCTCACCCCCACCCCCGAGCTCCTGTGGACTGGACCACCAACAAAAGAATACACATGGAGGGACCCATGTTTCTGGCTGCATGTGTGGCAGAGGATGACTTTGTTGGACATCAGTCTGAGGAGAGGCCCTTGGGCCTGAGGGTGTTCGATGCCCCAGTGTAGGGAAATGCTAGGGTGGGAAGACAAGAGTGGGTGGGTGGGGAGGGGGGCACTCTCATAGAGGCAGGAGAAAGAAGGGATCAAATAGGGGGTTTCTGAAAGGGAGACCTGGAAAAATATTTGACATGTAAATAAAAAAATATTCTCTAAAAAAATAAAATTAAAATTAAAAAACAAAACAATCATTCACTATGATCAAGTAGGTTTCATTTCAGGGATACAGGGATGGTTCAATATATAGAAATCCATCAAAAACCCCACATGGTCATCTCATTAGAGGCTGAAAAAGCATTTGACAAAATACAACACCCCTTCAAGTTAATAGTATTAGAGAGATCAGTAATTCAAGACCCATACCTAAACACAGTAAAAGCAATATACAGCAAACCAACAGCCAATATCAAATTAAATGGAGAGAAATGTGAAGTAATTCCACTAAAGTCAGGGATAAGACAAAGCTGCCCACTCTCCCCCTATCTATTCAATATAGTACTCAAGGTTCTAGCCAGAGCAATTAGACAATAAAAGGAGATCAAAGGGATACAAATTGGGAAAGAGGAAGTCAAGATATCACTATTTGTGGGTGATATGATAGTATACATAAGTGACCCCAAAAATTCTACCAGAGAACTCCTAAACCTGATAAACAACTTCAGCAAAGTGGCTGGATAGAAAATTAACTCTAAAATATTAGGCTTTCTCTACACAAAGGATAAATGGGCTGAGAAAGAAATTAGGGAAACAACACCCTTCACAATAGTCACAAATAGTATAAAATGCCTTGGTGTGACTCTAACCAAACAAGTGTAAGATCTCTATGACAAGAACTTCAAGTCTCTGAAGAAAGAAATGGAAGAAGACCTCAGAAGATGGAAAGATCTCCCATGCTCATGGATTGGCAGGATTAACATAGTAAAAATGGCCATGTTACCAAAAGCAAGAGTCAATGCAATCTTCATCAAAATTCCAACTCAATTCTACACTGAGATAGAAAGAACAATTCTCAAATCCATTTGGAATAACAAAAACAAAAACAAAACAGGATATCGAAACCTATTCTCAACAATAAAAGAACTGGGGGAATCAGCATCCCTGATCTCAAGCTGTGCTAAAAAGAAACAATGATAAAAACCACATAGTATTGGCACAGAGACAGGCAGATAGATCAATGGAAAAGAACTGAAGACTAGGAAATCAACCCACACACCTATGGTCACTTGATCTTTGACAAAGGAGCTAAAACCATCCAGTGGAAAAAAGACAGCATTTTCTTTTTTTTTTTTTCCCAAAGATTTATTTATTTATTTATTATATGTAAGTACACTGTAGCTATCTTCAGACACTCCAGAAGAGGGCATCAGATCTCATTATGGATGGTTGTGAGCCACCATGTGGTTGCTGGGAATTGAACTCAGGACCTTTGGAAGAACAGTCAGTGCTCTTACCCGATGAGCCATCTCTCCAGCCCCCAAGACAGCATTTTCAACAAATGGTGCTGGCACAACTGGTGCTCAGCATGTAGAAGAATGCAAATTGATCCATTCTTATCCCCAAGTACAAAGCTCAAGCCCAAGTGAATTAAGGACCTCTACATAAAACCAGAGACACTGAATCTAATAGAAGACAAAGTGGGGAAGAATCCCAAATACATGGACACAGGGGAAAATTTCCTGAAGAGAAGACAACACCAATGGTTCATGCTCTAAGATTAAAAATCAATAAATGGGACCTCATAAAATTGTAACACTTCTGTAAGGCAAAGGACACTGTCAATAGGAAAAAACAATAAACTCACAGATTTGGAAAAGATCTTTACCAGCCCTTTATCCAATAAAGGTTTAATATCAAAAAATTTACAAAGAATTTAAGAAGTTAGACTCCAGAAAACTAAATAACCCTATTAAAAATGGGGTACTGAGCTAAAGAAAGAATTCTCAACTGGGGAATCTCAAATGACACTTAAAGAAATGTTCAATATCCTTAGTCATCAGGGAAATGCAAATCAAAATGACCCTGAGATTCCACCTCATACCAGTCAGAATGACTAAGATCAAAAACTCACGTAACAGCAGATGTGGAGAAAAGAGGAACACTCCTCCACTTTTGGTGAGACTGAAAGCTGGTAGTTTCCAAAGACAACCATTTTGGAAATCAATCTGGTGGTTCCTCAGAAAATTGGAAATAATTCTACCTGAAGATCCAGCATACCACTACTGGGCATATACACAAAAGGTGCTCTAACATATAACAAGGACACATGCTCCACTATGTTCATAGCAGCCTTATTTATAATAGCCAGAAGCTGGAAAAAACCCAGATGTCCCTCAACAGAAGAATGGATACAGAAAATATGGTACATTTACACAATGGAGTACTACTCAGCTATTAAAAACAATGACTTCATGAAATTTTCAGGCAAATAAATGGAACTAGAAAATATTATCCTGAGTGAGGTAACCCAGTCACAAAAGAACACACATGGTATGTATTCACTAATAAGTGGATATTAGCCCATAATCTCAGAATACCTACGATACAACTCACAAACCATATGGAGCTTAAGAAGGAAGACCAAAGTGTGGATGCTTCAATCCTACATAGTAGGGGGAACAAAATAACCACAGAAGGTAAAGGGAGAGAGGAACCTGGGAGGAAGAGATGAGGGGGAGGGATAAAAGGGGGCAGAATCAGGTATTGGAAAAGATAGGAGAGAAACACAGAAACTCAGGAAATTGAATAGAAATATGTAGCAGTGGGGAATGGGGATCTGGGGGTAACCACTAGAAAGTCCCAGAGGCCAGGGAAGTGAGAGGCTCCCAGGACCCAAATGAGATGACATTAGCCAAAATACAGAACAAAGAGGAGATAGAACCATTTCCAATAGATAGGCACAGCCCCTAGTTGAGGGATGAGGCCACCCACCCATCTCAAAATTGTTAACCCAGAAATGTTCCTGTCCAAAGGAAAGACAGGTACAAAAAATGGAACAGAGTCTGAAGGAAAGGCCATCCAGAGACTGCCCCACCTAGGGATCCATTCCATCTGCAGACATCAAACCCTGACACTATTGCTGATGCCCCCTTGGGTCCTCCTTGTTACTTAGCTTCTTTGGGTCTGTGGATTGTAGCACGGTTATCCTATGATTTATGACTAATACCCACTTGTGAGTACATACTGTTAGTCTTTCTGGGTCTGGGTTACCTCATTCAGGATGTTCTTTTCTAGTTCCATTCATTTGCCTGCAAAGTTCATGATAGCATTGCTTTTAATAGGTGAGTAATACTTCATTTCCTAAATGAAGTATCTATTCTTCAGTTGAGGTACATTTAGGTTGCTTCCAGTTTCTAACTCTTACAAATAAAACTGCTATGAACGTAGTTGAGCAAGTATCCTTGTGGTATGATGGAGCATCTTGCTATACTATACCTGGGAGTGGTATAGTTAAGTGTTGAGGTAGAACTATTCCCAATTTTCTGAGAAAGCCCTAAACTGATTTCCAGAATAGTTGTAAAGTTTGCTCTCCCAACAGCAATGGAGGAGTTCTCCACTTACTCTACATCCTTGCCAGCATGAGCTATCATTTGTGGTTTTGATCTTAGCCATTCTGACAAGGGTAAGATGGAACCTCAGAGTCCTTTGATTTGCATTTCCCTGATGACTAAGGATGTTGAACATCTCTTTAGCTTCTCAATCATTAGATATTCCTTTGTCAAGAATCTCTATTTAGATTTGTACCCCATTTTTAATTGGGTTCTTTGATTTGCTGATGTCTAGTTTCTTGAGTTCTTTATATCTTTTCGATATCAGCCCTCTGTTGGATGTATAATTGACAAAGAACTTATCTAAATTTAGCATTTTTAAAATCAAATTTTTATGGTATGAAATTAAATGTTTCTTTTATTAGTAAATTATGGCTTAGACTGGGGTATTTGGATCTCTTGTTACAGAACTTTGATTCTTTTTCCTTTTCTATCTCTGTATCCAATGTTCTTCTTTTTCTGCACCTTTGCCCTTCAGCCCAAAGTCATGGAGTATAGACTCAATAACTAACTCATGGGACCTCTCATCTGAGTTGTGGAGAACCAGGATAGTAACTGAGTACTTGTATATTTATCTTACATTAGGACTAGTTGTATAGTTATCTTACATTAGGACTAGTTGATCAGCACACAGAGTTGTTGTAATGATCAAACTAAAATCAGTGGAGGGCTTAGACCTTTGCCTAGCACTATGGTGTTGCTATCAGCACTGTAATTATGTACAGTAACAGAATTTTTCCATACATGAGAAAGAACTGGCTTCAGCCTTAGTCCTTGATACATACAAATAAATGATAATTAATATAGACACACAGAAAGACAGGAAATGCAAAAAAAAAACTCATTTCCATCATTTCCTCACTCAATTTATGGGTGTGCTAATCCTGGATCATTTACAGAATTCTCAAAAACATTTATTACCCTCTACTTTTTTATTAGACTCTACTTTTTAGAAGTGGATAGATTTACCTGGTCTTTCCACTTTTATAACTTCTGCTCCAAGATCTCCTAAATTCATCGTGGCAAAAGGTCCCGCCAGTACTCTACAAGTTAAAGAAACAATAGATAAATGACCATCTCAAGATCTTTGTATTAACTATTTTCTTAAGTCAATTTAACAGAAAAAGCTCACATAATGCTAGCAATGATCAAACTTTTTAAAATTGAAATTTTCCATATTTATCAAGAGCTTAAAAAACTATAACCCCTTTGATGCAGGAACTTTATTTCTAGAATTTTATCCTGAGGAAAAAAATTGAAACTAAAGCAACGATCTGCATGTAAAAGGGCCTTATTTATAGAAGTAAAAATTGAGGAATAATTTGGGCATTTATAAATGTCATCTTTTGTTAACTTTAAATGAGCATAGTAAATTATTTAAAATACACTGATACATTTAAAATATAAGTAAAAATTTATACAGAGCAGCGGCAGCACACGCCTTTAATCCCAGCAGTTGGGTAGCAGAGGCAGGCAGATCTGAGTCTAAAGCCAAACTGGTCTACAAGGTAAATTCCAGTTCAGTCACTGGTACACAAAGAAACCCTGTCTGGAAAAAAACAAAACAAAAAAGAGGGGGAACATAATTTCAATATAGTTATAATTTGAGGATAGTAAATTATATGCAAATATGAATATTGAGAAAATTCATAAGTGCTACATTAATTGTCTTTGAAATTATATGCCAGAATTTCTTTTCTGTTCATTTATCAAAATTTCAACCTAAACATGTAAATATCTCCATATACTCTAAAAATTTATTCACAAAATTTCACAAAAGGGGGAAATTCAATCACTAATCTGCAGGTAACCCAACACAAACCTTGTTAGATCCAGAATTCTCACACCCTCCAGGGGCTTCATACCATCACAATCTGCCAAGACATATTACATTGAAGAGTAGAGATTACAAATTTTTACAAAGTAAACAACACATAATTCTTCATATTCTGAGTAATCTGTTATCAAAAATAATTTTCCTTCTCAATAATTCTATTTGATATGTAACATAGAAAAGTTTGGTCTGTCTCATTCAAAAAATATACAAGGTTCTGCAGGAACTAAAAGGAATGGGTTTCCAACCTCTCTCCTCTGCAGGCCTGAAACACAGAGACCAAGATAAGGGAGGCAGCAAAGACTGAGGGCTGCCACTCAGGCTTCCCACACCAAGCACTGAGTGGATGCTGCTACAACTAGATGGATGTGATAACTTCATCTTTCCAAATCAGCACAACTGGGCCAGAAATGTACTCCACAGGGTACTCTTTCAGTTTCTTATTTCCTGTTATTCAATTCTCACTCTTGCCTCTATGTCTCCTGATTGATGGTTTTGATTTTGTTACTGCTCCATCCAGTTTCCAGACTGTTGTGTGTAATTCTCTACCCACCATTTTATTGTGCGTTCTCTTTTTTTTATTGGATATTTTCTTTATTTACATTTCAAATGTTATCCCCTTTCCCGGTTTCCCTTCCTCCAGGACACACCCTATCACATCCTCCCTCCCCCTGCTTCTATGAGGGTGTTCCTCCACCAACTCCCCCACCCCCCCCCACCTCCCTGTCAGACCAAGGACCTCTCTTTCCATTGATGCAAGATAAGCCCATCCTCTGCTACATATGCATGGAACTCCTTGTTGATGACTTAGTCCCTGGGAGTTCTGGGGGGTCTGGTTGGTTGATATTGTTGTTCTTCCTATGAGCTGCAAACCCCTTCAACTCCTTCAGTCCCTTCTCTAACTCCTCAATTAAGGACCCCACGCTCAGTTCAGTGGTCAGCTGCTAACATCTGCCTCTGTATTTGTAAGGCTCTGACAGGGCCACTCAGGAGACAGCCATATCAGCCTCCTTTCAGCATGTACTTCTTGGCATCCACAAGTGTCTGGATTTGGTAACTGTATATGGGATGAATCTTCAGGTGGAAAAGTCTCTGGGTGACCTTTCCTTTAGTCTGCTCTACACTTTATCTCCATATTTGCTCCTGTGAGTATTTTGTTTGTAAGAAGGGCTGAAGCACCCACTTCGGTCTTTCTTCTTGTTGAACTTCATATGGTCTGTGATTGTGCATTCTCTACCATACTTTTCTTCTGCCTCTCACATACTCCCCTCTCAGTCCTTATACCTTTCTCTCCCAGCCTTATACTCACTTTTTACTTCTTGATTTCACCATCAATAGTTTTCACAGTTACTAAAATCTGTGAATCCTCAGTATTTCAGCTTTCTCTTCCCAGTGTGTTACCCTCCACATCAATTGGTTTTTTCTTTTTAGAGTTACACAATATAACACTTATCCCTGTCTTTGCTTACCTACTTTCTTCTTCCGACCTAATTTTAGTTACTAACATTAGTACGTGTCACACTACCCATGTTTCTTTTTTTTTTTTTTTTTTTTTTTTTGAGACAGGGTTTCTCTGTGTAGCCCTGGCTGTCCTGGAACTCACTTTGTAGACCAGGCTGGCCTCGAACTCAGAAATCCGCCTGCCTCTGCCTCCCGAGTGCTGGGATTAAAGGCGTGCGCCACCACGCCCGGCTCCCATGTTTCTTTATCCTCCAACATTTAGTAAAGCCACAAGGACCACAACCAGCTAACACAATGTTTAAATAGGCCAACTGGGTATAGAAAATCCCTCACTGAAACTCTCTTCCAAAGTTATTATGGATTTTAACTGTAAGTTGACAGTTAAAACTAACAATCAGGAGTAGTAACATAGCTTAGCTGCTAAAGGCAATTACTTCCAACCCTGAGACCCTGTGTTCCATACCAGAAACAACACACAAAGTCAAAACAAAGAAACCAACTCCCACAAGTTATCCACTGACCTGCAAACATTCACCGAGGACACGCACATCTTTTTGTATACACATAAATAAAATAACCAGCCCTGAGAAGAGCTGGTGAAGGGTAAAAACATGTTCAAAATATATTGTATGGAAAAGTTAAATAAAAATGGAGAAAAGCACATGCACGCAAGCACATCACTGAGAAAAATCTGAAAAAAGAACCTTTTTTTCTAACCAAAGAAGATATGAAGCCTTTCACGGGGTAGAAAGACAAACATGGCATATAAAAAGGACTGCTGATCAGGACAGTTTCAGATTTCTTAAAGGTGTGTGAGTGTGTGTGTGGGGGGGGGGATGTGGGGTGTGTGTGTGTGTGTGTGTGTGTGTGTGTGTGTGTGTGTGTGTGTGTAACAGGCTGACTTGGTACCCACATAGATGCAAGTACCAACGGGAGTCAGAAAATAGTATCAGATTCCCTAGAGATGGAGTTACAGGAATTTGTGAACTGCCCAATGTGTGTGTTGGGAACTAAACTCTGGTCATTGCAAGATCTGCAAACAGCCTCAACCACTGAGCCATACCTCCATCCCCCCAGTATCAGATTTATCAATGATACCATTAGAAGCTAAAATGGGCCAAAACTTTTAAAAATTCAGGGTACAGAAATTTCTTCTCTATTGTCTAAATACAATCAAGATACAAAGCATTATGAAAGAGAAAGTAGGAAAAATAACATTACCTTCAGGTATCCTTTCTCAAAAAATAAGAAAAAAGCCTCTAGGAGTCACCATTCAACAAAAAGATGAATAACAAAAAAAAAAAAAAAAAAAAAAAAAAGACACTGGATCACCCAAAGAAGGAAAGCATTAGAGAGGATGCTGAGGATCAAAATGGGGTAGAAATTGTTCAGGATACTTAAAATGGAGCAAAAAAAAAGTGTTAAGCAGAGCTGAGACACATGGACAGATGAACTGGGCTGCGGGCGTAACACAACACCTTTGTGTGAGCTGACCTTTGAAATATTATGTCTATTGACCTGAAAAATGGACTCTTAGGATTTCTACTGCTGCGATGAAACACCATGACCAAATAGCAAGTTGAAAATAAAAGGGTTTATTTGATTTATTCTTCCATTATTGACGGAAGTCAGGACAAGAACTCAAACAGGGCATAACCCTGGAGGCAGGAGCTAATGCAGAAGCCATGGAGGGTGCTACTTACTGACTTGCTTAACATGGCTTTCTTCAGCCTTCATTCTTACCAAACCCAGGAATACCAGGCCAGGGATGGCACCACCCACCACAGGCAGGTCCCTCCCCCCTTGATCACTAATTGAGAAAATGCCTTACAACTAGATCTCATGGAGGCATTTCCTCAACTGAGGCTCCTTCCTTTCTGATGACAAGTTGTACAGCCAGTACAGTCCCCATCACCCAAACTACTCTGAGATATCAGATCCAGTCCATTTTTGACACGATAACCTTTTAACATCACCTGTCATAATTTCTGGCTAACTACTGATATCATTCCCATCCAATAGCACTGCAATTACAAATACAGAACTGCCCAGGAAGAATAGCAGACACTACAAGGGAACTGCTTCTCAAGATTTTATCCCCTCACAGTCCACCCTCTGAACATCCCATACCTCCTCCTACCCAGCTCCACAAGCATGTCCCCACCCCACCCCAAATCTCCCTACTCCCTGAGGTCTCCAGTCTCTTGAGGGTTAGGTGCATTTTCTCTGACTGAACCCACCAGTCCTCTACTGTATATTTGCTGGGTGCCTCATACCAGCTGATGTATGCTGCCTAGTTGCCTACAGTGTCTAAGAGATCTCAGAGGTCCAGGTTGAGACTGCTGGTCCTCCTACAGGGTCATCCTCCTCTCAGCTTCTTTCAGCTTTTCCCTAATTCCACCACAGAGGTTACCAGCTTCTGTCCATTGGTTGGGTGTAAATATCTGCATCTGATTCTTTCAGCTGCTTGTTGAGTCTTTTGGAAAGCAGTCATGATAGGCCTCTTTTTGTGAGCACTCCATAGCCTCAGTAGGAGTCACAGACCCTGGGGTCTCCCCTTGAGCTGGATCCACTTTGGGCCTGTTGCTGGACCTCCTTTTCCTCAGGCTCTTCTCCATTTTTGTCCCTGCAGTTCTTTCAGACAGGAACAATTATGGGACAGAGGTTTTGACTGTGGGATGGCAACCCCATCCCTCACTCGATGCCCTGATTTTCTGCTGGAAGTGGGCTCTATAACTTCCCTCTTACCACTGTAGGGCATTTCATCTAAGGTCTCTCCCTTTGAGTCCTGAGAGTCTCTCACTTCCCAGGTCTCTGGTACATTCTTTCTGCTGGCCCTCAGGGCTTCAGTCCTTTTCCTCCACCTAATTATGATCCCCACTTTCCCACCCAGGATCCTCCCTTCCTCCCCCTTCCTGTGATTGCTTTCTTCTCCCTCCCAAGTGGGATTAAGGAGTCCTCACTTGGGCCCTTTGGCTTGTTATCCTTTTTGAGTTCTGTGGACTGTATCCTGGGTATTCTGTACCTTTTTTTTTCTTTGCCTAATATCCACTTATTAGTGAGTGCATACCATGCATGTCCTTTTAAGTATGAGTTACCTCACTCAGGATGATATTTTAGTTCTATCAATTTGCCTGCAAACCTCATGAGGTCCTTTTTCTTAATAGCTGAATAGTTTAACATTGTTTAAATGAACCACATTTTCTGTATCGATTCTTCTGTCGTGGGACATCTGGGTTGTTTCCAGCTTCTGGCTATCACAAACAAGGCTGTTATGAACATAGTGGAGCACATGCCCTGTGGCATGGTGGGGCATCTTTTGGGTATATGCCCAAGAGTGGTATAGCTATATCTTCATGTAGATCTATTTCCAATTTTCTGAGGAATATCCAGCTTGGTTTCCAGAGTGGTTGTACCAGTTTGCAATCCCACCAGCAATGGAGAAGTGTTCCTCTTTCTCAACATTCTCACCAACATGCACTGTTAACCTGAGGATTTGATCTTAGCTATTCTGATTTGTGTAAGGTGGAATCTTGGGGTCGTTTTGATTTGCATTTCTCTGATTACTAAGGACTTTGAACATTTGTTTAAATTCTTCTCAGCCATTCGAGATTCCTCTGTTGTAAATTCTCTGTTTAGTTCTATATCCCATTTTTTGATTGGGTGTTTGGGGTTTTTTTGGTGGTTAGCTTCTTGAGTTCTTCATATATTTTGGATATTAGCCCTCTATCAGATGTGGGGTTAGTGAAGATTTTTTCCTAGTCCGTAGGCTGCCAATTTGTTCTATTGACTATGTCCTTTGCCTTACAGAACCTTTCGAATTACATGAGGTCCCATTTATCAATTCTTGATCTTAGAGCATAAGCCATTGGAGTTCTGTTTAGGAAATTTCCCCCTGTGCCAATATTTGCAGGTAATATGACTCTATACAAAAGTCTTAAGCTGATAAACACTTTCCACAAAGTTGGCAGGATAGGCAATTAGCCCACAAAAAGTCAGTAGCCTTCCTATACACCAATGAAAAACTGAAAAAAAAAAATCAATGAAATGATCTTATTCATAATGGCCTCAAAAACTAAGTGCTTTCAAATAAATCTAGGCAAGGAAAACACTAGAAGATGGAAATACCTCCATGCTCATGGACTGGAAGACTCAATACTGTGAAAATGGCAGTCCAACTAAAAGAAATCCAGAGTCAATGCAATCCCCTTCAAATTCCAATTACATTCCTCTCAGAAGTATTTTTTAAATCTTGAAATGTGCATGGAAGCATAAGAGACCCCAGACAGCCAAATCAATCCTTAACAAAAAGAAACACTGAGGGAGGTGTCAATATAGGCGATATCAAGTTATACTACAGAGCGATATCAAATGTACACATATTACACAATGTACAATATTACACATTGGAGAAAAGAAGCATGTTTAACAAAGCCTGCTGAGAAACTGGATATTCGTATGTAGAGGAATGAAACTAAATCCTTATTCATTACCCTGCTTAAAAACATTTCTAAATGAATTGGGGACCACAACATAAGAACTGAAACTCTGACGCTGTTAGAGGAGTACACATAGATACAGGTAAGGTCTTTCACCAATTGTTCAAGAAATGAGGTCAGTAATCAACAAATGGAACTTCATGAAATCAAAAAGCTTCTGCGGAGAAAAGGGAAGTGTCAATTGAGTGAAGAAATGGGTTCAAATAGGATCAAACTTTTGACAGCAAAACATCTGCCAGTGGATTATTACCTAGAAAATATGAGGAACAAGCAATCCAATCAAAAAAGAAGCAGGCTAGGAAACTAAACTAAGTTCTCAAAAGACATACAAGTGGCTAGCAAACATTTTAAACAGCTTAAAGTCATTGTTGCTCAACATTATGAACTAACCAGTACCCCGGAGCTCTTGACTCTAGCTGCATATGTATCAAAAGATGGCCTAGTCGGCCATCACTGGAAAGAGAGGCCCATTGGACTTGCAAACTTTATATGCCCCAGTACAAGGGAACGCCAGGGCCAAAAAGTGGGAGTGGGTGGGTAGGGGATGGGGGGGGGGGGCAGGGTATGGGGGACTTTTGGGATAGCATTGGAAATGTAAATGAGGAAAATACCTAATAAAAAATATTTTTAAAAAATCATTGTTCCTTAAGGGAATACAAATTAAACTAATTTCAGTTTCCGTCTCAGCCAAGTCACATTGGCCACCATCAAGAAAATAAATGAAAGTTCAGGCATGGTGACACAAGCCTTTAATCCTAGTACATAGGAAGCAGAGGCAGACAGATCTCTGGGAGTTCAAAGTCAGCCTGGTCTACATTAGAGTTTAAGACCAGTCAGTGCTACATTGAGCCCCTGTTTCAACAAAAAAAAAAAAAAAAAAAGAAAGAAAAGAAAAGAAATAGAGAACACAAATGGCAACAAGTGCTGGTGTGGAAGCGAGGACACAACAGCCTTTCTCTGCTGTTGGGCTGTTGGTGAGGGGTGGAAATTGGTGCATCCATTATGGAAATCAGTGTGTATCTTTCTCAAAAAGCTAAAACTGGGACTACCATATGATCCATGTCTATCACTCCTAGGCATATGCCCAGAAGACTCTGTGTCCTCTCTAGAGATACATTCATGTACATTCATGCTAACTGCTGTTCTGCGAGTCTGTCTGCTTCAACATAGCTCAGACCCTGTGCATGTTGTCAGAACATTAGTGAGTTCATATGTGTACCTGCCCTGCTGTGTCCAGAAAACATTTCGTTATTAGAGTCACCCACTGCCTGTCTTTTACAAGTTTTCTGCCTCCTCTTCCAGTGTTCAGCCTTAGATATTACTGCAAGTTTGTAGGTTCAGTTTCTAAACCCTAAGTGAAGCTTCACAATTGTCTGTTACCCCCATTTTCAGAGATCTTATGCCCTCCTCTGTTACAGCTCTGAGGAGAAAGGTGTCTTGGCACTCAAAACCCAAGGAATACCAAGAAGTCACACTGCATAACAAACTTCACAGAAGAGATTTATTGAAAAAAAAAAAAAAACCAAAAAAAAACAAAACAAAACCACAGGAGAGTGACTGCTTCTGATCCAGAAAGAAGCAGCAAAGAACTAAGCAGGAGGCAAAATTTATATAGGGTGGGGTTGGGGGGGGACAGGGGGCGGTCCAGGGTAGCCTAGGATTAGTGGGATTTTATGGCCTGATCTTGCAGGCAAGCTCAGGGATTGGTGGGATTCTGTGACCTGATTATGGGAAAAAGTCAGGGCTTGATGAGATTTTTGTAGCTTGGGCTTTTTTTCTCTGTTCGATGGAGTTTGGCCATCTGTCTCAGCAGCTGAAAATGCCCTTTAGGGCCCTTAGAGAAGTCTGGGAGATGGGACTTGGCCATTCACAGCTCAAGGGATTTACACATCTGGCCCCTTGGGCATCAAGCACACATATATACATGCAGGCACTTAAACATGTAAAATAAAAATAAATAAATCTAAAACAATGAACAACCCAGCAAGACATAACTGATGATGCAATCCTGGCACAAATATTATTAGAGTAATCAAACACTTTCTGGTAGGATTTAAGGCCTATTCCCCAAGACAGAACCCATACCTGGCACTGTAATCAGGGCCAAGACCTTCTGCCTAGATCTGCTATAGGCCATAGGAAAGAACCTACTAAAAGTCAGGCACAAGAAGTATTTGCCCCAAGCTCTGAGGAAGACTGTTTGTTAGTCACATGAAACTGAAAGAGAGGTAACTAGCCATGTGGCACAACTTAAACTAGTTTAAATGGGAGAATTAAGTTACAAGCTAGTAGGGGAATGAGCCAAAGCTATTGGCCTAGGCATTTATTCATATCTAAGAAGTCTCAAGAGTGACTTCAGGGAATTTGGGTATGGGTAGAAAAGCCTGTACTCACAAGTATTAACTAACTCCTAGTAGCTTTTTGTTATACTCATAGATTATTGTATCTCTCAACCTTTGTCTTGAAAGCTTCTTTCTTCAGTAAATATCAATTAACACAGAGACATACTTCTGGTCAAAGAGACTGGGGAGGGACCAGTGATAAATGGGACATCTACATCACATCCCTCCTCCCAGGACTCAGGGATCATGTTGGAAAAGGGAGTAGACAGATTTTAAGAGCCAGAGGGGGGTGAGTAGCTATAATGAAAAGTGTTTGCCAGACTATGAACTAACAGCAGTTGTGACAACATATGTGAGACCTGGACAAGATCAAGGCAGACAAAACCCAGTATGGATTAAGGAGAGAGCCATGAAGTCCCACTCCTAGCTAAGAAGCTATAGGCAATTGACAGCTCTGGGAAAGAGAAAGTCAGTTTCTTCAGAGATTTGGGACACAAGAGGCTACACCTGTATTTTTTAATTTCTTTACAAAGGAGTAGATTTCCAGAAGGGTTTTTCATAAATTTTATCCTGTGTACCCTATCCCATCACCCCATGAGTACTCCCTCTACCTCTTCTCATGGGCCTTTTCTAGCTTCCTGTCTTCAAATTAAACACACAGATCTATAAACTTGAAAGTAGGATCCACATATGAGAGAAACATATAATAAATGGTCCTAAACCCATGCACACACAGACATTAAGAAGACTCGATAGGTTTTCAAAAACAAAAATACAAAACAAGCAAACAAACAAAAAATAAAACAAAGCACATGAAGTTGGGAGGGATAGAAAGGCAGATTTAAACTTTTTGTTTCTTTGGTTTTGAGACAGACTATGTAGCCCTGGCTGGTTTAGAACTGTCTCTGTTAACCAGGCTGGCCTCAAATTCATAAAAAGCTAACTCTGTCTTCCAGGTGCTAGGATTAATTATATGTGCCACCACACCTAGCCTTTTAATAGCTAATTTTAAAGGTGGTGCATACCTTTAATCCTAGCACTTGGGAGTTAGAGGCAGGCAGTTCAAGAACAACCTGATCTACAGAGTGAGTTCCAGGACAGCCAGGGCTACACAGAGAAATCCTGTCTCCAACAACAAAACAAAACAAAAAGTTAACTTTACTATAAAATTAACCACAAAGTTCTAATGCTTAGATAAAACTTTGAATTAAAAGGAAAAAAAAATCAAAGGGCCCAGAAAAGTGTCACGTAACCCCAGCAGTTGGAAGATGGAAGCAAGAGTAGCTGGAAGGCAAGTTCCTGCTTCAGAAAACAAACCAAGGATGCCACACAGTGGTGCAAGACTGGAAGACCAGCAGGCTGAAGCAGGCCTGCACAGATGCTTGAGTAGCCTTGTGTTCTAGACAGTGCGCTCTAGGCACTGATGGACTACACAGTGAGACCTGTATCCCAAATCGTACAAGGTAGCATCTCAAGTGTCTCCTGCTGTGCAGCCTCCGCAATGTTTTTATACATACTGCCACTTTGAAGATGTTAGCAACCAATAGCTTTGCACACATAGGGAGCATCAAAAGGGATTTATAATATTACAATAGACCATTTTATTAAAGATTTGACTAGTCATTAAAGTTTATTTGTGACCCCAAATTAACAGATCTTTTACAATCATTTTGAAACATACACAGCATAATGCACGAGAAAACTGAACCACCAGTGTACACACTCGTATCTGAAATCAAACAAGGTAATCTTCATCTTTCTTGTTATACCGGAAATAAGTATCCATTTGGCAATATATTCCCCCCCCCTTTTTTTTTTTGCTTTGTATTGTTGATTTCACTGATTAAAAAAAAAACAAATATACTGGCAAAATGGTATCTAATATTGCTGACCACATGAAGGATATGATATGATTTAAGGAGAAAATGCACATTAGCTGAGCTTAAATCAGGTATGAGTTAGTGTTGTTATGGATTCAAAACTGATGAACTAACAGTATTATTACAATAATACTGTGCCTTCAAACAGAAACATTTATAAAACAAAGTTACCTATTAATATGCTGATAAAGTATGTGAGTGGTCTTGAAAGATCCTAACTGTGTTTGCCCTAGGAGTTCATAATTCAGTATATACCACTAAATGAGCCATGGGCCCTATATAGCATGACTACCAGTAGAGCTGAGATAAGCTTTAGGAAGTGTACAAATAAAACTGAATGTATTATTAAAATTTGACTTGGGGAACAAGAGTTTAGCTCTAACCACCCACACCAATGGCTTACAACAGCCTGTACCTCTAGCTCCAGGGAACTCACAGGCGTGGTATCTCATGCCTGAATTCTTAGCACCTGAGAGGCTAGGGCAGAAGGACTGCCATGAGTTCAAGGTCAGCCTGATCTGCAGTGAATTCCATTCCAGCCTGGGATACAAAGGGAAACCCTGTCACTAAAGCACACCAAAAAACACATAAACATCTCACTACCAGAAAAAGAAACAAAAGGAGTAATTAACACATTTGTTTTAAAATTCATTTTGATGAATACATGATGAAGGACAGTCAGTAAAATTATGAGGTTAGGAAAGGATAATTAGGCTAAGAGGTCACACAATACACTATATCAATAACAGACAAGTGAGACCAGGACTTTAATCCCAGCGCTCAGGAGGCAGAGGCAGGATGCTCTCTGAGATTGAAGCCGGCCTGGTCTACAGAGTGAGGTCCAGGACAGCCAGCCATGCCTACACGAAGAAACCCTGTCTCGAAAACAAACAAACAAACAAAGCAGACAAGTGAATACATAAATAAATAGGGTAGCAAGTATAATAAGAAAATTAAATATTACACAATGAAATTTCAGTTGACTGAGAAATGTTAAATTATTGAAGATATAGTTGGGAAAACTGATTATACACATAGGAAAAAAGGGACTGTGCCTGTTCTTATTAATTTATTAAATTCTACATTGATTCAAGAACTAAATATCAATACAATTTAAATAGTTAAGGTGCTAGAAAAATGAAAGAAAATGTTTACACTTTTATTTGAGGAAAGCTTTTATTTTTCAAAAACAAAAAGAAAAAAATAAAGAAGATTAAAAGATTGAAATTCAAGCAGCCATAAAGGGAATAGTTCATAGTTGCAATACATACCTTGGTAGATAGAGATAGTGTGGTACAGTAAAAGATACTGGGAATAAAAGTAGAAGATAGAGGATATAGTCACAGATAAAAGCATTCTTAAGAATAAACATAAATGATTTCTACAATAAAACTTAAGAGATCAGTGAGAAGAAACAGTGGGAAATTAACACTTAATGTAAAAATTTCTGGTAATGTAACAAAAACATCTTGAGCAATTTACTCTCTAATCAAAAAGATGAATATTATAACATTATTTTACCTCACCAGTTTGGAACATTTAAAAGGTTTGGAACATTTAAAAGGTTGACAAGGTTATGGTTAAAGGAACACTTTCATATCATTTGGAATGACAATCAATAACCATTTATGAAAACCTAGCAGTTTCTATAAAACTTTAAAATACTAATATTCACCCATTAAGTTTTCCTGTATACAGAATTTAATTCACTCTCAGTAAAAGCTCCACAGCCAGGTGTGGTGGCACACATCTTTAATTCTGCACTTGGGATCCTGAGTCAGATAAATCTCTGTGAGGTCAAGTCCAGCCAGGGATACAGAGGAGACCCTATCTCAAAAAGAAGCAAACAAAAGCCAAAACAAATCATTTTACAAGTCTGCTAAGGCATAGGAATAAATTTGCCCATTGTGGAGGGCCTGGGGAGAGGGCTAAGTTGGTGACGTGTTTGCTTTATAAACATGAAGACCTTAGTTTAGTAACTAGAAGCCACGTTAAGTTGAATGTGCTACCATGTACTTGTAATCCCAACACCAGATTGCAAGTGGAGGGAGGAAAATCCTTGGGGATCATTCACAAGCCAGCTAAGCCTCCCTGGAAAGTTCCAAGCCAGGGCATTGAGAGATCTTGTCTCAAAAAAATAAAATAAAATAAAATAAAATAAAATAAATAAATAAATAAACCCCCAAAAACTCAAGGACAGCACCTGACTAATGACACCTCAGGTTGTCCTCTGTTCCCAACACCCTCTTATATATACATGAAGACACGCATGCACAAACACAACACAACACAACACAACACACGCACACATAAATACATTGCAGGAATTTTTGTCCTGCTTTGCATATTTTAAAATCAATTTTCCTAAAAAAACATACCTGTAAAAAATTAAATGATACATATAATTTATACAATTATATACTTGGGGAATCCCATTAAAGAGGAGGAGGAAGAATTGAAGGAGCTAGAGAAATCAAGGACACCACAAAAAAAAAAAAAAAAAAACCTCCTACAGAATCAACTGACCTGGGCCCATTGGGACCCACAGAGGCTGAACCACCAACCAGAGAGCATGCATGGAATGGACCTAGGCCCGCTGCATATGTAACAGTTGAGTAGCTCAGGCTTCACGTGGGACTCCTAAAAAGAGTGGGTCTGTATCTGACTCTGTTGCCTGCCTTTGGATCCCTTTCTCCTAACTGGGCTGCCTTGCCTAGCCACAATAGGTGAAGTTGCACCTTGTCCTTCTATAAGGTGATATGCCAAGGTTAGTTGACATCCATGGGAGTACTCCTGTTTTCAGAGGAGAAAGAACAGAAGAGAGGATGTGGAGATAGAGGAGGTCAGAGGGAAGAACTGGGAGCAGAGGAGTGGGGGAGGTGGGTCAGGGATTTAGTGTAAATTTAAAAATAGATAAATATTCTATGCTGCAAGGAAAAAAGAAAGGAAAGAAAGGAGAATGAAAAGGTAGAAAGGGATAGGAAAGAATGAAGGAAAGAAAGAAAAGTGTGAGGTAGGATAATGGGATATTCCAGTCCAACAGAATACAAGAAGCTCCTTTAAACAGGCTCAAGAAGTGGTCCTACTACTATTAGTTTACTAAATCGACATAGTATCACATTACTCTCTAATTTCGTATGTCTATGCCCATACATTAGTGCAGCTCTCAGAACTATGATACTCACAACTGATCAAATAAAGAGAGTGTCAGTGGAGAACAGTTAGTGTCCTCAGTCACAAGTGGGGCATTTTTAGTATACACACACATAGAGACACACAAAGAGAAGGTGGGGAGTGCATTATGTACACACACACACACACACACACACACACAGAGGCATGGTCTCAGGAACCACCACAGAAGTGGGGTCATGGAAAGACTGTAAGAGTGGGAAGTCAGGGAAAGCCAGAGCAAAACTATCTTCTGGACATGAAAGCACTCAAGAGTTCATAGCAGATGTGGGTGCCTGCACAAGAGCAAGACATTCTATCATGAAGTGGGGAAGACCTCCAGAGCATGCATACTTAGCTGACAAGTTGCTGACAGTTCATGGCTTCTGGGGGAGGGGAATCAGGTGTTTTGGTTTTTTTAAGGGTGTGGCCCCGACTATATTGACTATGCACCAGTGCCACTCAGTAAGTGTGAGGCAGCATGTAGTGGCTATTCCTGGTTGTCAACTTGACTATATCTGGAATGAACTACAATGTAGAATTGGAAGGCTCACCAGTGATCCTAATCTGGAGGCTGGGAGATAGAAGTTTCTGACCTGGATCTTGGTATGGAGATCTTGAGGCATAGTGGCTATGGATTCCAGAAGATTAAGACAAGGAAGCGCTCTGAGTTCAAGGTCATCTGGGATTAAAGGTGTGGTGGCACACACCTTTAATCTGGGCTACACATTCTGCTGGAGACCTACATAAGAACATTGGAAGAAGGAAGACCCTCCCCTCTCCCTCTCTCCTTTTCTCCCCTCTCTCCCCTCTCTCCCTCTCTCCCCCCTCTCCCCTCTCTCCCCTCACCCCTCTCTCCCCTCTCCCCTCTCCACCCTCCCCACCCTCTCCTATCCCCCTCCCTCTCTCTCCTTCGTCTGCTTGCCATGTAGAACTGAGCAACTGCTAGATCCTTGGACTTCCATTCACACCTGCTGCTGACCATTGTTGGGAGTTGGACTGCAGACTGTAAGTCATCAATAAATTCCTTTACTATATAGAGACTACCCATAAGTTCTGTGATTCTAGAAAACCCTGACTAATACACAGCACAATTTGTATTCACAAGGTTATAAGAGAAAGGGAAGATGAGGAGGGAGAAGAAGGGAGGGAAGAGGTAGGGAAAGGAAGGACAGCAAGAAGATGGGAGGAGAAGAGGAAGAAAGGAAGGAGAAAATGAGAGGGGAGGAGAGACATACAAGAGACGGAGGAAGAGAAAGACCAAAAAAAGCTGGGAGGGGTTGGAGATAGAAGATCAATCTGAAAAAAGTTAAGGAGCAAATATGTAACAACAATTAATAAAAAAAGTTATAAATTAGAAAGAAAACAAGGAGGGCTATATGGGAGGGCTTGGATGGAGAAGATAGAAGGGGGCATAATAGAAGGACATCATAATTTCAAAAATAAAATAATTTAAAATACGTTATATGAAACTCTCAAAAATATTATATCCTAAAGAATATTAAGTCCTTATTTCACATAGCATTGCACATGTGTAGCTCAGAAGAATATACAAAGGAAAGGGACTGCATTGAAGAAGTGTGGGGACCGATGTATGTGAGATAGAGGGCTTTGTTATTTGGTTCAGTGGCTAACTCTGAAGAGCAAGAGAGATGTGTAGAGATACTTTGTGTATAAAGGGTTATGGATCTCCCCAGAGTCTTCAAATGATAAAGGTAAAAATTAACATTTCACAAGGCCTTTAGAGTTTGGGGGAATGGGGAAGCAGCAAGGAGCTTGTTTCTAAGGAAGAAGATTGGTATTGAGGTAGCCTAACCATGTTCACATGGCAAATGCCTTAGAACTTTTAATAGATATTATCAAATTACCTACCAGAAAGATTACATTTATACATGCTTGCACCAGCAGTGTACAGAGAGAGTGTTTTTTAAAAAAAAAAAGCCAGGTGTAGTGGTGTACACCTTTAATCCCAGCACTCGGGAGGCAGAGGCAGGCGGATTTCTGAGTTCGAGGCCAGCCTGGTCTACAAAGTGAGTTCCAGGACAGCCAGGGCTATACAGAGAAACCCTGTCTGAAACCGACCCCCCCCCTAAAAAAAAAAAACAAAGATAGTGTTTTCAATCATCTAACATAATACTAAATAACATTTTAATTTGGGGGGGCTGTTTTTATTTGTTATAAAATGGACAGTTAAAATGTTACTGTCTGAATACTATTGTTATTAGTTTATACATGGAATATTTTCATATCTTTTTTATAAATTCCTCTTGGCTGTTTTCTCATATTTCAAAAAGCACCTTGATCTTTATTTATTGGTTTATATAAATTTGGGTAGAAAACTATTAACCTTTAGCTAGTCATGGTGATGTGTGCCTTTAACTCCAGCACTGAGGAGGCAGAGGCAGACCTGTAAATCTGAGACCAGACTACAAATGGAAAGTTCTAAGCTACCCAAGGCTCCACAGTAAGATCCTGTTTCAAAAACACTAATAACAACCTTTTAAACCAGACATTATTTAATAGAAGTACATAATGCAAAGGTGTAGTTTCCGCAGACCCAGACTATACCATTTATAATTTGTTTGCCCATTTAAAACTCTTCTGTTTCCTAGAAGAACTAACTGATGGTTTTCCTATTAAAACATCAAGTAGTTGCTTCTTGGATAAAAGTTCAGTATTTCTCTTGCTTATGTAATTTTTACATTTTATGCAAAAAGGTTGTATTTGCTTGTTTTCTGCTGCTATAACAGAAAACTATAGACTGGGTGATTTATTTAAAAGGAGATTTATTTCTCATAATTTAAGAGCTAGGACTTCCAAGAGTGCACACTGCCTCCATGTAGTCTTTGTGTTCCACTCCCCCATGGCAGAAAACAAAAGGACAAAGGGCAAGAGTAACAGAGATGACAAAGGTGAGCTTGCTTTTATATCAAACCACTCTAGCAATAGCTAACTTAGAATCATGCTAACCCATCATGAGGGCTGAGTCCTCAACCCAAACATCTTTTAAAAGCCAACACAATTATAGTTGTAATAAACTTTTACTTGTGTTTTGGAGGGGGCACTCAAATGATAGAATCACATGTGTATCATTTTATAATAGGAAGACTACAAAGATATAGATTCCAATGACATTCCAATGTCATCTGCTCATTTAAAGTAATCTTCTAGTGTTGGTTTCTTGAAAACATGATTCATACTTCTAATTCAGACTCCAGCCCAGGCTGCAGCAGCCCAGCCCTCTCACCCTAAGAAACTGTGAACCTCTGCTAATAGACTTGCATGTTCTCACCCGAAAAACTGAGTTTACAAACGTTGGTAATGGCCATGAATATGCTCTGGCCTCTCTCTGCCTCTTGCTAGGGAGCCAGAGAGCCTGGCTGCAGGCTTGTACTGTAAAGTCCCATACTTCCTCAGAGACCTATAAGAAGAGACACCCACTCCTGCCTCATGAGTCTGATTCTGTTACAGAGTACCCCTCATGTTTTCTGTCTCTAAGCTCTCTCCAGAGCCATGCTGATATCTATCTATTCATGGCATTTATAGTCCTTTCTATTAAACTTCTTACCCTCAACAAGTCCATCTCAGTGTTCCTTCAAACCTCGCGTCTAGTCCTTTCAACTCTTACTTCTTCATATAGAACTATTTCTGTAATGATTTTTATTAATTTCACTGGAGACTTCTGTTGGTGTAGCCATATTAATCTGGAAAGAAGTAAATAAGTATAACATGTTTCCCTTGTGCTTAATCACATGCTTGAGATTAATCAAATGAAAAGGGAGAATGAGAAAGATGGTTCAGTGGTTAGGAGTACTGGCTGCTCTTCCACAGAACCAGGATTCAATTCCCAGCACCCACATGGCAGATCACAACTGTCTATAACTCCAGTTCCAGGGGGTCCAACACTCTCACATAGACATACATGCAGGCAAAACCACATAAAATAAGTAAATCTCAGAAAAGAAAAAAGTGGGGAATAAATATTAACAAAGCAATGTTTTTTAAAAGTTCCTTTAAATCTGTCTTGCTTTGTCAGTGGAAATATTATTAAAGTGATTTACTGTGTTGGAAGCAGATTCACTCCTTCCTATTAAGGAATGACCTAATCTCATATTCATTCACTTCTCAGTAGCCTACTGTCCTTAACATGACAGCTAACAGGCAGCACTCCAAGGAAAACAGTATGAAAACCATCAGGAAGTATGAAGTTAAAGATTATGCTTTCCCAAGAGGAATTATGCCCTAAGTATTCTCCATGTATAGTAATTGCTTACTATGTTCTCTTAAACAATTTTTCTCTATAATTAACTTTTAATCTATATATACATTTCTGAAAGTAAACTTGAGATTTCTTCTTCTTCTTTCTTCTTCTTCTTTCTTCTTCTTTCTTCCTCCTCCTCCTCCTCCTCCTCCTCCTCCTCCTCCTCCTCTTCTTCTTCTTCTTCTTCTTCTTCTTCTTCTTCTTCTTCTTCTTCTTCTTCTTCTTCTTTTCTGAGACAGGGTTTCTCTGTATAGCCCTGGCTGTCCTGGAACTCACTCTGTAGACCAGGCTGGCCTCAAACTCAGAAATCCACCTGCCTCTGCCTCCCAAGTGCTGGGATCAAAGGCGTGCCCCACCATGCCCGGCTAAACATGAGATTTCTATAGCAGATATCAGTTCTGATGAGTAACATCAAGAAATGTACCATATCCCCGCACCTAATACCTCACAGCTAACAAACACAAAACAAATAAATGGTTAGACCTATTCTTTACAGGGGTTGAACTATAAGAAAAGGCCCCCAAAATTATGAATCTAGGAGTTTGTGCAGGATGACAACCCAGCTTCTACCTTCCTCTGATAAATGGGAGCATTTAAATACTCTTTGGGGGGGGGTGAATCCTACACCATGGGATATAAATCGCCTTTCCAGGGGGACAGAAGCTGAGTTTGCAGTCCTGGGAATGCATCCAAGCCTCTTGGTTTATATCCCTTTAAATATAAACTCATACTTCTACCTAATCAATCATTGTTTAACTTCCAAGGCTTGTCCTTTAACCCAGTTTCCATTTAGAAAGCCCTAACAACACAGAAACATGAAAATATTTACTTCTTGCAGACAGTAAAACTAAACAAAGTATCAATGCATGAAGCACTATTACTGCCATTAACCTAAACTGGGGATGTTCTGGAAAATCCTCAAAGAAATCTCAGAGTTGCTTTGCAGGATGGCAAAGTAAGAAGACAAGGTGAGCAGAATTCTGGGTCCCCAATCTCCATTTTAAACATTATTCTTCTGCTTTTATATATTGGGCTCTCAAGTAGACTTTTGTTGCTGTTTGCTTTGGAGATATGGCAATATGAAAGAAATGAAATTGCTATCCACTGACTGTAAACACACACACTCACATACACACACACAGACACACAGACACACCATACAAATACCCCTTAGGTAACCTAAATAAACATTACAACCTTATAGAAACAAGCCAACCCTACTCACATTCATACTTGTTTCTTTATCTTGTTGCTCTCATTTGCTTTAATCTCTACACTCCAAAATACATTATCACCACAGAGTTCTCAAGGACACAGAAAACTGCAGCACTGCTCATGTCTATGTACATCATGATAACTATAGAGCACACGTAAGCACTGGCAGCATCTACTCTGAGAGCACTGTAGTGTGCATACTCCTGTCTTCTAAAGCTGGTCATCCCCACACTGTGCTGCCATCCTTGTGCAGGAACCATGTCTATTTGCTAACAGAAATAGAATATTCCCTTTTCCCTCCAAGAGAACGCTACTATATATTCACAGCCATTATTACAGTTCTTTAATTTTTATAGCTCCAGGAAGCACAACTAAATTTTTCTTTCCTCTCATGCTTTCACTAAAGTCACTATATAAAATTTCAATATAGGGTTCTTGGGCCCACCATCTCAGCCAGTCAGATTGCAAATTCCAGCCTAAAGTTTAGGAATATCCTAGATATAGCTATGATTCACAAGCTAAGAGTGTATTTATAATCTGTAAATCCAAAAGAAGCTACACAGTAATTTTTGTTTTTGAGACAGAATCCCTCTCTTATACAGCTCTAGCCATCCTGGAACTCAGTTTGAAGATGAGGCTAGCCTTACACTCACAAAGATGCATTTGTCTCTACCTCCCAAATACTAGGATTAAAAGCATGTGTCACCATGCCTGCCCACTTTCAAAATTTTTATGCTTTTTTAATTTCGTTTTTCAAATGATTGTATTTCTAAGGAAAAAATACATAAAATTTAGAAGCCTGAATTCTGATCTTCCAGGTGAGTCTAAAAAATTTTTTTAATTATTGTTGCCAAATTTCTCATTTGAAAGAAAAAAGTCTCTAAAGGGATTAACATTGGTTTTGAGTTTCACATAATTATTAAAGATTCAGTTTGGGACAATCATTGTCTACACGTTCAAATGCGCTGGGAAGTACACTGGCTTAATCTACCTGGCAAAATTTCCCCCTGTATTTCTTCTTCTCCCAGGTTTTTAGTGTATTGTGTGGATAGATTCCAGGAGTGCACTGACGCTCAACAGTAAAGAGCCCATTCTGCATGCACAGGCCCTGGATTCAGTTCCATTCTAGAAGCAGAATTCAAGGGAGAAGATAATTTATATAGAGCAAGCTGAGACCCAATCCTGCATTATTTTCTGCCAGTTATAAAAATAATAATAAACATAATTTTGGTGCCTATCACCCCACTTCTCAGCTCCCTTCATAAGGCAGATTATTGACTCACTGACATGTATGTGTGAATAAATATACATTCATAAGTATGACTGCCCAACTGCTAGATACTAAGCTAGACAAAGAAAAGATAAAACAGAAATTATGGCCAGTAAAGAACAATATAAATGTTAGATAAGGTGTAGTATGCAGGCTCTAATATATCACTACATCCTGATGGTGACATTATCCTTCTATGATTATACAATTTGTCTTCAGAAATAAGAAATGTGGTCGAGCCTGGGTTATGTATTAAAACCTTGTCTCAAAAAACAAACAAACAAAAAACAAAAACAACAAAATGAAGCAAAACAAAAAAAAAGTCGAACTGAATTATTCAAGAATATAGCAGGGGCATGAAAAAAATTAAACAACCTCATCCCCCCCCCCCAAATAAGCCCTTGTGTTTATGTCTCCATTAATAAAGAATAAAGCTGAGAAGATACTCTTCAGTTATGTCACTGAACATGTCAGAGACTGAAGGCCAAAATGCTTCAGAAAGATGCTATGGATGAATGAAAACCTTAGGCCAGGTGCTGAAGAGATAACTCAGTGGGTAAGAGCACTTACTGCTCTTTCAAGAGGATTTGGTTCAGCTCCCAGCACTCACAAGGTGGCACACCACCACAATTTTCTCCAGCTCCAGGAAATCTGATTCTTTTTTGATCTCCAAAGGCATCAGGCACGTTAAGTGGTGCATGTGCACACACGCAAACAATACATTCATACACACAAAAAAAGTTAACCCCCTCACATATCCACGCTCTAATGTAATGAGTCCTAAAATTCCAAGTTGATTTCAGTATCTGAAGGAGTTAGAGAAAGGCCACAAAGCTCTTCTACAGGAATATCTGAGACAGGTATCTTATGCAGAAGATAGCATTTTTAAATTATCCCGTTTCTTAATAATTACAAGATTTTTAAGTTTGGGGTATATTTTCGTGGGTTTTTTTTTTTTCCTTTAAATTTCTGTTTCTACTTCCTAACCTCGTCAACTTCCATTTTACAAGAACATAAACGCTGGGCTCAAGTCCAGCACTAATCACTACAGGCTCGCTTAAGTTTTCAAGGCAGCAGTATGCTTTCTAAAACTCAGCTTTTGGCGGAAGGTGCTGTTTCCTAAGTTAGCAAACCTTGGGGGATTAGAAGCCAGGGGTGGAGAAGAGAAGCAGGGCACGACCATGGCCGTGAGCCCTGCGACAGGAGCCCCCGAGGCGCGAGCGCTCCCCTCAGGGAGCCTGAGCGCTCGGTGTCAGTAGGTACCTGACTGCGGGCGGCCGGTCCACAGCCCCCTCCCGCCGGCCAGGCCTCGGCCGGGTCTCCGAAAAGCCACCGCCCTGGCCAGCATCCACAGCATCGCCCCTCAACCCCAGCGAGAGCGCCCCGAGACCTCCCTCCTTGACCTTAGGCCCCTCAGCCTGCCCGGCCCCCTCAGCCCCGCCCCCTCAGCCAGCCAGGCCCCGCCGCCAGCCCCGCCCCTCCGCAAAGACCCTCCCTCTGGTCGCTCATTCCCGCCCACCACGCCCTCCGCTTCTGCCCAGGCCTCCGCCTCAGTCTCACTCGGCCCCGCCCCCTTGGACGATCCTGTTCAACTGAGTCTGCTCGCTTCACACCCTTCGGTCCCGCCCTCTTGGCTCATGGCCCCGCCCCCGAATCCGGCTGACGCTTCACTCCTTGCTTCCCGGAAGCCTCCAGAACGGATGGCCCTACCCCTCTGATCCGCCCTCTTCGGAACCCGTCGCCCCTCTCCCACCCTCACAGCCAATAAGGAAGGCCTGATGACCGGTTTCCTCTCTTCCGCTTCCGTCTTCGTGTACTGGGGGGTCTCAGGGAAGACCTTTGATGACTGTGCTCGTACTGCGGCCAGAGATTTAGTTTCCCCTTTACAGGCTTTCCTCCTTTCAGACACGCCCACCATTCTTCCATTGAGTGACCTGTTTACCTGCCCTCTTGCAGAAACTTGGTGAGGTAGGAACCTTTGTGCAGCCGGAACTAAGGTGCGGTAGCCCGCTGGGAGCCGGAAGGCTGTATAAATAGAGGAATACTAGTTTCCTTCTGGCGGTTGATCGCTGAGGTTCCGGTGAGGCGTTCGGCGTGTGAGCTCTGCGGCTTCGTTTCCTGATATGCATCGACCGAATTTTCGACCCCCAACTCCTCCGTACCCCAGCCCGGGGATAGGAGGTTGGGGTGGCGGAAATAACTTCCGGGGTGCCCTGGGCGGTGGGCCGCGGCCGCCCTCCCCGCGGGACGGGTACGGGAGTCCGCACCACACTCCGCCCTGCGGGCCCCGGGCTAGGCCGTACGGGAGCAGCCAGTCTCCGCGGCACGGCGGCAACTTCTCGGGGGCCCGCTTCGGGTCTCCGTCCCCGGGCGGCTACCCAGGCTCCTACTCCAGGTCCCCCGCGGGGTCCCAGCATCAGTTCGGCTACTCCCCAGGGCAGCAGCAGACCTACCCCCAGGTAAAGACAATAGCTAGCGTTTGCCGAACTCTTCCTGTGATGGCAGGCGTGATACGAAACATTCCCTTTCCTTGGATTATTTAATCCTCCGGTAATACGTTGGCCCAGTTTTGCAGATGAGTAACCTGAGGCGTAAAGAAATTATCTAAGACTACCATAAGTGGCGGAGCTCTAGTTCTCTGTCCTCAGAAATTGTGCTCTTCGCCAGCATACCACATTCGTATACAAACTTAGTTAATCCTCCATTTCTTCTCCCACCCACCCCCAGAGGGTTTTATTTGGTTTTGTTTTTTTGTCATTTATTTCAGTGAATTGTCCTGGATTCCTAGGGGAAGGACAGTAAATGATTCCCTATTGTGTAATATGGCACCTCTAGACTGTACTCTACTGCCATTTTCCTACAGATGTCCCTCCCTTGTTTTTGCATTCTTGCTTTTTTTAAAGAAACAATTATCATTGTTTTTCGAGCCATATTTATACCTACTCCAAGTTCTCTTGAAGGAAAAATAGAAAATTTGGAATTGAGGAAACTTCCCCTCTTCTCCAGGAGTGAATACAAGACAGGAAGTAGCCCTTTTGCTAACAACTTGAATCTCGGTTGTTTTGCAAAATTGAATATGCTCACCCATATGAATCCCTTATGAGTTGGAGTTAATAAGAATAGAAAAATTTCATGCAATATAAAAGTTCTAGAAATTTGAAGCCTATCAGGTTAAAAAGTAAGTTTCCAAGAAGTGAATACAGTGAATCACTGCTTGTACTGGGTTTATTTGTATTTAATAGCTGCAGGGTTGGTTATCACATTAGAAACTGAAAGGTTTTACGATGATAGCAGACATTTTTAAAAGAAATATACAATTGGTTTTAGTAATTTTAAGAAGCACTAGATTAAAGAAATTTGCATCTGAATATATTGGGTTTCAATTGTCAACTTTTAATGTGATTCCCCACTAATATTAAACTAAAGGAGAAAGTACCAGTTATCTCTTATTAGATGTTTTTATTTTTAACTGATGATTTTTTTCCTAAAGGGTTCTCCAAGGACATCTACACCATTTGGATCAGGGCGTGGTAGAGAAAAAAGAATGTCTAATGAGTTGGAAAGTTATTTTAAGCCTTCAATGCTTGAAGACCCTTGGGCTGGCCTAGACCCAGTGTCTGTAGTGGATATAAGCCAACAGTACAGCAATACGCAAACCTTCACAGGCAAAAAAGGACGATACTTTTCTTAATAGGTCTGACATTCACCTGGAAGCCTCATGTGTCAGGAACATCCTGGACAGAACTTTTACTTGTGTAAGAGTTGAACCCAAAGATGATGACTTTGAATAATGATTAGCAGACCTTTGGTCTATCTCCAACTTTATCAAGTGTTGATATCAGCGAAAATGATAGGACAATTTACAGTATTTAGCTATCTGGGAGTGTGTATCATAGAACACAGTTTTCATATTTAACATTTCCAATATAACAGACATTTGGTTTTTTTCAATGTTTTAAAATAAAACGTTTTTTGTCTTCCTAATTGTGATTTTGTGAATATGTAGAATTGCTAAAACAATGCTTCAGTAATCACTTAGAATTTGAGGGTAAATGTTTTGCAAACTATTTTTTAATGAAATGGTAAGCTATCTTAGACAGTTTTCTATATATTTATTAATAGAAAATAGTTCTACATCCATTTTTTTGTATTTTTGTTAAGATATTGAAACTTAAAATCACTGGAAGTCACTTAATATGATATATACTTCTTTAACCACAAAAGGCCAGGATAAACTATATATATGTAGTTCTGTGCTCTACCCAAATTTCTCTATATTTGGAGCATTGTAGGCTTACTTTCTCTTGAAGCAAAAGAAGGTGGTATGTTGATTTTCATTGTGATAAAAAGCCAAAGGAAAACCAAGGAGGAATTTTGGCTCATTGTTTCTAAAGTTCCGGTGGAAGTTCAGCTGGATCTATTAGTTGGTCATGAGGTGAGTCAAAATATGTCTGTGGATATGGCAAAAGCTGTTCACCTTTCGCACCAAGCTGCAGAAAGACAGGAGGCCAGGGACAAGAGGAGCCTTTCTAGAGTTCGCCTGTCTCTACCTCCCAGTAATAATATCATGTGACCCATTAAGGTATTAGTCCACTTAGGAAGTAAATACCCTAACAATCTAATCACTTCCCTGTGACCAGAAAAGCCTTCAACACATGACCCATTTGGGGAGACACTTCATATCCATACCACAACAAATGACTAATAGTAATCTCAAATGACTTCTATGACAAAGACAATAAATACATATTTGATTCCATCAACCCAAAAAAGACAAATGATAAAGCAAGTTTACTGTGTCTGAGACAGTAAGGCCTAATTATCTTGACTCATAGACACATTTTTTTTTCTTTTTTTTTTTTAATTTATTTTTTTTATTAGATACTTTCTTTATATACATTTCAAATGCTATCCTGAAAGTTCCCTATACCCCCCACTCCATGCCCTGCTCCCCTACCCACTCACTCGAGCTTCTTGGCCATGGCATTCCCCTGTACTGGGGCATATAAAGTTTGCAAGACCAAGGGGCCTCTCTTCCCAGTGATGGCCGACTAGGCCATCTTCTGCTATATATGCAGCTAGAGACATGAGCTCTGGGGGTACTGGGTAGTTCATCTTGTTGTATGGACACACTTCTAATCTGAGAAAGGGTTCTATGAACTTTAGCTTACTTTGCCTGGCTGGAGTAGAAGGAAAGGGATGCTGTGTATATATACCTGTATTAATAGAGCTAAAACTTGCAGGAGTATTCCTGAGTTATTTAAAGTCAAGTCTTGAACAGTACAGTCTGTTTAAAAAGGAAAGTGAAATGGCCATTCCACCTAGGTAAGCCGTAACTATTTGTTACTGGGGTGGGGACCCACTGGAAGGATTTTATGTAAATAAAACCTCCACTGGAGCCAGAGCTTTGAAACTTTTATACTAGTTTTTAGCTAGATATCCCAGTTTTATCATGTAAAATGAGGAAATTCATAGTACTTGTCTTTATTTAACCCTATATTCTGAGTTTTTAGAATACTGCCTATAAAATAATGGGCACTAAGTAAATGTTTAATCAATACATAAATTCTGGTTGTAACTGTTATTACTCTGCCTAGTCTCATGTGTAAAGGGGTCAGTAGAGGGATGTAATGTGGCTATTTGAAAGAAAACATCCATACTCAACATCTTGGAGTTTTTTTTCCATATATTTTATATTTGATACTTATTGAAATTCATAAATAAAAAATAACACTTGAAAACAATTACTAAGCAGTCTCTTAGAAAGTATGTTATTAGCAAAAATGAAAAATTAAAGCCAGACACAATTTTACATGGTTGTAATCCCAGCTACTCCAGAAGCTGAGCTGACTTGATTATAAGGTTGAGCCAGCCTGGGCAATTTAGCAAGACTGCAGAAATAATGAAGTTAGGGAAGGTTTCATGTGTTGCATTTGTACCATGTTTGGAAGACATTCAAATACAACCTAATGTTTCATTTTTAAATTCTGTTAACATCTACTTTCAGGGGTCTATCTAACCTCTGACTTTTTAAGAAAAAAACTTTGTCCTCAGCAAAACTGCATACACTATTAGTCATGTATTCAGAATTAGGTTCTTGATGGAGTTTTGCTTAGTTTTTGCATTGAGATAAGCTATGTAACCCTGGTTTACCTGAAACTCACGATGTAGATCAGGCCAGCTGTGAACTCAAAAGAGATCTGCCTGCCTTTGCCTCCATAGTGCTGGGAGTGTGCCACCACACTGTATATTTTTAAGAAGGGTTCTTAAGCTGAGCTTAATGGTGCACACCTTTAATCCCAACCCTTCAGATGTCAGGTGAATTTGTAAATTTGAGGTCAGCCTGGTCTATCTAGTGACGTCCGGGACAGCAAGAGCTACATAGTGAGACCCTTAGTAAAACAAAAACAAGAAAGAAAAGCTGAATAACTTTTTAGAAAAATGTATAAAGCTTTACATCTCATAAATGGGTTTTAAACAAGAGTATAGTCTATATATTAGCATTGTCTCCAAATGAGATTATGAATTCTTTGGAGGTAATTAACGTTCCAAGGGATAGGTAGGCATGATAATTTACAAAAATCCAAATTCAGATCCTTAATTCCCAAAACCCTACAGAATTAAATGAACTTAAGATGCCCATGATCAAGGGAATAACAGCAATTTCCTTATTAATCTTTATCACATTTTACAAAAGAAACAGCAAGATTTGTTTTCCAAAAATGAACCCAACAATATTTCAAGTCCCATATATTCTTGCAGAATATTTTGCTACTTCCCTATCAAGAGAGTGAATCTTTTTGAACTTTATCAAACATTTCTTACTGTCTTGGTTAAAGGAGTATGACAGTTTTTTTTTTTTTTTTTACTATGAGTAAAATGTGTTCATTCCAGCTGTTACATTGCATATGGAAATGTTCAGAATTCAGATGTTTTGTCAAGTAAAGGAGATGGGAGTGTTGGTTTAATGATGTTTGTCTTTTTTTTTTTTTTTTGTCCCTTATTTTAAACACTAGTTTTCAATGTTAACAGCCATAGTCCCCCTACTGTGCTTTTATAGAACACAAAAGTTACTCTTCCTACCCAGCCCCATGTCTGTTTTGTTAGCCATCTTTACCCCATTTGTCTCCTAGATGTCCTTCCCAGCTGTGATGACCCTTTTAAAATTCTACATCTAAATGAGAATACAGTATTTATGCTTTCCTTGTTTCACTACTTAATGGCATTCAAAAGATTGGGCATGGTGGTACATGCTTGGAATCCCAGCACCTGGAAAGCAGAGACAGTTGGATCTCGAAGTTTGAGGCCAGCTTGGGCTACATAGTTCTAGGACAGCTGGAGCTACATAATAAGACTCCATCCAAAAAAACCAAAAAGCTATCCAGGCTCACCCATTTTGCCACAAATCACAGGATTTCATGGGGTTTTGTGACTGAATAAATAACTTGCTAGTGTGTATATGTCACAGCTTCTTTAGCCATTCTTCATTTGGTAAAAACCGAGACAGACCAGTTTCATATTTTTACTATTCCTAGCAAGTTGGATAAATGGATTCTAACTTTTAAAATCAAGGATACTTATTGTGCCATGGTACAAATGTAGAGGTCAGAGGACAACTTGGGGGACTTGATTCTCTCCTATGTGGGTTCCAACTCGGATTATCTGGCTTGAAGGCAGCCGTCACTTGCTCAAGCCACCACATTCAATGGCCTCATTGAATCTGAAATTTAATTGTGAAATCAAAAGACTTAAAATATTGAGTTCAACAGAACATGAGCCTACAAAAGGGGCTAACAGAATATGAGGGGCTGGAGAGATGGCTCAGCAGTTATGAGCACTGACTGTTCTCACAGATGTGGGCTTCATTCCCAGCATGTATATAGCAACCCACAATCCTGGAATTGTAGAGTAGTGGCTCTCAACCTTCCTAATGCTGTAAACCTTGAATACAGTTTCTCATGTTGTGGTGACAACACACACACACACATAAAATTATTTCATTACTACTTTATAACTGTAAGTTTGCTAGTTATGAATTGTAAATATCTGATATACAAGATGGCTGATATATAGTTCCCATGAAAGAAAGGGTCAGTTGATCCTCCCAAAGTGGTTGCAACCCACATGTAGAAAAACACTGCTTTATCGGATCGTACACTCATGCAGGCAAGTTCAGCAAGTCTTAAAAGAAAACCAGAGATCTTAAGCATTCTACCCCAAGTTCTGCTTATTCGCCCAGCTTCTGATACCAACAGATACGTGCTATTTTTAACTATGGTCAGAGAAGCTTCTTATTACAGAGTAGAAGTTAATGTAGAGATCCATTAGCTCTTCAAGTGCTGAGAATAAGGGACTGTGACTGCTTCTCAGCTATAGATAGAATATGTGTAGTATCAACCAAGTTCCCAAGGCTCGAGAACACTGAGGAAAATGGGGGAGAAAGAATTTAAAATCAGAACGGAAGGAGAGTGTGAGACACTCATCTCTGGACATGCCATAGCTGCTGCATGCATGAATTTTATCACAGTGTGGACACCAGTGTAAGATAAAGAATAAAGTTATAGCATTGAAGCTGGAGAGAAGGCCCACTGGAAGAACACTGATTGCTCTTCCATGCCATCGCTGGGATTCTTTTCCCAGCAGCTATGTGGCTTATAACCAGATGTTTTTCCAACCCCATGGGACCCTAAGCCCTCTGCTGGCCTCCACCAGCACTTCATTCACTCTGTGTGTGTGTGTGTGTGTGTGTGTGTGTGTGTGTGTGTGTGTGAACAGGCAAAACACCCATGCACTTTAAATTCCACCTGGGGGAGAGTGGAGAGGGCTCTGGGTACTTCACTTAGCTGAGGGGCTAATGACAGTTGATGACTAATGAGGGAGTTAAATTATAGATAATGATAATGAAGGATACAAAATACAAAACTTTGAAAAGTCACTTTTTTGAGGGGCAGGGTTTAGTAGGTTCCCCAAATCTCAGTGTGAGACTTCACACAAGTATGCATAATTGGACTTAGTGAATTAAAAGAAAAGCAACTTTTAAGAGACATGAAGATAAGAGATGGGGGCAACTCCTGGGAGCTAGCAGGGGATGGATAAAAACCAAGATATAGTATACCATGTAAGAGATTGTCAAAAGTAAGTTTTTCTCTCCAGTCTACCTGTTACTGTTTACAAGAAGAAGTAAGAGGAGGAAAAATTTGGTTGACCTTTGGATTGGTGTTGACTTTAAAATAAAACACCAAAGCCTGATTCATAAAAGAGAATTGGAAGTTGGACCTCACAGAAATATCTGCTTCATCTGGGTGGTGGTGACACATGCCCTTAATCCCAGCACTCAAGAGGCAGAAGCAGGCGGATTTCTATGAGTTTAAGGGCCAACCTTGTCTACAGAGTGAGTTCCAGGATAGACAAAGCTACATACAGAGAAACCTTGTCTCAAAAAACCCAAAATGAACAAAAGGAAAAATAAGAGTCTGCTCAGTGAAAGATGCTTAAGGAAATTAAGACAGTTGGAGATAGTAATACACGCCTCTAAAGGCAGAGGCAGGAGGATGATCTTTGTGAGTTTGAGGCCACTCTGCTCTACATGTCAATTTCCAACCAGGGCTACATAAGCAGTCTCAATCAAACAGAATTGGAGGTCAAGCCATGGACCAGGAGAAGACACTTTCAAAACAACAGTGTACCATTATATACCTATTACAATGTCAAAAAGAAAATACCAATGACATGCTGGCCATTGTGTAGTGCCAGCTGAAGCCGGAAGAGAGCATTGGATTCCCTGGAATAAGAGTTGTGGGCCACTGTGTTGATGCTGTCAATTGTCCCCTGGAAGAGCAGCTACTGTTCAGAACTGCTAAGCCATCTCTCCAGCCACGTTTGCTGTTTTTGATTATAGAAGTTGTATTCCTAATAAACAGTTCAGAAAAATGGTTCAGCAAGATGCCTCAGTGGATGGCCAAATAAATGGGAAATACAGAAATGTGATTGTGCCAATAGCTGCTGTAACTCTATTCTATTTCAGATTAAATAATTCCACAGATTTTATATGCATAGTTTTACACTGTATAAATTTGTGTACTGTTCAGAATTCTTCAGGTTGTAACATTCAGAAAAGTCCAGTTTAGTTTTTTACTTAAATACCAAACATCCACTATAAGTCCAGGGCCCAGGTGATGTTATCAACTCCCTGTTTCTCTTGCGGTGGCGGTTGTAAGCTCTCCTGCTTGATCTTGTTTTCCAAAAGACTCTTCCCTCCTGAAGACAGTAATACTGATAAGACTTCCCTCAGCAACCTAATGGGAAGGAGAGATTCAGGTTCCTTAGTTTTGCATCTTGCTGGCTGTGTCAAATGTGCATTCTCTAATCTGTAACTAACAAACTGTGATATTGCTCAGTGAGTCAAACCTAGGTTTGACCAGGTTCCTATAGCCTCCAAAGTAGCAGAAGTGCAGGGGCATTATTCTGCACCACAGAGTCATTTAAGTTTAGTGAGCCATGTGGTTTCGCAGGAAGCTGAGGAAAGATAGTGCTACAGATGAAAAACTGTTTCATAGGCATGTTTTTTATACATACCCTCTACTTTGTAACATTTGCAGAGGAGTTGCAAAGATAGTACAGAGGTACTTGTCAAAGCAAGGGCACTAAACACATTAGATTGTTTTCAGTGTTCACTGGGTAAATACGCTATGCACAAGTCTGATAACCTGAGTTTGATCCCACAACCATCGAAGGTAAAGAAAGAACCAGTTGTACAAATTGTCTTCAAGGTGTCCTGACCTTGACATCTGTTTTGTGGCCCTAGTTCTCCCATCTCACTTTCACCTCTGCATCTCTCCTTCCTGTCTTATACTTAAATAATAATGAGGTTTATAATCTTTTTCTATCCCAGTCTAAAATTGCACTTACCATCGAGTACCCCCAGGCCTTAAAGGTACATACTGAGATTCCTTAGGGAGACAAATTGAAACTGGAATCCAAAAGCCTCTATATGATTTGTTTTTTTCAGGTCTAAATAAACAGCTCTCCATGAGCCACTATTATTAAGATATATCTAACTAGTTCTACCAACACCACTATACAGTGATAGAAAAGAATCATTAAATTTTGAAAGTAGAGCCGGGCGTGGTGGCGTACGCCTTTAATCCCAGCACTTGGGAGGCAGAGGCAGGCGGATTTCTGAGTTCGAGGCCAGCCTGGTCTACAAAGTGAGTTCCAGGACAACCAGGGCTATATAGAAAAACCCTGTCTCGAAAAACCTAAATAAATAAATAAATAAATAAATAAATAAATAAATAAATTTTGAAAGTAAAAAAAAAAAATTCCATTAAGATAGTAAGATTAGAATAATACTGTTTGAACTGCATACTGACTACCCAAATTGAAAAATGAATTTTCTTTTTTTTTTTTTTTTCTTTTTTCTGAGACAGGGTTTCTCTGTGTAGCCCTGGCTGTCCTGGAACTCACTTTGTAGACCAGGCTGGCCTCAAACTCTAAAATCTGCCTGCCTCTGACTTCCAAGTGCTGGAATTAAAGGTGTGCGCCACCAGCACCCAGCTGAAAAGTGAATTTTCTGATCAGCTAGTCTGTCTATGTGTTGGTCATATGACTAGATCTGAAGTGGGCTATATGGCACTTTTATTAACTACTTTTCTTCTAGGTGAATGTGTCCTTGACAACCTACATCTTGTTCTTATAAAGTATATTGGATTTCTTTGATTAATTCTGTGCAGTTTTATTCTGGTTTTATGCTAATTTGATATCCAAGGACGTATTTCCCATCTTGCACTTGTCTTTTAACATCTGTATACACAGGTTACTGTTTGCTCATTAAATAGAGAAGAAGGTATACCAGGTTCAGTTCTTGATAAAGGGCACAATATAAAAAGCTGCTCACTCTTGTAGAACTTTCATTGAGGAACAAATAGTGCTACAGAAGAGAGAATTGAGCTAGAGGAAGGTTTTTTGACAAGCTGGGATTTTTCTAAGACTCTAAGTACTTCAGATGGTGTATATGCAGATGACTGTCTACAGTATAAAATCCAAATGTACTTTTTTTTTTAAGATTTATTTATTTATTATATGTCAGTACACTGTAGCTGTCTTCAGACACTCCAGAAGAGGGCGCCAGATCTCGTTACGGATGGTTGTGAGCCACCATGTGGTTGCTGGGATTTGAACTCTGGACCTTCAGAAGAGCAGTCGGGTGCTCTTACCCACTGAGCCATCTCACCAGCCCCCCAAATGTACTTTTACAATATAGGCTATGGTCCCCTCTCATAATGAGACTAGCCTCAGAAGAAACCATTCTTGCTGACTTAGTCCTGGACTTCCAGCCGCCAGAACTGTGAGAAAATTATCTGCTGTTAGGCCAAATTTTGGTTTTTCTACCTAGCAACCCTAGCAACAAATACAAAAACTGTGCATGTTTTAGAATTTATTAACTACTGTACACACAGTCATTGGCAACTTTAGGATCTAGGAGGTTGATGTTTATGAGGAGAAACTAGTTGGCATCCTTCAGCATTTCCCCAACAATAAATGCAGGCACAGAAACAATATTTGGGGGTTCTGAATCTAAGCTTTGTCTAGAGTATCTAAGGAAACAACTGGAAGTACTTAGGGATTGGAGGCATTAATCTTAAAAAGGCAGTAGAGTCTGTTTCCAGAATCTTCAGGGTGAAGCCTAAGCTCTAGAGACTCCATACAGCTACCCCTGTATCTAGTATGTCAAATAAAAGGATATGTGATGGTAAAGAATAGAGTTACTCATTGGCAACATTGGAAGACGAAACAAAGAGACCCAATGACCTCCTGGTCTATCTGCTGGATATTGACAAGAGCTTTTGGGTTAAACATAGGAATAGCTGAACAGTGAGCAAGAAGTATGTAATTATAGTAGTCCTGGTTTAAGTGTGGTACATGTTTATCCTGGATGTGTGTCTGTATATCACATTTGCCTGGTATCCTTGGAGGCCAGAAGTCATCAGATCCCCTGGAACCATAGTTATAGATGGTTCTGAGCCAGTACGTGGGTGAGCATCAGACTTGACGACTCTGGAAGACAGCCAGTGCTCTTAGCTGCTGAGCCATCTACAGAAATCGTTCAGCAACACTTATTAAGATTTTGAAAGACTACAAAAGGTGACTGAATGAGAAAACAATAAGAAGATGAAGGGAAGCCTCTGAGTGCGTTGGGGAGGGTAAAAAGAATGAATCAGGAAGTGACTGTAGCAAGGAGTGAGTTAATATAGTTTGATGAGTCAAGAATGATCTGAAGGTGAAAGAATTCCAAACACATACTTAAGACTAAAGGTTCCATATTTACACAGGCTGGGAAACTGCCCTCAATCGAGAAGGCTAAAAGTAGTTGGTATACTCAGGGAAGATTAGACCAAAGCAGAAGTACAAGGGAACACTTAAAGAAAAGATAGCTGATTCCTCAAACCCAAACACTTGAACACATTAAGGCAAAAAAAAAAAAGGTAATTTTCTTAGATTTTGCAGAAAAAAAATATTTTAGCTTCCAGTATCAACATGGAGTCTGATTTTTTTTGTAAACAATCATTGGGGGGGGGGGGGGAGGAGACCTTTAAATGTGAAACTGGGGCTGGAGATAGCTCAGCAGTTAGGAGCACTGGTTGGCTTCCAGAGGAGTCAAGTTTGATTCCTAGCATCCATGTAGCAGCTAACACCATCTCTTAAGCTCAGTCCCAGGAAATCCAGTGCTACCACCTGCACTAATCAAGCACCATTCACACACATGGTGCAGATGCATGCAGACAAAACACTCAATCTTTTAAAAATACTTTACAACTCTGAAATTCTGATGGACTGTAAGTACGTAACTTTTATCATGTGTGTGTTGCTTGGCTTTCTGTGGACATGTTCACTGGAAGGTGCAGCACTCTGAGAAATTTTTGTTGACTATTTGTCTTCTAGTAGCCTGTTAGATGGACATGGGTATTGGGATCTGCCAATTCCCCATTTGTACTTTATTCCAGTTTAATTTTTGCAGTGAACTGTCCACAGGAGCACCCCTCAGATGGATGTTTAGGCTTGCTTTCTCAGGTGAGGATAGTGATTTTAGCCGATCCACCTGTGTGATTGGAGCTGTTTAGAATGTCCCATGGGTCTCAGTTTTTCTAGTCCTTTTTTTCCTTTAGTGATAGCTTTAGTGATTATTACAGGTAATCTTTCATTATTACTTTAGCTCAAGTTATGGAAATAACATTCCTGCTTTCATCAGTTGTTTTGGTGGTATGTAAATAGCCCCTTTCTGGATAATTCTTGCTCTAGAAGGGCTTTGTTCTGATAGAACTGCTACTATGCTGGGTTGGAGCATTACAAAAAGAACTGAACCAAAATAACTACAAAGCAGTAGTCCTGATGGACCATATCTGTAGCCTGATCTCTAGCAATAGGAGAGATTCTTGCATAATTTTTAGCTAAATTTTCTGGTGTTTGCAACCCCAAACATGCTGACCTGATAGAGAATTTGGTTGAGGTGAGATAGCAAACTCAAGCATGAAGTTTGCAGAATGAACGTGGAGTGAGTGTGTTTGGCCACATTGCTACCTTACACATTAAGCTACTAGCCCTATTCCTATACAAAGTCAATATTAAGGGAAGTGAAGGGGAAAAGTTGAAATGCCAGAATAAATTGGCTATTTCTTGATATCCACAACTGTCTCCTTTTGAAGGTGACCTGGCTAGAAGCAGAAGTCTTTTCTGTCTGTTACCTACACTCCAAGTGGAAATTTTCCATGTTTAAAAAGCTAGATTATTTAGCTGGGGGAAACAGCATCACTCAGTTGGTAAACTACTTGACATAAATGAAGGAAAAAGAAAACCCTTGGTAAGAATCTACTCCCTGTACTCAGGAAGTGGAGGCAGGAGAATAAAAGTCTAAGGTTGTACTCAGATACATCATGAATTCAAGGGCAGCCTGGCTACATGAGGAGAGAGAGAGAGAGAGAGAGAGAGAGAGAGAGAGAGAGAGAGAGAGAGAGAGAGAGAGAGAGAGGAGAAAAGAAGATCATGTATATTTTGAAAGACTACATAAAAGGTGACTGAATGAGAAAACAGTAAGAGAAGATGAAGGGAAGCCTCTGGATGCGTTGGGGAGGGTAAAAAGAATGAATCAGGAATTGTCCTCAAAGTGGGAGACAGAGGTGATACAACTGGGATAAAGTTAACATCGGGCTTCTCTTAAAATTAAAGGACTATGAATAATTTGTTCTTATCCAAGCTAGTTTCCCATCACCTAAAAACCAGATCTTAATAAAGATCAAAGTAACTAGGAGGTTACAAAGATGAACTATGAAGAACTGTTTTGTACTATTCTGTTCAGACACACCACACGGAAAGGGGCAGTGGCATTCAGATTCTATCCTTCAAACAATCAGCTCACTTGGAGTTTTTTGTTTCTTTTAAAGCTTTGGATTCTGTGGTCTTTATTTCCAGTGCACATGTGAGACACTGGCTTGCAAATCCCATGCCAGACTTTTGTGTCAGGTGTACAAGGATACAAAAGGTGGGACATGTTTCTTCTTTCTTCGATCTCTAAGAATATAAAACTATTAGAATTTATAAACAGCATTCTCAGCCTGCATTGCAAAGATTTGTTTCATATTCTGACATTTTAACAGATAGGACTTAGATTTTTTTTCTGAAAGTTTTTACCTGTGAATGAATATGAGTGTGTGTATATGTATGTATGTAAAAAAATATTATATGAGAACACTGTAGGTGACATCAGACACACCAGAAGAGCACATTACATCTCATTACAAATGGTTGTGAGCTACCATGTGGTTGCTGGGAATTGAACTCAGAACCTTTGGAAGAGTAGTCAGTGCTCTAAACTACTGAGCCATCTCTCCAGCCCACCTGTGTATATTTTTAATCCAATTTATCGAAGGTATTGAGAAAGCACAATCTAGCTCTATTATTATAAATCAAACAAATAGTGCAACCTAAGAAGTTAGAAGTTAGTGGTGGTACTCATTTCAGGGGAACTGACTGGGCAAGAACAAGACCTGCTGCTGGTGAATATGTTAAAATTCTTAATTATATAGAAATAAAACCAACTTATGATTGGTAGTCTTCAGGGAGGAAAAAATGCAAACAGCCTGAGAAAACCACTGTAGCAAAAAAGGTTCTAATACTGGAGGATTTATACTGTTTCCTCCCAGCAAATACAGAACTAGCTAACTAGCTCTCCCAGTCTAAAGCAAGGAGAAAATTATGAAAAATTAAAGGTAAAAACTAGTGTTGAAATGACAGAAAATTCACAGGCTACATTCACTATAGTGTTCTCCATTGATCTCTTTCAGAATATGATAGAACTTGGAAAGTATCTCAAAGATTTAAACTCTAAAGAAAGCCTCAATAATGAATATTATTATAAATATTAACTACATCTTCTAAAAATGTTTTAATTAAAATAAAAATTATCAACAAGAAACAAGATTCCTTCCCCACTCTAATATACAGATCCTTTTTCTGAAGGGCATCAAAAAAAAGTCACTTTACAGTAGACACTATAACAAACTTAGTCCCCAGGACAAAATAAAGACTTTGCAGCCATTTTCCTAATAAAATTTTAAGAAATACAGTCGCAATAAACTGCCTAAGGCTATATACAGATTAATAAATGGTAAAGCTAGTATTTAATCATTGTGTTAGTCAATTACTAATGATAGTTTTGAATTTTCAAATCTGTTCTTTACGCACTGTATAAGGCCTGCCCTGTGCCCCCAACAGATCAAAGGCATTCTGCATGATCGGCACTCTGTCTAGTTAAATGGGGTTATGCTACTTTATAATCACTGTATCTCTCTCACAGATGAATATTTAATATGATATCATGGTTACAACCAAATGCTAATTTGATGAGATCTAGAATCGCTTGGGGGATGGGCCTCTGGGCATGGCTATGGGGAATTCTCTTGATTGGGTTCCTTGTGGTGGGGAGACTGTCCTCTTCAGTGGCACAATTTCCTATGCAAAAATCCTCAGAATTATACAAAGGAGGTAGTTACTGGACACAAGAATACATTGCTTTCTTCATAGATGAAATGTGACCAGCTATTTTGAGTCCCTGCTTCCTGACTTCCCGGCCATGATGGACTGCACCCTAAATTCTAAGCCCAAATGAATCTTTTCTGAAATTGCTTTTGTCAGATTACTATCACAGCAACAGGAATTGTAACTGAGACATGTATTTTTTCACTTTATAAATGAATGAATGATACATGATTCAGTACAGGAATGGTCCACAGGAATTGCTCGGTCAAAATGCATTCTTTTTTTGTTTAGTGTCTTAATGTTTTGCCCTACTGAAATGGGTAATTATTTATTTTCCATAGTAACAGTAAATTATATGGAGTTTAAGTTAATTTGTGTGTACGAGTGGGGGTAGGAGGACACCATGTCGGAGTTGGCACTCCCCCTCCTGTGCTTCCATAGATAGATCTCAAATCAGGCTTCATGACAAGTGTGTTTGTGTACTGAGCTACCTTACCAACCCTGGGAATGCAAACTGCTAGTAGAGATCTCACCCACTCATGGTTGCTTGGTCTTTTGCATGTTTCTGGTAACTCAGTAAGTTTTCTATAGTGCTAACAGTTCTGACTCTGACTTCTATTTGTCTTACAGTCCTATCTGGCAGTACACCACTCTTTCCTCTTCCTTGCCATTTTTCTTCCTTGTGTTACAAACTTGCTACAAAATGTTGGTTATATGAATAGCAAAACCCGTTCTTGACCTTAAAGAAGCTTATTTAATATTCCACCCCAAATATAGCTGCAGAATTGTTCGGGAAATGGCTAAAGGTATGTAAGAACAGAAACATCTTTTTAAAAATTGTTTCTAAAACTTGTAAATTTTACTACAAAATGAATGGGGAGCAAGTATGTGGTTGAAGTAGAATGAAAGTGGATATATTTAATTTTTTATATAGTATCCTATGCAGTATTTTTTGTCTGTTTATAGTGTCAGGTTTTTTTGTTTAGTCCTGGCTGTCCAGAAACTCGAACTGTAGACCAGGCTGGCCTTGGACTCAGATCTGTCTGTCTCTGCCTCTCAAATGCTGGGACTAAAGGTCTGCACCATCACTTCCAGGCTCAAGCAATACATTTTTTATTATGTCATTCACTCAAGATAGATGTAGGCCGGGAACTTATCTCAGTGACAGAATACTTCATTAGCATTCACAAGGCCAAGTTCAGTTTTTAGCACCAACAAAAATTACTTTTCAAAAAGGAAAATGTAGCTGGAAAAATCTGTTAAAATTTTTAAATTTGATGTCAACAGAAGGCACTAAAATATAATTTGAAAATAATCTCAGAAAAGATTTAAACAAAACAAAGATGGTAAAGAGAAGAGTTCAGTAGTCTGAGCACATACTGCTCTTAGGCTCCAAGCTTTGTTCACAGCACCTTGTGATTCCAGCTCCAAGGTATCTGATGCCCTCTTCTAGACATTGGCACTTGCATTCACATACACATATTCACAAAGAGTCACACAGAGTTAAAAAAAAATAAAATATATTTTAAAGCAGTAACCACAATTGTTACACAAAAAAGTGGAGTGTCAAGGCATGATGGCACAAATAATCTCAGCACACGGGAGGCTTGACACATTAAGATCACTGTGTGCAGGACCATTCCTGCCCATATAGACCTAGCCTCAAAACAACTTGGCAGACAGCACAAACTAAACAGAAGACCAGTAATAGGGGCATACTAAAACAGAATCTGTAATTCATGTTTAAATGGTGAATAGATACCAAGAACATTTATGTGCCGAATTTCAGCTTAGTATAAATATATAAGAGAAACAGAAAACAAGAATACAGGGGATCTCACCAGTGTTTTAGAAAAGAACAAGTGAAAATACTTTTTAAACACTAAGATCAAGCCAAAGAAGTAATCAGTGATTTTAAACATTAAAATGCCCCTTTCAATGTTGAATAGAATAATTACTCAATAAAGTAGGAAATATGAAATTGAATAAACACAAGAACCAAATAGTGGAATACTTTAGAAAATAAACTATAGGTAGATGAGTAGTGAGACAATGGAAGTAGAATGGGGAATTTAAGAACATAAGAACAAGGAAAAAAATGACAAACAAGAAGTCCCAGTCACCTAGAGGCTAAGTGAGGGTTACTAGAGCTTATAGTTCAAGACTAGCCTGGGCAAACACAACTTAAAAGAACAAGAAAGAATAGATCTACCCCTAAAACACCCCTAGAGGATATTAATAACATGCTTAAAAACAGATATTAAGTGTATCCTCATGATGCTAAATGTTCATTCAGACATAATTGCAGAATATATAAATTTTCAGAAAAGGAAAATTTCCCAAGATTTATTTAGAAACAGAACCCTGCCCAAATGAAGAAGACACGCGGAAAGAGGAAAACTAAAAGAATTACTTTCAAGGAAACAGGATTGTCAAGTTAGAAATAAAACAGCTTTAACTTCTTTAATCAACAGTTAATTCTTGGGACATATATTTTAAATAAAAACAGCTTTCCAGTTGTTATTCTGCCAATGAACATGCTAATCAGTGCCTGGCTGAGTTAAACACAGATATCAAATCCTAAGTATTTAGTCAATAGTACATAGCAATATTAAATTCTTAAATGGATGGCTTACTTATATCTTATTATTTGTTATCTATTAGGACATGGTAGTGTATATTAAAGGAGAGAATCTATATGAACATTGTTAGAAATTTTAATCCGATCCTATTACTAACACATTAAGCAGTTTATCCCTAATCTGTTTATCCATGAAGTCTAAAACTCTAAAAGTTAGACATTCATAAGATCAGAAAAGATAAATCAACTCTATAAACTACTAAAATGATAACTAGGCAATATGGCTAGATTTTTATTTTAAATAGTAACTTTCCTATAAAGAATCATGCTTAAAATATTACAATGATGGGCCTGGGGAGATGGTCAGTGGTTATGAATAACTACTACTCTTGGAAAGGACCCAAATTCCATTCCCAGCACTAACATCAGACAGCTCACAACTGTCTGTACTACAAGGCAATCCAACAGCTGGCCTCTGTGGGCACCTGTACTCATGTGCAAATGCCCAAAACCTCACAATACTTACACGTTCATTTCTAAAAGCAACAAAATACAACCTGAAAAAAATTAGTATATTGAACAACAAATAAAAATTTGCAAATTTGCAGAGAACGTAACAAAATACCATCTTACCTTCTAAATGCCAAGCTCACCTTAACAAAGTTTGACTTAGTATATTTTCAATTAAAATGGCTAATGGGTAAAATGACATGGAGAGACAGGAACAGAAAACAGAAAAGGTGAGAAATTTAAAGTTCTCTTTGTTTTTGTTTTGCTTAAGTGCAGTCTTTATATAGCCCAAGATGGCCTCAGGAACTCAAAGTGTTGCTAGATGACACTGAACTTCTGATCCTCCTGCCTCCACCTCACAAACACTAAGGTTATAGTTGTGCACCACCACATACATTTTATGCCAGAGATCGGGATCAAAGCTGGAGCTCTGGGTATGCTCCAACAAATCCGCTATATCCCTAGATAGTAAAACTTTGAAGCTCTATACTGTAACTAATTATCCAAACAGGTTGTGGATTTTGCCAAGAAGAGGAAATATAATAATAAAAAACCCAAACACAAGTTCCATGAAAAGCACTTTCCTAATGTGCAGGCCTCTGAATTCAACATCCAGTCTAAAAACAAAAAAATAACATGTACACAGGACAGAAAGATCAAGATAGAACATCACAGAAACCTCAGAAGATATTTAAAAGTAGGGGAGAACAAACTGGTGAATAGATGCTGTTGATATAACTAAGTATAGGCTTCAGAAATAAACATAAAACTGAATCGTTGCCTGACTGTGTCTAACAGAATAAATTCTAGGTATGGTTAGAAACAGAATTCCGTGTGTACTCTTGGAATACCAAAAGGGTCTCTGAACACAAACCACAAGGAAAAGATTACTAACTACAGAAAACATCCAGATTTGTGTATAACAAGACATGGAAAGACAAGTACTTTGGAAGACACATAGGTCAGCAAGGGCTACCTTCAAAACCATAGAAATAAAACCTTAGACAAGTCAGTCTACCAAATAATGAAATTCACTAGTAATTAAAGGAGCACAAATTTAAAAGATTGTCACCTTACAAACATAAAAAAACAAAACAAAAAGCCCCTTCTGTGTCCCTACTCCTAAAGACAACTCTATGAAAGGGGAAAGTGTGAAGTTCTAAGCTTTGTCCAACAACAAATAGCCCTCCCCAGCACCACACAAAAAATAATACATGGCACAGTAAATCAATGAGTGGCCTTTTCTAAAGAGTCTGCTTTGAATATACACAAAAAGAAAATACAACTTTAAAGATGCCCTGGGATTCTTACAGAAGTTTATTTATTGGCTATCAAATACAACGTTTCTCTTTCCCTCTTAAAAACAAAAGGTCTTTGCATTAAACTGAAATTCTTGCAAAAGAATACGTTGGGGCTGGCAAGATGGCTCAGCAGATAAGAACACTGCTCTTCCGAAGGTCCTGAGTTCAAATCCCAGCAACCACATGGTGGCTCACAGCCATCCGTAATGAAATCTGACACCCTCTTCTGGTGTGTCTGAGGTCAGCTACAGGGTACTTACATATAATAATAAATCAATCTTTAAAAAAAAATAAGCCGGGCGTGGTGGCGCACGCCTTTAATCCCAGCACTCGGGAGGCAGAGGCAGGCGGATTTCTGAGTTCGAGGCCAGCCTGGTCTACAAAATGAGCTCCAGGACAGCCAGAGCTATAAAGAGAAACCCTGTCTCGAAAAACAAAAAAAAAAAAAAATAATAATAATAATACCTTATAACAAATGATGCGGTGGGGGGCGGTAAGAGATGATTTACTGCATGCCCCCATTTTAATAGAATGAGAGCTAGAAACTTATGGTGAGTTGAGACCTACAGTATGCCCTTACTACTATGATCAAAATTTTGTTAGCTTCCATCTCTGGGTGACCATGAAATAGCTTACTATTAGTAACTTCTAGTAATCTAAGAAAAATCACTGGAGAAGTCCTTTGGTAAATGGCAGGCTTATAAAATGATTTCTAATAAGAGAACCATCTAAATACTGTGCTAACCGGAAATGACATTTTAATGACTTGGTATCACAATCACTGAATGTGGCCTTTCTACACAGGAGCCTTTTAATAACTGCAGATATGAAATGCATCTGCTGCCACCTTCTAGTGTCCTAAGTAAATTTTTTCTGTGTTTTCCATAGTCAAAGAAAACAGGCTTTGTTTTTGCTTGTCCAAACAGGTGTCGCTATAATTCTGGCTGGCCTCCAATCTCAATAGGTAAAACACCCTAGCCTCAAACTTCTTGCCTCTGCCTCCCAAGTGTTATGAATGCAGACATATGCCAGCAGTGTGCCTTGGCATACAAGTTTTTAAGGTTTTTGAGTTTGTTAGGGATTAAACCTGGGCATTATACATGCTAGGCAAATATTCACTGAGCTAGCTCTAGCCCTTAAAAAGTTATTATTAGTCCAAATTATTATTAACTTATTAGTTTGGTCTAATACTGGTCACATTATTAACAATTTTCCTAGTCATAAATTGGTATTGCATAGGCATGGTAACAGGTCCCTGTAATCCTAACCGCTGGGAGAATTAGGAGCCAGGGAGTATAAGGCCATCCTGAGCTACAGAAAAAGCAATAGAATTAGATGTGGTGTACAAGAACCACATAAGCAATCCAGCTATCACAAATAAATCAGAAATAAACCTTTCTTCAGCTGCACTGTGGAGGTTAATCATTCCATTTGGTAGGTCTGGTTCAGCTTTAAAATACCAAAGCCAGCATCCCAGACAGTATATTCAAACCTCTATTTAAGTTCCACTTCAAACCACCACCTAGTGTGAAAAATAATCAGAGCAGGAGTGGACTCACAGCAAAGTCACCAAAACCTCACATACAAGTGCTAGCCATTTCACTGAGAAATGGTTTTCTCAAACCTTGGTAATTCTTATGAACTAACAATATTTAAGTAAGTTTGTTTCCATCAATGAATTTGTGGTTTTGCTTCCTCATGGAGCCTTATTTCTCCGTTCAAATTTCCATTTATATTCACTTAAGCATAGAATATTTAAACATTTGATGACTAGAGAAGCTAGTAGACATTAACAAATTCTGCCAGCCTCATCTATATGTGGTTAAATATCCTCGATGATAAGTCACTGATTATGTATTTGCTAACAGAAGTGGAAGTTGTTAATCAATCACATTCTACAAACCATTTAATCAATTAACTCTCTAGAATTATCCCTTTAAATTTTCAGTTTACCAACAGGTAACAATTGAAGATTTGGAACATACTGAATTTTTCCATGCAGGAAAAATTGTGAGGCAGAAAAACATCACAGGAGGACTGTGTTTCCATAGGTCAATCTTATGTTCATTTTCTTATCTGCAATGTGACTTGATTCTACCCACTTAGAATTTTATTACTTTAAATCTTACCCAAAATACAGCCTTTAACTAGTGATTTCCCAGCTCTGTTCTTAATCCAAACTCACCGACCTGAATTACCACCTCTCAGCACTGCATTAATACTTCATTGATGCGTCAACATGTCATGAGACATCTTTTCATGTAACACCACCCTGAGTCTAGACTGTCCTGCAATCACTGGCCTTTCTTCACTATGGTTTAATTGGCATCCCCCTTTTTTAAACATAGGATATAGTTACACAGTCTTAGAAAACACACATTATTAGAAGAATTAGTTCCAATTTTCTATTTCAAGGCCAATAATTTCCCTGACTTCCCAGCCACTCTCCCAACATGGACATATATCTGAAATGTTTAATTAGAAAAACTATCCAAACACAAGTCAATTTTATATAAAATATTTAATTTTTAAAACACAGACTATTCATGTCACATAAATAGTTTCAATTTTAGGTTAGCTGCTTATGGCCAGCAGATGTACCAAATGTGACAAATAATAATTTAGATACTGTCACTTATAGGAAAGTCTAAAGCTCTAAGACTCACCATATTAAAATTTCAGAGACTTGAATACTCTATTTTGCTAAATTTCAAAACATTTTTTTCACTTCCTCTACTGTTTTATTAAGTTGTTAGTACTCTGTATTCAAATAAAAGCAAAATATTTTTTCTTCCATTAATTTTTTTCTTTCACCAACAAAATACCATCAAAAAATAAAATGGTCAACTGAAAACTCATTTTTAATACGCATAAACTGGAAAATTATCTTTAAAATATTCTGTCACCAAACAATAATGTTTCCTGAATGTTTGTAAATGCAGGGTCACAAATCATATAAAGGGCATGAAGCTAAGCTGCTTTTCATAACAATTCTTCCCTACTTAATATTCCAATGGAAAAGGTACTAAACAATTGAAATTGTCAGTTGGCACACTCAGTTTCCCAGAGTCTGTTATCTTCTAATGATGAAGGTGATGCTGGCTATTTACCTTTGGTTCCTTTTCAGAAATATAATTTTGTTTTGTGTGTGTGTGTGAACGTAAACATAGTGAGACTTGACAACATCAGAGTTACTCTTTCTTGGTTGATTCTAATAGAATAGCACTGCTCTAATCTGGCAGAAATTATAGTAAATTTCACAAAATTGAAAGGAAGAGGGAAGGTTTTCTCTTTGAGTTTTCTGTTTGCTTTACTAAATTAGATCCAGGACATGTTTCTACTTAAGTTGACATTTTCTTAAAATTATATAACTTAAAATATGGTGTTTGCCACCCTCCTTCTGTGGACTTCAATACATTTGTTATGTACCATATGTATTTATTTTATGAATCGTTATACATACTTGCTTCAAAACTCCTGCCCACCAAATAGAAACTGGGTCAGTATGACAGCCAGAAAGAAAGGAGCACTCTAAAATTCTCATTCAGCTACTACTTTCAACCACTTAATTGATCAAAAAAAAAAAAAAAAAGTTTAGTACTTCCCAGAAGTAACATGAGGTTCTGAGTTCTCCCTTTCTTTTCCTCTTACACCCCTACCAAGAGAAGGTAACAGTGAAAGTCAACACAGCCAAAGACAGGCACAAGAGGACAGTGTGACAGGCAGAGGGAATGGACCTAACAGAACTGACCAAGCAACTCCTGAACGCGGAGAAGCTCCCTGCCCCGCCCCTTCAGCACAGTACAGACTCCCTTAGAAAGACAGTGGTGTGAAGGCTAATTTCATCCGCAGACCTTAAGCTTACCTGTTAAGGCACTTACTCAACCCCTCCCCACCCTACCCATAGTTTTCATATAAAAACCACTATTTCATTTGAATGAATTTTCCTGTGTTATGGTAACCTGAAAAAAACAAAACAAAAATAATGTTGACCATTTTTTATATAAAACTGTTGCATCAAGAGAAAGGTTGTGTTTTATTTTCTGAAATGAGCACAAAGTACGCCTTTCACAATAACACTGAAAGCAGGTGCAAAGACTGACAGTGACCTTTGACTAAGGTAGCTTTGTAAAAAGAAAATACCAAAGAAATCAGTGCCCTTTCGGATTGTTGTAAAACTGGAAGGGGGAGGGAAGGGGGAGGCTGTTTACATAAAAGTTGGTCCAAACTTACAAAAAAAAGCACAAGTGTGCATAGTTCAGAAGATCTGCAACAGGGCCATAAAAACATTATGTCCCTAATGTTAGCATCCACTTAAAACTGCAAGAATACAAAATAAAATTGTTAACTAAAATCTGTGACGATGTACAATCAATAGAGCTAGTTTTAAGAACAGCATGAATTTAAGCAAAGATTTTTTTTGTTGTTTTGTTTTTTTCGCTATTGTATGCAAGACCCTTTCCACATAAAAATAAAGCTGTTGTTGAATTAATATTATTCAAGTCTCTTGGATTGCTGCCTGAAATTGCAGCTAGAAAAGTCTTTCCAGATAAAAATGATGTGCCTGAGGAAAAACAGATACTCAGTATGGTAACCCTCTGCCTCGACCTCTGCCAGCTGATGTGCTAATGTGTCCCCTGTATCCTTGTGAGTATCCAGGTCCTTGGGCAGGAGAAGTCCAGGTCTGTCCATGCATGAGGCTAGGGCCACCTGGATTTTCCTGTAAGTTACCACCATAGTTATAGTTGTGCATCTTTGCTGGCAAGGGATGAGTACTCTCTGGCCCTGTGGAAGGGTCATTGCTGTTTGTGAGGACTGTGATAGGACCATGGCTATATTCAAATCTATGGTCCTTGTCTCCACTAAACAACATGGGACCAGCGTTGAGGTAAATGTCTCCATATCCAGCTACTGAACTGGGAAACGACTCAGTAAAGGCAGAAGTTTGAGGTGGACCACCAGTGTGAGATGAAGCAGTACTGTAGTTATCCAGAGACTGAATATCTGAGTTTCCAATGAAACTACGTGCTTCCAATGGTGCAGCAGCGGAGCTACTTCCTAGACCATCACTGCTAACGTAAGGAGCGGCCGAGAAAGAAGATCCAAAGTTGTCCTTATAGTCTGAACTGGGCACATATGTGTCTCCTGTGGGATAATCGATACCACCTTCTCTTTTGGGATCATCCTGGGGCTGATGCTGAGCAAGCAGCTGTAAGAGGGCTGCCTTCACTCCAGCATGTGGGTCAGTTAATGAAGAACTAGTGGTAGGAACATGCTGGTTTTCTGTCCGATAATCTAGGTCCTCCTCAGTAACTGGTGGTGGTTCAGGAGGTTCAGGAGGCCGTTGATCGGGAGGCAGAATTCGAGGCCGGTCTGGTTCTGGTGTCAGCTCCAATATCCTCCTGTCTTGGTGCTGGATGAGGTCATCTTGCCCTAAGTAAAATAAACCCAAAAGTTACCATGGAAAATGAAATATTCAGAACGGTCATACATTCCACTTTTGACAAAATACCAAAGGATATCTCACAAGTGCTCATGTTACCCACTACTACTTAAGATTATTGAAGAAATACACCATTCAACTCCACACAGTCGTACTGAATGCTTGAAGAGCAAGATTCTACTATACACACAACATTTAGTACCTTTTGTACTAAGAATAGAGTTATTGTAAATTTACCTTCGGAAAAAAGTATTGTATTCATAATAATATCCTACATGGACAATTTTCTAAACAATCTACTCCAGGAAGTAAACAGAATAGAGAACCACTTCTCACAAGTGACCTGAAAATGTCTTTAACAACTGTCACTGAGCAGTCAAAGCTATACGTATCAACAGCTCTGAGCCAATCACTCACCGGATCCAGGAGTGCTGGGTTCTAGAGGAGGCCTGAGTTGCAATGGAGCTTCATGTCCGGATCCATTTTCCCTCTCCTCTAGCATGGCATCTTTCTGTTTGGACTGTTGGGCCTTTATTAACTGAGTCAAGAGGACTGCAAATGCACTCTGCACAGCAGCCTGGGCAGCATCAGTCTCCACTTTGGGCTGGGTGGTCTGTGAAGGCTGAGCTCCTCCCAGTGATTTTGAAGACTCCTGTTGTGGTGTTGATGGATCTGTCTGTTTTTCACCTGTTGCCAAAATTCCAGCAGGAAGGTTTATTTTATTTAGCTGCTGTTGAGTCTCAGAGTTTACCTTAATGTTCAACACTTGGACAAAATCAGCCATATTAACACTTGATTTAGATTGTAGTAGGTTTAGAAGAATTGCCAATTCACTGTGGTTTAACGGCTGTCCAGGGCCTGTTATTACTAAAGACAAAATGTATTGATTAGAACTGCCATAATTCACAGTTTTCCCAACCCCCATAACCTCTTCATTACACAATATTAGAATTCCACTTGTGGAAGAGTTATGAAACAATGTGAATGAGCACTTCAGTCTACTCACCATCATGACATTCAAAATCTAACTACAACACAAGTCAAGACAGACATTAAAACTACAGTCTATTTTAGGTAATTAATCTTTAGGAATTTATTTTCCAAAAGAAAAAGACTACCACCAGAGCAGATTTAACCATGAGCTGTAACTGTATGAGAGAAATGAACAACGGAAACTCTAACAGTGCCAGCATTGTTAAGCATTTGTAGCCTTTATCCTCACAGCCACTTTATAAGACAATAAATAATACCCATTATCCTAAAAGTGGATAAATTGCCAAGATCCTGGATTCTGAAATTTAACTGAATGCAGTCTCTGAATTCTTTATTATGCCATCCCACTACAAAAATGAAGTTAACTGTTGTGCAAATAACTTTTTAGAAATTAAAACTAATATTATAATACTATAATAAAAATATCTTTTGATTCGGTTTACTTTCTTTAAGAAACGTTAAACCATTTTCAGTTAGAAAGACCTACACAAACATACATATTACATATCAACTTACTACCAGTAAGACACATCTAGTTAGTTTTCTTCCTCCAATACTCAGTTCTTCAGGAAAACTGAAACTCAATTTTTTTTAATTTTATTTTTTTTTTTTTTAACTGACGTCCTTTACTGTTCTTTAAAGCGGTGAGAAAACATGGCAGAAAATTTGAAAAAAAAAATAGCTAAATATATAAAGCATAAACAAAGCAATATTTCAAAGCTATCAAATGTAAGCAAAACCTTGAAACTCAATTTTTTAAAACCTGTCAACTAGCCAACCATAGTGGCACACATCTTGGGGGGCAAAGAGTTTGATGCCAAACTACTTGCAAAGAGAGTTCTAGGACTCTAGACAGACAGGTAGATAGATATGAATGCAAGAAAGAAATAACTAGGTCTAAATAACAGATTTCAATCTTTTAAAATACAGTCTTAGTAAGAATGATGTACATATAGATATCTACCAATGGGATAAAAAAATTCCTTTTGCAGTTTTGGCTATCTTTGTGTTTTCTATGCCTTAATTAAACACTGAACTAAATCTGCTAATGTTAATCAAAGACCCTTGACTGTTGAACTAGACAAACAGGAAAAAGAAATCTAACCAATCACCACAAATCCATGATTTGAGACTGCTTGTAATGTGAGTTGTGCTGGCACCAACAATAAAGTAATGCCCAGTTCACCTTTTTGCCATGATGTTTTAACAGGAGAACAAACACATTCAACACAGGCTGCAAAGCAATGTGAACAAAACAAGCCAAAGAAGCATTACTGACCAGGCGCTACATTTGAGTTGCTCTGAGATTTCAGCTGTGCGGGTGGCAGCACACCCTGGGGTGTGTTAGTTCTGCTGTCATCTAAGCCCAGAGACAGGTCCTTTCTAGGGGCTTTGATTGTAGAAAGATCATCAGTCATGCCCATCTGTTTCTGTCTTCTTCTCTTTTTACTCCATAATTCATGACAATCTTGCCACAAAGGAAGGCTGAAAAAAACAGATCAACGCTAAATCACAAATGCCAAAACAAGAAATACTAATGCTACAATGTACCACGAAAGCCATTCCCTCCCACAAACCATTCTGGAAAGCTTTATACAAACATTTAATAAAATCCCATCCATACTTCAGGGTTTTAACTTTACTGGTGGACTAATTATTTTTCTTTTTATTTGTCCTAAATTTTTATTGTTTAAAATTGTATTCATGCATTAATGTGTTTGAACAAGTACATTCCGAATCTCCCCACTAAAGTTCCTTTCCTATCTCCCCTAAATCTCTATTCCCTCCCAATTTTATGTGTTTTCTTTCTCTCTCTCTCTCTCAAAACTCACTAAGTCAACTTAGTGCTACCAGTATGTGTATGGGTAAAAGGCTACCTGCTGGAATATAAATATACTCTAAAGGGGCCATATCTCTGAAGAAAAAAGGTAACTCTCCCTTTCCCAGCAGCCATAACTACAAATATCTCCTCAGCTGGGAGTGAGCTTTCATGACTAACTCCTTCCCTCCATGCTGGGATTTTGTCTGGCTTGATCTGAAGTGGGCCTTGTGCATACTGTCACAGCTGCTGTGCACGCATATGGACAAGTACCCTAGAGATGAACTATTTTTGTCTTCTGAATAATCAATAAATACTTGTTCATCAAAATTATGAATATATATTAATAAAAGCTATTAGACTAACTTTTTAAAACCAACTATAGCACACTGTACACTAAACAGGAATTTTGAAAAAGGATGCAGAAACATGCTATTTGTAGAAGCCAGACAAACAAAAAGGAGAGGAACAGAATAGGCTACAACACAGGATTCGTACAGAACTTTTTAGTAAAATCTTTTCAATTTTTAGTCACATATTTGCTACTATTACCAATTGTTTTGGAAATAAACTGATTCTATAGATGAGTCTCAAGAATAGGTAATCCAGGCACAGAGAGGCTCATCATACTCATCAACAGAATTCTACGTGATCAGTAACTACCAAAATTACCTCTAATTCTATAATAACTTTTCATCTCAATATAATTCTTTAACACTGAACACTAAAAGTAACTTTTTCTGAAAGACAAAAATACTTGATTTACAAATGTTTCTTTTGATTCCAGTAATAACTTACTACTACTTTTCTCTAGCTTAAAGGTGAGAAAATTAAGGCTTGGAAAGGTTAATAAACTTGCCCAGAATATCTAGATTCTTTTAAGTAATGCCATCTAACGGTATATACCTGCTGTCCTCAACTCGGATGTGTATCTCAAGAGGCACATAGGACTTTCCAAGAGTGTAGCTAAGGTTGTGTAAGGGTGCTGCATTTCCACATGGACCCTTTCCAAAGACTGAACTACAAGAACACCCTGAATGCTCAAGTACATAATTCCTCCACAATTACTTTCTCATATTATAAAATAAAGGCATATGCAACAGAATGGTTGAATCTTAGCAATATAATATTAATTTAAAAATGTCATTCCACAGGATTACAAAACAGCATGACACCTTTGTATAAAATGAAAAACAACTACATTTTTTAAATGTAATTTTTTATGGATACATACAGATGGCAACAGAAAATATATACAAGAATAAGGAAACGGGGATGATGGTTACCTTGGGAAGAAGAGGGCAAGGGAACACGTGGGTAGGAAGAAGGGTTATGATATGATTAAAGTGGGTTATTCTCAAGGCTCTAGCTTTTGCTTGGTAGGCTCATGGCTGCTTATTAACATTTAAAATAACTAATTAAAGTAACTAAAATAATAACAGAGAGCCATGCATGGACCAATGATGAGTGACACAAGGATTATGATTAAACCAAGTCTATGCACCTGAGGTCCGAAAACAAAACAAAGGCATACCTCTCAGCCATCTTACTATGGTGCATTGCCTCAGCGTGTAAAAACCTCCTGGAGTAACAAACAAAGGGATAATTTGAAATATTGATACTGGGAAGCTGTAAGGCATCAAAAACCCTCCAAAAGACTTTCCTTTCTGGGAATGTGTTGTGTTTTATGATGTGGGCTGTAGCCTCTGTTGGGATGGTGATTTCAAATATTCTATAGTACAGGTTAGGGTAAATAAAATCGTTACATCTCCTCCATTCTAACAGCCAAGAAATACAGTGTTCTTGTGGAAAAGTAAAGAAATCCAGGTAAAGGATTTGTTTGTTCCCTCCCACAACTTAAAGAGATTCATTATGAATTACTTTAACACTCATCTCTATGAAATATAAACAAAACCTTACAATGATCTAAAATGGCAGATTATTTATGCTGATTTTCTAAACAAATTGGGCATGTTCTCCAGATAACCAAAAGTATGTGCTTCCTGAAGGTTCAAATGCTGGCTCAGCCACTTATTTGCTATCTTGTCAGACAAGTAAATGGACCTCTGTCTGTATCTCAGTTTCTTTTTCTTTAAAAATGAGATTAACAATTATTACCTATTGCCAGGAGACAGAAGTAGTATGTTAATTTTATCAGGGCATCCTTGGTCAAAGCCACTCACAGTATTTGTGAGTGGCTATACTATTTGTGTCTGATATCACTGATCTTCATTCAGTTGTCTAAAAGGTTGTTTATCAAATCATGAAATACTTATTCTAATTATAGATGGTCACATTACTGTCCAAATGTTTAATGCTTTTTATACTGCTGATAAGGTATAGAATAGAGGCCTTTTAATTCACATCTTAGTTATTATATACTTTATAGAATGACAACCCTACTTAGTAGTTTCTCTTAAATATTAAATAGAGGGCACTAAATGTTTATATAACTTTTAATTTAAATATTGAACCGATGTCATCATAACCTTGACTTGCATTCTTCAATGATGTATCTAAAAGTATACATTCCATAACACCTGAGTGTATTGCTATCTTACTTTTTAATAGAAAAGTGCAGTAAAGTGTATCTGATAAAAATTACATCTGAGTTTCAGGGCACTGGCAAGAATTACAGTTTATAAGAAAAAACAAAACAAAAAAAACCCCAAGAACTCCACAAGTCTTTTAAGTCATAGCACAAAAAAATGGTAGAGCTAGTAAAATAAAATGACTAATGTCTAAATGAGCTGGGTCACATGACCTCCTTATTGTCAGAAGACCTGTGGGAGGGAGGAAGCTTTTCAAATGTTCTTACTTTTTTTGTTGCTGCTTATTGAAATGTGTTTTGTCTGCAAATATGTTTATGTAACATATATGTGTTTGATACCCACAAAAGTCAGAAGAGGGCATCGAATTCCCTGGAACTGAGTTTTTAGATGGTGTGAACCACTATTTGAGTGCTAGAAACCAAACCAAGGTCCTCTGCAACCAATGATCTTAACCACTGAAGAACAGTTCCTTCCCTGATCTCATTTTTTTTTTTTGATTAAAAAAACCAAACCTTTAGATACTTAGTGCAGAAATGCAAAGGCAGTGATATAGCTGTGAACAACTTCTTTCAGTGAATGATTATTTGTAAGAACATTCACGAACATAACAAGTAAGTTATAATTAGTGTAGAACTATGTCTCAATGTCTACTAAATAGGATTAGTTCAAAGACATGAAAATTACTATGTGAATTATAGGAAAAGATCTCAGGTCTGTCACTTCTACTAGACTTCATAGCCAACAAAATTCACTGATGGTTTAAAACACTGAAATATGTACTACTAATGCAGTACCAAATATCATATTAATAGTCATAGAAATGTTTTAAAATTAAAATCCACTTCTATACATACCATTGTTTAAGAAGTACAATATCACAACTAATGTAATGTTAGTTACATCAGAATAAAAATGTAAGAAATAATGGAAGTTCAATAGGGAAAAATAAATTCCCAAATGTTTAACATTTGCTAAGTGAATTAAAGGACATTCAGATCCCAGTGGACACATTTACAAGGCTTTACAAGTTTGTATGAAAATAAGCTTGAGACGGCTGGCTTCACAATCCTTTCATGTAGATTAAGTGATGAGAATTAGCATTTATGTCCTCAATAACAGGACAAAATTATATTATATTCCTCTTGATGTAGTCTATCAGAACATGTTCTCTTATAGGTATTATTCTTGCACTGAAAAATGTTACTGTAATCTTGATCACAGAAAACCAATCAAATCCAGATTATGGAATGCGTTACCAAACAGCTATCTTAGGCCTTTGTTGGGACTGGAGATTTAGCTTAGCAGAAGCCCTTGCCAGGCATGTGTATGGCCCTATGTTTGATGTCCACCACCAAAAACAGAAGCCAGTGTAGTGTCATCAAAACCTTCTCTAAGAGTGAGGAAAGATTGAAGCTATATGCTAAGTAAACATATATGTGCGTTCTGAACAAATTATTCAATCCTGACTCCATGAAAGCTTGTTAAAAAAAGAAAAAGTTTTACTGGGCTACTGGGAGACTTAAATATGTACTATGCACTACTAGTTTTTATGATGTTTTATGCTGTATAATAGTAGTATGTGTAGTAAAGTTCCAGTTTTTATAGATTCATGCAACAGCTTAATATTCAACTACTTCAGAAAAAGTTTATAAAGTAATGAAACAAATGTGTCCACACACCAATAATTATTGAACCTAGGTGAAGAATATTCTACATTTCTGCAGAGGTGAAAACTCAAAACCAAAAGTTAAAACCAGTAAAACAAAAACAACAACAAAACCTTTGATATGCTGCTACAATCAAGCCACTTGGAGACTACTGATATATCTAAATAAGCAAAACTAAATGCTAAATATTAAACATTTAGCTCAACAGTATCTGATCTAGGTGAGGTGGTGCACACCTGTAATCCGAGCAGTCAAGAGGCATAGACTGGAGGATCTTGAGCTAAAGGTCAGCCTGTACTATACAACCCAAACTGAGTCAAAAAGAAAGGAAAAAAAAGAAAGTAAATAAATAAAAAAACAAAAAACTGACACTAGTGAATGACTTCTGCATGTCAGATGATAGTTCTTTTTTTAACTTTCAAACTACCTCATGGGCCATTTATATATAGTTCAATAAAATCTTAATTACAAACCCTGTGGAAAATATGCTCAATATGACTAGAAAGTGGAAGAGCCAGGATTTGAACTCTAAAGCCCATGTTTATACATTTAAATTATGTAAATTTCATTACAGCAAAGTACTTTATGACAGAAAAGGCTTACTTTTAATGCTGCTGATCATGTTAACAAATACCAAGCAAATACCTACAAACCTTCAGCCCCTACGGTAGAGAAGCAAATGCACAGGCCTCTTCCCGATTACAGACAAATTATAGGAGCGATATGAAGACTTAAGAAATAAGCTATTCTGATTCTCCAAACCGCATTTTCCCTTCATGATAAGTAAGAATCATTCCAAACATGCTTCTGATACTAACATTCTTTGAAATAATAATAAGGATTTTCTATTGTGGGAGATGTCACAGCTTATTTTCAGAACTTGTTTCTTATCCAACTGACTTCAGTTTGAGAACTGGCACCATCCTTTACCGTATTTGTATTCTTGGGCAAGTTTTTTAACCTCTTTGAGCCTGCTTCCTCCTCTGTTAAGCAGTGGTAATACCTACCGTAGAGGGTGGCACAGAGTAAGCTTGACTTGTAACTCAAAACTGGCTAAAGCAGCACCGCTACAAGCTTGGCCTGACGGCCATATTCCACCATAACAAAATGGTTATGGAGGGGAAACATATCACTACCCAGCATCAGCTAAAGAAATAGTAAAGGCTGTTTTTACTGTCTATGGTGAATTCAACAATAAACAAGCACCTGCATGCTTGATGTGCAAGTCATGTAATTTTATGATGTCTTTCCTAACTAGTTCAACTTCAGCACAGAATCATGGATCATGACATCTAATTAACAAAATTTTCAAAGCTGTCCAGATAATGCAAATCTAAAATGAAAAAAGTCACTTACTCTGGTGGAGGCATTTTGGAGGGTTCCACGTCTCGTAGGAACTCACACTGAAGAGCCTGCTCAGCAGTGCAACGCTTACTGGGATCCAAGGCAAGCATGTAATCAAATAAGTCGAGTGCAGCTGCAGGGATGCTAGCACCAGAGGACACAAGAGTCAAGCACAGTCTTCACACACACTCTGTGCTTCTGTAAGCACTTAGTTTACAAATTTGAAAATTAATTTTAAATTATATTCTAAATACCAATTGCTTTACTCTGATTACCTATATCTTTAAAGTTCTTATTACTTTATTAACTAATAAATTCTTATTTTAATTTATAGAATAATACAAACAGATAACTGCACGTGATATTTTAAAACTAATTTAGTAATTAGTTAAGTATTAATGGTTAAATAATGTATGCAATATGTAGCACAAGTATCAATTTTCAAAAATCATTGTTATTTTTATCCAGTTCTGGACTATTTAGCAAACAATATCCTTTATCACTCTATGAGCAATTCATGGTTATAAATTAAAAACTAACAGCCTCCTAAAATAAAATAAAAACTTAAGCTCAAGTCATAGAAAGCTGTTCCAGTGAAATTTACAACACTATTATTTAAAGTTTTCTTCATGTAAACAAATAAAACCTAATGGTTTAGTCACAGACTTTGAGATGAAAGGCACTTCACATGCAGCAAAGAGAAACGCACAGCACAAGGCCCTAGAAGAAGAGCTGCAGTATGCCTTATCTTAGGTCAAGGTGGCACTTAAGATTTCTACTTTCTTAAGAAATGGCCTTTTCAGCTGTGTGTGCTAGGGCACACCTATGGTCTCAGCACTTAGGAGACAGGCAAGGTCACGAGTTCAAGACCATCCTTAGATACACAGACAAAACAAAAAACAAAAACAAAACAAATTAAAACCTTATAATGACTACAAAAAAAATTCAATGCAATCCAGATATTCAAGCATCCCTTTCTTACAAAACAAATTCTTCTCTTAACTTCCGCCGATATTGCTTCTTTGGTTTCATGGTGTTGAAATATGGCAGTTTGATTACATCAGGCCACACTGCAGGACATGGACTCCCACATATACGGCTAAATAATACAAAAAAGAAAAAAAAGAAAAAAAATTATCATTACAAACTATATACAAAAACTAATAAATATATTTTTTTAAACATCAAGCAGTTCTTAAGGACATAAAAGCTTTGATACAACGTTATGAGAAATTTAAATACTTTAGTCTTCACAATTTAATTTGAAAATTCCCAAATTTCACACATATACATTGGATCTCCTAAAGAACCTTCCTATTACATAAATCTTAAAATATAGGTAATATTGACAATATGTGGCCTGTACATTACAAACTAAACAAGTTAAGGAAGCCATGTCTCACTCTGGTTTTTGGGTGCTGACATGGTCTCTCCTCTCAAACATAGGGTATCTTGATGGTAACAGCAGAAACAGACTTCCTACCCAAATGTAACCACTACCTCTAGATGCAAACACAAAGCACTCTGAAGGTAGTAATCTTGAAATATACAGTTGTACAATTTCAGCAGTGCCACTGTTCATGAGTATTTACACATTTTAATTGTTCTACTCCATGACTATGCCTTGAAATTCCTCAATAGTTTAGTATAAATACACAGGTAATCACATTTGGGAAAATAGGCTTTAGTATATAATAAAAAGTCACAATAATATATGTATATCATTAATAAAACTATCAGTAAGGCTTAATATGTTAAGATGAAACGTGCAACTAGGAATGCCGTATTTTCTGTGTCTTTTCTGCTTAAGACTCAATGTTCAAAACCTCCTCAAGCCTCTTAGGAAGAAATGTTGATCTCTCAGAGAATGGGCTCTACTCTAACAGGATCAAAGGAGGACAGCACCTCGTGCACATGAGCCACATCCCTTCTCAGATCGTGTTTCTTCCCAGGCTGCTCTTCCCATTTCTGTGATTCTATTAGATTCTAAGCAGCTGTATCTGTATCCCAATCACCCAACAAGGACCTCTCTTCCCCAAAGGCCATGAAGAATAGACATTCCTTCACCTGCTATTTTTTTTCTTTCAGCACTTGTCTGATCCTGTATATTTTCATTGTATGCCTAGCTGTTACTCTTGGACCCAGGCAAAATGATGCATATTAATAAAATAGAATATACTAGAGTAGAGAGATGAAAAACACCTTCAACTTCTGATAAAAAAGAAAATTTAAGTGAGAGAAGAAGATTTTTGGTCATAGTTCCAAAGATAAACCATAGCCAGGTGAAAAAGAGAGTAAGAGAAATATGTTATAGGGAGAAGAAAAAGAAAATAGGCACAGGCATTAAAAATAGCACAGAATAGACATGTAACTAAATATATGAGTATAACTAAAATTTATGATGTTCAAGGGAGGTGAGCTGGAAGCACAGATAAACTCAGTGAAGTTTAACAATCCTTCTACAAATGCATAATGCAGATAGACTGAAACAAACTTTAGATTTGAAACCTGTCTTTGGTATCAGTCTAAATATACAACTTGGAAATCGGTTCTTTTGTATAAAGTGATAAATATTGCTTCAAAGCCATGAAATGAATTAGTACCTGCCTACAAGAGCTACAATGAACATAAATAAGCTAACGAGTGTCAAGTTTATGATTACATGTGCTATTGGAAAGTATTAAAGGTGCCAACAGCAGCACACAAGACATCAGAGAAAATCGTGATGTTCTAATTTTAGAAACTTAACATTTCCAGCCTAGAAATAGTCGATTTCCCTTAGTCTTATGTATTTTTTCCCAATAAGACCTAGTGTTACCTGTTAACAGTTTTTCTTTTGAATGTTTTTAGACCACTGTATTTTCTAAGCAGTTAACCTGAAAATACTTATATAAGAAGGCTCAAAACTGGAGCTTTACATATTTACAATACAGATACATAGCACTGCATTATTTAATAATTCTTAAAGAGTGTTAAAATGCTGATGATGGCATATTATACAGTAATTTTGAATTTACTCTCTGCAAAAGCTGATGAATTTTAGTTTGAGAAACACAAAATACATATTGAAATATATTCACAAACAAACACAAGAATTTCCACAAATCTACTACTAAGAATATATTCAGTGAGCCAGATGTGCTGTACAGACAGAGAGGGCCTATCGCAAAAAAGCAAAACAAGAACATGTGTGAACCTTTGTCTACATCCAAATAAAAACAATCTTTATCCTCATCTGCCCCATTTTGTTACCTCTAATATTTTCCACTTTTTTCATTGTTTCTTTCTATAATATAGATCACACCATCTGCCTTATGAAAATATTTGTATATTGTGCTGTATTTGATTTATTCCTACTGCAGATTGAAACCAGAGTGTACTACATGTTAGACAAGTCTTCTACCACTGAGCTTCACCTCCAGCCTAACTCTCTTGAACAAAGCAAATTATAAACAAATCAGTCATTGCAGTATAAGTTTTAAAGCAGATTTTTATTACTATTTCTACCCGATAAGTTTTTCACTTTTAATTTGGACACCAACATGTCAGCATATCCCTCAGCTTCTGACTGAAGTATCACTGCAGATAAAGTAAGACAGAAAGTCTGCACTGGGGCAGACTATATTCATTTCCTATATTCTTTGGGCGTCTTATTAGTCCTGTTCTAACTATGAAGAGCCAAATTTACAGCATCACAGAACTTATACCATAAATAAGCAGGAGTCATGAGGGTGGTATTTGAACTCAGGTCTACCTGACTCCAAGGCCCACCCCCCTTCAGTATACTTTTGTTGTCTGATACACTCAAACTTCTAAGAAAGTTCTTTTAGTTTTTCTTAACTTAAAAAAAAATGTTATAGCATCATACCTTAGACAACTTCTAAAAATGCTATCAGAATCAAACATGTTTAAATTTATAGAAAATAACCCTTCCTTCTTAGCTTTCTCACAAGTCCACCTTCAGATGGACAAATTACAGATGTCTTTGATATGCTTTATCTAAATGGAATCTAAACTGTGAGACTGTTCTTATGCTGCTATTCTACATGCTACTTGCAATTAACACTTCACCAAGCAGACAGACTGAACTGAGCTGTTCTGCTGCTCATCACTCACTCAATACTCATAAAAGCAAATTAAGTACACTTCCATCTAGGGCTTTAGTGATTCTGAAGAACTTAACTTAGATTTCCACTCAAAGGTTACCTTCCCTAACTACACACACACACACACACACACACACACACACACACACACAAACACACAACCTCATCATTTCCTACACCCTTATATCTTACCAATTAGTTTTGTCTGTTGTTCTCTTCCTGGATTCCAAGGCATTCTCAGTTTGTTGTAGTAATGCCACACAAACATGCCATCAACAATCATTGTTCATGCTGGTCATAGTGGCATATGTTCATAATACCAGCATTTAGGGGGCAGAAAGATTGTCATAAGCTTGAGGCAACCTAGTCTACAATGTGATTCTAAGGCTAGATAGGGTGAAATAGTGAGACCCTCCTGTCTCAAACATTTAAACATAAATGTTTAAGCCAAATGACTTTGATTTGTCCTCTGTATTACACTCTATGGTGAACATCATCTGCTTTACTCTCCGAAATTCTCATGTAACTCCACTTGATTGTGACCAAGTAGTTTGGTATTTATTGTATTCAGTTTTAACAAGCTAGGTTACGTTCTCCCTTTCTTTTCAAAAAAAAGTTCTTTCTGGTTATTTTCTTATTGTCCTTCTACTCCCTTCCTAGATATTCTCACATTTACCTTTACACAGATATAAAAAATAAAATTAAAAAAAAAGTCGGCAGTGTGAAAAGCCCTTGTTTGGAAATTGTAGCTATGTATTTAAGGAAACACAATGGGACTGGAGAGCTGGCAGCGGAGTTAAGTGCACGCACTGCTCCTACAACCTGTGGCTCACAAACTGTAACTCTAGCACCAGAGGAGCTGACACCGCTTACCTTTTCCAGCATCCACATTCATGTGCACAAACCCACATACTAAACATAAACATAAAAAGCAAACCACATTTAAGATAGGATTAACTGCCAGTTTAAAAGACCCTTTAAAAACCTAGTAATCAAAAATAAACTATGCCTCTCCAACAGTCTTTCTACTATTTTAATTTTTAGTTATGTATATTATATGGATCTGTATGTACGTTTGTGCACATAAGTATGGTGCCCTGTGAAGATCAGAAGAGGGAATCATACGCCCTGGAGCTGTAATTACAAGCATTATTATCTGTCTGACATGGGTGCTGGGAACCAAACTCAAGTTCTCTACAAAAGCAGCAAATGTTCTTAACCACTGAGTCATCTCTCCAACAGGTTTTTAAATCTTAAATATACTAAAGATTATTCTACAGTTTTATAGTTTTTCAGTACTTCAGGGGCATATATTTTGGTGATTTTAATAGAGCATGTCCTCTACCACACTGTATTTTCTAATTGGTACCCATTTATAAAAGCTACTGTTGTCTTTGTAGATTAGTAAATGACACATACATCTGAACATGTCTTTTAATCTTGTCATTTTAATCATCCTTTTTGTTCTCAGGCATTTTAGGTGATCATCTGGCACATTCAACATATTCTACTCTCTACATAAATGTATGCTGTGCTATATACAAATTGTTTCCAACTATACATATCTCATACTGGGGTACTTTTCTAACATTACTAATTGACTGACTTTGTAAACACTGGTAAATTGCAATACAAGAAAGTGATTGATTGTTTTTTTTCTTCTAATATTTTACCATTAAACAATATTCTGGCTGTTAGTGATATACATTTTTACTGTAGTTTATATTCCCTTACACTTTTTTCGGTTTTTTGTTTTGGTTTTCCGAGACAGGGTTTCTCTGTGTAGCCCTGGCTGTCCTGGAGCTCACTCTGTAGACCAGGCTGGCCGCGAACTCAGAAATCCACCTGCCTGCCTCTGCCTCCCAAGTGCTGGGATTAAAGGCACGCGCCACTAAGCCCGGCTTCCCTTACACTTAAAGAGCTTATATCCCCAGCAAATGTCTATCCAAATCTATCAAATAAACAGATTATTTCATTAGTAAAATGAAAAATTACAGTAATTAAAGCTTCCTTGTATTCTTGGGAATACAACAACTTTATTTCTAATTCATGTTACAAATTTAATTTACTTATAACATTTTTCTGTTAGTTCTTTGAAAAGTCCCTACATGCTGTATTTTACCAAGATAGAATTCTTTTTTTCTTTTTTTGACTTTTCAAGATAGGGTTTCTCTGTATAGCCTTGGCTGTCCTGGAACTCACTCTGCAGATCAGGCTGGTCTCAAACTCAGAAATCCACCTGCCTCTGCCTCCCAAGTGCGGGGATTAAAAGCGTGCACCACCATTGCCCAGCTCCAAGACAGAATTCTTGATGAAAACTTGAATAGTTTGCTAATGTTTCCCTTAGAAATCTCCATATAGAAAAATTTCAAACTGTGTTTGTGAAATATTACTATTTGTACATATATATATGTATGTGTGTATGTATGTGTGTGTGTATATATATATACACACACACACACACAAAGTTTCAGAAGAAGTCCTATTTCTTACATGTACAAAATGGTTAATTCAAAGCTCAATTTTTCCAATTATCACTTGAAAGACCCTAGATAAATCTTTTAAACTGAAGAAGACGACATTGAGGCGTAAGAAATTTAACTTAAATAATTCAGGTGAAACTGCTACAGTATGTGTACCTTGAAGCCTAACTATGTCAACTAGGACTTGTAGCTAACAAAATCAGGTCCAACAATGAAACAGAGAACAGGCTTAGAAGGAATCACAGTAAAGAAAATATACAGATACATCATTTTGGTATCTTTATTTTTTGCATTTCAAAAGTAAATATTAAAAGCACTTTCAGTGTACTTAGGATAATCCTTTGTTTTTGTTTTATTTCCTTTCACTTATAACATTACTTGCTCACCCCTAGTTCATGAACAATGTTTCTGAAAAGCAACAGATTCTATGTCTATGTAAGGCAACTTAAAAAAAAATTCGACATTCATCCTCTTTTTGATACTCACATTCCTTAACTAAGATAAATATGTAACCTCACTAGAAAATTACAGGTTACTAACATTCTTTTAGCTTGCCACGTGTTCAAGATACTATTTACAGAGGAACGCAACAGAAGTATGCAACAAAAGATTGGGAAGCAGTTACACAACAGTTTAAGGACCCATCTTCCCTGCTCTCTGAGCCCTCTGAGGCGAAGCTGCCTGGAGCAGCCTTGCTATTCCAGGGGGACCTCCCTTCTTCCACCATCTCTCCTCCACCCATCAGACTCCTGAACCATACCGTCAGGAGCATGTTGTCCTCTGAGAGACTCCACCAAGCAGCTGACTCAGACAAATACAGACATCCACAGCCAAACACTGGGTAGAGTTTGGGAGTGGGTAACTCATTTAGACATGACATTTTGGCTTTATACATGAAGCTCTCCATTTTTGTACTGTAGTCATTTGTTCCCTGGGCTTTCTTTTGCTGCTCCGTTTGTCACCTGAATGATCCCTATGCTGGTTTCATTTTCTTACTTACGCTATAGCCAGGATCTGTTCTGAGAACTGCACTGTTTGGCAGATCATTTAATGTGACCTCTTAGTACAATCAAAAGAGGGAGTTAAATATGAGATTTGTAATGCACAAGACTGAACTGAAGCAAAGATTGAGCTATGACACTTTAATATTTGATCTACTGCTTCCAATTCATATATGCTTGTCAGCCATGTCAATTTGTTATGGCAGGCATGTGCAGAGGACAGTGTAGTGGATTAGTCCTCTTGCTCAAACGCACTTCATTAGGCTTCACAGCAACTCTTTACCCACTGAACCATCCCTCCCGTCTTCTCTACTGCTCTTTTTAAAATGCAAACTTCATCTTCATTTTTGTATTCTAATTTTATCCTATATTTAGGGCATATATTCTGCTATTTCATTCTTTCGGAATTCGCATTTTTGGCGTCTTCTAACTAATGCTTATAAATGTTCAAATTACCACTGAAAAATTGGGGGAGTGTCAGTTCCTCATGATTCTAGTCCACTTGCCTGTAATATCAAAAAGGAAAGATAAAAGCTTGCTGTGTTCCTGGTAAACTCCACTCATGCTAAACAACCTTTATTCTATATACATTATCTAGTCTATGGTATTCAGACAGTAACAAAAATGAAATGGACTGAGACAATCTTCTTGTAATTTCATTAAAAGTTGCATATGTAGATTCCCATGGGTTAAGGCTAGGACATATGCTTTCATTTTATAAGGCAACTGGTTGCCCTGGACTTGCAAGTAGTGTTCGTTCTGGATGAGGTACTTCTGACTGTAGATATGTTACCCCAGAGAAGAGGCTCTAACACACTTTTGTTTGTTTGCTGTGCTCTATAGCAAAAGATCTAGCCACTAAAAAAAGAACAATATTAAAGTTTGGGGCTTTTTCTGGAGAGGTAGGTGCCTAAGGGGTAGCCAAACTTTAAGACTGTAATGAACTTCCTCATAGGCAGAATATCCACTTGTAGAACTTTCTTCTTTGAATAAAATGCTTCTCTCTAGATGGTATCTTTCAGATTTCTAAGATGAAGTTAGGAATCCTTCTCTGGGTCTTGTCTGTTGCTTTATATTTATTTTGTTCAGTTAAAAAAAGGGGAATGCTGTAAATTTGTGTCTCCTTCCAAATTTTCTACCAAAATTACCTTATTCTCATTTTGAAATTTTCATGCAATCTTGTATGTTGTACATTTACATTGTTATAGAGAAAACCAAACTCCTTTAAAGAAAATTTAGTCTAATGAGATGACTCATACTTGTAATCCCAACATGGGGAGACTAAGGCAGGAGAACTTCTGAGGGTTCAAGGTTAGCCTGTGCTACAATGTGAAATCATATCTTGACAGGAAAAGGAACAGACTAAAGAAAAGAAGAAAAGAAAAACAGAAAAGAATACTCTTAATATGCATTCTGAAGAGAAAATTAACTGCTTGTAAGCTATATCCTAAGAGCCTACCAAAAAAAATGGCATATGCTGATAAGCATACACATATATTCTAGTATGTACAGTTTACATAGTATTTAATCATGCAGCATTCTCTCCTATCATTATACTCTTCTTTCTCAGTCCTATGAGAGACTTAAGTTCTTTGACTTAATCCATGTCACCAAAGTAAATAATGTCAAAATAAAAATAAATAAATAAAACATCTTTAAGATACTTAATTTTCCTGGAATGAGTATCAAAGTGTTGCACTCTAGTTTGTCCTCTGTTTAGTAGTCACTAACGACACGAGCATGAAATGAGTTCAATACCTGTGGAGCATGACATCATCCATTCCCAACAAAATGTTACCAGCAGCTTACCTTATTAGCTCTAGCTGTGCAAGTTCCTGGTTTGCTTGAAATATAGGCTTTTTAGTGAAGAGTTCACCAAGGATACATCTAATAGAGAAAAAGAGCACCATTATTATCTAAATTTTCTCATTTTAATTCACTAACAGAACTTTTTAGTACTCTAAGAAAATGTGTCCATCTTACCCACAGCTCCATACATCAATGGCTGGTGTATATCGTTCTTCTCCCAAGAGCAATTCAGGTGGACGATACCACAAAGTAATGACCTTGTTAGTATATGGGCGACTAAGACAAAAACAGAAAAATCATAGGACTCTTTAAAGTTAGCATTTGCTGTATTAAGAGATTCTCTCAATACTACTACTTTGGAATCCCAAAGACTGAACCACCAACCAAAGAGCTAGCTAAGTTAGGGGAACCGGATCCACAGACAGGCAATAGATTCAGGGACACTCCCCCTCTTCAGTTATTCGATCCACATGAAGTATAAGCCGCACATGTACATATGTGAGGGGTGCCTAGGTCTAGTCCCCTAACTTGGCTTCCTTGCTGGGCCTCAGAGGAAGAAAATACACCTAGTCCTGAGAGGGTTTCCCCCTTCTCAGAAAAGGGTATGTGGGAAAGGAGGAAGAGCTGTAGTAGTGTGGGACTGGGGGGTGGGGGGGGGCGCAAATATTGGGATATAAAGTGAATAAATAATGAGTAGAAAAAAATACTACTTTGTATAATCAGAGCAATCTGATCATTCTAATTCTGATTACCTAAGGTATTTAACACACAATCATACAATCCATGGGCAAGCAGCAGTAATTCCCTGAACATACGAATATAAAAATAAGCACTTAGCTATTAACTGTAATTTGGTCAAAGAGAAGTCACTCATCAACTCAATTTAAGTAATGTTTTTTTCCTTTCCATAAAACCTTTAAAAATTAGTAATTCATAAAGGAACCGCTGCAGAAAAACAATGTAGTTCAGACTGAGATCACCTAATACAATGACTTGTTTTGTTCTGGGTCTGAGGAGTGGACTGAAGAACACTCATGTGCTAGACAAGTGCTTTGCCTGAGTCCCTAACAAAAGTTTGCTGTTTGTTGATGAGATAGGGTCTTGATATAGAGACCAGGCTAGCCTTGAACTCAGAGATCCTCTTGCCTCTTTTCCATGTTGCTAGGAATCAAGGTGGGTGCCACCCCAGTTGTCCCCTAGCAAAAGTGTTTAGTTAGGCATATCTTTGACAATATTTAACACATTTGGATGCATTTGTAAAAATAAAGTAGATGTTGACTATATAATTATCTGTGGTCTAGACTACACAGAATTACAAGTTACAGGTATGGTGCTTCATCAGGAAACTACAAAGAAAATATATATAACTGGAGGTTATGTAAATCTAGCCAATTTATAATAACAGTAAGTCTGACCATGGTCCAGTACAAATTTCAGTAGCAAAGTTGTTTTTGTTTTTTGTTTTTCAAGACAGGGTTTTTCTGTGTAGCTCTGGCCTGGAACTTGCTCTGTAAACCAGGCTGACCTTGAACTCAAGAGAGCCATCTGCTTCTGTCTCCCAAATGCTGAGGATTAAAGACACTGCCCAGCTGTAGCAAAGTATTTCTAAACATTAGTCAATAGTCACTTTCTTTATGATTCATATGAATAAAGATGATCCTAAAAAATCAGGACCTATGGATTAAAGTATCGACTTCAGAGTAACTACATCTTTAGATCACTTATAAACATTCTTTTAGCTGTCTTCCGAATAACAAAGGCAGATAGCAAGTTCCCCAGGAAAGCTATTCACTCACCTGAGACTGGATGAATTGGATTCATTTGGGGAGGAAAGGAAAAAAAAAAAAAATGCCCACAATTTAACCCAGCAGCTTTCTCATAGCAACCACAGGTCTAAGGCTCCAGAAAGCCTAGGACGTATCTGAACTGCTCTGCCCTAACCTGGCCAAATTTCTCTAAATAATTTGAGCACCAATACTCTTAGGTTATCAATTTGGGCATCATATTTCCAGAACCAAAAAAAAAAAAAAAACTTCCGTTGACACTGACCACACTCAAAGTAAACAAATGAGAGTCTAAGGCTTTTTCGTTTGGTTTAATTTCAAGCAAAGCCTCACTATTCCATCCCTGGATGTCCTGGGATTGCTTTGTAGATATAGAGTGGCCTTGAGTTTCCAGTGACTTTTCCTAACTGTGGCCCCAAGAACTGAAAGTTAGGCATATATCACCACATCTGGCTCAAATGTCTATGAAGCAAATGAAAATTGAGTATATTTGACTTAGTAAATTTCCCTTGCTTATTTCCTGGTATCATTTATCTTCATATAGTTAAAGTGTTTCAACTTTTCTTAACTATATACTATTATTTCATACACAGCAAAAGAGCTCCCGACATAAAGTCTAGTCTCCACTTTCAATAATTAATCTTGACTTGCTTCCACTGTCTTATTAAAACTCTCTTTACTTCATTCAAAAGTCAAAACATTCTTTAACATGAACCCAAACATAAAGCCAACACTTAAATGTAACATAAGGTAACATGTGAGCCTTCTGGGTAGGGGAAGAAAGCCTGGAAAACATGTGAGAACTAGCTTTTCAATTGTTTAAAGGGTCTATGAGCACCTTAAGCCTATGCTGTAAGACTAAGACTAGATTAACTATACTCTCAAAGAAATCTTTTTTTAAAGATTTAATTATTTATTATAGGAGTATACTGTAGCTATCTTCAGACACTCAAGAAGTGGGAGTCAGATCTCATTACAGATGGTTGTGAGCCACCATGTGGTTGCTGGGATTTGAACTCAGGACCTTCGGAAGAGCAGTCAGTGCTCTTAACCACTGAGCCATCTCTCCAGCCCCTCAAAGAAATACTTAAATTAATATAAATCTCTAATTTTTAAATTTAGAAAATAAAGTATGGAGAAACTACAAATATTTAAGTGATGAAATTTACTTAAAAGAAAAGTTTAAACAAAACATTAGTTTACATGACATATATTAAATTTTATGTAACTTATTACATAGTCATTTTTAGCTTTAAGTTTGGTTAGCCACCTTTATCAAATTTAGAATAGTCAACTTGCAAGATGATTAAACACAAAACTACATAAAATGTAGTTGTAAATGTATCACAAATTATTTCTAAAATGTTAGTTTTTGCCAGATATTTTTGTTTGGTTGGTGGTGTATTTCAATGTGTCTCTTCTATAGGCTCTTAGGAATGTCAGAGATTGGAGAGGCGTGTTTAGAGAGGTTGATTTGGTTATGGTGTTTCCTATCTAGATTCATGTAAAGGAAACAAGATTTAAAATACTTAAATTTCTCAAACAAAACATAATAAAATCTTCAGGGATTTCTTTCATACTATAATTTGTAGTATTTTTTGAGACAAGAAAGAAAACCTTAAGGTCGTGACAAATGCCGATCATTCTGTTAATACCTACCTAGCTGCTGCAGGAAAACAATCCAGGGGCCTTTCTTTGCTCTTATGGGTGGGAAATGAGCATGGTCTTCCCAGATAGCCCACAGGCTCAAAGTTTAAAATCTTCCTGTCTCAGCCTCCTAAGTGCTAAGATGACAAGTAGTATGCCATCTTATCTACCCAAGGATCAAGAAAGTCATCTTAAATGCAACACTTTTACAATTTCAACAGCAACAACCAGTGAGCTGTAATGCAGGAGGAAGGAGAAAACACCATGGGCAGTTAAGTGAGTCATAAAAACGTGGCCCTGAGAGCTGGTCAGTTGGAGTTAAAAGCAGCCCAGATAAAACATAGTAAATAATAACAACTCGGGGATATAGATAGGAAAGTAGATTCTAAAAGCCCAGCTCTTGTGCTGTTTAAGCTTATTATAAATATAAAGGGTGTGTGTGTGTGTGTGTGTGTGTGTGTGTGTGTGTGTGTGTGTTATACGGGAACTGAACGATCTAAGGCAGGCTAAAAACTCCAGGTCAGGATTAAATAATTTCTACAACAGAGCTGCTATTATTGCTGCTTACATACTATTTCAACAGCATAGTTACTGGTTTTCTCACCTCTAAAGTGCCTTTGCCTCCTTCACCTTTTAAAAAAACATTTTGTTTCTAAAAGAAAACCAGATTATGTCCCACTGCAAATAAATAAAACTTAACTCAGCCTTACAATAAGCTTGTATACTGAGGCTCTTATTCCTGAGACCCTACTATAGAATTTCGGACTTTCAAAATGCCAGGGAGCTTACCGTCAACTAATCTTCTACTGTAATATTCTTTGTCTGGATCTTCATTAAGTTTTCTTTCTTCACCTTCAAATCTTAGTTCCAATTTACTTCTTCAAAGATGGCTATCCTAACTGTCCTATCAAAAACTCCTCTGTTGAAAACTGCTTTCAAACAGTACTACTTGCAGTAGTGAGAACAGCATCCTCTAGTACTTGGTCATTTCTTCTAGAGCAGCTGCCCTAAACTAAACACAGTACGCTTCTCACCCTCACTGCAGTGAGGTGTGGCCATGTGACCAAGTGCTTGCCTCTGGCTTTTCTAGGCATGTCTCATAATTCCACCCCTCCTATTTTGGCCAACAGCCTTGGAAGGCTTATACAAGTGATCACAGATGTTCCAACCAAGTTGCCTGCATGATGACATGACAGTCACCATTTGAACTGATGCTGTGGTTACGTATTAATGGTGCAATGAGGTAAGGAGCCATCAGTTAATATTATTAAGTGAGAGATCATAATACTTTAAGTCATTACTAAATTTCTTTCAATAGTTTTGCATCTCCTAACTGTAAATGTATTCAGTTACTTGACCAGAAGCAGTAATGGAGACAAGAGTTTTCATAACAGGTAACGGTTTCTAACTATTCTCCAGTAGAGACCATTGTGAAATAATTCACCTCTTTCTTATACATAGTCTATTGTCCTGTTCTAGCCACAATAATTTTTATCAAAATTTAGTGCTAGCTTTTTAATCAATAGTTGTTTCCAGATTTCAAGATTAACTCACTTTTCAAAACACAGCCAAAATGAGTTTTGAAACATTGTTTCCAGTGACTGTTCACACAAGACCCATAAAATGTTTTTACTGCCACCCACACTGAATCTTTAGCTTCCCTAAGATGGCTGAGCAAATGTATACTTTCTAGAGCAGGGAGTCAGAAACCAAGTCTGGAGAGGTGGGGGCAGGAGGGGTTATTGGAGGGAGCAAGAATCCTTTGAGAAAGTTAATGGTCTTATTAATGTTTTAAACTCTAAAAAAGTAAAATGATGAAACATTCCTGAAATCACAGCACTCGGTATGCTGAGAAACAGGGGGATTTTCAGTTCAAGGCCGGCCTGGGTCATATACTTAAATCCCTAACAACAATTAAAAAAAAAAAAAAAAATAGGTTGGTGTTCTAGTTCTGCTCCTCCAAAAAGGATACTATGCCACATTTTCCATTTTACTATTTAATGAGAAAAAAAGCAAACACTGAGAAAGTATGCAAACAGAAGGACTTTAATCATAAAAGCAAAATTCAACATAAATTAAAAAAAGCTAGGAGAGCACTGAAGCCCATTTCACAAACCACATCACCCAACAACAATTTATATAGTATTACAAGAAAACACTCCATGTTATGATTAGGTTGATATATTTACAACGGTAAAGATCAAAATAAATGAAATTGAAATTATGTGTCAAAGTAAAAAGAATTTAAATCCAGAGAAATTCAAAAGTATTGTTGCATTATGAAGAGATAATCCAAATGCAGAAATAATTGGAAATCCAGAATCCTAAAAAATTAGCCTTTCAAACTACCAGATCTGGTTACAGATTCCCAACATCCTAGAGATCTTATTTACACCATACAAAGAATTAGGAAGTTCTATGATAACATAATTTTTTTTCTTCATGAATATAACACTGAAAAAAGTTTCAATTTATTTACACAATCAAAGTTCTAAGCAATTTCCATCAAAGGCGGTCACACAGATAAAAACTCCCTCTGTTATAAATTAAAACAGTAAGTCCAATGAGCTCTTATTAGCAGATGGCAAAACTGAACTTTATACATACTTGAGAAATAAAAGGGTCTAAAAGCCAGCAAGTTCCAATTTTGCTATTATTAAGTAAACCACTGATGACTTTGGGTTTGATTTATAAACCTAAAACTAACTAGGAATCAAATCCAGTACCTTGAGCATACTGGGTAAGTACTTTTATTAATTTTTGAAAAGGCAGCTGACATTATCATATTGAAAAGTGATGCAATATCTGATGGGACAGAAACAACAACAAAATGCTTTTTTTTAAAGCCCTTAATGTAATTATGTCAATTTTTTTTCATTTTTGGTGTCCTAGTTTAGTATGAAACACTACCTAAATACAACAGAATCAAATGTGATTATGGAAAAAAGTGAAAAATAATATAATTTGTTAATCCACTTCTAGAAAACTATAGTTAAAACATATATTCTGACTGGAGAGGTGGGAGGACAAAGCCAGTTAAATTCAACAAATCTGGGGCTGAAGATGTCTCAGGAGTTAAGAGCACTGGCAGCTCTTCAGAGAACCCAGGTCCAAATTCCAGCACCCACATGGCAGCTCAAAACTATCTATAACTCCAATTCCAGGGTATCCAACACTCACTTTTAACCACCTTGGCTACTGCACATACACATGGTGTATATACATACATGCAGACAAAACACTAAGTAAGTTCAGCAAACCCATTGCTATAAGATAACTACAAAAAAATTGTTGTTTACCTAATGGTACCATTTAAAGAAACCTGGCGAGGCCCCTAGTGCTCGATACCTGAAAAAGATACTTCACAAGATCAAGGTATGGTCCAAGGACTTAGCTAGAAAGCACTACAGAAAACAGTGTTTCTGTCAATAAATCCAGATCTACTTCCTAACTCTATTGGGTACTGGTAATGTGAACAAACAAAAAGCCATGTATTTTAACTTGTAACCATCTCAGAGGACTTTCGCTTCAAGTAATTTTTTTCTGGCATAATTATTACCAAGGCAAGTTACCTGGCTTAAGATATGCACAGCACTTTAGTGGAGATGTGCAACAAACACATATGCTTGAGAACATGAAAAAGTATTAGATTTGTAGTAGGGGAAATGTGGGTGGTAGGTTCCAGGAGGGTGGTGGGACTCAGGACACTGCTAGAAAATTTAGTTGCCTTTCTCACTTTACATAATCAAAACAGAATACATGAGGACAGAAAGAACTGCAATTTCATTTTGATTTTCCAATTAAGTCATCGATCTGAGTAAGACTGGCACTGTAAATACTGTTGAAGGGTACTGTGTCCTGTTATGTGTATCACTCTGTAGTATTTTCTTGTCTTAAGCCTCCCCAAAAGATCCTCAGCGTTACCCGGAATCCCAAAGTTCCCTGCTACACATTAGGACCATTCTGAATGTCAGGGTCCCCTTCTCTCAAAACCACATTTGATATTTTAAAGCATAAAGAACAAAAGTTTCCTCTCTAAAATGACATCAATTCAAGATTTAAGAACAATGAGCCATAATGCTGAATAATTTCTCCAAGTACCTGGACAAATGGCAAGATTGGAACAGCCACTAGGTGGCACCATTGCTTTTAACATGTTCTGCCTGGGAAGGGAGGGGTGTTAGCAAAAGTTCTAAAAACCCTTTTCTCCCTCTCCCTCTTCAGGGGATCAGAGAAATGCAGCAGACTTTGGTTACCATTTAAGGAAGTTTTCTCTTGATAATGGCAACTTTTAGAAGCATTAATAGATATTTGTGTTTGCTCATTAGTTTGAGTACTTTGTACGTCACAACTTACAGCATTTTGGTTTTGGTAGTTCTGTGGGTTGAGCTGGCGATCTCAAACACACCACATAGGGGCTCTACTACTGAGCAACACTTCAAGCCCAGTATATGAAACTGTGAAGTCTTGTTCTTTTTTGAGGGTGTGATAGTTTGGCTTGCGTGTCTATATGTGTTCCATGTGCATGCCTAATGCCCATGGAGGCCAGAATCAGAAGACAGCATTCGATACCCTGAAACTGGAGTTCCAGATAGTATAGTGAGGTGTCACATGGTTGCTAGAAACCAAACCTAGGCCCTCTGCAAGTGAGCCATCTCCTCCACGAGCAACTTTGGAGATACTAAATCCATCATCATAACATAGAGTCATGAAATTAATTAACTAGCTTAACCAATATTTCACAGCTACCCCAGTACAGTGGCAGAGGTACCATCAGGAGGCCTATACAAGAACAAGCTAAACTACAAAGCATGTTTGAGGCCCACCTGGGCTACACAGTGAGACCTTATCTCAAGAAACAGGATTTTACAACTGATTTAAGGGTAATGAAAAGACAACCAACAAAAGTCTCTCAATTTAGGACTATTTTATTTCTTCAAACTTAAAACAGTAATAATAAATGCACTAATATTTTCTCTAGAAAAAGCAGTAAATTAAAACTTTTGTGCAAAATACTTTTTTGTCCTATGGGAAAGTAGATTTCTCCAGTAAATTTTAAAAACACTTTTAAAAAATGCAAATGGGGCGGGGAGGCGATATCTAAAGGAACAACTCCCTCAAAGATGGTATGTTTGCTTATAAAATAAGTGATACAAAATTTTTCTCATTAATTTGACTGCCCCCCCAAAAAAGAATTTACTATGCATAACTGTAAGATTCAAAATTACAGGGTTGTAAATTTCTCTAGCCTGAAAATTCCTACATCAATCCACCACAACAGAGATCATGTCAGTGAACTGCCCATTTTTGATATATACACACATATACACACACACATATATATATACACACTATATGTATGCAACATATATACTACATATATATAGTGCCAAAGATAGATATCATATATGTATGTATATACTATGCAATAATTTTGTCTGGGACATCTATTCCAAATGCAATAAGTAACCTATTAGCTGTAAAAGATTAATAAATTAGGATGAAACATAAGAAAGTAAGAAGAATAGACGTAAAACACTCAAGCATGATAGTTAAGTTACATTAAGGACAATAAAACTAAGGTGAAATATCAAGAGATTAAGAAAATAGAATCAATTAATTAACCAAAATTCCTCCCAAATAGCCAGATTAGTTAAAACCTTTAAAAATTATTATTCAAGTAAAATTTTAGACTAAGTAACATTAAGACCATTTTCTTCACAAATTCTACCAAAAGATACATTACTATATGGTAGAAATATTTAAAAATTTAGCACCAAATACAGAGGTATACATATTTAATTTCAACACTTGGGAGGTAGAAGTAGTTGGGTCCCTTAGTTCAAGGCCAGCTTGGGTTATATTGTGAGACTCTTTTATTTTATATAAGAAAAAGAATTTAAAAGCTGAACTCTATAGCTCCTTGACCCTGTCAACACAACTGAATGTGTCCAACAACAGAAGAATTGATGAGGGGCTGGAGAGATGGCTCAGCGGTTAAGAGCATTGACTGCTCTTCCGCAGGTCCCAAGTTCAAATCCCAGCAACCACATGGTGGCTCACAACCATTCGTAATGAGATCTGATACCCTCTTCTGGAGTGTCTGAAGGCAGTTTTATTGTACTTATATATAATAATAAATAAATAAATCTTTTAAAAAAGAAGAATTGATGAAGAAATATGGTATATATGCACATTAGAATATCATGAATTTGTGTAGACAGGGAGGTGGATCTGGGAGAGGGGGAGTGTAAAGAATATGACCAAAGTACAGTATATGAGCAAATTTCTAATAAAATATTTTATAAAAAATAATACATGCTTTGTTGTTACACACTGTAACAATATGATGAACCTGAAGGACATTAAGGTAAATAAGCCAGGCACATAAGACATAGATCACATGATCTCGTGTGTGTGTGTGTGTGTGTATAAGAATGGTTAGTTGCTAAGAGTTGTGTATTGAAGACTGAGAGTTGTTCAAAAAATATAAAATCTTTAGTTAGATAAGAAGACTAAGTTCAAGATATTTAGCAAACAACTTGATAAACCTAATAACAATTCAGTGTCTTCTTGAAAATAAACAGATCTTAAGTGTTCTAGCCACCAATAAAAAAACTGAGATAAGACACTGGCTAATCCTGCATTAGCCATTCTACAATGTTATTCATAATTCAAAGCAATGTAACTTGATATACCCATTATAAATAATTTTAAAAGCTTATTACTGAATTCACAAAATAATTTTGATTAAACAAATATATAAATAAAAACTAGAAAGGAATCAGCTATACTAAATTTATTAAATCAAATCAATCCTATAGCTTATTTACATAAAATCATTATTTCAACAAAATATTTTATTTTGAAAGTCTGTATTAATTCTACAAGAGTCTTATTCCTTTACAACCAGACACAAAGGGAACCAATCAGATATACAACCCCAAGTTTAGCCAGAGAAGCTCCATCTGTCTCTATCTCATACACTGAACTTCCTTCACAATTGCTTGTTTAAATAGTTCTAGTGAGTTTGGAAAAAACACACTACTGTAAATAGATATAAGTAAAACAAAAAAGGTGAAGTCTAAAATTAAAAAAAAACAAATGTTTAGAATTTAAATGTACTATTTATAAAGTACATACCAAACTTTATTATTAAATACACAAATAAAATCCTTAATGTCTTGATCTGTATTAAAAATGTATTAAGTTTTAAAATTTAAAGTTTATTGCACTCATATTAAGAGCCATACATTTTAATAGAAATTTTAATTTATTCACCATTTGAAAATTAAATTTATTTAAAAACTGAAAACAAAACTGTAAGATTAAGAAAGCCAAACTAGGTTTGTTTGGTTTTTTTTAATTTTCATTATTTAGGAAACAAAAATGTTAAATAAAAAGAAAAAGAATCAGGGCTGGAGAGATAGCTCACCAGTTAGAACACGTGTTGCTTTTTCAGACAGCCTAGGTTCAGTTCCCAGCACCCACATGGTAGTTCACATCTCTCTCTAACTCCAGTCTCAGTGGATCCAAAGGCCCTCTTCCAACTCCACAGATACAAGACATGCATAAGGTGAACATACAAACACATAGCCAAAGGCTCATACACATAAAATTTTTAAAAGTTAATATTCTAAATATAGCTTTTAAAACTGAACTTACTGCTTAAAATTATTTGTTTCAAGGTGCTCTTACCTTTCTTCTGAGCTATATAAACGAGCAAGTCCAAAATCTGCAAGTTTTATCTGTCCTCTGGCAGGAATAAGACAAAATAAAAAAGCATTAGTTTACCATGATTTTGATTATATATACTTAATATTCTATTCCAGGGCTCAATGAAAACACATTACAAACAAACAAACAAAAAAAAAACACATAAATTCTCTCATTGCACTGCTATACCTCAGGCAAGGTAATGGGAACTAATGGGAAAATGTACAACGTAACAACTAGTGTTTTGCTTTGGATAGTTTCTTGTTATTGTTGTTATGGGTCCATTCAATCATACATATCTACATGTTCTTAATTTTCAGATTCAGTTGGATATAGATCAAAACTACTGGAGGGACCATATTGTCCTCATGTCATGTGTGTTAATATTTCCTACCTAATACTGTACCAACTATTTATACAACATTTACATTTTAAATAAGCTACACAAATACTACCTTATTTTATAAAGAGCCTTATATCCCTAGGTACTATTAAAAAGATGCAGTAGTGAGGTTAGTCTAAAGCAACCCTCCAACAGGGCCCAACACACTTAATGGTGCTAGTGTAACAGTATCTCATGTCCCCTTCAGTTCCTACTTAGAAAAGTACCTCAAATGACATTTAGGTCTAGAAGTACTTATTCAAATAGTGCCCAAGAACTAAATCACATTATTTGAAATTTATGTTTAATTTTCTAGCTCTTAAAAGGTTAGGGTGCACAAATTATTTTCTACCATTTAAAACCAGGTGGTGCATGTTTTATTCAAATTTTAAAAGTAATACTAAGTACAAGAATAATGCTAGAAGTATGCTGATTCTTAAGATATTTACCATAAACCTTACATATACATATTTTTAAAATACATGTAAAAAAATCTAATGCTTGGAGATGGGGATAAGGACAAAGAAATAACTCAGAAGCAGAATGCTGGCTGCTCTTTCAGAAAACCAGGGTCCCATTCCCAGAACCCACTTGGTAGCTAACACACGTCTGTAACTGCAGTTCCAATGTATCTACACCCACTTCTAGCTTCCACAGGCACTGTAGACATTGTACACAGACACACATGCAAGCAAACACCCACTCGTTACAAATAATTTTTTAAATTAATTTTGTTTTGTAAAATCTGTACAAAAACCTAAAGCTGAAATCATTTTATTCATGATTAGATTGATTCACTTCCAATTATCTGGAAGAATACCAAACAAAAAGGACATATGTACATTGCAAATCATTACTGGAGCTACTGGAGAACAACTGTGGAGGCAATACTAACTGACTGCTGTTCCTTACCCAAGAAATTATAATAAACCTAATTTATAGGAAGTTATATATTACATTAACACTTTAAAAACATAAATTTCATATCCATACCTATTATTTAGAAGGATATTTGAACATTTAATATCTCTATGCAAAAAGTTCTTCTTATGACAATAATCCAGGCCTTCCATGAGCTGTCTCATAAAAGATTTTATATGGTTTTCATTAAAATGAACCAAGCCTGATTCCAGCAGTCCCATCAGATCATGGTCCATATATTCAAACACCAGGTAAAATGCACCTGAGAATGAGAATAATTAACATATTAAAGGCTTTAATCCTATAATCTATCTAGAGGTTCAAATGACTTTGATAAAATACTGGTAAAATGGAATTGACCCTTGAAAATAACTTCTTTGTCATTTATTTGTAAGATTCGTTTACCCTCTCAGAACTTATTATCAAAAAAACGATGTGTCTCAAGAAATCAGCAAAAGCAGTTTTCTTCTGAGAGCCATTATGATACAGATCACCTCTGCTAATTTCCACATTATTTAGTTTTTGATCTGATTACATTCTTCCCTATATCAGGCAAATTGTTTTTCAGAAAAAATTTTGAATAAAATTTGTATGGTCCAAAGAATATTAATAAGTTGTACAAAGAACTGCTTTTAATACAAGAATATAAGCCCAAATAGACCAAAGTCATCTTTAGGTGATTTATATTAATTTTGTTTATATAAGACTATATTTGAAAGTATAAAAATTACAACTTTATACAGTGTTTAAAACTCTTAAATAAAACTTATACAAATTGAATCCAAAGCTAAATAAACAAACATTACAATCAAGCAAAGCTTTACAGAGTGAGTTCTAGGAAAGCCATATCTACAAAGAAGCCCTGTCTTGAAAAACCAAAACAGAAAAAGAAAAAACTAACAAAAACCATGTCATCATCTGTGAGAAGAGAAAAGCCAGTATTATGCCAAAGAAGACACTCAACACAATTCACAATCAGCTCCTAACTTTAAACAGAGCAAAGAACTTTCAAAAATGATACAATAAAAGAATGCCTTCTAAACATTTGTTATAGTACCTCTCTGAAGACAGGAACCACGCATATTTACAAGAGAATGCTAGGCACTGAGAAAAAATCTTCATGGTTACTAACTTTATGTAGATGTTAATATGTAAAATTTAAGAAGCTTCAGAGCCAGTAAGAAACTTATCTCAGGAAAAATTACTTGAAGAGAGCAGACAGCCATCATCCTCCTCAGCCTCCTCCACATAAGCACACACTCTCACAAAAAAAAAAAAAAGTTTTAATAATACTGCAGAAACAGGAAAACACAAATGACAAGAACTAAATTGCAACAAGAATTAAACATCAAAACAGAAAATACTATAACGTAATTTCAATTTAAAAAAAAAACTAGCGGCTAGTTTTTATTATTTTGCCTGGGGAATGGGCATTAACTTGACAAAGTAACTATCAAATTCACCGTGAAGAAACTGTATTTGATCATCATCCAAACACTGTTGAAAATACACTTTGCCCTATAAGAAATTAATGTGCCCTGTCATACTTAGATAAAGACAGAACAGTGAAAGAAAATACACACCAGAAAACAAATTATAAATGTTTACCCATTAATTATGGAAACGTTAATAAATAAATTATAAAGTAACAGAAAAATCTCATTTAGATAAAATTATAATCCATAGGGAGATAAGCAGTACCATCACAGAGAAACCAATAAAAATGTAACTAACAGATTCCACTAAATAGTGACTCAGGAATACCACTAGAAAACAATACAAACAGGGAAAAGACAACTGGGAAATACTGTCCACAATATAAAAAAGTAAACATCCTTAATATAAAAGAAGGCCTTATAAACCAGTACAAAAGAAATTTATCCCATAGCACAAGATGAGAAATAAAATGGATGTCAGATGACAAAATGGTGTGTGCAGGTAACCTTCATACTTTAAAGGTAAAAGGAGAAAAGTTCAAAGTCATCCACAGTTCTGTATCAGGTTAAATGGAGCCTCCAATATTCAAAAAAGTCTGTGTTTAAAACAACATTAAAGATGCTTAATCTCATTACAACTCCAAATGTTCAATATGGCATTTAAACAAAAAGATTTCAAGAGAGCATACAATATTAACACAGGTATATAGGGGGAAACATAGTATAAATATTTACAAGTTATGTTTCATTTCCAATTGCACAACCCAAAGAGTTAGCCAGGAGCTCATAGATAGCTACTAAGCACTTATGGCTTAGTCAAAAAATGTTTTAAGTATGCACCAGATTTCTAATACTCAATATAAAACAAAAATAAATATGTCAGTAATACAGTACACTGAGTTAGGTATTAAGTACAGAGGAATGAAGCACAGACAGAAAATTCTCAAATGCAAGGCCAAACTGGTTATTACACAGCAAGACTTTGTCTCAGATATATAATACTACTAATAATAAAGAATAAGAATGGATAATAGCCGGGCAGTGGTGGCACATGCCTTTAATCCCAGCACTTGGGAGACAGAGGCAGGCGAATTTATGAATTCGAGGCCAGCCAGGGCTACACAGAGAAACCCTGTCTCGGGGAAAAAAAAAAAAAGTTAAGAAATAGGAAGGAAGGAAGGAAGGAAGGAAGGAAGGAAGGAAGGAAGGAAGGAAGGAAGGAAGGAAAAAAATAGGCTAGAGAGAGCTGAATGATTAAGAGTCCTTGTTGCTCTTGTAGAACTGAGTTCAATTCTCAGCACTCATATCAAGTGGCTGTAATTACAGCTCTAGGGGATACATCCTCTTCTGGCTGCCATGAACATCCACATACACACATGTGCACAGACACACAAATTTAGAAACAATCTTTAATAATTTATGATAAATTGACTGTACATTGAAATCAATGTACTACACACTGAGTTACAAGTTATTAAAATTGAATAATTTCACCTGTTCCATTCTGTAACATAATTATTAGGTAACATTTTAAATTTGAAATAGAAAGCTTACTTCTATCAAGTAGCTATGACTGAAAGGCCTAGGAAGTGAAATAAGACAAGATGGTATTCCATTCTTGGAAACCATTAAGTTCAATGGAAGATTATTAGAAAGAGTAAAAAAATGTAGAAAAATAGTGTAACATACAATACTCATTGATATTGGCTACCAGTTAAAAGATAAAATAGAACCCATTAATAATAGCTATTTAAATTGAAAGGTTTTTAAACTCCCTTTTAATGCAGAAAACACACATACACAAAAAAGGGCACAGTTCAAAAATACCAATCTTCCCAAATTAATTTGTAAATTATGCAAAAGCCCAATTTCTAAAATTTATCAGTGTGGTGCTGTAAATGCTAAACTGGCCTCCTAGGCCTATGTACTGGAACACTTGATGTCAAGTTAACAGCACTGTTTAGGAAAGTTATGGAATCTTTAAGAGGTAGAATCTTGTAAGTACATCAACAAGGGCAGGCTCTGAGGTTTATAGACTGCTTTCACTTCTGCTTCCCTCTCACTGCCTCCAGGGTATGGTTTATAAGGCCTTCTTTTATATTAAGGATGTTTACCTTTTTATATTGTGGACAGTATTTCCCAGTTGTCTTTTCCCTGTTCGTATTGTTTTCTAGTGATATTCCTGAGTCACTATTTAATGGAATCTGTTAGTTACATGTGATCATCCTGCTTCCTCACTGACCTGCCATACCATCCCCACCCTGCTGGACCACATTCCCTCACAACTGTAAGCCAAAATAAACTTTTTCCCCCTTTATTTTTGTCCGGATATTTTATAACAGCAAAAGCAACAAGTACATGAAAGATTTTTCTCTACAATGTATATCATACAGGAAAATAACTAAGAACAAAAACATCTGAAAGAAAAAAGGTATATAGTAAGAATGGTTCTACATTCCTATTTTAAAATTTTTTAATTATAATGTAAATTATTTCTGTAAAGGCTGGAGATATGGCTCATAGAGGTCCTGAGTTCAATTCCCAGCAACCACAGGGTGGCTCACACTATCTGTAATGGGATTCAATGCCCTCTTCTGGCATGTCTGACGACAGCGACAGTGTACTCATACACATAAAATAAGTAATTCTTAAAAAAAATATACCAAGTCCACACTAAACTTTTACTGTAGAATAGACTGTGATGCTGGGAGATAGCTTAGGTGATAGGCAAGCATGAGGGCCTGACACCAGATCCCCAGCTCATATGTGCAAGGCACAGCGGCACTGACTTTAATGCCAGTGTTGGGAAGCACGAGAGCTATTGGCCAGCCAGACTAGCTGACAATGAGAAATCCTGTCTCAAACACTAAAGTAGAGAGCAATTTAAGAAGACACCTGATAATGACCTCTGGCTTTCACGCACACTTAACATCCCCAATAAACAGGTACCTACATCATACATACACCCACCTACGCCAGTCCCTCAGTCTCAAAAAAGAGACAGGAGGGAAATAAAGGGACAGAACACAAAAAGGTATTTCACTCAGTTAGATGGTCTTCTTAGTAAGTGGTGGTAGAATGACTGAACACCTACCCAGACACAGCAAGATAAAAAAGTATCCAAAGAATGGCCACCAACATAAAAAAAACAAAAAACCAAGTATATCAATTATAGAACTAAGAAATAAAAACAGAACTATTTGTTGAAAATAATTCCCTACAGTGAGAATGGGGGAAAACACTCCTCAACAGCAGTTCACAGGACAAAACAGTAGTAAGACAAACAAATGAGACTATTTCTAAGTTAGAGAAATAGGCAGATAAATTTTCATCACTACAAGTCCTGTGCCAAAATGCTCATGAAAACAATGTATATTTGCCTCCAATAAAGTCAGTAAAGAGTAAACAATAAGCCCAGAACAGTAGTTCTCAGCCCATGGGTCACCACCCCTTTAGAAGTTGAACAACCCTTTCATAGGGGTCACCTAAGACTACTTGAAAAAAAAAACAGATTATTTACCTCATGATTCATAACTGTAGCAAAATTTCCAAGGAAAGAATCACTGAGTACAAAGATGTTTGAATAGAAATGTTCGGAAGCGAATGTGTATGGTGGGATGGGATAGGGGAATACAAAAAAAGCAGAACATCCAAGGACCATAAAACAATCACAAATGTTAACATTCTTTCAAGGCTTTAAAAGAAAAGAGAAAGAGACAGAAGAAATATTTGATGCAATAATTAGTGAGAAGTTCTCCCCCCTCAACAGTTACTACAGAAGAGTTGAAGAAGATTTGAAGGGAGAAATGATATAATATCACAGAGAAAAGAAAAAAGATTGGTGGGGGAAATTTTCTTCCAGACTGCTTCGAGACCCAACAAACTCCTATCAGAAACATTTTTTTCTTAACTTAGTTTTGACATGTTTTTAATGGCCCCATACCATTTCCCAGTGGTAATGTATGTTGGCATCCTTTATTCCTATTAGTACATAAATTGCTTGTATTGTTTATTATAAGCAGTATTATAAAAATAATCTTTTAATTTTGGAAAATCCAAATTAAAACAGTAAATTAAAAAAGATCATTTGTTATATATTTATTATGTTCAAAGTATCATATCATGTCATCAGAATTCATAACTTACCTTTATACCTCTTTCCCACTTTGCAAGCAACACCTTGCTGAGACATCTTGGCAGCTTGTTTTTTATTTTTATTGACAATTTTTAGTTCTAATAATTAGAGACTTCTATGCATCCAGAAAGGCTATATTTTGTTGGTGGCAGCACGTATGTATACATGAGACCAGATACTTATGTATTTCTCAACTACTCTCTTATAACTTTACACAGGAGCTTTCACTGAACCTGAAGCGCCCCATTTCAAATAGCTTGGCGGGCTGGCCAACAAGCTCATATACCTGGGTTATTGTTTAGCAAAGAACTCAAGTCTAAATACACCTATGTGAAAAGCCCTATGCTGGGATTATAGGCATGAATGGATTTACAAGGGTGTTGGAATTAAAACTTAAGTGTTCATGGTTGCAAAGCAAGTATTACCCAATGAGCCACTTCCCCAGCCCCCAAAGGTATATTTTTAAAAGTTAACTTCTGATTGTCATAAGTATGTCTGATCTTCATATTGTTCTTGTACTACAGATTAAAACTATTCACTTCTTCAATCTCTATCCTTCCTTCCTAATAAAAAATAATTGTTTCTACTAGCGATCTCATTTTGTTCTTATCAACCTACCACTAAAATTTACATATGTGTGTGTGTGTGTGTGTATATATATATATATATATATATATATATATATATATAGTGTGTGTGTGTTACTATCTTAGAAAGTCCTTCACATTAAAAGACCACAATAAACTTAATTATTACTCTTTTTCCAGAAGAGGAAAACAGAGTACAAGGGGAAGAAAATACTTTTTTGTAAATTATTAATAACAAAACTCCCCATATTAATTATTTTTAGGTATACAGTTCAAAGATAATTACATTCACACAGTGGCACAAACACCACCACCACTCACCTCTGTAATTCTTCCCATCTTTGCACAACTAGACTTCTCTGACTGCCAAGTACGAAATAAAAGTCTCCTACCCTTCTAAGCTCCACAGACACTACTTTTTTTTGTCTCAGTGCATTTAACCATCCTGGTCAAAGAGTGTGTGTGTATGAATAAAATCTCTATGCTGAATTTGCTCTGTTTCATAAAGCATCCTAATGGGTATGAGCTAGCAAATTACTATGGCTTGAGTTATATTTCCCAAATAGCTATCATGCGGAAGTGTTTTTTGGTTTGTTTTTGTCCACGTGATTCTTGGCTATTTACCCATCTTCTTTTTTTTTTTTTTTTTTTTTTTTTTGGTTCTTTCGAGACAGAGTTTCTCTATGTAGCCCTGGCTGTCCTGGAACTCACTCTGTAGACCAGGCTGTCCTCCAACTCAGAAATCTGCCTGCCTCTGCCTCCCGAGTGCTGGGATTAAAAGTGTGCGTCACCATGCAATTTCCTGAAGTTTTCTGTACTATTGTTTTCCTTCACTCTGTGTGCTGCTGATGTCATCTAACAACACTTAGCACTTTAGTCTAACCCAAATACTAGAGTCAACTGATTTATGAGTATAAAATCTTTTATAATCATTAATTAACTGCTAATGGTAGTGCCAGACAGTTACGTCACTTTAACCCTGCAGTAAAGATTTAAATTTAATGCACTCACCTTTCTTCTTCCTTCTCAGATCCTACTGACTGTAATAGTGAAAATTCTGGAATTTTAGTTTCTTTAAAAAACACAGCCGGGCGTGGTGGCGAACGCCTTTAATCCCAGCACTTGGGAGGCAGAGGCAGGCAGATTTCTGAGTTGGAGGCCAGCTTGGTCTACAGAGTGAGTTCTAGGACAGCCAGGGCTACACTGAGAAACCCTGTCTCAAAAAATAAAATAAAATACCCCACAGAAATGCAATGAGAATATGCTTTCATTTTGATTCCAGGTATGAGGATATGGGGGCTGCTTCGCAGCAGCTGACTATGATTTGCCTTGTGCTATATAGCAGGGGTGTGGTTTTGCCAGCTGCAGGTATTTTTTGTGATTGTGTAACATTTGGAATTCTGAGAACTTTTCAGAGGGCATATAAATTCCAGATCCCCAAAGATGAGGTAGGGGGTTGTTGGTTGTGGTTTGTTAGTAATTGTGCTCAAAGAAGAAACGAGAAAGAAATTAGATTCAAGGATCTCTCTCCCTCCCTCTCCTTTCCCTATCTAGTGATAAGGGATGAAACCATGTGGAATAAAAGTGGGAAGAAAAAAAAACCACAAAGTAGCAATGACCAGCTATAGACTACTCTAGATCTTGTACTTACATAAATATTATAATCTTCTTGTCAGTATTTAAAAATCCATATGGCATAAAACAGCTCAGCGGGTAAGGCACTCAATGCCAAGCCCTGAAACCGGAGTTTGATTCTCCAGGACCCATATGGTATAAGGAAATTACTATCACCAAGTTGTCCTCAGACCTCTACACACACACAGAGGCAGCCTCCTCCCGACAAACAAATAAATGTAATTCTTACATTTTTAAAAATTTCCAATTTAAAAAAAGTCGAAAAAAGCCACCTCTAATTCTAAGAAAGGCTGTAATAATGATGAAGATAAACTGGGGAGGGTGCTTTCTAAATAAGATTAATTCTTCTAAGCTTTAAAAATGGAATATTTTCTATTTAATATTTTTAATACTTTCAATGGTTTTTCTCACCTTTCAAGTTACAATCCTTGCCTTTTCTATCAATTTATTCTTAGATGTTTTATCCTCTGAACATAATTGGTTATGTTTATTGCTCTTTATCTTGTCCATAATGTGCACAAGCACACATTGTACTTGCCTGTAATGGACGCACACACACACACACACACACAAAATGGTTTTGCATCTCTTTTAACCTGGTGTCTTAGTCAGGGTTTCTATTCCTGCACAAACATGATGACCAAGAAGCAAGTTGGGGAGGAAAGGGTTTATTCAACTTACACTTCCATACTGCTGTTCATCACCAAAGGAAGTCAGGACTGGAACCCAAGCAGGTCAGAAAGCAGGAGCTGATGCAGAGGCCATGGAGGGATGTTCTTTACTGGCTTGCTTCCCCTGGCTTGCTCAGCCTGCTCTCTTATAGAACCAAGACTACCAGCCCAGAGATGGAACCGCCCACAAGAGGACCTCCCCCCTTGATCACTAATTGAGAAAATGCCTTACAGCTGGATCTCATGGAGGCATTTCCTCAACTGAAGCTCCTTTCCCTGTGATAACTCCAGCTATGTCAAGTTGACACAAAACTAGCTAGTACACCTGGTTATCTTATTTCATTTTCTACTGCAATTGCCCTGACTAATACCGGTATGGTGCTAAGTAGAAGCTGCAAGAACATATACCACCTATTTTCTAGATGATATGTAAGTTGAAACAATTTGGGCATGCTGGTCTATATATAAGAATTTACAGCAGGAGCCCTTCCTTAACCCATGTTTCAGTTAACTCTTCACCAGTCATGGTCTGAAATGATTAGATAAAAATTTCAAGAGATAAACAATTCATATTTTAGGTTATCCCTTCTGAGTAGTGTAATGAAACCTTATACTGTACATTCTATCAAGATATAAATCACTCCTTTGTTCAGTTAATCTATGATGTTTAAATACTCACTTTATAACACTGGCTGGCGTGGAACTCATCTACATAGACCAGGATGGTCTTCTACTCAGAAAGATCTACCTGCCTCTGCTTCTGCTTCCTAGGTGCTAGAATTACAGGTCTGCTCCCTACTATATACCCAGTTTCTTTCCTTGATTTATAACAAATTACGAATATAAAGAGTACTCATATTTCCTAAATACTTAAATGCTAATATAGTAAAAGCACCATAGTTCATTGAACACACAATGGCTGGAATAGCAGAATTTGGCTATCTTAGGATGTATGTCAGTAATTTCAAGTACCAAAACACTATTTTTTAAAGTACATTTTTATGTTTTTAATCTGAGTAATAATAGATATCTTGAAGTAGGCATCAAAATCTATGAAAATTTATGTTTCAAAAATTGGGTGAATTGTAGTAGAATTTAAAAAATGAGGTTTCAGAGAATTTATAATTTAATAAGGCAAAAGAATTATAACCAAGAACAGAATACAAGGAAGACTGCTGGTGATTCTTTCAAAGTCACTACTAGTTTTTTTTCAGATGTTCTCAAAGTTAGGACAGTATTATAAAGCAAAGCTCATTTATTCACTTAGCAACTTTTGTCCTGGTTGATTCTGGTTCGTAGGACCCCAACAAAATAGGTACAGCTTCTATTTTTGTAAAGAAAATAAGCAAGTAATTATTTTTAGTTATTGAGAAGGTTGTTTTAAAATTTTAGTAGAGGACTTACTTTAAATTGTGTGTCAATCTACTAGAAGTTGGAAACTTACTAGATGAGTAAGGCCTCACCAATGAATAAAGTAATATTAAGTAGCAAGAAATCCATCATTTAAATTTCAATTCCATAACACCATACGCTGCAGAAATTGGTGTGAAGGTGTGAGTCAGGATGGGTGAGAGTGTGAGAGAGAGAGAGAGAGAGAGAGAGAGAGAGAGTGTGTGTGTGTGTGTTATTGTTAGAAGTACAGACATGGAGTATCACAATTAATGAGTTGAAGCCATCAAAGTTTACTGGCCTATTTGTGAGCCCCAAAGACTAAAGTAACTGAAGCTTAGCTCATAATAAAAACCAGCAAACTTGAAATTAGAGAAGTAAGCAGGGAGGTGACCCGACAGGCGAAAACAGGAGACTTTGGCATGTTAGAGCAAATATACTAATCTGTCTGCAAAGAGGTATGAAGGCAAAACAAATTACACTGTACTCTACTTCATTCCTAAGGTCCTTAGCCCAATTTTACTAAATAGTGAGAGAGAGAGACAGTGTACTGGCTAGTTTTGTATCAACTTGACACAGCTGGAGTCATCACAGAGAAAGGAGCTTCAGTTGAGGAAATGCCTCCATGAGATCCAGCTGTAAGGCATTTTCTCAATTAGTGATCAAGGGGGGAGGTCCTCTTGTGGGCGGTTCCATCTCTGGGCTGGTAGTCTTGGTTCTATAAGAGAGCAGGCTGAGCAAGCCAGGGGAAGCAAGCCAGTAAAGAACATCCCTCCATGGCCTCTGCATCAGCTCCTGCTTTCTGACCTGCTTGGGTTCCAGTCCTGACTTCCTTTGGTGATGAACAGCAGTATGGAAGTGTAAGTTGAATAAACCCTTTCCTCCCCAACTTGCTTCTTGGTCATCATGTTTGTGCAGGAATAGAAACCCTGACTAAGACAGATAGAGACAGACAGACAGATACATACGTACATCCCCTTTTAAGAATGAGAAGGAACAGGTTCAGAAGAGATAAAAGACTTACTAATAAGGTCATGATGTTCAGTAAGCCATTACTAAGTCTCAAATCTGAAACATTTTAACTAATGTCAAACAGTAAGTATTTTCTTTTCAATTATGCACTCAGAAGCAAAAAAGTAAGGTTAAGATGGCAAACCATGTCAAATGCTAAGGTAATCAGAAATATGGGTTTACAAATTTCTGGGATAATATTCACTTATCAGTGAGTACTTATCATGTGTGTTCTTTTGTGATTGGGTTACCTCACTCAGGATGATATCCTCCAGACACATCCATTTGCCTAAGAATTTCATAAACTCATTGTTTTTAATAGCTGAGTAGTACTCCATTGTGTAAATGTACCACATTTTCTGTATCCATTCTTCTGTTGAGAGACATCTGGGTTCTTTCCAGCTTCTGGCTATTATAAATAAGGCTGCTATAAACATAGTGGAGCATTTGTCCTTATTACAAGTTGGAACATCTTCTGGGTATATGCCCAGGAGAGGTATTGCTGGATCTTCCTGTAATACTATGTCCAATTTTCTGATGAACTGCCATACTGATTTCCAGAGTGGTTGTGCAAGCTTGCAATCCCACCAGCAATGGAGAAGTGTCCCTCTTTCTCCACATCCTCGCCAGCATCTGCTGTCACCTGAATTTTTGATCTTAGCCATTCTGGCTGGTGTGAGGTGGAATCTCAGAGTTGTTTTGATTTGCATTTCCCTGGATTAAGGATGTTGAACATTTTTTCAGGTGCTTCTCAGCCCTTCGGTATTCCTCAGCTGAGAATTCTTTGTTTAGCTCTGTACCCCATTTTTAACAGGGTTATTTGATTTTCTAGAGTCCAGCTTCTTGAGTTCTTTGTATATACAAGATACAATTTGCAAAACACATGAAACTCAAAAAGAAGGAAGACCAAAGTGTGAATACTTCGTTCCTTTTTAGAATGGGGAACAAAATACCCATGGATGGAATTACAGAGACAAAGTTCATAGCACAGCCTGAAGGAATGACCATCCAGAGACTGCCCCACTTGGGGATCCACCCCATAAACAACCACCAAACCCAGACACTAGGCAGATGCCAACAAGAGCCTGCTGACAGGAGTCTGATATAGCTGTCTCCTTCGAGGCTCTGCCAGTGCCTAGCAAATACAGAAGTGGATGCTCACAGATCATCCATTGGACAGAGCACAAAGTCCCCAATGAAGGAGCCAGAGAAATACCCAGGGAGCTGAAGGGGACTGAAGCCCCATAGAAGGAACATCAATATGAACTAATCAGTACCCTCAGAGCTCCTTGGAATTATACCACCAATCAAAGAAAACACATAGTGGAATTTGTGGCTCTAGCTATATTTGTAGTAGAGGATGGCCTAGTCTGTCATCAATGGGAAGAGAGGCCCTTGGTTCTGTGAAGGCTCTATGCCCCAGTATAGGGGAATGCCAGGACCAGGAAGTGGGAGTGGTTGGGTTGGGGTGCAGGGGGAGGGGGAGGGAATAGGGGATTTTCGGAGGGGAAACTAGGAAAGTGGATAACATTTGAAATGTAAATAAAGAAAATATCTAATAAAAAATAAATAAAAACACACACACAAAAAAAAAAAGAAATATGGGCTTCACAAATATGTGAGAAAGAATAGGATGATTTACATAACATAATTAATGTATGATCTATCAATTATTTAAAACTGTACATCCCAGAAGAGTAAGATTGTATATGTGCAGCCTATAAAGAGGCTAAGTATTATTTTCAACTGTAAACTATGATGATTGATTTTATTGTCAAACTGTGATGTAGCAGAACTGCACAGGAAAGAGAAAACCTTCAATTAAGAACATGACCAAATGGCCTATAGGAATGCATGTGGAGCATGGTCTTTATTTCTGACAGATGTTGATGGGTCCAGCCCACTGTGACAATACCATCTCTAGGCAGGGGGTCCTGGGCTGTATGAGATAACTACTTAAACATGAACTAGCAAGAGAGTCAGCAAGCAACATTCCTCCACTATTCGTACGTATTATGAGTTTCTGCTTAAGGTCCTGCCCTAACTTCCCTCAGTAGATATAGTCTAAGGAAAATGTAAAAAAATAAACTCCTCAATTTCTAAGATGCTTTTTTGGCCAGAGTATTTTATCACAACAGCAGCAGCAGCAACAGCAACAACAACGAGACATTCCAACTCACTCTATTTTATATTAGATTTAATGTGTGCCCTAAGGCAGCTATTTTTAAACATAAGTTGAACTTTTCTTAGCAGTATATTTTTTTAACTAAAAGCAACCCTATATCAACCTGTATTTGAAAAAGTATTTCAAAAATGTTGCTCTTATATTTTAAGAAATGTGGTACATGACTGTCAAAGGTGTCAGTGGAAGGCTGAGGTGATGGTTCACAGAGTAAGCATGAGAATTTAAGCTCAAAGCCACAGAACACATAATAAAACTGCAAAAGGCCACATGCATCTGTAAACCCAGCTCTATGGAAAGGGAGACAGGAAGATCAGTAGGGCTTGCTGACAGGTTCAGTGATAAATCCTGTTCTCAGTGGAATAAAGTAGACAGTGATTGAACAGGACAGGCAATATCCCCTCTGGCCTCAGCTCATGTGCACAGGCATGTATATCACACACATACATAAGCACACATAATGCCCCCACACACATCTTTTTAAATTAGTTTCTGTGTATTCACAGCATTTATAGTGTAAAAATGTAATGTAAGTATATTTCTCAACTAGTAAAACATAGAAAGATTACACACACACACACATACACACACAGGTTTCAAAGCTCAGAGAAAGCAAACGTCACTACTGAGTACTTGGGTTCTAACACTGGTAAATATATGTGACTTCTCTGACTCATGAACCTCAAGAGCCACCAAAGTAAATAATGTAGTTCTTTAACTCTACTAAATTTTAAAACAGGTTGACATTAGAAAACATTTTTATTTACCCAGTCCTTAAATAATTATCAAGTTGGAAATAACATGAATTCAAAGACTTGGCTATGAAGTCTGCATACGTACCTTTGTCTTTCTTAAAATCCAAAGCATCTTCTTTATCAGTCACTATCTCCTTCATATTGATGATACTCTGGTGGGTTAGTTGCCGTAGAATTTTAATTTCTCTAATTGCTGTAATTGGGAAACCCTCCTTTTCATTATCCAGACGTACTTTCTTTAAGGCTACCATTTCTCCTATTAGACAGTTAAATAAAATCAAGTTACTAGCTATCAAAAGACAATGCCATTTTTCATAATTTAAACATTTTTATCATTTCTGTTCCTAACTTTTAAAATTATAATTCACAAGTTGTTTTCATGTCCAACGTACTAGATAATATTTGTAGTTTAAGGAAGTAAATTTTGGAGCATTTCACTGCATTGAGCAGCATGCAGTTGGCTAGGATGAGGTAGGGATGGATCCATTGCTTGTCAGAAAAGAGGATGGTAAAGAGTGAGCGTATTGTCACCTTCTCTGTGTAAAGGAGGGAAGGGTCACTATAGCCAGAGTATTAAAATTTAGGTATGTGTGAGCTTTGTATCAGACAGAATGTAATTAATCAGACATATAAACAAACACAAAGTTATTACACGTTAAGTGTAGGTCCAGATGGTTTAGATTTTGGAGGTTTGGCGGGGGGTGGGGATGGGTTGTTGTTTTGTGGGAATATGTATAGCCTTAGTAGGCTAAGCATCAGTCAGCATAAGAAAAAGTTCCATAAAGGCATATTCATTCCACTTCTTTGGAAGTAAAGTAAAAAAGACTGATGTTACAAATTTTCTAAGGAAAAAAATTTATCCTCTTAAGCATTAAAATTCTCTTTTAAATTTTTTCACTGTTTTCCTATATATAATGTAGTATGCTTCATTAAAGCTTCTGAAAGTTATAATTTAATCTTATTAATAATACATTATAAATATCGATGGTTACTATATGTTCTAATTGCCTATATTTGTTTCTAACCATAAGGTGGTTAAACTAAATGGCCTCAAACAGCTGTCAATTTTAATCTTAGTTTATGTTAAATAGACAGTGTAAGTTCTGCCATGCAGTAGTGATGAATGCCTTTAATCCCAACACTCAGAAGGGAGAGGCAGACAGCAGATCTCTTAGTTTCAGGCCAGTCTTGGCTACACAGAGAAATACTGTCCCAAGGTAAGTAAGTAGGAGGGAGAGGCAGGAAGCTAGTTTTATGCACTATTTAGTTAAATACCTAACTTCTCCTATAATATGACTTCTAACACAACTGCTTTTCTGGAGGAGGTATTTCAAAACTTTCCCCCATGTTCTTAATTATAAGAAAAAGTAATGCAGAGTTTTGTCCAAAGGGTAAACTTCTATACATGGGAGAAAGTTAGCCAAAAGAAAATTTTATGTGACTTAATACAAAATAACTTCACTCCTAAAAATAAGTATGGTGACACAAGCTTGTGTCACCAGCCCTCAAAAAGATAAAGCAGGAGAGTCACAAATTTCACAGCAGCCTGGGCTACATAAATACATACCTTGCCTCAAAAAGAAAAATTAAACTACTAATATTTTAGCCTAGGTAGCAACAGTTTTAATAATTATTTCACCACAAAAGGAACACATTCCCCTAAATTCTGCCATATAACATATCACAAATACTAAAAGAAAGTTTTTAAAAGTTTGTTATGTGGCCACATGTACTGATATGAGGACACAGGAAATGAACATACAGGATAAAAATTAAGACTAAGCAACAGCACAAAGAATTTTTACTTCTTTTGGAAATTCTTAAAGCTCTACATTAGAGGAAAAAACAGAAAGTAAGCACATTCTACCCGAAACTTAACATCCTTACCAGTGTCTTTGTCCCTGGCTTTGTAAACTTGTCCATAAGTACCTTCTCCAATAATTCCGATGATATCAAATTTATCCACGCAGCGTTTCCCCCAGTCAATATCTTTTTCTTTGATTTCGCCATAGCGAGGCCCACATATTCTATTAAATATAGTTCTGAAGTTTTTATAGACAATCAAGCAAACTAAATGAACTGCTTAATAATTCAATAGCAATCTTGCCCAATCTTAAATCATTATTTTACACTATTCATGTATATTTGTAAACATTCAAGTAAAACAAGTTACTGTCAGTTGATATTACAAGTTATAAAAATAAACTATAATTTCTACACACTCACTCTAAGTAGATAAGAACTTCAAAGAGAAGTAGCAACTTTTTCTTTATAACGCTTTTAGGAAGGTAGCTTTTCAGTAAGAAGGTAGAAACATTACTAGAAATCATCAAGATTTTCTACTCAGTCTCCACAAATTTTTTCATTCAAGGATTCTCTCTCTCCCATATATATATGTGTATATACATGTTCATGTGCATACACACACACACACATGCACACACACATAGTACAAGTTAGCAAATAGTAACATAAGAAACTGACTACAAATTACTTACAAAATGATTCATAGCATTATAAAACACCATCATAAACATACTGAAAATTTTTCACTCAGCAAGTATAGGAAGTCTTAATTCATGTAAAAGCACAACTCAAAATTCCATACTTGGGTAGAGATTAATAGAAATGTCAAAAATCAAATTCTCTAAAAAGGTGTTTCTTTGTTATATTTTGATATTTAATAGCAGGGCCAACATAGACTCAAGAATTATAGCAAAAGGATTCAATGATAGACTAAAGTTTTCTGCTCTTAATAGAAAATAATTTTATATTTTTAAATTAGTTGCTACCTGAAGAGCAATTTTAAATTAAATCTATGCCAAAAGTTTAGACATTTTTAAAAAGTATTTTAAAAGTATTTTATTTCTTACCTTCAAGGAAAAGAACTCTACCCGATATTTAACAGGAAGATACATCAGCTCCATTTTTAAAAAAAAAATTCTATCTCTTGGAAAATGACAAATGCATAGAGTTATATGGAAAAAATGAGTAGTTAAAAGCAAAGGAAAACACTACCCATTACTGATTTTGTTTGAGTACACTGAATGCTGTCTTCCATTTTGTTCAATTTCAGTGTTTTTATATTAGTTAGCTATCTTAATGATAGATTAGTGTCTTTCACACATGTAACACCGCCAAATTAATAATTACAAACTGTAAGAAAATTTCATTTGGTTTTATTAGTAGCTGCAAATAGGTACCACCGTTCATGAATATTTGTTTCAGAACTCTAAACCAACCTGTATATTTATGTTCAAATAAATATACACTTTTCATTTAAATCTTACTGTTTTCTACATTTTTTAGTTATCCAGGATACAATGTGTCCAGTCAACTTAAGTGCCAGTAGAAAGCAAGCACATACTTAGGCCTTCGTTTGCTATGTAACTGTGCTGCTGTTTTCTTCTCCTCTGGACTCTTGGAAAGATCATCTCCTCCTGGTAACTCAGGGGGCAATGGTAAATCAGCAAGCAGACATCGGAGTTTCTTTTCTACTTCTTTTTTAACTGCTTTGACAGAAATGTTGCCTCTTAAGCTAAAGAAAAAAAAAAGGGGGAGTGTAAGTCATATCAACCATAAGTCATATCAACCGTAATTGATTACACGATAAAACTATGATCATATTTTAAAATTTAAGCAGCATGCAAAGGCATATGTCATACTTCAAGTCCATCTAAACAGATTATTATCCTTCAACCACTAAGTAACAACTTTAAGAAAAAGGTGACACAAAATTAAGTAAAAACCATAGAAATCTATAGAGTAGACCTTAATAGTAGTATATGAATACTGATTAAATGTAGTAAGTGCAAGACAAATGTGGATTCAATATCTTTTTATCTTTGCAAATTTGAAACTATTTTTTAAAAATAAAGTCTAGGGAGCTGGGAAGATGGTGTCATGGTGCTAGTCGTTCAAGTGTAAGAATCTGGATTCAAATCTCAAAACTCCACATAAAGCTGGGCACAGCAGCACAGTCTACAATCTCAGTAATCCTCATCTGAGAGGGGAGGGGAGGAGGCAGGAGAATCCCTGAAAGCTCATTGGCCAGCTACCCTGGTGTTTATATTGGAGTAACAAAGAGAAGTTGCCTAAAACAAGGTCAGAAGCAACATTCAAGGTTGCCCTTAGAGCCTATACCAGCAGTATTGCATGCACATACAATACACACATACAAATAACAAAGTTTAAACTTTAAAAAAATAAGCTCTAACTTTCAAAATTGTGAATTAAAAAGAAAGAATCAAATCAATATGCTTTGCAAGAAACCTCATAATTTTGTAGTATTTGATTCTGACAAGGAGACAATGATGCCTTCTTTTTAACAAATAAAATCACAAACTACAATTAGTACACGATTCTCTTGCCCATTTACATAACCAAAACCAATGAATTCACTTTTAGTCTCAGCACTTGGGATGTACAGGCAGGTGGATGGAACTCTGAATTTGAGGCCAGTCTAGTTATAGAACTACATAGTGAGACCTTGCTTTAAAAAAAAAAGTTGCCGGGTGTGGTGGCACACGCCTTTAATCCCAGCACTCAGGAGGCAGAGACAGGCGGATTTCTGAGTTGGAGGCCAGCTTGGTCTACAAAGTGAGTTCCAGACAGCCAGGGCTACACAGAGAAACCCTGTCTCGAAAAACAAACAAACAAACAAAAAAAGTTGTTTCTCAGCTGTTCCAGCTGCCCTGCCTTTACTCTGCCATCAGGAATGCTAACCCTCCATGATAGAATTACAAGTGAATTAAAGGCCTGGTTAGTTCTACACTTTTTTTTTTTTAATTTCCACAGAATTATAATTTTCAAATTGTATCTGAAGTTGTAATTGATAATTTAAATTTTTCCAATACAAAAAAGAAATCTGTTACCTAAGAGAACCTTTTAATGATAAAAACAGAGAATTTATTACATAAATATTCAGACCAGGGTTTTGTTGTTGCTGTTGGTTTTGTTTTCTTTTCTTTTATTTTGCTTTTCAAGAAAAGCTGTACAACACTGGGGTCAGATTTTTGAAGGGAGGGCTATGGTTGAAGTTGGAGTTCAGTAGTAGGAGGATGGCCCAGCATGTACAATTCTTGAGTTAAACCCCAAAGCCACTAAACAAAAGAGAAAAATAAACCACTTCACTTTCATACCACTAAAGTTCCCCTTTAATAGAAATTAAGAGTGTCAGTATACCAGGTATTTAGAGGATAAAACACAAACACTAAAGTACCAGCAAAGAAATAATACGTTGACGGACAACAAAGTCCACAGGAACACAGATATTCCTTAAGAGTTTTCAAATTAGTCAAACTCTGGTAGCAACACTGCTACAAGGAAGAAGGTGGCAAACCAGACCATCTCTTTCTTCTTCCTGTAACAACCTAAACCAATTTCTGCGAGAAAATCTTTTGAGTTCACCTTTTATAAATTTTACAAGCTAAGATTATAAAGGGAAAAAAGTGATTTACTAGAAAAATAGAAAATATCCATAGCAAGTAAAAACAAAAATAAGTATAAGGCATAGTGGTGTAAGCTTTTAATTCCAACACTCAGAGGCAAAGACAGGTGGATATCTGGTTTTTAAGGCCAGCCTGATCTAATAGCAAACTCCAGGCCAGCTAGACATTTCTCAAAAAGTGAAAATAAAAAAACTAAAAACAAACAAACAAACACACCCCAAGAACAAATGTCAAAGAAAAACAAGAGTCTGAACTACAAAGATCAAAAGTCCTAATGAGAAAATTCTACAATAAAAGGGAAGAACTGAAGGCTCTGAGCCACGCAACACACCAAGTGCCTGTCCCATTAGCAACCAAATAAGCACAAAACCTAACAATGTAACTTCAAGACTATAAAAATTCAAAGTGTTAAAATCTACTACTGTTAAGATGATTCCATACCCAAAAAGGAGAGCTCATGGTGGCTCAGGCCTTTAACCCCAGCACTCTGGAGATTCAGTAGGCAGAGGCAGGTAGATGCTAATCTTGTCTACCAAAATGAGTTCCAAGAAAGCCAGATACGCAGAGAAACCATGTCTCAAAAAAACAACAACAAAAGATGATTCCATAACATTTCAGAATATAAACTAGCATGGCCTTATTAGGATACAATTTGTTGCTTTCATTTCTAAAGTTTTAAATGGGTATAATTTGTCATATTCTATCTTAACCAAGTGTCTATATAGATTAATAGTAGAAAGTATGATGTATTGATTGTTATAGATAAGCATATCGAACCTATCAAGATTAACATGGAAATATCTTCAACAAGTAAATGAAAAAAAAAAGGAAAGGAATACACAATCCTAATTCATTTTAAATAAAGAAAACAACCATGTTTTCTGTAAAAACACAATGGTAACAGAAGAAACAGTTTGTTGCAGTTCTAAGAGAAGGATTCAAAGTGAGTATGACATATACTATTTGGCTAAGACTCATAGAGGCTCCAATCAAGTAAAAAGGTGAAAAGATTTAGCTTAGAGGAACCTCTGATCTGATAATGTAGGAAGAGTTCCCTACAATTAAGAAGACTGGGAGGAGTAGAAAGAACTACCTTTTTAATATTGGCTTTATTAACAGCTATTAAGAGGAGTAATCAAATTCCAAAATCATCATTTGCAGTTCCAATTAGAGTAACTGATTAAGACAAATCTTATTAGTGGGTGCTAAACCATTAGATGACCAGTTGCAGGGAAAAAAAAATCTTCAAATTGACAAATGTGTTATCCTACAAATTCTACAAAAAAAGGGTCACAAGTACCTTCTACATAGAGGTTTTTAAGGTTGGTCATCACTTAACCAAGTTATCACATCACAATTTAACATTGTGTTCATCATATAATAGGAAGTATATAAAATCATCTAAATATTCTAGCCCAAAACTGTTTTGTCCTCAACCTAACCAAGATCCAACTGATTTCTAGTTTATAGGAAATGGAAAGGTAAGAGAAGAGCAAGTGAACTGTCATCAAGAAGTATAATCAGACAAATACTACTATAAAACTACAGAGAGATGGCTCAGCCGTTAAGAGCACTGACTGCTCTTCCAGAAGTCCTGAGTTCAATTCCAAGCTACCACATGGTGGCTCAAAACCATCTGTAATGTGAACCAATGCCCTCTTCTGTGTGTCTGAAGACAGTGACAGTGTATTTACATATAATAAATAAATAAATCTTTAAAAAAAAAAAAAAGACTACCGATCCAAAGTCTTCAACTCGTGAGGGTAACAATGCAATTTTCTTAGGTTACATTAATGGTATTTGTGACTAAACTGAAAACTATGGCAACCACTTATTTTCAAGAGATGTGCATACACATATACCTTCCCTATACAGAAAATTTTAAAGCATAGAAATAAATATTAAATAAAATATTAGCATTTGTTGACTCTAAAAACTTGGTTCTCAACCTGTGGTCACAACCCTTTGGGAAGGGAGGAGGCTTAACAATCCTTTCACAGGGGTTGCCTGAGATCACCTTGCATATTAGATATATGTACATTATAATTCATAACAGTAACAAATTTACAGTTATGAAGTAGGAACAAAAATAATTTTATGGTTAGGCCTCACCACATATAAACAACGTATTAAAAGGTCACAGCATTAGGAATATCGAAAACCACTGCTCTAGAAGGTTATATAGATGCTGATTTTATTAACTTTTTTAAATGCCTGAATACATAAAACTGAGTACAGATTTATAAAATCATAGTCACAAAACAACACATAAAATCTTTCATAGATAATTATTTAAGGATGTAACTGTGACAGTTAGCTAGGAATGGGTAAAAGCATGCTTAAAGAAAGTAAGATGGGGGGGTTGGAGAGATGGCTCAGTGGTTAAGAGGACTGACTGCTCTTCCGAAGGTCCTGAGTTCAAATCCCAGCAACCACGTGGTGGCTCACAACCATCTGTAATGTAATGAGATCTGACACCCTCTTCTGGTGCATCTGAAGACAGCTACAGTGTACTTACATATAATAAATAAATCTTAAAAAAAAAAAGAAAGAAAGCAAGATGTAAAGCATTCATTAAGATGTGACTACTGAGACTGTGTAGACCATAATGGTTCTTTAAAATAACCTTTAGATTTCCAGTGAATAACAAGTAAATAAAGATGGCTTTCAAGTTCAGGTTCGTGCAGGATTCCAAAAGCATATCAGGACAGAAAAGAAGATCTGTATATCATACATCAACAAGATAGAAAATTTCAACAAATAATGATCCCCCCTCTCCCTTCCCCTATCACCCTACCCCAGGTTGCTAAAAAACTGGTGAAAGGGAATGTGGGGTATGGAGTTGCTCCCCCCTTATGAAAGAGGGGAAACCCAACATTATGTGCTTATAAAAACTTAAAAACCAGTCCTTTTCAAGCAAAACATGAAGTCTATTATACCTTGTAACTCTCTGCACAAAAGCAACTAGTCATTTTATTTCTTTTTTTATTTAATAAAAGCATCATTAACCTAAGGTCGTCAGTATTTCCTGTTGTCTTGATTTATACTAAAGCTAATAATTATAGTATCTGAGATGCATAGAACTTTCGATTACAAAATTTTATCAGGTCACTTAATTTAAATAACTAATCTATGATTTTTCAGGATAAATATTTTTACTTTTGGATATAAATACATGGAATAGAGCACAAAAAAACTGAAAACATAAGACTATCAACAACTACTATGACCTTATACTTGTAATCCACTAACAAAATTATACTTCTAACAAAACTTAGACTATAAAAATATCTTTTTCTCTATCCAAGTAATTTTAACCATTTCTTTTTCACAGTACATTTTTATTTAGTTACTTAATTATAACTTTGCTGAAAGTAATGTCTCCTCTTTATATACTTAAAACTTGTACTTAAATCAGTTACTGAAAGAAATAAGTTAATGGCACAGACATGTCTGTAGTAGTATTCAGTAACAGTAAGAAAACATACATACAAAACATACAAACCCACAAAGACACAATCAAAACAGAAAAACAAGAGACAGTAAAGATCAAGCAATCTGTAGCTGGGTGAGTGTGGTGGCGCACACCCATACTACAAGCACTCAAGAGCTCTGCAGAGGCAGGCAGCTCTCTATGGGTTAAGAGGTTAGCCTATTCGAAACACTAAGCTCCAGACCAGCCTACATAGCATAAGGCCCTCTGAATCTCCTTCCCTGCCCATTCCTTAAAAAACAGCAAAATAAGCAGGCTTTTTCTTTGAAGAGTTACTAGTTTTAAATTTGTCTGGACTCACCTATCAGCATCTTTATCTTCAGGCAGCATGGGAGGCAAAGGTAATGGCGGTAACGTAGAGGTCACTAAAGCCACATGCTGCTCCTTCTCCTTAGCTCCTGTGCTTGGTGTGAGTGGCTTGCTTTTCTCTTTAGTGGAAACTGGTTCTTCCTTTGTAGCAGCGGGTTTACCCTCCTTCCCAACAACTGTTTTCTTGGTGGCTTTCTCTACCGTCAAATTATTGTCTACCTTTGTTACTTGAAGCGGTGGCTTTGTTTTTGCTTTGTCGCTTTTGACGGTCCCACCACTTGAAGGAGAAGGTGCATGCTCAGTTTTAAGTTTTTTGACTTCCTTCACATGGTTTGTCTGTGAGACACTGGCACCAGTTTCTGTGTTCCCCTTGGTAGGTGTAGAAGCATTTGAGGCTTTGGCAGCTTTGGCAGCTGCTTCAGCAGCCTTAGCAGCTTCTGCAGCTTTTGCTGCCTCTGCAGCTCTTGCTGCCTCTGCAGCTCGTGCCTTTTTATTCTTGTTCAATTCAGCTGCCAAGCTACTCTTCAGAGTTAGTGTGCTAGGAGAAATGCTTGAATGACGACTTCTTGATCTAGACAGTCTGTGCCTGCTCCGAGATCTTGAGTGCCTAGATGAATATGGGCTTCTGCTTCGGGATTTGGCAGATCGTCTGATGAAAAATAATTTAACATTTAGTCAGTAACCAAATTAAACTCTGTAGAGTGCTAATTTAAATCTCTGAAATGAAACAAATTTACTTAATTTCAAAATGGTAATATAGTGTTTGTAAAGTTGCTGTCATTGAGTAAAATACCAGATGACAATTTTCTTTAAAATACTCCTCCTTTCTCTGGCCTGTGAATGCCCAAAGATAAACCTGGATTTAAAACAAACAAATAAACAAACCAAAAATCAATAAATAAAAAACCAACTTCCCTAAGAAATGTAACAATTAGGGCAGCAACAGGCCATCCTGTTATCTCAGAAAGGAGAAGTCTTCCACTCCTCCCCACTCCCCCTCCCCTCACTTGGTTATATTTTCTAGCACAAACTGTTGTCTCTTCACCACCATGACTCCTGTTTTTGACACTTCAGAGCTCCCTGCTACTCTTCTATCTTACCCCTGCAATCACTTCATTAAAAATCCAGCACCTACATTGAGGCTCACAAACATCCCTAACTCCAGGTCCAAAAAACCTGACACCCTCTCCTGACCTCCACAGGCTACTGTGCACACAGGGTGGTGCACTCAGTTGTGTACACACATCCCCTAATATTTGGGGGGGTGGAGGGGGGAATGTATCTGTACTGGAAATATAAAGTCTTTTTAAAAAAATCTCTTGCCCATCTAAATTGGATTCCATTTCTTTTTAGAGCTTTAACTAACTAGTGTGTGTATGGGGGTGAAGAGTAATTAAATTCACAATGTTTAACTCTACAGGAGACAGGTTAACACAATTTAACATACTTAACAGAAGAAAAGACAGCTCTTACTAGACTTTGGTAGAAATGATGGTTATAAAGTAGGACAGGTTAACACAGTAAACTACCAAAGACAGCCCTTACTTAAGAAACATTGCAGAAATTACAGGAAGCGGGAAAAGTAAAGCAAGAAATTCCAGAAACCCATAGTGAAAATAGGCAGAAAAGAAACTTCCTTTACAGCTACCGTCCGAGATATTTTTATAAACAATCTATAATTCTAGAATACAAGTGAAATTACTAGGCATAAAATTAAATGAAAATCATAGTTTGGTAGTCTAAAATGTAATATAGAAAAACAAAACTCAGCCAGGCATGGTGGTACATGTCTTTTAATCCCAGCACTTAAAAGGCAGAGGCAGTCAAATCTCTGTGAATTCTAGGCTAGCCTGGTCTACAAATCAAGTTCCTGGGCAGCCAGGCCTACACAGAGAAACCCTGTCTAAAAAACCAAAACCAAAACAAAACTCAAATCTTGGTAACTTTTACTAATGATTTTGTCATACATTACTAAAAGCATTACCACTTTACTAATGCTTCAGGCATATGGTTGTAAGAGTAAGAAAAAAATGAATATTCAAACTTGTAACAATTACACTATAATTTTTTAAAATTTTTCTTGGACTGACAATACAGTTCAGTCAAAGTGCTTGCTATGAAATCTGAGTACCAAAATTCAACCATCTGCAAGCTGTCCTCTGACCTCAATACAAACTCACTCTCTTTCTCTCCTCTCTCTCTCTCTCTTTCTCTCTCTCTCTCTCTCTCTCTCTCTCTCTCTCACACACACACACTCACATAAGTTAATACAATTAAAATATTTCCTTCTAATAGTTCTATACTGTTGAGTCTACAATGAGCACATATTAATTATTCATTGATTGGTTTCCACAAGTTAAAAGAGCTCTTTAAAAGCAGAAAAGATGGCTCACAGGTTAAGAGCACTATGTGCTCTCAAAGGATCAGCACCAAGGTCAGGCACCCTGCTCTAGGAAATCCAAAGGCCCCATCTGGCTTCAATAGATGTTTATGGCTTCAAAATATGTTTAATTTGCACATACTTATACACAGACATAAACATAATAAGAGTTTTAAAAGACATCTTTTAAAAAGCTAAGAGATGGTCTGGAGAGATGGCTCAATGGTTAAGAGCACTGGCTGCCCTTCCAGAGATACTGGGTTCAATTCCCAACATCCACATGGCAGCTCACAACTGTCTCTAACTCCAGTTCCAGGGCATCTGACACCCTCATAAAATAAAAGAGAGACACTTAAAAAGAGAGAGAGAGATTATGCTCCTAAGAAGTTTTCCCAAACTCATACAACTCAAATAAAATCAGAATTGCAACTCAAACTAACTAGGGTTCACTATTAATTAGTTGTGGTGACTCCCCACCATAAAATTATTTTTTTATAACTACTTCATGACTGTAATTTTGCTAAGGTATGTCTGAATAATAATGTAAATATTTTTGGAGACAGAAATTTGCCAAAGGGGCTCAGCAAAGGGGTCACTACCCACAAATTGAGAACAGCTGCCTTAAAGAGAGAGTATAATGTCCATTGAAGCCAGACAGGGCCTTTGGATCTCCTAGAGCTAAGTGCCTGACCTTGGTGCTGATCTTTTGAAAGCACGGAGTACTCTTAACCCTTGAGCCATCTTTTCTGCTCCTAAAGAGTTCTTTTTAACAAGTCAATAATGTGCTCAACTATATCAGAGACTTTGCAAGAATCCAGTTCTTAACATTGTACTTGGTGAACAAACACAAACTCAGGCTGATTTGTCCTTTGCCACCAAGGCTGCTGCAATATACCCTCTCTTCCACAGCTCTTATCAGCACTGTATTCTTGCCACTTCAGAGTTCCAGGTTACTACTGACTAAGCATCCTTTATGAACTCCTTTAATCTACATCTTACATCACCGCTGTGATCTCATTTTAAAGTCTCTTGAACCATCTAAGATGGATTTCACTCTTTCTAGAGGGCCACTAGCCTAGAGGTACACCAAGTATATCAAAATAGGTATACCAAAATACTTTATCACAATTTTAGCTTCCTAAATTATTTTTGCTAAAGAATATCCAATCTGTCATTTGGTATCATCTCCCAGTCTAACTTCCTAGGATAATGGAAAACACAGAAGCTCGTGTAATAAGTTTCCAATTTTTCTTATCCCACTTTTTCTGTCTTATCTTACATCCTCAGGGAATTATCTCAGTCACATTTACTTTACAAGCTTGTTAAGTCCTCAAAAGAGGTATGAAATGTTTACCAAATTGAAAATCACCATGTTGTCTTTTTTTTCCCCCAAAATGTCTTTCTACCTCCATGTTTAGTGCACAATAATTAGTAAATGGAACCACTTGAGATGTCTATCAACATTCAAATGTGTTTTAAAAAAAAAATGGTACATACACAAAATGGAACTTCACCGAGCCATAAGCAAAATCAAATTGCATTTGTAGGAAAATGAAAGTGGAAATTGTTATGTTAGGCGGATTAAACAGGACTCGTTTTTTTAAAAGCAAATTTTTCTCTTAAATGCACAATTTAGATTTTAAATTATTTGTGTATAATTTTAAAAGATCTCTACACGCAACACTTACCTAACCTTCCTAAGTCAAAATTTCAAATGGCTGGACACGAAGACATAACTTTAATCCCAGCAGTAGGAAGGCAGAAGCAGGCAAAAACCTCGTGTGTGTGTGTGTGTGTGTGTGTGTGTGTGTGTGTGTGTGTGTGTGTGTGTGTGAGACCAGCTTGGTCTACATAGTGAGTTCCAGACTAGCCAGGGCTACGTAATCAGACAGTGGGAAAAAAAAAAAAAAAAAAAAGACAACAACAAACGGTGCTCCTCTGTACTAAATTTATTATGCACTGTTTTAAGTGTTCTGCTAACTATTTCCAACAGCACTGTACAAGACTCTTAAATATATCTCATTTAGTATTTATCTTATCTAATCTGTACTATTATAGTCAAACTAATGATTCCATCAGATCTGGTACCATCTGAAATTAAGACTTAGAAAGTGCATATATGGTCTTCATATTTGTTCCTTTTAACATTCTCTATTTTTAATTTTACTATTCTCTATCTATTTAACCAGGCTATAAATTTCATTTCCTGGCAAACACACATTATATCTCAGCAACTGTCTCATCTTATTGACCCTAACTCTATATATTCCCTTATAGCCATACTCTCTGAATACTGTCACTAGCAAACTACCTCAAATATAATGACTTAGAGCAATACAAATTATCTCACAGTTCTAAGACAGAAATCCAGTGAACTCTGAAAAATTAAACCATCTACCTCTGCTGAAATCTCTTGGAAAAATCTGTTCTCTTACTATTCCCAGCTTCACTTACTCAAGACCTCCATCATTCAGGCCTTTCTTTTTATCATATTTCTTTCCTCTCTGTTTCTATCATCACATGGCATTTCTGACTCAACCTTTCATTCAATCATATATGAACTACCTAGATAATATATAATCTCTCCATCTCGAAACTTAATGACATCTACTTTTTCATCATACCAACTTTTTGCCACAACATACTTTATATACATATCCCAGAGTATAGTATGGGTATTTTAAGGGAACACTATGTGGCTGACCATACTGTCCTCTTCTCTCACCCTACCCTATCCAGCTGATACATTCTCTCTGCTCCATTTATTATTGTAGATAGAGTAACCAAACCCACACTCACTGTTGAATGAAGTTTTTACATGTCCCAAGTGCTTCACTGGCCTTTTCTTCTTAGTTGTTACTGCAAGCCTTCACAACTTTCTTCATGCTCACAACCTCAGTTACAACATTTACCAGGCAAGTCTCCCAAATTATAATTACCTTCCACCTTACATACAACCTCACTGCTATCTATAATTGAACCCTCTGGTAAACTATTGATGCCTCATTCTCCTGAATCTTACCTTGTGGAGTACTGACCAAAAATAGCATAGCCTGAAAGCTTATCAAAAATGTTGTTTCTCACATCCTTATCCATACCTATAGTCTCATACATATTTATTTTAAATTGTAGACAGGTTAATCAAAAGGTGCTGGTTGGTACCTTGGTATTTTATCTTTCCTGCTGCTCAAACTCCTGGGCCCATAAACTCATAGTCATTGAAATTAACTAGGAAATAAGTATATTTTACAAAACTAGAACAAGAAAAATTCAATGTCTACAATGACAATACTAAGAACATTCTTAAAAAGACTTCCTACCATTTCTGTTTCCTTAGTTTCTTCCTGACTATATGTGCTGGCAGCTGCTGCCTCTTAAGGTTCTTCTTCCTTACTATATTTAGTCTCACACAGATTTTAATTTATACTTACAAATTGTGGTGGTCTGAGTAAGAATGGCCCTCACAGGCTCATATATTTGAATGTTTAGTCACCAGAGAGTGGCATTTATTTGAAAGGATTAGAAGGATTAGGAGGTGTGGCCTTGTTGGAGGAAGTGTGTCACTGGAGTGGGCTCTGAGGTTTCAAAAGCCCATGCCAGGCCCAGTCTCTCTCTCTCTCTTTCTCTCTCTCTCTGCCTATGGATCAGGATGTAGAACTCTCAGCTACTTCTCCAGCACCATGTCTGCCTGCTTGTCACCACGCTTCCCGCCAGGATGATAATGGACTAACCTCTGAAACTGTAAGCAAGCACACAATTAATGCTTTTTATAAGAATTGCCTTGGTCATAAGTGTCTCTTCACAGCAATAGAATAGTAGCTAAGACACACATGATAGCTTAGACCCCAGTCTCTTAGGCTGTTTGAATTGCTGAATGTTTCTTTACAAATTAGTCACCAGATGGATTTTGGCATAGGATTAGGATATGATTCCCATCAATTTCTGAAAGGACCAAAAACCTACCTTGGCCACTTTGTATTATTTACTCGAAGCAGTGCTCTCGGTACTGACCATCATAAAACAACACTGAAGAGCTCTACATATGACAGTATTAAGTCAACGTTTAATTCTTTATGTAAAAGTGAAAAAGTATAAGCATTTCTTTAGTATCAAATCTGGTTGGGTCTTTAATAGCATTGTATTCTTATCAAAGAATTGTTTTTAAATAAATTTGTAATTTATTATCGGTAACTATCTGAACTGTATAGCTATTTTGTATGCCTCTATACCTGACATGAATATTAACCCCTGGTTTAAAAACTCACCTCCTCCTCACTTCCAACTACCATTCATAGCCCTCAGTACAATACAACTAAACTATTAAGGTGTATTAAACCTGAAATATCCCCTATTCTCTTGCAATGGTGCCTGCTAAAAGGGCAAAAATCTGAAGTCACTGTACACTCCACAAGTTCTCTTCTTCCCCATACTCAATTCATCTCCAAGTCCTGGCAACTCCACCTTTCTTCAGTTCTAACTGTCTCCACACTCTTTAAACCAAACAGCTACAGGTACTCTCACTATTAGATTCTCAATAATCACTTTCTTGGAGTAGTCTCTATACCAGGCTCCTTACATAAAATCTTCACCTGTCCTAATTACTCTCAATGCAGCTACCTGAGTAATCTTCCAATCACCCCTCTAACAAACTCCTTAATCATAGCATGTACACAAAGTCTTTGTCCAGCCATTCAAAATTAATCAAGTATCTGGCCTAGAATTTTTTTTTCGCACATTCCTCCTATATTTGTCAAAGGGATACTTAACATCTCAGCATAATGGTTACCACCTATCTAAAATTTACCCTCATTTGAACTGGATTCAACTGATAACTACCTAGCATACAAGAAGCCCTGAGTAAAATCATCTACACAACACAAACCAAGCAAGATGGAGCACAACTATAATTCCATCATTCCAGAGTTGGAGGTAGAAAAAACTCAAATCAAAGTTTAAGGCTACACAGCAAGCTCCAGTCTACAATGAGACACATGAGACTGTCTAAACACACACACACAAAACATACACCAAAAACCCACCTCCTTCTTAATATGATGACAGAGAGAGAGAGATTCTGTCCAATAATCCTCCCACATTATTTGTCTCGTGTCATTATAATAAAAATAATTTAACCATCTTGCCATATTAAACTAAGAGAACTATCTTCAAAGCTCTGACTCTGAATACAAACCTTGCCAATTCCATATGCTCAAAAGTATTTATATAAGAACACCACTGATGTTATCCTTCTGGAATGCAATTTCACCGTGTTAACCCAGTTATCAAGGTGCTGCTGCAGATCAGTCTGGTCCTAATCTAGTTTTCCCTACTGCTAGGTTTGAATGTACTTAGTTCCCACAGTGGTACTGTGTGGGAAGGTTATAAAAACTTTGGAGAAGAAACTTGCTTAAGTCAATCTATCACTAGTGGCAGGCTCTCAGGTTTTATAGCCTGGCCCAATTTCCTGTTTTTCTCTGCTTCTTGTATATGAACAAGAAACAACTAGCCAGTAGTCTAAAACATGCTACTGCCATGCCTACCCCACATGACAATACTGTATACCCTCTGGAACTGTAAATAAAATAAATCTCTTTCCTGACAAAGGTGCTTTTTATCAAGGTATTGTATCACAGCACCATAAACAAAACTAACATATCTAACAACTACTAGATTTGACCAATGCTACTGTGTTTTCACTGACTATGAAGAACATCCTCCATCTCTTCATCCCAGTGATGCAGGGATGGTTCAACATACTGAGATCCATCAGCGTAACCCACTACATAAACAAGCTCAAAGGGGCGCGGGGGGCGGGGGGGGGGGGGCGGGGGGTGGGGGGGGGGACATAGATACTGAAAAAGCATTTGACAAAATTCAACCTCCCTTCATGTTAAAAAGTCTTGGAAATATCAGCAATTCAAGGCCCATACCTAAACACAGTAAAAGCAATATACAGCAAACCAGTAGCCAACATCAAACTAAATGGAGAGAACTTTGAAGCAATTCCACTAAAACCAGGGACTAGACAAAGCTGCCCACTCTCTTCCCTACCAATTCAATATAGTACTCAAAGTCCTAGCCAGAGCAATTAGACAACAAAAGGAGATCAAAGGGATATAAATTGGGAAAGAGGAAGTGAAGATAACACTATTTGCAGATGATATGACAGTATACTTAAGAGACCCTAAAAACTCGACCAGAGAACTCCTACAACTGATAAACAACTTCAGCAAAGTGACTGGATATAAAATTAACTCAAACAAATCAGTAGCCTTCCTATCCTCAAACGATAAACAGGCTGAGAAAGAAATTAGGGGAACAACACCCTTCACAATAGTCACAAATAATATAAAAAATATCTTGGCGTAACTCTAACCAAACAAGTGAAAGATCTGTATGAGAAGAACATCAAGTCTCAGAAGACCTCAGAAGATGGAAAAATCTCCCATGCTCATGGATTGGCAGGATTAATATAATAAAAATGGCCATCTTGCCAAAAGCATCCTACAGATTCAATGCAATCCCCATCAAAATTCCAAATCAATTCTTCATAGAATTAGAGCAATTCGCAAGTTCATTTGAACTAACAAAAAACCTAGGATAGCAAAAACTTTTCTCAACAATAAAAGAACATCTGGGGGAATCAGCAACCCTGACCTCTCAAGCTATACTACAGAGCAATTGTGATAAAAACTGCATGGCACTGGTACAGAGATAGACAGGTAGATCAATGGAATAGAATTGAAGACCCAGAAATGAAACGACACATCTATGGTCACTCAATCTTAGACAAAGGAGCTATAACCATCCAGTGGGAAAAAGACAGCATTTTCAACAAATGGTGCTGGTTCAACTGACAGTGCAAATTGATCCATTCTTATCTCCTTGTACAAAGCTCAAGTCCACATGTGTGGAGAGCCGTACTCTGCGAGCAATCGCTGTGGAGAGCCGTGCGCTTGCCGCAAGCAATCACCATTATAAGATGGCGCTGGCCTCCGCTGTGACTAACTAGTAAACAAGCCTGTGCGCAAGTGCGAGAGTGAACTCACTCCTAGTCACTGCCCATTCTCAGGGTGTAATAGTGGTGTGATGGGCAAGCAACGAATCAGGAGCTGTCACACCACATCAGGTGCTGAAACGTCATGGCTGAGCGCTATATAAGGGACTCCATTTTCTGGGGTCGGGGTCTTCCTGAGAAGTAAGCAATAAAGCTTTGCCGCAGAAGATTCCGGTTGTCCTGAGTGTGTTCTTGCCGGCGGGGGGAAAAAAGCTCGGGATACACATGAATCAAGGAACTCCACATAAAACCAGATACACTGAATCTAATAAAAGACAAATTGGGGAAGAATTCCAAATACACGGGCACAAGGAGAAACTTCCTGAACAGAACACGAATGGCTCATGCTCTAAGATCAAGAATCATCAAATGGGACCTCATAAAACTGCAAAGCTTCTGTAAAGCAAAGGACACTGTCAATAGGACAAAACAGCAACCAACAGTTTGGGAAAAGATTATTGGCAACCTACAATCCGATAGAGGTCTAATATCCAATATATACAAAGAACTCAAGAAGTTAGACTCAAGAGAACCAAATAACCCTATTTTAAAAATGGGGAACAGAGCTAAACAGAGAATTCTCAACTGGGGAAACTCAAATGGCTGAGAAACACCTAAAGAAATGTTCAACATCCTTAGTCATCAGGGAAATGCAAATCAAAACAACCCTGAAATTCCATCTCCTACCAGTCAGAATGGCTAAGATCAAAAACTCAGGTGACAGCAGATGCTGGCTAGGACGTGGAGAAAGGGGTAGATTCCATTGCTAGTGGAATCGTTCCAAATTTTCAAACAATAGTCCAAGAGTCTTTCCTTCATACAGCCTTACCAACTGCAAGACACAATAGTGCCTTATCAGCACCTATCTTGTGACCAGATCTATCATTCATAACGTTTTAAACATTTACCTCATTACCATATCAAACTATACCTTCTTTGAGGAACATAATATAATCAAAGTCAATTTTATTTTGTCTCCTTATACTCCATAGCTTAATGCCATTTGGATAGCAGTTCTTGCTCAAATGAATATAACACAATGAACATTAGTGTACAAAACACATTTTCAGCCAGGCGTGGTGGCGCACGCCTTTAATCCCAGCACTTGGGAGGCAGAGGTAGGCGGATTTCTGAGTTCGAGGCCAGCCTGGTCTACAGAGTGAGCTCCAGGACAGCCAGGACTACACAGAGAAACCCTGTCTCAAAAAACCAAAAAAAAAAAAAAACAAAAAAACTCACATTTCATTTGACTTGTTCTTCCTTCAGCAATGAAAATACATAGAAAGCAGATGGGGAAACTGGGACAGCATGCTTAAGAGACTTATTACATGTACATCAGAAACTAGAGGAAGAATCAAGAGTCAGGCAAGTCACCCCATCCAAAGCCTGGGGCTACTTTCCCCTACCAAACTAGACTCGTTCACCTACATTTACTTAGCTCTATACTAGCTTTCTTTCAAAAATCAGTTTGTTCACTGTAATCTGTCCATTTCCTGAAATCTGAACATTTATCACTTACCACAAGGCACTCCAGAATCAGATTTTTTAAAATAACAAAACCAATAATTTATAATTAAATAAGAATAAATGTTTTCCCTCCACCATTAGGAATAAGATAAGGAAGTCTCTTCTTACCATCTTAGCATTATACTAGAGATTCTAGTCATTGTAATTAGGCAAGAAAAAAGGTTAATTAAATCCAGAAGCAAGAAAGTCAGCTATGTCAATTATCTGATGGCATAATCTTGTTTATAGAAAAATTCCAGAATCCACTAAAAAAATATGGAAACTAATAAATAAGTCAACAAAGTTTCTGCTTACATAACCAGTATAAAAAAAGTTTTAGTTCTTAGCAGGGCAGTGGTAGCCTACACTTTTAATCCTAGCACTAGGGAGGCAGAGGCAGGCCAGTCTCTGGGTTCAAGCCAGCCAGACTACAAAGCAAGTTCCAGAACAGCCAAGGGCTACACAGACAAACTCTGTCTTCAAACAAACAACAAAAGCCCTCAAAAACAAACAAACAAACAAAAAACCCCAGAAAGAAAGAGGAACGAAGGCAGGAAAGGAGGGGAGAGGAGGGGAGGGAAGGGAAAGGGAGGGGAGGGGAAGGGAGGGGAGATGTTTTAGTTATATATATTAGCAATGAATAGTCAGCACAGACAGGCTCGCTAGGACTATGGACCTATCGAAAAATCAAGGTTCAGGGTGATAATCTGCCTCTGATAATGAGGAAGAACAACAAGAAGACACTATAAGATGCCCTTCTCTTGCTTCCATGTGTGCACATATAGGCATGTACACCCACACAGGTACACACATATGTAACACATACAAATAAAAATAAGAATTTAAAAGTCATGTTTTTAAAAACCTACAGAAATATCCAAAATGGCAGACAACACTCAGGTACAATTGGCCTCAGTTTCTAACCAATAAGCTGGGAAAGCTAAAAAAAATAGCTATCTGAAGTTACATGGTTGGTGGGGAAAAGGTAATACCCGAGTTAGTGGCAGCATCAGCAGGAAAATCTCTTCTTGTCTCTGGGTGTGTGGTACTGTCAATCAACAGAACAGGAGCACACTATACTCTCTGAAACACTTCTGCTTCTGTGGTGGCTCGGCAGCAGACACCCTGTGCAAACCACATGCTCAGAAAACTCAGACCAAGTGGGACAGGGTTAGTATTTCAGTATTACGAAACAAGACAAACAGAATACTCCAAGACTGGAAAAGAAACCTTAATCAGCACAGCATCCAATAAGCTGAAACTAATTCAAAGCAACAAGTAGTAATGAATTACCAAGAACTGCAGAGGGGCAGGAGGCAGTGCAAGCATTTTGTACTCTAATTTCTGTAATGAATTCTAAGAGATGTGACCAGATCTCAGACTCTGAACAGCCTTTCGGGGGGAGGGGGGGCACGCAGAGAGGAGGAAGGCAGAATTAGCTATCCCAACCCCAGATAAGTGTGGAAAACAAGAAAGCCCAGAGTGAAGTTGATGGCCATATCAAGGACCCAATGTCTCAAACCCACAGGAATGGCAAGACCTTAACCACAGAATGAAGCTGAGAGGGATGACAAAGCCTTCCTATGTACAAGTATGACTGTTCTATGAACACTGCCCAATGTGTAAAACCTAACAACTACAGATATCTACTGATTGCAACCGGAAACTGTTCCCATACAGAAAGGACCCACAAAGACTAGCTGACTCACCTTCCCTCTGTCCTACACAAACTTGTTAACAATGTTCTCCAGCAAAGCAAGCACAGCCCACTAGATCCCAGCTTTTCTGTGTTCTGTATGTGTTTGTGTGCCTGTCCTTTCTTCAGTCCCTCATCTCCTTCATCAGGAACTCAATAAAGACAAAGGCAATAATCCTCCCAGACATTTTTCATACCTGGATCCACCTATCTCACTCCTTCTCCACACCTATCATGTCTCTGTTTAATGCCCAATGCCATTGGAGCCCAGGAACTTGGCCCTATTCTGCTGCTGCCCTATGCTGCTCCCCACAACTATTTGCCTTTTGCCTTTTCCTCTCCCAAAGAATACAGTCTAGTCTGATTTGCAGAGTCTCTGTGCTCAGTCTAAGAACTGGACTATTAGCTGGGCATGATGGTGCATGCCTTTAATCCCAGTGCTCAGAAGATAGAGGCAGGCGGATCTCTGTGAATTGGATGTCAAGCTTGCTCTACAAAAACAGTTCCAGAATAGCCAAGGCTGTTACATATAGAAATCCTGTCTCAAGAAACCAAAAGAAAAACTGGATGATTCTATATACCAGTGGCACATTAGTATTCCTTCAGACAAAGCTGAATCATTCCTCTACCACTTCCTACTACTATAGTTCCCTTATTATGAACATGACCCTCTTTTATCTCTATCCCCCCAATGCTAGTTACTAGCCTCCCATTTCTTATTTCTTTCTATTAATATGCACTGTAACTAATATACCAGTTCACTAAGTACTAGTGATATCACTTTGCTCCACAGAATGAATAGCAGTTAAGGAGTGATTGCTATATACTTAACTATTATTCTGTTTTCACAGGGGGTGTACTCTAAGTAGTTAATGACAACTACTGCGGAAAGTATTCTTACTGACCCTTACAGACACTAACTGGAAGGTAGGAAGGAAGGAAATCAATGATCTAACTCCTGGGCCATAAAGCCCAGGATAAAAAGACAAGTAACATGAAAGTTAACACAACATCTCATCCAACAGTTATCAACCTCAGAGTAAAGGCCCAGAATGAAAGAGACTCATACAAATTCTAGATCAGGAATCTAAAACAATAACAATATGTTCAAAAATGAAAGAGGGCCTGCATAACCTTCTGATTGCATTAAAAAGGAGCATAGAAATAAGAGGTGAATGAAATAAGTCAATGAAGGATAAGAACATAGAATTCACTAAAGAGATAGGATTAATAAACAAATACCAAACTGAAGTAATGCTAAAAATGAAAAATTCAGTATCAAATAAAGAGCACAGTGGAAAGGCTAGAGATGATTCAGGTGTTAAGAGGACCTGGGTCCAACTCCCAACTGTCTGTAACAGGGCATCCAACGCCCTCTTCTGGCCTCTATACACATAGTGCCCAAACAAATATGCAAAGCACCCATACACATAAAAATGTTTTTAAAAAGGGAAACAGCACAGTCATAGCAAAGAAGCAGTTATCCTAGCTCTGCTTGTCCAAAGCCTAATAACTAACTCCCGCCTACCACAGCAAAACTTGAGAGAGTCCAAATCAGAACTCAAAAGAGGTCCCCCATATCCATTCTGCCAACCCTCCTGATAGTCACCCTACCCATCATTCCACATACATGAAACCACATGAAGCTACATTTACCAAGAATTCCAGGTAAGGAACTTCCAAACCAGTCAAACCCATTTACCAAGATGCACTAGAACCACAGCGCCCTATGCTCCTAACCCCACATACAGACTACGGGAGTAGCCTCCTCTATCTGAGAACAATGTGATATTCTATGATCTGCTCCCAGCCCCCACAGAGCACTACTCATTTCCACTCTGACCCTAGCCCCTGCTACCCAAAGACTATTTTCAGAATCTAGCGTACCTTCCACAAACTTCTGAGATCAACAGTGAGGATCTTCTAAGACTAAAATAGGCTCAGAAATCGGTACCTGTCCCTACCTGAGCCAATACCACAGCTGACATGCTACTTAACCTTCAACAGAATGGCTCTATGAATGAAAACAAGCACCATTCTGCTGACCTAAACAAAATACGCTGGGATAACAGCAAGCAAAGATCCAAACACCCAATTAACAAATAAATGGGAGACCAGATGCCGATACCAAAACACACTTCTGACATTAGCCCCCTAGCATAATATTCCCCAAGAAAAGCAACCTAACTTAATGTACAATGACTTCAAAATAGCAATTACAAATATCTTCAAAAAAAATCAGAGTATATGTACAAACCTCTAACTGAATGAAAACTTCAAAAGCACAGTTGACTGAAATAGTAAAAAGTAGTTCGAGATTTAAAAACACATTTTTAATCTAATTTTTCTTTCTTGTCATCTTCCAGTTGGAAATATTTGTAATGTGCAGGGGGTACAATGTTTTTGTAGAGTTGAGATGTTTTATGTAAAAATATGATGTAAAAATACCAGTTTTATATGACTGGTATTCAGGGCATCAGGCACTATGGTGCCACTTATTTCATCTTCTATGAGTAGACCACTCTCTGCAACTAATTTCCCAAACTAAAGAGACTCTCTAAAGAAAAGCTCAATTGAAATAAAACTCAAAAAATTGAAATAAAACTCAAAAGAGAGACTCTCTAAAGAAAAGCTCAACTGAAATAAAACTCAAATGAAAAGTTCAAGAAGCAAAACAAAAAGCTCAGAGGAAAAGTCTCACCAAAGTATTGAATCATGTGGAAAAGGTCTTAAAGACAAAACAGAGAAGCGGGTAACTCCATGAAAAAAAATTAAATCTTTAAAAATTAATTAATTAACCAATTAAAAAAACCTCTGGAACAGAATTAGCAGGAAATTTGGAACATTACAAAATAACTATACATATAGGAAAAGAAGAAACCCAATTCAAAGTCACAGAAAATATTTTCAACAAGATCACAGAAGAAAATTTTCACCCCCAAAAAGGAAAGAGAAGCTGCCAAGGTGCAAAAGAGATACAGAACATCAAATAGACATGGAAAAAAAAAATTCCCCGTGTCACATAAAACATGTATAAAACAAAGAATGTATATTGAAGGCTACAAGAGAGGAAAATCAAGCCACATAGAATGGCAGGTACATCAAAATAACTTTAAAATCATAGTTTGAAAGCCATAAGGTCCTGAACTGATTTCTATAACCTTTAAAAGACCATACAGACAACTCAAAATACTATACCAGGGAAACTTACCATTCACAATCAAAAGAGAAAGAAAACCTTTCCATAATAAAAACAAACTTAAGGAATTTATGTAAACCAAGTCAGTTGTATAGTGGATATATCAGTCTAAAGAAAGGTAAACTATATCCAGAAAACAATATATAATCCTATTAACAGTGAACCAAATGAAGTCTAAAATAACACCACAACGAGATGGCAGGAATAAACAAACATTTTTAATAATAATTCTCAGTATTAATTATCTCAATTTCCTGATAGAAAGACAGGAATAGATTGTATTAGAAAATAGGATCCAGTATTGTGGAGGCAGAGGTAGGCAGATCTCAAGTTCAAGGCCGGTCTGGTCTATACAGCAAGTTCCAAGTTCAAATTGTTACACAGAGAAGCCCTACCTCAAAAATAAAATAAAATAAAAATAAAATAAAATTAAAAAAAATAAAGGAAGGAAGGAAAAAAGAAAACAGGATCCATCTTTTACTGCCTCTAAAATAAATATCTCACCATCAGTGACAGACTAGGATAAAGGATGGAAAAAGGTGCCCAAGCAAATGAAACTAAAATAAGCAGGCACAGCCCATCTAATATCTGATAAAACAGACTTCAAACCAAATCTAGCTAAAAGAGATAGGAAAAGGCATTTTATACTCATTAAAGGAAAAATTCACCAAAAGGATAATACATTCCTAAACATTTACACATCAAGCATGTGTGCATCAATTTCATAAAAGAAAGCATTATAAGATCAAAAAATAACAGACTGACCACAACACAATGACAGTGAATGACTTTAATACCCCAACTTACCAATAGAAAGATTACCCTGACAAAAATTCTACAGTTAAATGGCATCATAAATGAAACGGAGCTAATGGACCTTTATAGAAGAACATTCGGCCAAACACTACAGGTACACTTTCATCTTGGTGGCCCATAGGACTTTCTCCAAAATAGACAACAACAACAAAAATCAGTCACAATAGTGAGGAAAATTAAAATAGCATGCTACATTCTACCTGATCACAAAGGAATAAAGCTATATAATAATAATAATAACAACAACAAAAAAGACAATACACAAACTCATAAAAGCTAAACACACCAATGAATGAAAATTCTTTCATGGGGGAAATCAGGAAGATAATTAATGAACTTCTAGAAGTGAATGAAATGCAAACCAAAACCTGTAAGACACAATGAAGAGATCTTAGAGCACAAATCTGGAGAGATCTCTTATTAATAATTTAATGTTACACTTGAAGGTCTTGGAAAACAAAAAACACCAGAGAGAGAGGAAGAGAGGGAGGGAGAGGAGGAAGGGGAGAGAGGCAGGGAGAGTGGGGGGGGGGGAAGGGGGGAGAAAGTAGAGTAAGGAGGGGGAATGGGGGAGAGGGAGAGAGGAAGAAGAGAGAAGAAGGAAAGGAGAGGGAGGGGGAGGGGGAGGGAAAGAGGGAGGGGGGGAGAAGGGGAAATGAGAGAGAGAAATAGAAATCAGGGGTAAAATTAACAAAATAGAAGTGAAAAAAATTACAAAGAACTCAGTGAGTTCTATGGTTCTTTGAAATAGTAAGAAAACTGACAACTTTTGGCCAAATTAATCAAAGGAGAATACAAATTAATAAAAATCAGAGATAAAAGAGAAACATTTCAGCAGATGCTGAGGAAATTAATAAAATCCTAAGGCCATAATATAAAAGTTTATAATTTCACTAAACTGAAAAAGCTAAAATAGATGAAATTCAAGATAACCATGACCTACCAAAAGTAAATCAAGATGAAATGAGCAACAGATCCCTCACAAGCAGTGAGAAAGAAGCAGTGTTTTCACAACTAAAAAGATGAAGCAACACCACAGAATCAGGTTTATACAGTGTAGAATTCTACCAGACCTTCAATGAACTCTCTCAATTTATTCCACAAAACAGAAAATGAAGGAATACTTCCATTTCCTTTTTATGAAGCCCTAACACCAAAACCAAAGACCCCCCCTCAAAAAAAAAAAAAAAAAGATCCACCAATCTTTCTGATGAAACACTAATACAAAACTCATCAGTAAAATACTTGCAAAATGAGTTCAAGAACACACAGAAAAGACAAGACATCATGGTCAAATTGGCTTTATCCCAGATATTCCATCATAGTTAGATCAGCTTCACCCTACAGATAAAAAGATAGGTCAACACATATAAACCAATAAATATAGCCCACTACATAGACTAAAAGTCAGAAATCACATGATCATCTCATGAGATGGAGAAAAGGCCTTTGCAAAAATCAGCATCTTTTCATGACAGAAATCCTAAAGACTACAGGTATACCGGGAACATATCTCAACATAATAAAGGCAATATATAGAAATACCAACAACCACACACTAAACAAAGAAATACTCAAAGCATTCCCAGCAAAATCAGAAATGTTTAAAAGTGAAGGAACAAAAGTGAATACACATAGAAAAGGAAGAAATCACAGTATCCTTATTTGCAGATGACCTGATTCTATAAAACTACACACACACACACACACACCAAGAAAATCGCCTTTTATATAAATACCAAACATACTAAAAAGGAGAGCAGAACAAGGCAAGCAGGGAGAGGAGGGGAGGGGAGGGGAGGGGAGGGGAGGGGAGGGGAGGGGAGGGGAGGGGAGGGGAGGGGAGGGGAGGGGAGGGGAGGGGAGGGGAGGGGAGGGGCTGGTATGATGGCTAATCTCAGAACTAGGGAGGCAGAGACAGGTGGATCTCTTTGAGCTGAAGGTTAGTCTGGTCTATATAGCAGTGAGTTCCAGACAGCCAGGGCTACATAATATAGAAATCCAATCTCAAAAAAGTAAAAAAGAAAAAAAGACTTGCATAATTAAGTTTTAAGAAAGTAAAGAAACTGAGGGAAATAGCAAAAGAATTAAAGATTGCCGGGCAGTGGCGGCGCACGCCTTTAATCCCAGCAGAGGCAGGTGGATTTCTGAGTTCAAGGCCAGCCTGGTCTACAGAGTGAGTTCCAGGACAGCCAGGGCTACACAGAGAAACCCTGTCTCGAAAAACCAAAAAAAAAAAAAAAAAAAAAAAGAATTAAAGATTCCCTGTGCATATAGTTTGGTAGAATTAATATTGTCAAATGGCCATCCTTTCAAAAGCAACTTATGGATTCAATTCCCCATCAAAACCCATGCTATCCTCAGAAGCTAACTATTCTTAAATTTCATACAGATACAGACACACAGGAAACAAACAAATGGAAAGCAGGATAGCCAAAACAATCCTGAATGATTAAAAACCAAAAACTACTAGTGTTCTCTTCATCCCTAATTTTGAGCTATACTACAGACCCTGTCTCAAACACAAGAAATTAATATAAAAAAATATATATATATATAAAAATATATATATATAAAAGACAGAAACCAATGAAACAAAGAAAGAACTAGCTCTTTGAAAAGACAAAAGCCTGGAGACATGGCTCTGTGGTTAAGAGAACCTGCTGCTCAACCATGAGGCCTTGAGTTCAGATTCCCACCTATAACCCCCAGCAGGATCTCTGGGGCTACCAGACTAACCAAAAATTCCACGGGGGGCAGGAGGGGCAGACAAAACTGCACTATTATAACAAGTGAAGTGGTAAAAATGAGAAAATATTTAAGTATGTCTGAGAGTAGCTAGCAAATATAAAAGACTAGAGTAAGCGTAGAACCAGGAATCAGAACAGGCTTATAATTCCAAATCTGGGAGGTTGAGACAGAATAATGATAACTGTCAAACTAGCTTGGCTACTCAGTGATATCTAGTCTCAAAAACAAACCACAATCAAATTCCAAGTTTTAAAAGGAGAAAAAGAATTTAAAGATAATTTCTTTAAAAAAAAAAAACGAAAAAAAAAAAGAGATACTCAACTGTCCAAGAACTATGCTCAACTTCACAATCCCTCAAAGAAATGTAAATAGAGTCATACTGACATGTGGACATAATGCTATTGTGTACTACGTGAAGATTCCATTGATGATTTCTGTCTCTCCTATATCTCCTTGAAATCCTTATTCAGAGAAATATCCAGGCTCAATCTTGTGTAAACATCAGCTCCCCAGTTGTTCCCTGATGTGTCAATAAAGAGAGATTAACAACCAATGAAGAGAATAGGCCTGGACTTCTGTCAGCCAGGGGAGGGAGTCAAAGAAAGAAAGGCAGGGACTGCTGGAGCTGAGAAAGCCAAAAAATGCAAGAATCTTATGGATTTTGACTGGGAGATAGCCAAACTAGTTTAGAGGACTAGAATAGAGTAATAACTGCTCAATGCTGTTCTGCCTAAAAGCTTGTTAAATTTTAGTCCAGTCTCAATTACTTTAAGAGCTAGCTGGGTTAAGAGAAAACTGTAACACTTACTGAAAAGCCACTAACACTGACATGTAGCTGTTTTTGAACTCACTACTTTGTGAGTTCTTCTTTATTCCACCCTTTTTCTTCCACTCTTTCAACCCCCTAACAGAAGAGAGGAAAAATGTATAGAGAGGAAGGGAAAGAGATCCCCGAATAAAGTCAGGGGTCAGAAAGAGGACAAAGTTTTATCATTAGATAGATCTCTTCCAGCTGGGACAAGTTTGATCCTTGCCATCAGGATACTGAATTTGTTTTTTCTTTGTGCACAACTACCTAACAAACCATGACCGACAGCAACCAACAGTAACCACCAACCTCCTCTTGGGACCCTAGCATTATACACCCTCTGAAAAGTCCCCAGAATTCCAAATGTCACAGAATCACAGAAACTATCTACGGGCTGGCAAAAACATGCCCCTGCTAGAGCACAAGGCAATTACAGTCAGCTGCTGTGGACAATCTGAAGCATATCCTGCACCTAGGAGTAAAACAAAAACTTCTTATAATATTTCAGTGTTTTTAAAAGAAATCAAAACTCCACAATTATCAGTATACTAATATATTCAAGTAGGAGATGGGTATAAATCAAAAACACTCTGTGGGTTTGAGGTAGAATAAATGGAGGTCCCCATTCATTGCCAGTGTAAAACTGATGCAATTACTATGAAAAATGGTTTGGTGTTTCTTCAAAATGTTAAAAATTACATGACCCAACAAATCTTAGGTATGTACCTGAAAAGAAGTAAAAACACTTAAAACCTTATACAATAAAGGCTCATAAGAGCATAATTTTGGGGGCATGGGGCAGGGGAGGACTGGTTTGGTTTTTTAAGACAGGGCTTCTCTTATGTATATACCTCTGGCTACCCTGGAACTCACTCTACATACCAACTGGCCTCAAACTCATAGAGACCCACCAGCCTCTGCCTCCCAAATAATGGCATGTGTCACCATCATTCAGCATGGAGCATTAATCTTCACAGTGAAAAAGTTAGTAACTCAGATGTCCATTAATTAATAGTACAATGTAGAGTGTTCTCTGTATAGCAGAGTATTAGTTGAAGATAAAATGTAAAAAGTATTGGCACATTATACAACACTTTATTCCATTTTATGCTCAACTAATACACATTTTAAAAAAAGACACACAACTAACATTTTACACATTTTCTGTAACAAGTTCTAGTCTACTAAGCCTAAACTGTCTTCATGTTTCACTGAACCATGACCTGAGATATGTTTCTTTTTCTTTTTTCTTTTTATTTAATTAATCATTTTATTCAGTTACATTGCAAATGATATCCCCCTTCCTGGTTACCTGTCCACAAACCTTCCCATCCCATTCCCTCTAGTGCCCTCCCACCCCCACCTCTATGAGGGTGCTCCTCTACCCACTCACCCACTCCCCTCATCCCTCTAGCATCCCCTTACGCTGGGTCCTCAAGCCTCCCTCCCCTCCCATGGATGTCAGATAATGAAAGTCTGAGTACCAGGGAACTCTGTGTCTAATTTGCATTAAGGTGCATATACATACATACACACATACATTTCTCAGGGTCATTTTAGACTTTTTAACACCAGCACATTTAAAGAATCGGTGGTTGGTGTTGACCATTTTCTTGTCTAAATCAGGTTAATATCATTTCCTGGGTACTTAAATGTCATATACTGTGCTAGATGTTAAAAGATACTACCTCAAAAAAAAAAAAAAAAAAAAAACTTACTGGATATAAAATTAAGTGGCTGAAAGGAAAAACAAAATGAAAAATTCTCACCAAAGTATGGAAGCCAGGTGTAGATAGTTCAAAATACTGACAAAGAAATAATATTGATTTAGGATTCTACAATCAGGAGAAATATCTTTCAAAATAGAAACTTATATACAAACTAGCAGACTGCATTCTAAGAACTCTATCACACTGACCAGAGGAAATTCAACAAGTTAGACCTATACAAAGGGAAGGAAAAGCATTTGAAAAGGTAAGTATATAAGTAATATGACTCCACATTTAAAAATCTGTGTCTATAGATAAGACACGTGTCATACATGTCTAATAACAAATCTCCTAAGAATATGCAAGGAAGATGGTTTTGCTGGAATTTCCCACCCCAATAAGCCTTATAAAAAACACACAACCCAGTTACTATAATTATAAGCTACACACTAGATGGGGCAGATCTAACACTATACTAATTTATTCCCTAGCTAAAAGACCCCTTTGTTACTTGCAGATGCTCCTGGCCCATCAAGGCTTCCTCCTTCTCCTCTTCAGTTCTCTCTCCTTCCCCTCTGGTACTCTTCTGCCTCTCTACCTGCACCCACTCTCAAAACTCCAGTCCCACCTTTCTCCTCCACTGCCCAATCACAGGCTCTAGCCTTTATGGGGAGAAGGTTCCCATAAGATCATCTGAGCATGTGATGGGCCCTTCGTCAGTGGCAGCCCCTCTTGAGGAAGCAGAATTAACATCAGAATACAAACAACACCTGGACAACTCATAACTGAAAAGTATTCTAGTAAAATACCATTACACATTACAAAGATGAACCCATGAACCAAGAAGAAAATCTTTTTCACTTCAAGGTTAGACAAAGTTTTTTTTTATTACCCATTTTATAAATCATAAAAGTTGACAAGCATAAATGCTACTTGGACTTTATAAAAATGGTAAGCTTTTGCTTTCTGAAATTACTATTGAAGTAAAGAGCAAGACATTGCACTGTCTGGCAAAACATTAAGCAATCTAATTCCAAATATGAAAAATTGAAACAACTAAAAAAAAATGTGATGGGTGAATAAGTATTTGGGAAGATGTTCAGTATTATGATAAGAAAACTGAAAATAAAACTGAATGGATTGGTGGGGTACTAGAGAAGAGGGAACTATTCTGCACTGTTGGTGCTAATGAAAATTAACAAAACCATTATAGAAGGCAGTGTAAGGGTCTCTCAATACTTTAAAAATAGTATTGTCACATGATTCAGTAATCTGACTTCTCCATATAAATCAGTGAACTAAAATGTTATACTCCCATGCTTACTATGGCACAATAGTCAATCAATATAGGAAGTGACATCAGTTTTCATTACCAGATGATCAGGTTTTAAAAAGTGGTACATGTATACAGAGTAAAATACTATAAAAAGGAAAACCAGCCTGGAAAGATGGCTCAATGGTTGAGCATGCACTGCTCTGCTCCTTGCTGAGCAGCCTACAACCCCCTCTGACTCTTAACTCCAGGAAATCCAATACCTTTTGACTTCGATGTACACTGTACAAACCTATACAGAGATACATGTACACATAACTTAAATTGGTAGTAGTAGTAGTAATAATAATATTGTAGTTTGGGGAGTTGGAGATATGGCACAGCAGTTACCAGTGCTTGTTGCACTTGAAAAGGGAACATGCATGCACACACGCATGCATGCACGCACGCACGCTCACACATAAAGAGACAAAAAGGTTTGAAAAAAAAATAAGGAAATACTGTCATCTATAGTAATGTGGATGTACCTGGAAAAAGATTAAAGTGAAATAAATTGTGCACAGAAAAACAAATGCCTTATGACTTTGGTATTATGTAAAATCTAAGAGACAAGTCTGACTTTATTACTCTACCAAACATTTAAGAACATCTATAAAAGCAGAGAATGGGATGATGTTTAACAGAGGTCTGGGGAAAAGAACATACAGGGAAAGGAGAAATGCTGATCTAAGAGTACAACATGTCAGTTAAGAAAAATAAAGAAGCCAGGTGTGGTGGCACACGCCTTTAATCCCAGCACTTGGGAGGCTGAGGCAGGTGGATTTCTGAGTTCGAGGCCAGCCTGGTCTACAGCGTGAGTTCCAGGACAGCCAGGGCTACACAGAGAAACCCTGTCTCGAAAAAAAGAAAAAAAGAAAAGAAAAAGAAAGATTTAGTGATTGCACAAAACAGTAGTGCAATAGATATTTCAAAATTGCTAAGGGGAGGTTTCATATAGGAGTGGTGATGCACACCTGGATGGAATCCCAGGGAGTCACACACACACCAACCACACTGTGAGGCAACAGATTTCTAAACCATCTTGAAGCTCATGCCGTGCCTCACAAAGGCACACAATCACTACTTATTGATTAAAAATAGAATGTAGGCAGGTATAATGAATGGTACATACCTGTAATCCCACCAACTGAGGAGGCTAAGGCAGGCATATTGTCATGAGTTAGAGCCTAGACTAGACTACACAGCTAGTACTGGAACATCTAGTGAACACAGCAATGCCCTGCAGCAAAAATGAAACAAAAACAAAACGAAAATAAAACAAAACAAAACCCACCCACTAGAGGTAAGATGGCTCACTAGATCAGGATGCTTGCCCTCATGCCTGACTACCTCAGTTCAATTCCCTGAACCTACAGGACAAATTCATCCAAGTTGTTCTCCCAATTCCACAAGCATGCATTCACTGGCACATAAACATGCACTCGTGAGCATGCAGACACATGTGCACACAAATAATGAATAAAAATGAACAAAGAACATTCATTAAAATGTCAAACGTGAATATAGATTTAGGCAAGGGCTGGACTGAAAGAACACGTAAAATGGCTGCAGAGATGGCTCAGTGGTTAAGGGCACTTGCTGCTTTTGCATCGAATCTAGGTTTGATTCCTGGCTCCCACATGATGGTTCACAACCACCTGTTTCTCCAGTTCTGGGGAATCCAGTGCTCTTTTCTGGTTCCTCAAGGAACAGGCATTCATGGGTGAACATACTATATATGCAGGTATGACATACATAAACATAAAAATAAATACATCTTAAAGAACACTTTCGATTTCATTCACCTTTCTGTACTAACTGAAAAATTCTACTATGAGCTTCTATTGTCTTTATAAATGGATAAAAAAAAATAAAGAGCAGTTATGGAAAGAGAGAAAATATTCTCCCAAAGAGGTAAAAGAATTTACTCTTAGATACTATGTTAAGTATCAAAACAACCCAGTGAAAGCGCCCCTGTGTAACTGAAAATAGAACAGAAGAATGCAATTTTCAGTTCCTTTCAATACCTTTTTTATGTAAATTCCCTATTTTACTAACATGTTATTCTCTAATACACATTCACAGCATTGAGTCTCGCCACAGTTTAAAGGGTTTGCTTTGTTTTGTTTTTTAATATTAAAGGCAGGTTTATTGGGAAGCTGCTCTGGGGTGGGCAAGTTCATTAGCCCCAAGGACAGAGGCCAGGGAAGTCACCATGTGCGCAGAGAGAAGAGGAAGGGGAGGAAGAAGAGGAAGATAATAATTTTAAAGGTTTTAATTCCATTGTCTTAAAGAAGTCATATTTCTGATACCAGCTTGGTATTTTTGCTTCCAGCATCCACTTCAAAGCTTATTAACAATTTCCATATGTGAGATAAAAGTAACCCCAAACAAAATTAACAGTAACTACCACTACCAACAAAAAAAAAAAAAAAAAAAAAAGAGAGATAAAAAGAAAGTAACATGGGGAGGAGGGATACCAATTAGGGGAAGACTTAGGGATTACTTTATATGTTGATTTTTCAGGAATTTTAGGGTTTCAAGTAAAATAAGAAAGTCTGCTCAGACACTTCCTACCATAACAAGTAATTTTAATTCACCAAGAAAAAATAATTATTTTTCCTAGTCAGTACAAGATACAGCAAATATAAGCAGTTTATAGGTCCATATTTATTTTATTTACATTAAAGTGAATGAGCACTCTATTCATTTTCCAGTAATTAAGACTTTATTTGTTTGTTTGTTTGTTTTTTAAGGTGTGGATCTCATTATGCAGCCCTAGCTGGCCTCAAATGAAGAGATCAACCTGCCTCTGCCTCACATGGCTGGGATTAAAGATATGTGCCACTATACCTGGCTGGGGGATTCTTAAATAACAATTTTTATTGTCTGTGTGTTAAGTGTGGAGCACTCAGGCTGTGGGCATGTGAAAGAAGGTCAAAGGATAATTTTCCAGAATCAGCTCTTTCGAACCAAATTCAAAAATGTACAGTACAGTTTTACCCACTAAAGTCTCTCCCTATAAACCACAATTACCTCCACAATCCTAGAGAATATGTGAACCAAAATGGCTAGCAAGTTTCATGGTGGTACCTGTACAAATTGGTTTTCTTTACTCTGGGAAAGAGAAAGGGGGGAGGAGATCTTAAGGAATTAAACCACTACTACCAAATACATTTTGTAAATTCGTCCTTTAGTTTACCAGCTAATAAGGACAAACAAATGCAGTCAGCCAATTAACTAAGGTAGAATCAGGGTACTTTTAACAGATCTACAGCAAAAATAAAACAAAAGTGTGGTAAGGAGCACAGAGAAAAAAAATGAGCATGCAGAGGAGTGAACAATCAAGATGTTAAGAGCTGAGACTGAGTTTGTGAATGAAAGGTAAACAGCAAATATGGAAAAAAGGTTGTCAGTGTTTCTTCAAGCTTGAAGAACAGTTATCAGGGAGATACAGAAAAATAAAAGTGGGGCTGGTGAGATGGCTCAGCCGGTAAGAGTACTGACTGCTTTTCTGGAGGTCCTATGTGTAATAATAAATAAATCTTAAAAGAAAAAGAAAAGTGTTTGAAAAATAAGAGTAGAGATAGAATGGGGTTAGATCATTAAAGGCATTAAATCACAATGTATCACAATGTTTATATTCAACCTTACAAAAGAGACAAAAGTACTTAACTACATAGTTACAAAACTTCCCTAATAAACCATGGACTAGAATGGGTAGGAGAAAACAGTTATATTAAAATAGCTGACTCCTTTAATGCTGGTGGTTCCAGAGGCTGAGGCAGGACTGCAGGACTACCCTCAGAGTGAGACTCTATTTCATGAAACTGAACAGGAGGCCTGGGGGTGGTGGCTCACACCTTTAATCCCAGCACTTGGGAGGCTGAGGCAGGTGGATTTCTGAGTTTGAGGCCAGCCTGGTCTACAGAGTCAGCCAGGGATACATAGAGAAACCCTGTCTTGAAAAACCAAAAAAAAAAAAAAAAAAAAGAAAAGAAAAGAAAAGAAAGGAAAGGAAGAAAAGAGAAAAGGAAAAGAAAGAAACTGAACAGGAGTAGAGGAAGAATATTAATGAGGAAGTCTGACCCATTAATAATGACAGCCTACATGATGGAAAAGTGCCAGGCTTAGTGGTGCATGCCTTTAGTCCTGGCAATCAGAAGACAGTAGCAGATCTCAGTGAGTTTGAGGCCAACCTGGTCTACAAATGGAGTTCCAGGTTGTTACACAGCGAACTGTCTTGAAAAAACAAAATAATAACCCCCCCCCAAAAAAAAAGAAAAGAAAAATAATGGAAAGGCAGATATAAATATTAGTGTTAGGAGGAAAGAAAGTTAAAGAGGACAGAACACATGAAAATGTATGGTAAAGACTGACCTGAGAAAAGAGCAAGACATGGGATCATCTTCTGAGAATGAATGGACCACAACTTTTGGAAACTAAACTGTTCACCCTAAGATCCATTCTCTTCAGTTTCTGCACTTATTCTTTATCTTACATCTCTGATACTTTTTCTATGAAGAACATACCAAACCAGAAGCATTTTTATAATAGGAGTTTAAAGGAAAAAAAAAAAAAACCCTCAAGTATTCTAGCTTCACGTTACTTTGAACAGCAGCTGTGAGAATGAAATCATCGTAGCAAGGTACATCATATAACAGGCTAGTAAACACCAGTGACTTCCATTATCTCTGTCTGAGGAGCAGAAATTAAGATTCTCAGTGTCTTGGTATTATTTAATAGCAAAGTCTGCTGACCCTTGATGTAACGGGGCCTATACAGATGGGAGACAAAACTAACTACATGCATGCAGTTCATCCTGATGGACATCAACCTGACTTCAGTAACTTCAGGTCAACACCTCCTGCAGCAGATAAGTCATCAATAAGTAATAATCTACAAATTCAGACGGGAGGAAACCAGTGGTGGGATGCTTATCTAACAAGCCAGAGGACCTGAGTTCATCCCAAGCCCCACCAATAAATAAATAAATAAACAAGCAAATAAAAATGATATTCAAGCTGAATGCACTGTTAGAAACATTGTGTTTCTTGTGTTTTCAGGCATGGTCTCAGTGAGGTCCATGCTAACCCAGAGCTAATCCTGAGTACTGATTATAAGATGTCAACCCAGTCTGCCTAGAAAATTTCTTTAAAAAAAAAAAAAAGGTAAAAGAAAAACTTTAGGGCTTAAAGGCACTTTTTGCTCTTTTTGGAGAGACCTATGTTCAATTCTTAGCACCCATAAGGCAGCTCACAATTACTTATGATTCTGGGCAGAACATCTGACATCTTCTGACCCTCTTACCTCAGCAGGCACCAGGCCAACAAGTGGTACACAGACATATATGCAGCAAAACACTCATAAAATAAAGTTTTAACAAACTGACAATTAAGTACCCTTAAAAGATTGGTTTATCTTTGTTTTTTCACACAAAACAGGTCAGTACAAAAGGTACCACGAATATCAACTAAGGTTGAATACAGCACAATGTTAAAGACTTTCAAATCAGCTAGCTCAGCTTTTGAATTCAAACTGACCTTGATGCAAAGCACTTAAGTTTTTGAAGCATTTGTTTCATATTCCATCAGCAAATCACTCAAGTTTTGGGGGTATTTGTTTCCTAATCCATCAGTGGGAACAATCACCACACAGAACACTGCACTCAGCACCCTTCTATTTCCTTGTATTAACACTCCTCACATTTATTATAAGGCTTATCAGGAAGATGATAAGAATTTACACACCTCAACAATCAAACAGTGAAGAGGCATCTTTAGTCCCATAGCTCAGGAGGCAAAGGCAGGTGGATCTGAGTTGGGAGGCCAGCCTGGACTACAGAACACAGGAAAGAACCTACCTGGAAAAAACAAAAGAAAAAAGAAAAATACAGTAAACAGCTTATGAGGAGAAATTAAGCCAAGAAGATCCATCCAATGAAATGCAGGAGCTAAGAAATGAAGACACAAATGCAAGCAAAGAACAGGTTGTATGGTAGTCCCTTGAACAGAGAATTTATTCTATGAGTTAAAAGTTACGCTCTGGGCCATGATTTCAATACTATATTGTGTATGGATACACTTCCTTTAAAAAAGTCTACATGGGTAATTCATTAGTATGTGGGCTTGGAAAATGTCATATTTAAGTTTCTTATACCATAGCACGTTGTCTATATTAATTATTTATTCAAATGAAGCAGGTAATAGAGAGTCACAGTGGTAAATCCTATGTTCAGTCAACTCTATCCCTTCACTTACCTATTCAACGATTATTAAGAGTGTATAACCACCCAAATACAGTGCTGAGCACTAGGAATTCAATGATGGGCAAGACAGGCCAGATGCCACTTGTGGAGCTTACAATCTCGTCTATTCATTAAAGAGCCAGTCATCTGACTCTACTACTAAACCTAGAAACAAATAAAACTTTTTGCATTAAGCTGGACAAGTGAATTCATGTTCCTCAGCAGTATGTACATTTGCTATTTTTCTAAATCTTGTTTTTCAAGTAACTATTTAGCCATCAGTTCTGGTCCTCAAATTTTAAGAATAGCATTTAACAAGCAACACAATGCAAACAAACAAACCAAACAAACAAAAACAAAATGAAAAACCTGAAGACCATACCTTGTAATAAAAAAAAAAAAAAAATTCCAAAGCTATTGGCCCAGAGAGAAGACCTGGAAACATGACAACTATCTTCCAAGTTTTAAAGAACTAGTTCACAAACTTGTGTACATTCCAAAGCATTATACATAGATGCCGATTTCCATTTCCATACGAAGACTTTTAACAATTCAAACTATTCACAATTCAACCACTCTAGATTTCTTTAGGGAAATCTATACTTTATAAAATAATAAAAAGGCAAGTATTAAATATTACTGTTTAGCAAACTAAGTCATCAATGGTTTTGCTAAGAAGCCTAACAAATCATGCAGTAAAGAAACTGGGAAAATCGTCTCTGATCTCAAGTCCAACAAAGACTGCCCAAACAATGTGTTCCCACCCACCTACTGATGTATTCAGGAGTGAACCACATAGCCAGTTGTTAGAAATGCTGACCAATATTACTGAAAAGCTTCTTCCAAAAATGAACCCTTTGGAAATACAGCTGGTCAATACACACACAATGAAAAGACTCCCTAGTCAGTGGACTTTCTATATGCTAGCTCTATGAGGACAGTAACTTTGTCTTTCTTCACTGCTACACTGCCCTACCGAAACTATCACTGACATATAATATGTGCTCTTGGATATTTGCTAAGCATGCACAGTCCTAATCACAAACTGTACTATGTAGTACACACCACCAACCTTACCAAATCTAACCTCGTTATTAAAATTGCCATTACATACTTAAGTGACTATATAAAGTTATAAAACTTTTAAAACTTAGTCAATCCTAGGACTAATTTACCAAACCCTAAAACCATAAAACCTAGAAGGCCCAAATATGTTAAGTAATATAAGAAGCTACAAGACCTGCAAAGTACTCAAAAGCTACTTTTAATTCACTCTACAAAATAGATATGTATCAATATACACACATTTTCAGAATATTACCGTATAACAATGGCTTAACAGCTATATAAAAGCAGTATTCAAATTTCATATTATATTATCTCTACAAAAATTTCTGAACACGTTCATGAGGATTAGTATTACTTAAAAGGCCTAACTTTACAGTGAGCAGATTTATAGTGGCCTGAGAATGTACTAAGCCATTCACGAAGTTACGCTGTACCACTATATCCACTTATATATATTATTGGCAACTGAGTACTGAACATAGCTGTCATTTCCCCCTCCTTTTTAAAACCATGACTTTGAAAGATCAGATAAAAAAAAAAAACTACCCAACACAAGAATCACTCTCATATATAATTTATCTTTAAACTCTATTTTTATCAACATCTACTTACATGTATTTTGAGTATTAAAATAAACTTCACAAAAGCTGCTTTTCCCATCCCCGTATTTACCACATGAAACCTCTGCAATCCTTATCTAACTGACATCACCTCCTGAATCTGGTTGCTCTTTACAATATAAGTCCCTGTATATTAATAAATCGCCAACAAAGTAACGTTTTCTCCATAAGCAGGTATTAAGACAAATTAAGCCAAAATAGCAATGCTGGAAATGGAGAGCATTTTGCACTAACCTGCTGACAGTTAAAAGCAACAAGTTAAAAACTTTGAACTCTTAGGAATCATCCCTGCCTAGGCTGGTCGCTCGGTCCCTCCCACCCTCACAGGTGCGTACAGCACTCCCCTCTCCGCTAGAAACCCACCCTCCGACCCGGAGCGCTGGCCTGGGAAGCCGACCGAGTAAACCAGAGGCGCCTCGCCCCACTTTCCCCGCCTCCTAGGGTCAGGGGGACAGGACTCACCTGAGTACTGGGCTGTAGGGGCTGCGCGAGCGCCGCCAGCTGCTGCTGCTGTACGGGCTGGGGGATACGTCGCCGCCCCGCTCGTAGGAGCTGTGGCGGCTGTAGCTGGGCGAGCGACGCCGGCTATAGGGGCTCGGGGAGCGCGGCAGCCGCCGGGAATAAGGACTGCTGCCACCTCCCGCCGGGCTGGGGGACTTGCGGCTCCGAAGGCTCTGCGAGGCCCTGTGGGACACCGGGCTTTCGTCCCGGCCTCCCAGCGGGCTCAGGGACCGCTGCCGCCGCCTGTAGGCCTTCGGCTCGCTCTTGTCCTCCCGGTAGGCCTTGGGCGGCTCCTTGTAGGCCGAGGGCGGTTCCTTGGACGACTTAGTCCGGCTACGGTGGGCCTTGAGGTCCCGGTCCTTGCGGCTGCTACTGCTGCTGGACGTAGCCGACGCGCTCTTGCGGCGGCCGCCGCTGCTGCTGCTGCTGCCGCTCTTGGTGGCCTCCGCCCGCTCCTCGCCGCTGTGTCCGTGGCGGCTGCGGGCCTTTGAGGCCTCGCTGCCGCTGCGCGTCCCGTCCCGCCGCCGGTGCTCGCGGTGGCGCTCCTTGCTGCGGCCGCTGCTGCTGCGGCGGTCCCGGCGCGGCCTGCGCTCCGACCCCTCCGCGCGCCGCTGCGTGCCGGAGGAGGAGGCCGGACTCCCGCCGTTGCCCCCCGTTCCCCCGGCAGCCGTCGCCGCCGTTGCCGCGCTGGCGCCCCCCAGCAGCAGCCCCTGCTCGGACTGGGAGCTCACATCCTCGTACTCCACCAGCGGGGTCACACCCCCGCCGCTACTGGCACCGCCACCGCCGTCCTGCTGCGGCTGGGGCAGCGAGAAGACCCGGCGCTTCTCCGCCTCCTGCCCGGCGCGGGGCCCGCGGCGCCGCTTCTGCCGCCCTCCGGGGCGCCTCTTGCCTCTCGCCAGCCGCTTGACCTCCAGAGGAGGGCCCGGGCTGAAGCAGGAGGAGGAGGCCGCGGCGGCGGCGGCTGCGGCGGCGGCCGCGCCGGGGGCAGCCAGGAAGAGCAGAGGCGGCGGGGGCGGCGGCGGTTGCAGGAGCTGCGGCTGCAGGAGCGGCAACAGCAGCGGCGGCTGCTGAGGGGACAGGAATCGCCTCCGCTTGCGGCGCTCCTCCAACTTCTTCTCGGCCCAGCTCAGGCCCCCGCCTCCCCCCAGCGCCGTGTCCGAGCTACTCGGCATCGCCTAGAGCCCGCCGCAGAGTGCGGCGCGGGTGCGGCCTCCTCCGGGGTCAGACCCTGGCCATGTCCCCCGCCGGGAAGGGGGACGGCAGCCGCGGCGGAGGGGTAGCGAGCAGCAGGGCCGGCCGGGAGTCGCGCCACGATAATCCGGGTCGGGACGCGCGTCCCCGGTTCCAGTCGCGGTGTGTGCGCAGCGGCGTCAGGGCCTGGCGCGGGAGGATCCTATCCTCGGCAGAAAGCCGGCCGTGCCGGGCGGCGGCGGTGGCGGCGGCGGCGGCCTCGGGCTCCGGCGGCGCAACGCGGAAGTGCCACCGCGGGCCGCGCTTCACTCCATCGTCCTGACGTCGGGGGCGAGCTCGCGGGAGGGCAGTGGGCGCGACCACAGCACGCCTCCGTCGCCGGCCGGCCGCGGCGCGTCCACGTCGTCCTGTGGCGGCGGCGGCGACACCCCGCGGCGCTCGGACGGGCCTGGGCCTGGCGCCCCGAGGGCACTGCGCGCAGCTTCCGGAGCGGGGGCGCGGCTCGCTGTCCTCCGCCCCTCCACGCGGGCTCCGCGCGCGCCGTTCGCCCCTCCCTGCCCTCCGCGTTCTCCCTGCGGGACGGCGACGCGACTGGCTGGCCGAGCCCTCGCCGCGCACCACCCACTCGCCGCGTTCCTCAAGACTTTTGCCCCTAAACCCAACGCTAGGTCGGCGGCGCGCACGCTCGTGACGTTCGGGAACGCCGATGGAGAGAGGGAGCGCGGGCGAGGGGAGGTGCTGCGTGCTCGCGCCCGCCGGGACCCTGGCCGTCACCGGAAGTGACGCGAGGAGCCACCCCACTTCCGGCAGGGGTGGGACGGAGGAGCAGGGTTAAAGAAAGGAGAGGAGGCGTGGGCTGTGCTGTGCTGTCGCTGGAGGCCTTCCCTCTGGCGCCAGTCATGGCGCTTGTTGCTCGCCTCCAGTGAAAAGGTCACGGCAGGACCCGGGAGAACCTTGACGACTACCTTTTCCCCAGCCACGGGATCGGAACATCTGTGAGAGCAGACTCCCCACAGAGGGCGAATGTGACGTTAGCCTGACTAGACTCACGTACGCCCAAGTTCAAGGACCCATCGTAACCTAAAAATATACTTGGTGTTCATAGCTTCGAGCTTCCGCGACACTGAAGTTTCGGAACCTTTAAAAAGCCTTAAGCGGGGCTGGAGAGGTGGCTCAGAGTTTAAGAACACTGACTGCTCTTCCAGAGGTCCTGAGTTCAATTCCCAGCAACAGTATGGTGGCTCACAACCATCTGTAATGGGGATCCGGCTTCTGATGTGTCACATACATGAAATAAGTAAATCTCTTTTTAAAGCAAAAGCCTTAAGTAAATCTGAAGGATAAGTCAAAATATCAAGGAGGACTACTAAGTCCCAGGAACCTTAAAAACATTTTGTAGTAGTGGAAGCTGCACTCTTTGTACTTTCACCTGTAATTATATCTAACTAAACCTATGAGCTGTCAGCTACTTAATGCCCTCATATTGCATCTCTTGCCTTAAGATTGCCCTTCAGTTAGAGGCTAGGTGTTCGGGGTAATTAGATTAAAATCTAAAAGGCTTATTGGTCATTAATACTGGAAAGAAGATAAACATTGCTCAGTGGGTACATGTAATTACCCCTTAACAAATTTATTCAGATCATCAGCTGGCTTTTAGTTCTTAAATACTTAGTAATCAAGTTGACCTCAGCAGCATCATCTCACAAACTGATGGAAGCTCAGACTTTGAAGTTTACAAAAGATACTTGCTAGAAGATAGAGAGGTCTGAATAGCTACTTCTGACAAAGACAGGCCTGAGTGGATCACCCAGTGGAACCTTCTACACAGAAGGGGGCAAAGCAAAGATACTGGGAAACGAAATTTCAGAAGTATGTTACCTAAAGCAAATTTCTTCTTGACATCATTGTTAACTCGGACTACTAAAGAGGGGAGCTTTTCAGAAAAATATCAACCCGTCCCATCATGCTGCTTTTCAAAGCCTGATGCACTGGCGTATGTCTATTCCCAATACAATGGAGGCTAAAACAGGTCAAGGACGATGGTGAGTTCTGGCCTATCAGAACTCTACATAATAACACCCTCAAGCCGGGCGTGGTGGCGCACGCCTTTAATCCCAGCCCTCGGGAGGCAGAGGCAGGCGGATTTCTGAGTTCGAGGCCAGCCTGGTCTACAAAGTGAGTGCCAGGACAGCCAGGGCTACACAGAGAAACCCTGTCTCGAAAAAAACAAAACAAACAAACAAAAAAAAAAACAAATAACACCCTCTACCCCATCCCACCTTGCCAAGAAAAAACAGAAATAAGGCTGAAATAGAAAAGAAGAGGCAAGTAGATGTTTGTGTAATAGTTCCTCTAGCATAAGCTACTCACTGCACTTGGGAATGTCATCTGTTCTTGTCCGTACAAAAACCACTTGGTCCAGAGTGAATGTATAGTGGTTACTCCAGACTGCGAGTAGAAAACTTAAGAAAATATCTTAATGAGATTCTGCCGTCCGTTTCCTCAAGCTCACTTGCTTGGAAATGCTTTTAGTAGGATTCAAACTCCAAAGTAATGGAAATTATCTTTAAATATGATGTTTCTATAAGAATATCTGCTACCTTCATCGAAAGAGATTTTTAAATTGCCACTTGGAACTGGGGTTTTTTTTGTTTTTTATTGTTTGCTGTGAGTGTGCTTTTCATGTAATTATGTGTGTCTTTATTACCTTGTGGTTTTAAAAATATTTTTTCTTTGTTTATCTGACAGATCATTATCATACCACATAAGCTGTTCTTTATAGTTTGGGGCTAAGGGGAGGAGGGGTCTCAGTTGTTAGAGAGCTTGCCTAGTATTCAAAAGTCCTGGATTTGAGCACCAGCCACAAAAATAGGTGATAGTGGAGACCTGCATGGTAGGTAGGTAGGAAACTACTATACAACTTTAGTGTAGAGTTGAAGATTATCCACAGTCTAGAAAGGCTATTAAAATACTCACCCACCTTCCAGTAATATATCTGATTTACATAGTTTATCCAAACAAAAGATTAAAACATTGCATAAAATGGCAGCTTGACACTGGAGAGAGAATTCCACAGTTAGAGCATTCATTTTTCTTTCAGAAGACCTGGGTTCAAATCCCAGAACCCACATGGTAGCTCACAACCATCTATATTTACAAGGAATCCAATGGTCTCTTCTGGCCTGAGAACACATACATAAAAGAAATATTTTTAAAAACCAAATTTCAATTACATTAAAATGGGCAGTGAAGAGGTTTGCAAGCCTAGTCCCTGCACTTAGGAAAAAAAAGACAGGAGGATCAGAAGTTCAAGGTCAGCTTTGGCTACATCCCAAATTAAAGACCGGCCTAAGACACATGAGGCCTTGGTGTGTGTTAGGGGAGAGGTTGAGGGGGGACAGATGTTGCAGAATATAAAACAAATCTTTAAATGCTTTATAAGAGTTAGTTGTGGGTTTTGTTTTTTGGTTTTGTTTTTTTTTTTTGTTTGTTTGTTTGTTTTTGGAGTCTATGTAGCCTTAGCTGTCCTTGTAGACCAAGCTGTCCTCACAGAGTTCTACCTGCTTCTACCTCTCAGGTGCAGGGATTAAAGATATATGCCCAACAAAAGAATTACTTTAAGTGGATGCATTTTTATCCTCTTTTTCTTTCTTCATTTTATTTATCTACATAACATCCAAGCTGGCCTTAAACTTAAAATCTTCCCAATTTTGCCTTGTAAATCCTGGGATCATAGGCAAAGGCCAGTTGGGTTTTTTTGTTTTCAATTCTCTCAAATTCTGTTTATAATATAGCAAAAAATACCAGTAAGTAACATTTTTTTTAATTGTTTGCATTTTTCACCAATTTTTAAGAGTATAAAGGACCTTGGGTCAAATGCTACAATGAAATCACAGACATAAAAACTTGATCATTGCCTTTAAGCTTGTAAATGGTACACAGTTCATAAGTAGGCTACATACTCCCTCCATGATCGTGTAAATAGGAATTTTCACAGTATTTGTTAATATTGATTCTCCTTTAGAGAAACTGGCTGATTTACAGCTTCCCTTAGTCTTGAAAAATCTTTAAATTCTCAGCCCTGCTGGGCGTGGTGGTACACGCCTTTAATCCCAGCACTCGGGAGGCAGAGGCAGGCAGATTTCTGAGTTCGAGGCCAGCCTGGTCTACAAAATGAGTTCTAGGACAGCCAGGGCTACACAGAGAAACCCTGTCTCAAAAAAAATAAATAAATCTCAGCCCTTCTTATTCCCCATCACACAAGCACACACACACACACACACACACACACACGCTCACAGAGAGAGGGGAAAGAGAGAGAGAGAGAGAGATCAGCAAATTACTACTTAAATTGAGCCCAGTGAATTTTAAAATAAACAAAAACCAACTGGCATTTACTGAACTTTTAGCATTCACCTCATTCTATGCTAAGTATTGTCTCATTCAATACAGCAGCACCTATAAGTAAGATGTCCATGTTCTAGGGTTTTCCAGTGATAGTCTTGGTTTACTATGTTCAAGTTAATAGAACACTCAGTCACGAGTTTTCCCTCCTGAAAATAAATTATCATGTCAATCTTCCTGTAAAAATTACCAGTGGTTTACCAGTAAGAGTAAGACATACAGAAACTGGCCCAAAGTATACTTCTAGAAAATATGATCCCTTGTTCTGTCCAGATTTGAAGACCATGCTTTCAAGAATGCAAGCTGTTTTATACATTACCGCCTCTGAACTTTATTAAACCAAATGGTAGTAATATATTCCAGAATTAAATTAGAAAAATATAATGCTGCTATAGCTTGAATGTTTCCTCCAAAAATCCATGTACTAGAAACTCAATTCCCAAATCATATGTCAATGGTAACTGAAGGCAGGGCCTTTGGGAAGTAAGAATTAATGTCATAAGAGCTGACTCCTAGCTGGGCCTGGTGGCGCATGCTTTTAATCCCAGCACTCAGGAGGCAGAGACAGGCGGATTTCTGAGTTTGAGGCCAGCCTGGTTTACAGAGTGAGTTCCAGGACAGCCAGGGCTATACAGAGAAACCCTGTCTCGGGGAAAAAAAAAAAACAAAAAAACTGACTCCTGTGGTAAAACTAGTAGCTTTAGTTAACATTTTTATTGTTTAGTTTTTAATTTTTTTCATTGCATTTTGGTTTGTATGTGTGTTTGTGTGTATGCACCAGCTAAGTCTACATAGGGAGACCCTGTCTCAAAAGAAAGAAAAAGAGTAAGCACCAACAAAAGCAACTTCAGGCAGAAAGGGCTTATAGAAACAGAAAACACAAGGAACTATGTTTGAAAAGCTAAACATTATGCGCTAGTGGAATATTTCATTATGCATACTTTAAAAAAAAGTAAAATCTATTGACATATGTGGTAAAGCCAACATGCCAGAGAATTTCCTTTAAAATAAAAAAAGGAAAAACAAAACCAATGTTACTGTAACAATAGTTTCAAGAACTTCATGAACTCACACACAAGATGCGTCTTTAATAAGGTGGACATGACACCTCTAATATTGCAATAATTAATTACAAAGGGGCAACATTTCAAATAGATCACCTGTGACAAAGATCTAAATATTCTGGATTCATCTAATCCAATGGACTGCAGCTGAGTATAGTGGAAAACATCTCTAATCTCAGCATTCAGAAGGCTGAAGTAGAAGGATCCTGCAAATTCCAGAATGTGCTATACAGTGAGATTCTATCATTTAAAAAAAAAAATGAAGAAAGGAGAAAAGGAGGGGAAGAAGTGTGGAAGATGGGGGCATGCGATCAGCTGTGAACGCTACTTGACCCACCACCATTCAGTAAAACAACAATCCCTCTTGCTTCTCAGCACGGATTTGCTGGGACCTCTGTGTAACGACAGTAAATGTATATTAAGGGAAGTGTCATGGTGGCTGCTAACACTGAGGAGTAACATTGGTGAGGGTGCAGTTGTTCCACTGGTAAAAGAGAAAATGTAAGAATGCATTGAGGAATAGATAAGGCCTGGGTGATCATTTCTCAGTGCAAATATGAAGTAGTGTTTGATTGGGTTAACTGATGTGGGAAGGCCCGTTTTAACCATGTGGAACCACTCACTGGACTGGGATCCTGGCCTACAGAATAGAACATGGGCGTTCATAGTTCTCCACAGCCTCGTGGGCGAGATGTGAACAGTTGTTACAAGCTATTGCAGCTTTGACTTCTCTGCCACCATGGTCTCTACTCTTAGACTATGAGCCAGAAATAAACCCTTCCACTTATGATGCTTTTGTCAAAACATTTTATCACAGCAAGAAAAAAAGAAGCTAAGTCTGTGAATTCAGCTGATCTGTACCTTTCCCCTTCACCCTGACTTTCTAAAACTCAAATCCAGCTACCATATGATTGCAAAGGACATAAGGACATAGCATAGCCTAAGGACACTTGTGTAAAGAAAATACAGAAGGGCATAGCTTATTCTCAACCATGTAGATTCACCAAGCCAACCCTGGTCTACAAAGACAAGCTCCAAAAAGCATAAAACTGTTAATTTGTTTGGTGTTTTGTTTTGTTTTGTTTTTGTTTTTTGGAGACAGGGTTTCTCTGTGTAGCCCTGGCTGTCCTGGAACTCACTCTGTAGACCAGGCTGGCCTCGAACTCAGAAATTTGCCTGCCTCTGCCTCTGCCTCTGCCTCCCAAGTGCTGGGATTAAAGGCATGAGCCACCACGCCTGGCTTTTTTTTTTTTTTTTTTTTAATTATTATACCTAAGTACATTGTAGCTGTCTTCAGATGCACCAGAAGAGGGTGTCAGATCTCATTACGGAGGGCTGTGAGCCAGCATGGGGTTGCTGGGATTTGAACTCAGGACCTTTGGAAGAGCAGTCGGTGCTCTTAACCACTGAGCCATCTCTCCAGACCCTGTTAATTTGTTAAAGCATCATTTTTTCCCCTGATATTGTTAAAGTCAAATGAAATTGCTAAATAATTTGTCATGGTCCCTGATCCCTATCCTACTCCCAGAATGGATATCATTAATTAAATATATGGTATTTTAATTAATAACATAGTAATTATAATTAAATATATGTAATAGTACTATATTCTATATTATGTATATAATCATAATGATATAATAATTCTCCAAGTTCATTTTAAATATAGACTCAGAGTAACTCACACATGATGCTATAAACAGCTATTACTTCAGAGAAGATACCAACAGTAAAATTAGTTTTGTGCTTTTTCTGAAATAATTTTTGTAATTATTCTGGCAAATTTGCTGGACAGAAACAATGTGAATTCTAGAAAAAAATTTCCAGTTGTGTTTTGTGATTACACTGCACTAGATATGTATTAATTATAGAGATAAATCCATACAATGAAAATATGCCATTTTTAAAGCATTTTAGTGGGGTATTTTCTTGATCTTTAATTTCATAAGAAGGAGCCTTATTAGGAGTCAAATTTTTAGGAATATTTGGAATTTAAACTACAGAAAATTTTTTAAATAATTATATCCATGAGTGTATTTGACTAAAGCATTAATATAACAATCTACCTTTGTTTTATTAAAATATCTCATAAGTATGGAAGATGGAGCATATGATCAACTGCTAACATAATTGATATCATAAAATATAGTACTAGTAATGGAGGTCTCAGGAAATAATCTTTATTTGAATTTTTAACTAGAACTACGAATCTTGTTTTACTTGCAAAATATTACAATAGAAAGAAGTATTAGTATTGGCATTTAAAACTCAGTTCACTCTCTCACTTTGGTTAGGTAATTTTCAGGAAAGGTTTGAAGACAGTTCACTGGGGACTTGCGTTTTTAACAAATGATACTTGCAACTAGACATCTCCGTGCAAGAGGACAGACTTTGATTCCCACCCTATACAAATGTTTTTAAAACATGCCAGAAACCTAACTGTCAGAGCTGGAACAGTCTGGAGAAGTAAACCTGGGAGTCTTTTGCAACCTGGAGTTAATATAGAGCAAAACTAAGCTCAAGTGAGAAAAAGCATACGTAGCAAATGTAAAAATACATTGGATTTCAAAGAAATTAAAAATATTGCTTTGCTTGAAAGAATTCCATTAAGAAGTGAAAAGATGATGGGTGTGGTGGTACACATCTTTAATCCTAGCACTTGGGAGGCAGAGGCAGGAGAATTTCTGAGTTTGAGGCCAGCCTGGTCTACAGAGTGAGTTCCAGGACAGCCAGGGCTACAGAGAAACCCTGTCTCGAAAAACAAAAACAAAAACAAACAAACAAACAAACAAAAACAAACAAAAGAAGTCAATCAAGTATTGGTATAAAAGGCATTTAAAGAGTGCATAGACAGGCTGGTGAGATGGTTCAGTGGTTAAGACCACTTCCTGCTTGCTCTTGCAAAGGGTCATAGTTCAGCTTCCAGTACCCATACCAGTTCACAAATGCCTGTAACTGCAGCCCCTCTGCCCTTCAGGAGCACCCACACCCGTGACATACACTCAGCACACATACATACACAGCAATAGAAAATAAATCTTTGAAAAAAACCAAAATAATGTAGCTGGGGATGGGGACAGAGGAGAGACAAGTATGGAATGGGTTAAATAAAACTAAGGAGTCAAAAAACCCTACGGAAGCTTGCTACTTTGTAAGCTAATTAAAGCATAATGGTGTTTTTAAAAAGGCATTTGAGGGGCTGGTGAGATGGCTCAGCGGTTTAAAATGCCAACTGCTCTTCCAAAGGTCCTGAGTTCAAATACCAGCAACCGCATGGTGGCTCACAACCACCGCATGGTGGCTCATAACCATTGGCTCACAACCATCCGTAATGAAATCTGATGCCCTCTTCTGGAATGTCTGAAGACAGCTACAGTGTACTTACATATAAATAAATAAATCTTTTTTTTTTTAAGTGAATAGACATTTCTCAAATGGTCTGCCAGTGGCTAAAAAGCACATGGGAAGATTCTCAACATTAGCCATTAATAACAAGTTACTATTTCAAATACTGTCGCCTACAGACAATAAACAAGTTCTGTGGTGGAAGTAGAGAAATTGGAATCTTTATTCATTGCTACTGAGAAGGTAAAATGATACAGCCACTTTGGAAAACAGTTTGGCAGTTTCTGAAAACACCAGCCCTCAAGTTACCATATGTATCAGCAATTCCACTGCTAGGGCTACAAACCCACAACACATATGTCCATAAAACATGCACACAAGTGCTTGGAGCAGCACTATACAATCCAACACTATACACCTTACTATAGATAAAAAGCCAAAACAACCCAAATGCCCATCAGTTCATAGAGTAGAATGTTCAACAACAAAAAGGAAATATTTCTGTTACATGCGACATAGATGAACCTCAAAAATACTATGCCGGGAGTGGGGAAGTGAATAAGTAACTTATTAATCCTGTTTAACAGTCAAAAAATAAAACTCAGAGAAATGGAGTTGCTGATCATCACATAAATAGTAATGTGAAACTGAATTTTTTGTTCTTTAGTTTGTCTAATTTATTCTTTTAGTTTCACACATGTATAAAATGTATCTCCATCAAACCACCCTATTTCCCCTTCCATCCTCCCCATTCTCTCCCCAACACAAACTCCTCCCACTTTCAGCCCTCCTTTTTTTAAATCAATATCAATTAGTGCTGCCCAAATTTGCAAGGATATGGGATCATCCACTGGAGCATGGAAACCTACCAAGAATCACGAACTCTAATGAAAATTCAATTGGAGTAGCTCCTCGGCTTGGGGGCAGGGAGGCGGTGTGGGGTTTCCTCCCCTATCCATACTGGAATGTTGACTAGCTTGATCTTGTGTAAGTCTTGTACATGTAACCCTAGCTGCTTCCAGTTCATGCGTACAACCGCCATGTCATGTCCAGAAGAGAGCATTTCACAGTACTCCTCCCCCTCCTATGGCTCTTCTTTCTTCCTCCTCTTCCACGTTCCCTAAGCCTTAGATGGAGCGAACAGTACTGTGGAGAGTTCATTTACTGCTTATTCTCAGCTTTAACCAGTTATGAGTCTCTTCATTAAGCTTTGACCCTGGTTAAAAGCACTAATCTGTGGCTATAATCATATACATTTAGAGAGTAGTTTAACAACATGGTCATTTAGCAGAGCAACTGTGTTAGGGTCATCCCCAGGCTCCATGACCTCCTAGATATGGTCATTTGGTTTTGTTTTGAAAAGAGCTACAGTACCTGGTATGAATTTCCTCTTGGAGAAAACCTCAAACCCAATCAGAAAGAAGTTGATTACTGTCCTGGTTATTCTTAATTGTCAACTTGACGTAGATTCCCTAGAGTTATCTGAGAGCAGAAGCCTCAGCTGAGGAATTGCAAAGGTAAGGTTGGCCTATGAGCATGTCTTAGGGAAGGGAGGGGTATTATCTTGATTATTAATTAAAGCAGGAGACAGCCCACTCTGTGTGGCACTCTCCCAGAGTAGGTGGTCCTGGACTATAAAAGAAAGCTAGCTAAGTATGAGCCTTTGAGTAAGCCAGGAAGCAGTGTCCCAACATGATTTCTGCTTCAGATTCCGGTTTGAGTTCCCACCTTGACTTTCTTGAGTGATGGGCTAAAACTTGAAAGCTGAAATAAACTCTTCCCCATGAATTGTTTTTGGTCATGGTATTTGTCACAACAACAGAAAGGAATCTAAAACAGTTACCCTCTAATGAACACTCTTGCCATTCATATTAGTGTTCTGGAGAGGAATAAAACTTGAATGAATTTCCTTCACTGGCATTATAGCCACCACCACCGCTGCTGCTGCTGCTGCTTCTTCTTCTTCTTCTTCTTCTTCTTCTTCTTCTTCTTCTTCTTCTTCTTCTTCTTCTTCTTCTTCTTCTTCTTCTTCTCCTCCTCCTCCTCCTCCTCCTCCTCCTCCTCCTCCTTTCCTCCTCCTCCTCCTCCTTCTCCTCCTCCTTCTTCATGATTCTGTATACTTAAGACCAGCTGTCTTAGTCAGGGTTTCTATTCCTGCACAAACATTATGTCCAAGAATCAAGTTGGGGAGGAAAGGGTTTATTCGGCTTACACTTCTATACTGCTGTTCATCACCAAAGGAAATCAGGACTGGAACTCAAGCAGGTCAGGAAGCAGGAGCTGATGCAGAGGCCATGGAGGGATGTTCTTTACTGGCTTGCTTCCCCTGGCTTGCTTAGCCTGGTCTCTTGTAGAACCAAGACTACCAGCCCAGAGATGGAACTGCCCACAAGAGGACCTCCCCCCTTGATCACTAATTGAGAAAATGCCTTACAGCTGGATCTCGTGGAGGCATTTCCTCAACTGAAGATCCTTGCTCTGTGATAACTCCAGCCTGTGTCAAGTTGACACAAAACTAGCCAGTATACCAGCTGAGACATCCAGTCTCATGTCCAGTCTCATGGACTGAACAATTACTGGATTCTTGGACCTTTTCTTAGTAGACTACTATTGTTGGGATAGCTAGACCATAGCCTGCAAATCATTCTAATAAATCTCCTTTATACATTCATTTTTTATATATGTGAAAAAAAATATATATATTTGGTTTTTTCGAGACAGGGTTTCTCTGTATAGCCCTGGCCCCTGGCTGTCCTGGAACTCACTCTGTAGACCAGGCTGGCCTCAAACTCAGAAATCAGCCTGCCTCTGCCTCCCAAGTGCTGGGATTAAAGACGTGCGCCGCCACCACCACCCGGTCTTATCTTTATATATTATATTTTTTCATATTCTCCTGGGAACCCAATAAACTCCCTCAGAAGACCAAGTAGTCAGTGGGAATTCTGATAAAACACTATGATCAAAAGCAACTTGGGGTTAAAAAGGTTTATTTTATTTAACAGTTCATCAAAATTAATAAGGGCAAGAATTCAAGCAGGCAGGAACCTGGAGGTGAGAGCTGATTAAGAGGTCACAGAGAGGGTACTGCTTGCTCATCATGATTTACCCAGTGTGCTTTCTTATAGAACCCAGGACCACCAGCCCAGGAATGACCCCACCCACAATGAACTAGGCCCTCCTCCATTGATCCCTAATTAAGAAAATGTCTTACAGGGGATCTTATGGAGGCGTTTTCTCAGTTGAGGTTCCCTCCTTTCAGATTACTCTAGTTTGTGTCAAATTGACATAAAATTAGCCAGCACAACCACCATTCCCAGACACGGCAAACTCCCGACCACTAAATCTTAGGGAGGTATACCGTAACTTATAATGAGATTTACATTTAATAATACATGTCTCCTGGAAGAATCATTGTCCATCCATGCAAAACACCTCCATTAAAACTTCTTTTTAAAAATTAAATGTTAGCTGGGCAGTGGCTCAGTGACTAAGAGCACTTGCTGTTATTTCAGAGGACTTGGGTTCAGATCTTAGCACCCACGTGGCATTCTACAACCATCTGTAATTCCAGTTCCTGGGGATCTGATAACCTTTTCTGGTCTTTGTGGGCATCAGGCACACACATGGTGCACACAATACATGTAGACAAAACAGACACACAGAGAAAGTTAAAATAAGCTGGGGCTGGAGATATGGTTCAGTGGTTAAGAGCTCGTACTGCTCTTGTAGAGGACGTGGGTTCAGTTTCCACCACCCGTATCAATCACTTCACAACTACCTGTAACTCCAGTTCTGGGGGATCTAATGCACTCTGCCTTCCTTGGGCACCTGTGCAAAAGTGTAAAATAACACTTGAATAACAGAAGCTGAGTTGGCCCTCGACAGCCAAGAAGCTAAAAGACTTTAGCAGAAACAGCCTAGAAAAGAGGTTCTCAGTCTTCCTAATGCTGTTACCCTTTAATACAGTGTCTTCTGTTCTGGTAACCCCTAACCATAAACTTAGTTCATTGCTCTGTAATAAGTGTAATTTTGCTACTGTTATGAATTGTAATGTAAATATCTAATATACAGGATATCTGATATATGACCCTGAAAGGGATCATAACCCACAGGCTCACAAGTTGAGAACCACTGACATACATAGATGTCTTAGTTAGGGTTTCATTGCTGTGAAGACCATGACCAGGGCAACTCTTACAAAGGACAACATTTAATTGGGGCTGGCCTACAGTTTCAGAGGTTCAGTTCATTATCATCATGGCAGGAAGCATGGCAAAATTGGTGCTAGAGGAACCAAAAGTTCTACATCTGGATCCTCAGGCAGCCAGGAGGAGGCTCTCTTCCACTCTGGGTAGAGCTTGAGCACTGGAAGAGACACAAAACAAGCCTATACAGAGACACTGTAAATTTATTTTTTTTCAAATCCTATTTTTAATGATGGGTCTTAAACACTTTAACCTTCCTTGTAACCCACTACCCACCAGCAGTAATATAAAAGAAAGGATACAGGGGAAGTGGACCTATTTACAAAGGTTCTTTGGAGGAACTTCTGTCTGTGTTCTCTGAAAATCAGCAGTTCATTTCACAAGTTAGCAGGCAGTGGCAGCTCCATCCACTCTCAAATACCTCACAGATACACCAGCAAGTCCAGTTTGGTAGAGATGGATTAGCAACAGAGGTGACAGGACCTAGCAAAGACAGTTAGCCTTACTTAGCTCAAGTCAGCAGAAGGGGCCAGGAGGGACACCAGGAGACATTCTAGGCTGTGCCTCTCTCAGGGAAATGAAGATCAGCAAAGATTGGAGACCCTCAAGCATTGTACAGCTAGCTGTACCAGCAAGCCAAGCTCTGTTACCATCACTCCATGAAGTCCTATTTAGACCCTCCAAACATCTCGTGTCCTCCACATGCCTTGCCTCGGCTCCTGTCTTGCCTCAGCTCCTGTCTTACCTCAACACAGCACTTGCCTTAGCATGTGCATCCAATCAGCCCAAGTCCTTGGAAGCAGCAACAAACAGCAGTACATCACCAGAAGGTTTTTGGTTCCTTACTTTATATGGCATCCCAATAAATGCAGCTCAGCTATGTAAGGCAGACCAATCATGCATGTCTTTAGGAAAGAATTCATCGTGTGTCCTTACACATGCTTGCTTTAGCAGAACATCTCTCCTGTGTCTGCTCCAGCGAAATGTTCCTTCAAGTGTTGGCCCCAGCAAAACACCATCCAAATGACTTTCCAAAGAATCCTTAAGTTTCCACTTCAGACACACTTCCCCCAACAAGGCCACACCTATTTCAACCAGGCTACACCTCCTAATAGTGCCACTTCTCATGGGCCATACATATTCAAACCATCACAACAGACATAGCCACCTTTGCTGTGGGACACTGCTAGTGACTTTTGGAAACTGCTCCTCACTGACATTGAAGACAATTTTCCACAGTTGTGAATTAAAAGTAAATTCTTTGGCTGAGCAGTGGGTAGCACATGCCTTTAATTCCAGCACTCAGAAGGCAAAAGTAAGCAGACTTATGTGAGTTTGAGACCAGCCTGGTCTACAGAACAAGGTCCAGGACAACCAGGGCTATACAGAGAACCATGTCTCAAAAAAACAAAAACAAACAAAAGTTCATTGTCTTTGTGTCATTTAGTAGAGAAAATTCTAGAAAAGTGATCACTAGCTGGCTACAGATCACGTGCCCACACCCAGAGTGTCCAAGCTCTAACACAGCAGAAGTTGGTGCTTGGTGCTTCCAGAGAGGGAAGGGAGATGCACATCTCATGTAGACTGTGGTGATTCCTTCAAACAGAAAGAGAAGATCAGACAGGCTTTTGAGCCATTAAAGTACAGCTGTCCATTTCAGCTGTCTAGAATGAAAGCAAACTATGTGTTTCCATGCAGAGTGGCTTGCTCCGTTGCAGTGTGTGTATGTAGGACCTCCAGAATGGCATAAAAGACATGAACCATATGTGGCATTTGTAGACTTGCCCTTAAGGAACCACAACTTTTATTCTGTACTCAAGGAATATGCAGCAGTTGGGACACACTTACTCCAGAAAGTTTTACTTTACAAAGTGATCAGTTAAGAATGAAAAGGGAGGGCTGGTGAGATGGCTCAGTGGGTAAGAGCAACCGACTGCTCTTCCAGACTGCTCCTCCGAAGGTCCAGAGTTCAAATCCCAGCAACCACATGGTGGCTCACAACCATCCATAACAAGATCTGACTCCCTCTTCTGAAGTGTCTGAAGACAGCTACACTGTACTTACATATAATAAATAAATAAATCTTAAAAAAAAAAAAGAATGAAAAGGGAGCCTTTGCCAACACTGGGTCACCTTGGGCACGGATTTGGCAGACACCCCCAAGGTCCCCTAGAGGACTCTCTACACGATCTTAGGACCACCTGTGAGTGGAACACAACTTCTGTTCCAATCCAATCCCATGGGACCTGAGACAGCATTAGGGAAGCAGGAAAGCTGGCCTGAACAGGGTCACAAGTCCCTTCCGGTCTGTGCCAGCACTGGGTCACCTGGGCGCAGAGTCAGCGGATACCCCCAAAGTCAGCGGACACCCCCAAAGTCCCTAGAGGACAGCTTCTGAGACAGACTCCGTTTCGGGATCCAGACATCCAGGCACCTTCCCTGCCTGAGGAGAGGTGTCTGCCCTGCCCAGGAGGGCTTTGCTGGAGCACCTGGGGGAGCCATCTTGGTTCCCTGATCCTTCTGAGACTAGTCTGTGCAGGTGAGAGTGTGGACTACATAAGCTAACAGCTTCTGTGACAGGCCGAAGCAACACAGCTTCTGGGACAGGTCCTGTTTCAGGCAGGCCTTCATCTTCTGTCAGGAGGGAGGTCTGAATGCTAGATATCTGTGCACCTTCCCTGTAAGAGGAGACCTTGCCTGCATAGAGTGCTCTGACCACTGAAGCTCAGAAGAGAGGAACAATCTCTAACCAGAGACAACTATAACAACTAACTCCAGAGATTACCAGATAGCAAAAGGCGAACATAAGAATCTTACTAACAGAAACCAAAACCACTCACCATCATCAGAATGCAGCACTCCCACCTCACCCAGTCCTGGGTACCCCAACACACCCGAAAAGCTAGACCCAGATCTAAAAGCATATCTCATAATGATGGGAGAAGGACATAAAGAAGGACTTTAATAACTCACTTAAAGAATACAGGAGAACACTGCTAAAGAGTTACAAGTCCTTAAAGAAAAACAGGAAAACACATCCAAACAGGTGATGGAAATGAACAAAACAATACTAAACCTAAAAAGGGAAGTAGACACAATAAAGAAAACCCAAAGTGAGGCAACGCTGGAGATAGAAACCCTAGGAAGGAAATCTGGAGCCATAGATGTGAGCATCAGCAACAGAATACAAGAGATGGAAGAGAGAATCTCAGGTGCAGAAGATTTCATAGAACATCGGCACAACAATCAAAGAAAATGCAAAATGCAAAAAGATCCTAAATCAAAACATCCAGGAAATTCAGGACACAATGAGAAGACCAAACCTACAGATAATAGGAGTAGATGAGAATGAAGATTTTCAACTTAAAGGGCCAGCAAATATCTTCAACAAAATTATAGAAGAAAACTTCCCAAACCTAAAGAAAGAGATGCCCATGAACATACAAGAAGCCTACAGAACTCCAAATAGACTGGACCAGAAAAGAAATTCCTCCCGACACATAATAATCAGAACAACAAATGCACTAAATAAAGATAGAATATTAGAAGCAATAAGGGAAAAGGGTCAAGTAACATATAAAGGCAGGCCTATCAGAATTACACCAGACTTTTCACCAGAGACTATGAAAGCCAGAAGATCCTGGACAGATGTTATACAGACACTAAGAGAACACAAATGCGAGCCCAGGCTACTATAACCAGCCAAACATTCAATTACCATAGATGGAGAAACCAAAGAATTCGACGACAAAACCAAATTCACACATTATCTTTCCACGAATCCAGCCCTTCAAAGGATAATAACAGAAAAAAAAAATACAAGGATGGAAACCACGTCCTAGAAAAAGCAAGGATGTAATCCTTCAACAAACCTAAAAGAAGACAACCACAAGAACAGAATACCAAATCTAACAACAAAAATAATAGGAAGCAACAATTACTTTTCCTTAATATCTCTTAATATCAAAAAATGGACTCAATTCCCCAATAAAAAGACATAGACTAACAGACTGGCTACACAAACAGGACCCAACATTTTGCTGCTTACAGGAAACCCATCTCAGGGAAAAAGATAGACACTACCTCAGAATGAAAGGCTGGAAAACAATTTTCCAAGCAAATGGTCTGAAGAAACAAGCTGGAGTAGCCATTCTAATATCTAATAAAATCGACTTCCAACCCAAAGTTATCAAAAAAGACAAGGAGGGACACTTCATACTCATGAAAAGTAAAATCTTCCAAGAGGAACTATCAATTCTGAATATCTATGCTCCAAATACAAGGGCAGCCACATTCATTAAAGAAACTTTAGTAAAGCTCATTGCACCTTACACAATAATAGTGGGAGACTTCAACACACCACTTTCACCAATGGACAGATCATGGAAATAGAAACTAAACAGGGACACAGTGAAACTAACAGAGGTTATGAAACAAATGGATCTGACAAATATCTACAGAACATTTTATCCTAAAACAAAAGGATATACCTTCTTCTCAGCACCTCATGGTACCTTCTCCAAAATTGACCACATAATTGGTCACAAACAAGCTTCAATATATACAAAAATATTGAAATTGTCCCATGCATCCTATCAGATCACCATGGACAAAGGCTGATCTTTAATAACAAAATAAATAATAGAAAGCCAACATTCACATGGAAACTGAACAACACTCTTCTCAATGATACCTTGGTCAAGGAAGGAATAAAGAAAGAAATTAAGGACTTTTTGGAGTTTAATGAAAATGAAGCCACAACATACCCAAACTTGTGGGACACAATGAAAGCATTTCTAAGAGGAAAACTCATAGCTCTGAGTGCCTCCAAAAAGAAACTAGAGAGAGCACACATTAGCAGCTTGACAACATACCTAAAAGCTCTAGAACAAAAGGAAGCAAATTCACCCAAGAGGAGTAGACGGCAGGAAATAATCAACCAAGTGGAAACAAGAAGAACTATTCAAAGAATCAACCAAACAAGGAGCTGGTTCTTTGAGAAAATCAACAAGGTAGATAAACCCTTAGCCAGACTCACTAGAGTGCACAGGAAAAGGATCCTAATTAACAAATTCAGAAATGAAAAAGGAGACATAACAACAGATACTGAAGAAATCCAAAACACCATCAGATCCTTCTACAAAAGAATATACTCAACAAAACTGGAAAACCTGGATGAAATGGACAAATATCTAGACAGATACCAGGTAACAAAGTTAAATCAGGATCAGGTTAATGATCTAAACAGTCCTATATCCCCTAAAGAAATAGAAGCAGTCATTAATAGTCTCCCAACCAAAAAAAGCCCAGGACCAGATGGGTTTAGTGCAGAGTTCTATAAGACCTTCAAAGAAGATCTAATTCCAGTTCTTCATAAACTATTCCACAAAATAGAAGCAGAAGGTACTCTACCCAATTCATTCTATGAAGCCACAATAACTCAGACCCAACAAAGATAGAGAACTTCAGACCAATTTCCCTTATGAATACCGATGCAAAAATACTCAATAAAATTCTTGCTAACTGAATCCAAGAACACATCAAAACAATCATCCATCCTGACCAAGTAGGTTTCATTCCAGGGATGCAGGGATGGTTTAATATATGGGAATCCATCAACATAATCCACTATATAAACAAACTCAAAGACAAAAACCACATGATCATCTCATTAGATGCGGAGAAAGCATTTGACAAAATCCTATACCCATTCATGATAAAAGTCTTGGAAAGATCAGGAATTCAAGGCCCATGCCTAAACATGATAAAAGCAATCTACAGCAAACCAGTAGCCAACATCAAAGTAAATGGTGAGAAGTTGGAAGCAATCCCACTAAAATCAGGAACTGGACAAGGCTGCCCACTTTCTCCATACCTATTCAACATTGTACTTGAAGTCCTAGCCAGAGCAATTCGACAACAAAAGGAGATCCAGGGGATACAAATTGGAAAGGAAGAAGTCAAAATATCACTTTTTGCAGATGATATGATAGTATATATAAGTGACCCTAAAAATTCCACCAGAGAACTTCTAAACCTAATAAACAGCTTCAGTGAAGTAGCTGGATATAAAATTAACTCAAACAAGTCAATGACCTTTCTCTACACAAAGGACAAACAGGCTGAGAAAGAAATTAGGGAAACAACACCCTTCTCAATAGTCACAAATAATATAAAATACCTTGGCGTGACTCTAACTAAGGAGTGAAAGATCTGTATGATTAGAACTTCAAGTCTCTGAAGAAAGAAATTAAAGAAGATCTCAGAAGATGGAAAGATCTCCCATGCTCATGGATTGGCAGGATCAATATAGTAAAATTGGCTATCTTGCCAAAAGCAATCTACAGATTCAATGCAATCCCCATCAAAATTCCACCTCAATTCTTCAACGAATTAGAAAGGACAATTTTCAAATTCATCTGGAATAACAAAAAACCTAGGCTAGCAAAAACTCTTCTCAATGATAAAAGAACCTCTGATGGAATCACCATGCCTAACCTAAAGCTGTACTACAGAGCAATTGTAATAAAAAAAAAAAACAAACAAAAAATAAAAACTGCATGGTACTGGTAGAGCGACAGACAAGTAGACCAATGGAATAGAATTGAAGACCCAGAAATGAACCCACACACATATGGTCACTTGATCTTTGACAAGGGAGCTAAAACCATCCAATGGAAGAAAGACAGCATTTTCAACAAATGGTGCTGGCACAACTGGCAGTTATCATGTAGAAGAAATGCGAATTGATCCATTCCTATCTCCTTGTACTAAGGTCAAATCTAAGTGGATCAAGGAACTCCACATAAAACCAGAGACAGTGAAACTTATAGAGGAGAAAGTGGGGAAAAGCCTCAAAGGGGAAAAATTCCTGAATAGAACAGCAATGGCTTGTGCTGTAAGATCGAGAATCTACAAATGGGACCTCATAAAATTGCAAAGCTTCTGCAAGGCAAAAGACACTGTCAATAAGACAAAAAAGCCACCAACAGATTGGGAAAGGATCTTTACCTATCCTAAATCAGATAGGGGACTAATATCCAATATATACAAAGAGCTCAAGAAGCTGGACCCCAGAAAATCAAATAACCCCATTAAAAAATGGGGCATAGAGCTAAACAAAGAATTCTCACCTGAGGCATACTGAATGGTTGAGAAGCACCTGAAAAAATGTTCAGCATCCTTAATCATCAGGGAAATGCAAATCAAAGCAACCCTGAGATTCCACCTCATATCAGTCAGAATGGCTAAGATCAAAAACTCAGGTGACAGCAGATGCTGGCGAGGATGTGGAGAAAGAGGAACACTCCTCCATTGTTGGTGGGATTGCAAGCTTGTACAACCACTCTGGAAATCAGTCTGGCGGTTCCTCAGAAAATTAGATATAGTACTACCGGAGGATCCAGCAATACCTCTCCTGGGCATATATCCAGAAGATGTTCCAACCGGTAAGAAGGACACATGCTCCACTATGTTCATAGCAGCCTTATTTGTAATAGCCGGAAGCTGGAAAGAACCCAGATGCCCCTCAACAGAGGAATGGATACAGAAAATGTGGTACATTTACACAATGGAGTACTACTCAGCTATTAAAAAGAATGAATTTATGAAATTCCTAGGCAAATGGATGGACCTGGAGGGCATCATGCTGAGTGAAGTAACCCAATCACAAAAGAACTCACATGATATGTACTCACTGATAAGTGGATATTAGCCCAGAAACGTAGAATACCCAAGATACAAGATTCAATTTGCAAAACACATGAAACTCAAGAAGAATGAAGACCAAAATGTGGACCCTTTGCCCCTTCTTAGAATTGGGAACAAAACACCCATGGAAGGTGTTACAGAGACAAAGTTTGGAGCAGAGACAAAAGGATGGACCATCTAGAGACTGTCATACCCAGGGATCCATCGCATAATCAGCCTCCAAACGCTGACACCATTGCATACACTAGCAAGGTTTTGCTGAAAGAACCCAGATATAGCTGTCTCTTGTGAGGCTATGCAGGGGCTAGCAAACACAGAAGTAGATGCTCACAATCAACTATTGGATGGATCACAGGGCCCCCAATGGAGGAGCTAGAGAAAGTACCCAAGGAGCTAAAGGGGTCTGCAACTCTATAGGTGGGACAACAATATGAACTAACCGGTACCCCCCGGAGCTCGTGTCTCTAGCTGCATATGTATCAGAAGATGGTCTAGTCGGCCATCATTGGAAAGAGAAGTCCATCGGTCTTGCAAACTTTTTATGCTTCAGTACAGGGGAATGCCAGGTCCAAGAAGTGGGAGTAGAGGGGGGAGGAGAATGGGAGGGGAGGGTATGGGAGGGATGTTTGGGATAGCATTGGAAATGTAAATGAAGAAAATACCTAATTAAAAAAATGTAAAAAAAAAAGAATGAAAAGGGAGACACTGGGCGTGGTGGCGTACACCTTTAATCCCAGCACTTGGGAGGCTGAGGCAGGTGGATTTCTGAGTTTGAGGCCAGCCTGGTCTACAGAGTGAGTTCCAGGACAGTCCAGGCTACACAGAGAAACCCTGTCTCAAAATAAAATAAAATAAAATAAAATAAAATAAAATAAAATAAAATAAAATAAAATAGGAGGGCTGGCCTGATGGCTCAGCAGTTAAGAGCAGTGACTGTTCTTCCAAAGGTCCTGAGTTCAAATCCCCACAACCACATGGTGGTTCACCTGTAATGAGATCTGATGCCCTCTTCTGGTGTGTCTGAAGTCAGCTAAAGTGTACCTATGTATAATAATAAATCTTTGGGCCAGAGCAAGCAGGGACTAAGCACGCAGAGTTGACCAGAGTGAGCAGAGGGTCTAAAAATTTAATTCCCAACAACCACATGAAGGCTCACAACCATCTGCACAGTTACATGTGCTCACATACATAAAATAAATAAATAAATCTTTAAGAATGAAAAGAGAAATTACAAAACTACCATTTAAACCATCACATAAAAAGAGCTTAGGCTACTCTTTTGGCTGTGTTATGGAAAGCCTTTATAGGGCTCCGGTCTCAGCTGTAACACATACTCCACCTATCTGCGGAAGTGATATTGATCCTAGAAATTTAAGAGACTTTCAAAATCACACAAAAAAATTTGTAAAATTATCAATTTTGAGGAAATTTTGTTTCAATTAATATTTAATGATGATGTAATGAAAATCCATACTGGCAAAAATCGAGATCAAAGGGTTTTTTTTTCTAAGACATGGAAGAGGGGAAAAAATGAACCATATTGGGGGTGGTGTTGAAACACAGAAACAGAAAATTCCAACAGTGTAAACCTGCAGAAGCAGGAATAAAAAAAGCACCTATTCACACAGAACTCTACACACGGTGAGATGTGGGACCCACTCAGTGACGGGATGCTTTGCCTACTTCAAACAAGGTCCTGGATTGGCTCCCTAGCCAAAAAACAAACAAACAAACAAACGTCAAAGCCACACATTGGTGTTTAAATGATTTTGTTTATATGTGCCCAAATCTGAAACCATCTAAGGTATTCTTTTTTTTTTTTTTTTTTTTTTTTGGTTTTTCGAGACAGGGTTTCTCTGTGTAGCCTTGGCTGTCCTGGAACTCACTTTGTAGACCAGGCTGGCCTCGAACTCAGAAATCCGCCTGCCTCTGCCTCCCGAGTGCTGGGATTAAAGGCGTGCGCCACCACGCCCGGCTCGTCTAAGGTATTCTTAATAAATGAACAGTAAAACACCCCATCATACATACATTCCACAGAAATTTATTCAAAATGGGTTAAGCCAGAGGAAGATATATTGCTTGATGAAATAAGTCTATTTGAAAGTGTTTCAAACTGTAAGATTCCAGATGTATAACGTTCTGGACAATGTGAAACTGTGGTAACAATAGATCTGTGTTTGCTAGGGGTCAGAGAGGGAGGAGAATGGCTAGCCAAGGTAAGTAGAGTGAGGGTTGGTTTAAAGATGTAAACTTGTCCTGTGTGGCTGTGATGTGGGTATCTGTCCTCATACGTCTACCAAAATGCATAGAATGCAGGATGTAAGTAAGCAATGAACCTTAATGTAAATTATGGATTTTGATTAATGACAGTGTATTAGTATCAGCTCATCAGTGTTAACAAGCACAGCACACGACTGCAAGGCACAAAGCTGAGAAGGGGCTGCGGGGAGAAGAGGGCAGCAGGAACATATACTTGCTGCTTAAATTTTTTTATCAAAATAAAAGTGCAAAATATAATTTGTTAGTTAAAAGTGAAGCACACACAAGTGTAATTTCAAATGACCATAAGCTTTTCAGTTATTTTGTGATAATATCCATCATGCTAATTTTGATTGGTATTTTTTTCAAAAGTGACATGTGAAGAGCTTGCTGGGAGTAATGACATAAACAGGCATAGGCACTTAGGAAGTAATTATTCAAAACCACTTCCCAGGGATAGTCATCTGTTCATTGTTGCTTTAGCTCCCTCTCCAGTTTACTGATATTTGCTATATGGCAAAAGATATATAGCATACTGCCCTTGAACTGCCATTAAATTAACAGATGTACATCAAGATATAAGCACCTAGCAACAAAGTGACAACACTGGATTTGTAGAACTCTGGAGGTTTTGGACTACACAGCTGAAGACATCTCCCCTTTCCCAGAGTTGATCCATAGAAAGCACTTCATCGGTGAGAAGTGTGGTTCCCTGACTCTATCTTCCATCCCTGCCTGGCTCCTAATGTAATCAGAGTCCCCTACACTCTGCAGATCCAGTGCAAACATCCAAAGTGTACGGGACTTTGTGATTATCATAGCTGTGTACTGCCCCAAAGATGGTATTTTGTAACTTTTTCCTATCTTATGGCTATTATAATTTTTTTTTCTACATCTTTTCTACAGTGTTCCCTGAAACTTGAAGAGGATTGGCGACTCAACACTCACTTATCCTCAGCATTGTGAGCAGCCAGGAGTCTCTGTATTTACCACCATTTGTTACAAGAAGAGGTTTCTCTTATAGGGGCTGAGAGTGTCTAGGGGTGCTGTGGTTTGAACGAAAATGTTCTCACCCCAACAGACTCACATAGTTGAATACTTGGTCCCTAGTTGATGCCGGCGTGGGGGAGGGGGGACTTAGGAGGTGTGGCCTTACTGGAGGAAGCACATCACTGGGACCGGCTTTGAGAAAGTCTCACTCAACTCTAGTTTGCTCTTTCTGTTTTCTGTTTACAGAAACCGATGTGAGGGCTCAGCGTCTTCTTCTCCAGTTGGCATGCTTGTTGCCAGACTTCCCTGCCATGAAAGACTCTTATCTTTCTGGAATGTAAAACCAAACTATTTTTTCTAAAAGTTGCCTTGGGCGTGGTGTTTAATTACAGCAAGAAAAAGAAAAAAGCAACCCAGTGGGTATAAACACAGATATTTACAAAGTAGTCTGATGCGAGTTAATTTAGCTAAACAACAGAATTAGGACTCCTGTCTTGGTGACATTTCCCACCATTGGCCACCATTGGTGAGCTCAAAGTACCAGCCATGGAATCCCTCCTTTGGAACTAGCCTGAAATCCAACCAGGGAGCAATTGATTACCCCTGTAACAAGCAAGCAACTATTACCCAGGTTTGCACATCTTGCCCAGCAGTTTCTATGTTTGTTGGGTGCACAGCTGAGTAAGACCATCAGTGCCCTTTCCTCTTGCCATGTTTGAATATGCTTGGCCCAGGAAGTGGTACTACTTGGAGGTATAGGCTTGTTGGAATAGATGTGTCACTGTGGGTGTGGCCTTAAGACCCTCACCCTAGTTGTCTGGAAGTCAGTATTCTGCTAGCAGCCTTCAGATAAAAATATAGAACTCTCAGCTCTGTCCGCACCATGTCTGCCTGGACTCTGTCTGAATCAGCCCTACAGACGTTCTTTGGGTAGATGACCAGGACTGAAATAGCCAGCCTATCTGGTAGCTTTATTCATAGACTTTTGGGAAATCTCCACATAGATCTCTATAGTGGCTGCCCACGTTCATATCCCCATACCAAAAGTTCTTTGTCCAAAACCCTCACCATAAAGATCACAAGAAAAATCTTCAGCTATAGCTTAATGTTTTAGTTTACTACAAAAGGTTTTACAAAAAAATAAAAAAGCTTTTAAAATTGTTATTAATTGGTAATTAAAAATTAGTTGTGCCCAAGACAATTCTTTGGCCAAAAAAAATATTATTATAAAGTCATTTTTCTCATCCTCCCAGCCAATCGTTGGGCCACCTGGGCCCAACTAGCTACTGTAGGGTAGAGTCTTAAGACACACAGTTTCCCCTGTTCCAACACAAATAATCTAGCTGTGTGCTATAAATAGTGTTTTAAAATACTAACAATCAAACCTTAATTTATATGTTAATAGTCAATGCCATATCTCTAAGCTCACAATTACTTAAAATTGTTCATTCCTCAAATACTATTAATTCTCAAATTTACAATTACTTATACATATTTCTAGTTAATAAATAAATAAAATATACACATGTGACTCTTAATAACTTTTCAAGCTTTCTAGTTACAACCGCTCCTTTAAAAAAATAATTAAAAGTACAATTAGTCACTGCCCCTTTACAGCCAAGTATTTAAAATGTTTTGTCAACAAGTTATTAATTCAAAAGGTTAAATATTGTAAAATTTTAAAACTTTAACTTCTTAAAAGACAAAAAAAAAGAAAAATTATATCCCCATATATACTATTTAGTGCATTCCCATGCACACTATTTAAATCATACCTTTATTTTCAAAATTTAAGATTTAAATATCAAAAATTTAATAAATACTTTATAGTATCTTAAAGAGATGTACTTATTGACTTATAGATTGATCCTAAAACAACTACCTTATTAAAAAAAAAATACAGGTTCTCTCCACAAAACGCTACAAAAACATATTATTAATTCGTGTGACGAACTGACAGGTAAGTTGACTCAGTGTCCTGATTAAAATGACTAAAAAACTAAATGAAATTCATGTTTTAGAATTAGAAAATTCTAAATTAGAAAATTTAGAAAGGAGAGAGGTTGGAGACCGTACTGTTGGAAGGGCAAGCCCTTCACTGTCTCCCACCCTAAAAAAGCCAATTGGCCTTGTACTATGGAGCCAGTCGTTACCCCCTTCTCCCTGTTTCCCGCCTGTCATCCAAAAATGCAGAAGAATATCAACTCAGTGTTATTCTTAATATAGTGTATTTCAAAATTGTCCAGTCAAGCTTTACTAGGGTTCCAACACCCTACTTAAAATTCAACTAGGAAATTACCTACTCAACACTAATTAGCATTATAAAGTCAGAGCCTACTGCTCAGGGCTTTTCTGGATAAAAAGGGCAGTCTTATTCAGACACAACATTTGGCACCCCACTTTGGGCGCCAAATGTTGTGTCTGGCCAGTAGATCACAGCCTAGGTTCTAGCCTAAAAAGGCATTTTAGAAACCTAGAAAAAAAGAGGGGCTGGGCTGTATGAGATAAAAAAAAAAAAAAAACCAAGACAAAGGTCTCTGCTCAAGGTTTAATTTTTACTATTTCGGCACTCCGTTATAAAAGAAGGGAAAGGGGTCCAATTCCCGCCAAATAATCTTGGGGTCCAGTAGCAGGGTGACCAAGTGATGGCTTCAAAACAGCAAAGCGGCAGGTTCCAGCAGTGGGCGTGGCAAAACAATTGAGCGGGAAGCTCCATCCAGGTGTAAACAGTGAAACCATTAAGGCTGGGAGAGGGGAGGCTACACTGGTCCATGCTCCCATAAATAACCCCAATAAAACTCACTGGTTTGCTATAATTAACTTAGGCTGGATCCTTTCTTTTGTGTATCTTTGATACTCCTTCTGGTATGAATAGATGCTTGTACTTCCGTAGGAAATGTGGTACAAATGCTATGGACAAACAAACAGGAACTAAGGTGAACTGAAGAGAAGCCATTGCATGGCCTCTGCAATGAGGGATAAGATACATAGTGGAGGCTAATGAGTCTGAAGGTGGCAGGCTTGCTGCAGCACTCTCAGGATGACTACCTTCCCTCGGGAGTACAAGATGCTCTCTTGCCACAGAGAAGTAATGCCACTAGGCTGATCCATCTAAAAGTGGAACATCATTGAAAGGGAAATGCCATCATGGTCATCTTCCTCTATGCAGTGTAAGATGGCATACCTCTTTGATAAAAGAAGTCTGTCTCATTAGTTTTAAGACACCTCAAAAGGTTGACTCAAAAATATGTTACAATTTCCAAAAGACCCAAGTATGGGGTGAGCTTTGGCTATAGTGGCACTTTTCATGACCTTTGTGGTAGGAGATAGGATCTGTCATTGAATGTGAGCCATCTGTCTAGAGAGAACTCACCCATAGAAGGAAGGAATTATGATGACAAGGGACACACACATGCTGTTTCCTGCATTAGACTTCAACTGGGCGAGAAAAGACAAAGGGCGATGAGATGGAGGTGATGTCTTCCCATTTCTTAGAATTGGTGGGATGTAAGAGAAAACACAAATTAGATTTGTGCTTATGAGGTAATTAGCCCTTTCTGGGTTCCAAGATCCTTAGAAGCCATGGGAAGAATCAGACGTTGAGGACGGAGAGAGTGAGGTAGAGATAAAGGTCTGGTCTGACCTTTAATTCAAATGAAAGGAAACATCCATAAGTCAGCTGTCACATGGGTCCCTTAATAAAATGGCTTAGTATAGGAAGCTATGACGAGCAGGAACTACTCTGCATGTACACTGCTTGCATTAGAAAAAACTTTTAATGGGGCTGGAGAGGTGGCTCAGCGGGTAAGAGTACTAACTGCTCTTCCGAAGGTTCTGTGTTCAAATCTCAGCATCCACATGGTGCCTCACAACCACCTGTAATGAGATTTGACGCCCTCTTCTGGTGTGTCTGAAGACAGCTACACCGTACGTACATCTAATAATAAATAAATCTTGGGGCTGGAGCAAGCAGGAACTGAGTGAGCAGGGCTGACCAGAGCCAGCAGAGGTCCTAAATTCAATTCCCAACAACCACATGAAGGCTCACAACCATCTGTACAGCTTCAGTGTACTCATATACATAAATTAAATAAATAAATAAATCTTTTTAAAAACAAAAGAAAAAGGAAAGACTTTTAATAAGTAGTAAAAGCTCTTTGCAGCCCAGCTTTTGGGGACACGGAATGGGAGTGAGTGGAATTGGTGTGACTCCCATGGAAACCGAGGCCCCTGGAGACAAACACTGTATCAAATCAAGCAAGAAAGGAACCGGGTCCCTGATGCACTGGCTCCTATGGTTCACTTGGTTATTCACTGGCCATTTTCATGAATATCAGAGACTGGCAGGAAATATGGAGATGGACAAGCCTAACTAGGGATATGGGCAAATTAAAGGAAGTATTCTTTGATGCTAAGAGAATCATCGTTTAGCAAAGCCATGTTCTCTGATGATTTGTTCACTGGGTCTGATAATATTGTAAAGGAGAGTGAAGTGGGGCTTTAGAGGTTTTGCTGAGCTCCATCTTGGTTTGTGATCTTTATGAAGTAGAAAGGCTCTGGGTGATCATGTAAGTTGAGTCTGCAAAGCCATAAAGCAGACAAAAGTGTCTCTCCAGATTACTCAAGAGCAAATATAGTAAGATTTTTTTTGGTCAGGCCTCAGTTCCCAGAAGAAGAAAAAATGATCAAAATCTAAATGTTGTGCTAGTAAGTCTCTGGACTGCTTTAAACTATGAATAACAGTCCATCAAAGGGGTGAAAAGGTGTCAGTGCTGGTAAAAAAAAAAGGCAGCCGGGCGTGGTGGCACACACCTTTAATCCCAGCACTCGGGAGGCAGAGGCAGGTGGATTTCTGAGTTCGAGGCCAGCCTGGTCTACAAAGTGAGTTCTAGGACAGCCAGGGCTACACAGAGAAACCCTGTCTTGAAAAAAACAAAACAAAGCAAAACAAAATGGCAAGGCTTGTCCTAGAGAAAGATAGTTAACCTCCCAAGTCTGCTGGTCTACATTTCTTCCCTGCTAGGGTGGAGATTATTCACCCAGCCAGGGTTCTTTTAGCAGTCAGGTGTGTCTGATGGAGAGGCAATGGTCACTGTATCAGTCAGAGCCTGTAGAACCAGTGGACCAGCCTGAGTGGCAGGTAATGCAAGCGGGAGTGGAGCTCAGCTCCTTTTTGGCTCCAGCCAGGTGTAGCAGCTCAAGCTGGTCCTACAAAGTCTATGAAGGGTAGATGTTAGGATAAGATGACAAAAGGTACTTTGAGGGTTTGGGACCAAGGTTGGGTCTTAAACTCACAGAGATCGGCCTGCTTTTGCTTCCCCAGGGCTGGAACTAGGGGCATGCAGAACCATGCCCAACTAAACTTGTTTCTTTAAAAATATAGCATTGCTTAACGAAGAGTCTGGCTACTGACTGAATTTGCAGTTAAGGACTGGGAGAGTTGGGAAGCATTTTTTCAGAGAGAAAACGAGGAAGTTCACACTTGTGCACCCAGAATACTGCTGAGACCTACAGAGGTAGAATGCGGTTGATAAGAGAGTGTGTTCATGGCAGAAGAAAAACAGACACTGGGTCTAGGAATGTATTATGATGGTAGAGCACTTCCGAGCACACCCAAAGACTGCAGTGCATTCCGGGAACCGAAAAAGCAAACCGTGCAGACTGATTCCTGCCTTTGGAATCCACCTTCCAAATCCACAAGTTTGTCATGTCCACAGTTTGTCTTGCTAGGCAATCACTTAAGGATTTCTCCGAAACACATGAGCTCTACTTTAAAGATTGCAATTCAGCATGTTTAAGACTGCGAATACATGTTTAAGACTGCGAATAAGGAATGCAGCTGTGGGTACCACCAAGTTCGATGCAATGGCTCTCTGGCTGCTGTGCAAAGTGTGTGTTACCTACTGGTGACACTTCTTGGCATAAAAAGCAGAACCTGGCACCACTATCAAACAAGGCACTGGCAAAAGCTTTGGTGGATGCAGAATCCTCAAAGGACATGGTCTGTGCAACTGGTATCTTCCAGAAAAAGATGGGGAAAGGGGCCTAGGGTTGCAGGTACCAGATCTCTAGACACCTCTTCCTCTTCAATTCTGCTTTGATTACACGTTGCTGATAAATAGTCTCATAACATCTAATTTGGGGAATCCCAAAATTAAGTGAAAATTAACAATCTCAAAGTGAGCGCACATAGGATTCAGAAAGCAAAACCTGGATTGTTTGGTGGCAGAAATGGAAACCAGGATGGTTATGCCTACTATTAGTCACCAGAGGGCGCGATAACTCTGTCTCCAAAAGTTTTCCCAGAACAAATCCCCTTGGACTGCAATTAAACAAAAGATTTTTCTACAGTGACAGGTTCCACCCAAATAATCCCAAAGGTGTAAGAAAGTAGGCAGCCAGACCCGGAAAAACCTGCTGGGGCATAGAGTTTCAGTGATGTCATTGTGATGCTTAAAAACTGACATGGCTGTAAGGGATCTAAATATAGCCTAGTTTGGTTTCATTAAAGATTAACTTTTTTTTTATGTATGTGCATATGAGCCTGCTTGAATTTCTGGTCACCATCTGCCTGTCGAAGTCGACGAAGTCAGAAAAGGGCCTGGAATCCCTTGGAACTGTAGTCATAGACAGTTGTGAGGCCTTTTGTGGGTGCTTGGAACTAACTGAACACTGTCCTCTGCAAGAGCAGCAAGCAAACGAGCCGCTGGGCCATCTCTCCAGTCCCCTGTTATTTTTTGACATCGCATGTTCTGTTTTTCCTTTTTCTTCCTGGGAAAACAAGGAACTCAGGAGAACAGAGGTCACCAGGTTGGTCTGACACACTCTATCCTCTTCCTGCGGTGGGTGGGTCTCAGGACAGGAAAGTGATGACACTCCTGTCCTCAAACCTGGACTGTCAGGTCCGATGACCTCTGGGAGGACCTGTTTCACTGCGTTCACTGCACACAAGCCTCCCTGCTGAGAATCACGGCTGAGACACTTTGGGCCAAACTGAAATTGTGTTCCAAGCCCAAAGAGACAATAGTATCATTCAATGGGAAAGTGTTCTTTGTCCACATTATGATGAACTTGAGTCTAAATAAGGGTGTGAAATAATCTGAGATCTATGAAGCCATGTTCAAAATCCAAACAAGCCAGCCGGTCTGTGTCAATGGGCCGAGAGTGGACAATACTCTCCAGCAAAATTACAGAGCAGTGCTGCCACCTCATGGACAACTAGAAAATTAAACTTAAGCATCTCCAGAAAGCCGACTTCTCGAAATGCGTGTGTGTGTGTGTGTGTGTGTGTGTGTGTGTGTGTGTGTGTGTGTGTGTGTGTGTTCCTATATGTTAATGTATATACATAGAGAGAGATGACATTTTCTATATTTCTATCATAATCTTTTTCCAGACGCATTTTTGATACCGCCCTAGAATATACAAAGGGTCCAAAATGAAGAGATGAGAAAACCAACTAATTATTGACAAATTAAGCATGTCTTCTAGGCTTTAAGAATGCAAAAGATCAGCCGGGCGTGGTGGCGCACGCCTTTAATCCCAGCACTCGGGAGGCAGAGGCAGGCGGATTTCTGAGTTCGAGGCCAGCCTGGTCTACAAAGTGAGTTCCAGGACAGCCAGGGCTACACAGAGAAACCCTGTCTCGAAAAACCAAAAAAAAAAAAAAGAATGCAAAAGATCTGGAGACCCAGAATAGTTTCCAATATGTACTCGTTACACAATATTATATCATATTTATATCTTATACACAAATCATATTCAGAATTAAAAGAATAGCAAACATTCCTTATGTGTAGTTTTATGGACAGGGTATTTATAGATCCATCTGTACTTTTAGATCTGAACTTACTTAATCCTCACTATCATCCCCTGGAGTTGTTGCTATTTTTATCTTCGTTTTCTAGGTAGAGCTCCAAGGCATTGTCAAGGTCATACAGCAAACAGAGGGTGAATGGGAAGTCCAACCTATGAAGTCTGGCCTGGGAGCCTGTGCTCCTGACTAAGAGACTACTTATTCTCAAATGTGGCCTGAAACAGTCATCGTCATCGTTGTTGTCATCATCATCATCTTTGTCATCATCATCACTTGGAAACAGGCCTACCTGGGATGAATCAGAGGCTCAGGATGGAAATCAGGGTGAATCCAGGTGCCGTTGCCAAGGGAAGAAGCTTGGCAGCCATGGAGACAGAGTGCACACCTGCCAACTTTTGTAGTACTGAAATAAAAAGAACCCTGCTAGGTACTGCTATAAAGACTTGTGTTGTTTCACTGGTCATGACTGCCCAGGATTGGAGAGTGTATGCTGAAACATACTCACATATTTCAGACCCTTAAAAGTTAGCTGCCTCTGAATTCAAATATATGTGCCTATGTGGTCCATCTCACTCAAACCACCACAACCTGCAATAAAGTTGAATATAGGACTCAGATCCCATCAATATGATATGATTGTACCCCTGAGCTCGTCCCTGTAGGTCTATGTCTGTCTGAGTCAGCCCTTCCAGCATGGTTCTAAGAAGAAGGCTGCCAACAGCTACTGTTTCCTCAGACTAAGCCCAGGTGAGAGCAACAATGATCAACATTCACACATCCTTCACGTTGGGTACCCAACACCCGCAGTACAACAAAGACAAGCAATATGCTCTATACTTGGCAAAGAACAAGAGTGATACTGAAACCAGAGCATAAGCAGATTCCAGCCCATATTCTCATCTGCATGTCTTGTAGGTGCTCTCACGCAACCCCTCTCCAACATACAGTAGTTGTTAAAGAGATATTTTGGTCAGTTTGTTGCCTATGGACTTTTTTTGTTTGCATTTCTTTCATTTAAAAAAAATTAATTAAGTCTCACAACAATTCTAGGTAGCAGAGAATTATACATTCATCCTACTTCAGAGAAGCCTACACTAAGGCTATATTGGTTATCTTGCCACCACTGTGACACATTATTGAGTTGTATTTTTTATTTATCTTATAAAATAGAAAGACATTAGCTTAGTCTTAGAGGTTTCAGTCTACCATGGATTGACCATATGCTGTGACCCATTGAGGAGTGTATGTCAAGAAACAACTTGTTCCCTGTTGGGGGTTGGTTCTAATGCTTTGATTCAATCGGGAATCTGCATGTCCAAATGCTGAAGGTCCTTGTCCCCAATTGGTTTTTGCTCGATCAATAAAGAGCCAACAGTCAATAGGTGGATGGAGAGAGAGGGGCAGAACTTTTAGATTGTGGGGGTTAAGAAATAGAAGAAAGGAAGAGAGAATCACCAGGATTCAGAGGGAGATAGATTAGATTTAGAGCTGCAGAAGGAAAATCATCCGAAATGTAGGTGAGAAGGAATGTGGGCCTCCAAAAGGGCTACCCAGAAGCGTCTCGGGCATCAACGACTAGGGAGCCCCCGGGCAGGTGTGTGCTGCCCCAAAGCAGTGTAGGTGATTACCTCTACAGTTTACCTCATAGCAGGGATAGAGAAGAGATAATGAGACTGAAGTCATGCTTCCCTTCTGAGGGAACATCCCAATTATCCAAATGGAATGGGAAATTCTAGGAAATCCTTTCATAGTTGCCAGGTGGCATTGGAGAAATTTGAGTCCCTTCTTTTTTTTTTTTCTTTTTTCTTTCTTCTTCTTTCTTTTCTTTTCTTTTCTTTTTTTGGTTTTAAAGGGTTTATTGTAGAAAGGCAGAGAGAGGGAGAAGAGTAGAGAAGTAGAGGCCGGCCATGACCTCATGGAGAGAGTGGGGAAGGAAGGCAGAGAGAGAGGGAGCAAGAAGGCATGAAAGAGAGGCAAGAGAGTAAGAGGAGTCCCTTCTTAAGAAGGGGTTTGTAGTCTCAATAAAAGAACTGAAGATAGAACTCAAATTGAAGCTAAAGGACAATTTTATTGGTTTAAAAAAAAAAACAAACCCAGGGCAAGAAACATAAATCTCAGCATCCACCTAGAGGAGGAAAATGGAGAAGAGGAAGAAGAAAACCTAGGTAACAGTTTTAGAGAAAACGACCCTTTCTTTCCTTGTAGCCAACTGACCCTCAGCAAGAGCAGAACTTCATGACCAACTCTCCTATCCAGGCTGAGATTTGGTCTGGTTTGGGCTGGGAGGAAGGTTTAGTGAAAGAGTAAAAAAAGCCCAAAATACCAGAAAGAGTATGTTTCAGTTTAGGGTAGCGTCTGAAAGCAAGAGAAAACAGAAAAGGCAAAACCTGCATCTTTCTGAGTCAGATGGCAGACCCAGTAAATCATGGCAGCCTTTAGGGACTGCACTGGCTGATGGGAATTCTGGGAAGGGAAAGCGCTGGATCTCAATAAAGGGATAATTGGTCTTATTTCTTTAGCATGGTTTAAGGTGAGCTGGCCTTCCTAAAGGTGGCACCTATCACCTCCCTGGGGCTCCTTGGCTAGATAATTCATGAGCCCATCTGGAATGTTAGCTCTTCACCCAGGTCAGAGAGTTCTTTCCTTTTACTAGAAGGAAAGCTGTTAATGGCTTCAATGCCACTGTAGCACAAAGACCTCTTGCCAGACCATATCCAAGGGCAAAGTGTATCCAGAGGCAAATGCATTTGATTTCTCCTGGTATTAGGCCTAAAAACATCCTCGTTATAAGAACTTGTTTTAATTTCTTAAAATTGGCTTTTTCATTTTCCATTCTGCAGAGAACACAAATATTAAAAAAACAAACAAACAAACAAACAAACAAGAAAAACAAAACCAAAACCACTCATTTAAATCAGTTTCTTTCTATTCTTCCTTAACAATTAGATCAATATTAAGCAAGGAACCCCAGTTTTCCATTATGAAGGAAGGTTGAAGTATGTGGGAAGGTGGAATGAGCCATCAGAAGTGACAACAAAACCCCTGAGGCCCAGTCTAGCTATGAGGCCTAAGCCAAGTCACTTAACACTGGATTGTTCAAGAAGCCTTCATATGTTAGTGAGATAGTTACTGCTTGCCTCAGAGTGGCGATCTAGGAGTCTTCGTGAGAACACTGACAACTTTGTAAAATAAACAGCCTTCACAGGTACACACCATCTGCTGTCATCCCTAGCATAACGACAGATGTCCCTTCAGGTGTGTAGGGAGAGCTTGTTCTCCTGGTGAGCACGCTTTGTTTGCCAGCACCAGGCAAACACAAAGTGATTTCTTTAAAAAAAAAAAAAAATCTTGTCCAAACTATGGAGCCAACGCTTCTAAAAAAGGAAAAGGAAAGGCAAAATAAACTGGATTTCACACTGGGAGGTGAATGATGGGCTGGCTAGTTTTCCAGAAAGTTCCTTGCCCTAAAATAAATAGCAATTGTGTCTTGGAATTCATGTTTGCCAGTAGTCAATATCTATAACTGGATTACAATGTGGAAGAATTTGAAGAAGAAACAGAACAGGATAAAATAACCCCCCAGTGTAGAACTCTGGTGAGCCTTAGCTTACCGGCGACCCCCTGAGCGAACCATGTGGAGCTGGGAATCAATAGAAAAAGCAAGAGAAATTTATTGTTCCAGGGCATTGGGGTCGTCTCAGAATGGAAAGAGAGGCGGTGACCCCCGGTGGTCCATTCTATGAGTTCTTATATGGTTTCCAGGGGTGGAATAGAGCATCAGCAACTAGGCACAATATGATTGGCAAAATAGCACCCTTTAAACTAATTGGTCTTTAGGGAATGCGGTAGTAGGGGATTACTTAGCCTCTCCCTTCTGGCCTACATGCTCTCTGACCTGTCTCTTCCAGGAGGGGAGGAGTCCAGTGGAATTTTCCAAGGGCTCTGAGCTAACCTCTTCACCAGTTCTTCTGAAAGCTAGTGGGCTTTTTTTTCACTTGCTCTTCAGCTTTTTACATTCTCATTACAATGAGAATAATGCTTTATTGTCTTAGCAGAGCTGAGTATTGAGCCAGTTGCTTACTTTTCAACTGTGCCTAAAGGAGAAAGACTTTTGATAAAGGGTCTCCACGTTGAAAAACTTTGTCATCAGGTCATTTTTTAAAAATGTATACTGTTTTGTAAAAGTCAAATAATGTTTCCAGTTGTTTTCCACAACTTAGTCTAGAACATGCACAAGACCTTCACAAGTTCAAGCCATAGAGGATCCCATCACTGATAGGAGAAGTGGACACCACATACCATCCCTAACCACTTGCAATTGATACTAACTGGGTGTGGTGATTTGAGTAGGTATGGCACCCATAGATTCATTTGTTTGAGTGCTTGGCCCACAAAGAGTGGCACTATTAGGAGGTGAGGCCTTGTTGGAGTGAGTGTGGGCTTGCTGGAGGAAGTGTGTCATTGTGGGGGTGTGCTTTGTGGTCTTTTATGCTCAAACTAGACCTAGTGTCAGTTTCCTTCTGCTGCCTGTGGATCAAGATATAGAACTCTCAGCTCCTTCCTCTCCATGACAATAATGCACTAAGCCTCTGAAACTGTAAACCAGCCCCAGTTAAATGTTTTCCTTTATAAGAGTTGCCATGGGCATGGTGTGGGAAGGAACTTGGCCAGTTTGAGCTTGAGCATGTATGTGTATGGGGGGAGGTGGGGGGTTGGGGGGGAGGGGGAGGGCATGGTTCTGGCAGGCCTTGCCCTTCTCTCTTATTCCCTGTGACTTGTTTTTTTTTTTTTTTTTTTTTTTTTTTTTTTTTTTTATTACATAATTTCCTCAATTACATTTCCAATACTATCCCAAAAGTCCCCCATAGCGCCCCCCACTTCCCTACCCACCCATTCCCATTCTTTTGGCCCTGGCATTCCCCTATATTGGGGCATATAAAGTTTGCAAGTCCAATGGGCCTCTCTTTCCATTGATGGCCGACTAGGCCATCTTTCGATACATATGCAGCTAGAGACAAGAGCTCCAGGGTTCCGGTTAGTACATCATGTTGTTCCAACAATAGGGTTGCAGATCCCTTTAGCTCCTTGGGTACTTTCTCTAGCTTCTCCATTGGGAGCCCTGTGATACATCCAATAGCTGACTGTGAACATCCACTCCTGTGTTTGCTAGGCCCCGGCATCGTCTCACAAGAGACAGCTATATTAGGGTCCTTTCAGCAAGATCTTGCTAGTGTATGCAATGGTGTCAGCGTTTAGAAGCTGATTATGGGACGGATCCCTGGATACAGCAGTCTCTAAATGGTCCATCCTTTCATCACAGCTACGAACTTTGTCTCTGTAGCTCCTTCCCTGGGTGTTTTGTTCCCAATTCTAAGAAGGTGCACAGTGTCCACACTTTGGTCTTCATTCTTCTTGAGTTTCATGCGTTTATCAAATTGTATCTTATATCTTGGGTATCCTAAGTTTTGGGCTAATATCCACTTATCAATGAATACATATTGTGTGAGTTCTTTTGTGATTGTGTTACTTCACTCAAGATGATGCCCTCCAGGTCCATCCATTTGGCTAGGAATTTCATAAATTCATTCTTTTTAATAGCTGAGTAGTACTCCATTGTGTAAATGTACCACATTTTCTGTATCCATTCCTCTGTTGAGGGACATCTGGGTTCTTTCCAGCTTCTGGCTATTATAAATAGGGCTGCTATGAACATAGTGGAGCATGTGTCCTTTTTACCGGTTGGGACATCTTCTGGATATATGCCCAGGAGAGGTATTGCTGGATCCTCCGGTAGTACTATGTCCAATTTTCTGAGGAACCGCCAGACTGATTTCCAGAGTGGTTGTACAAGCTTGCAATCCCACCAACAATGGAGGAGTGTTCCTCTTTCTCCACATCCTCGCCAGCATCTGCTGTCACCTGAATTTTTGATCTTAGCCATTCTGACTGGTGTGAGGTGGAATCTCAGGGTTGTTTTGATTTGCATTTCCCTGATGATTAAGGATGTTGAACATTTTTTCAGGTGCTTCTCTGCCATTCGGTATTCCTCAGGTGAGAATTCTTTGTTCAGTTCTGAGCCCCATTTTTTAATGGGGTTATTTGACTTTCTGGAGTCCACCTTCTTGAGTTCTTTATATATATTGGATATTAGTCCCTTATCTGATTTAGGATAGGTGAAGATCTTTTCCCAATCTGTTGGTGGTTTTTTTGTCTTATTGATGGTGTCTTTAGCCTTGCAGAAGCTTTGTAGTTTCATGAGGTCCCACTTGTCAATTCTCGATCTTACAGCACAAGCCATTACTGTTCTATTCAGGAATTTTTCCCCTGTGCCCATATCTTCAAGGCTTTTCCCCACTTTCTCCTCTATAAGTTTCAGTGTCTCTGGTTTTATGTGAAGTTCCTTGATCCACTTAGACTTGATCTTAGTACAAGGAGATAGGAATGGATCGATTCGCATTCTTCTACATGTTAACAACCAGTTGTGCCAGCACCATTTGTTGAAAATGCTGTCTTTCTTCCACTGGATGTTTTTAGCTCCCTTGTCGAAGATCAAGTGACCATAGGTGTGTGGGTTCATTTCTGGGTCTTCAATTCTATTCCATTGGTCTATTTGTCTGTCACTATACCAGTACCATGCAGTTTTTATCACAATTGCTCTGTAGTAGAGCTTTAGGTCCGGCATGGTGATTCCACCAGAGGTTCTTTTATCCTTGAGAAGAGTTTTTGCTATCCTAGGTTTTTTGTTATTCCAGATGAATTTGCAGATTGCACTTTCTAATTCGTTGAAGAATTGATTTGGAATTTTGATGGGGATTGCATTGAATCTGTAGATTGCTTTTGGCAAGATAGCCATTTTTACAATGTTGATCCTGCCAATCCATGAGCATGGGAGATCTTTCCATCTTCTGAGATCTTCTATAATTTCTTTCTTCAGAGACTTGAAGTTTTTATTATACAGATCTTTCACTTCCTTAGTTAGAGTCACGCCAAGATATTTTATATTATTTGTGACTATTGAGAAGGGTGTTGTTTCCCTAATTTCTTTCTCAGCCTGTTTATTCTTTGTGTAGAGAAAGGCCATTGATTTGTTTGAGTTAATTTTATATCCAGCTACTTCACCGAAGCTGTTTATCAGGCTTAGGAGTTCTCTGGTGGAATTTTTAGGGTCACTTATATATACTATCATATCATCTGCAAACAGTGATATTTTGACTTCCTCTTTTCCAATTTGTATCCCTTTGATCTCCTTTTGTTGTCGAATTGCTCTGGCTAGGACTTCAAGTACAATGTTGAATAGGTATGGAGAAAGTGGACAGCCTTGTCTAGTCCCTGATTTTAGAGGGATTGCTTCAAGCTTCTCACCATTTACTTTGATGTTGGCTACTGGTTTGCTGTAGATTGCTTTTATCATGTTTAGGTATGGGCCTTGAATTCCTGATCTTTCCAAGACTTTTATCATGAATGGGTGTTGGATCTTGTCAAATGCTTTTTCCGCATCTAAGGAGATGACCATGTGGTTTTTATCTTTGAGTTTGTTTATATACTGGATTACGTTGATGGATTTCCGTATATTGAACCATCCCTGCATCCCTGGGATGAAACCTACTTGGTCAGGATGGATGATTGTTTTGATGTGTTCTTGGATTCGGTTAGCAAGAACTTTATTGAGGATTTTTGCATCAATATTCATAAGGGATATTGGTCTGAAGTTTTCTATCTTTGTTGGGTCTTTTTGTGGTTTAGGTATCAGAGTAATTGTGGCTTCATAGAATGAGTTGGGTAGAGTACCTTCTGTTTCTATTTTGTGGAATAGTTTGTGAAGAACTGGGATTAGATCTTCTTTGAAGGTCTGATAGAACTCTGCACTAAACCCATCTGGTCCTGGGCTTTTTTTAGTTGGGAGACTATTAATGACTGCTTCTATTTCTTTGGGGGATATAGGGCTGTTTAGATCATTAACCTGATCTTGATTCAACTTTGGTACCTGGTATCTGTCTAGGAACTTGTCCATTTCATCCAGGTTCTCCAGTTTTGTTGAGTATAGCCTTTGGTAGAAGGATCTGATGGTGTTTTGGATGTCTTCAGGATCTGTTGTTATGTCTCCTTTTTCATTTCTGATTTTGTTAATTAGGATGCTTTCCCTGTGCCCTCTAGTGAGTCTGGCTAAGGGTTTATCTATCTTGTTGATTTTCTCAAAGAACCAGCTCCTTGATTGGTTGATTCTTTGAATAGTTTTTCTTGTTTCCACTTGGTTGATTTCACCCCTGAGTTTGATTATTTCCTGCCGTCTACTCCTCTTGGGTGAATTTGCTTCCTTTTGTTCTAGTGCTTTTAGGTGTGTTGTCAAGCTGCTAATGTGTGCTCTCTCTAGTTTCCTTTTGGAGGCACTCAGAGCTATGAGTTTTCCTCTTAAAAATGCTTTCATTGCGTCCCATAAGTTTGGGTATGTTGTGGCTTCATTTTCATTGAACTCTAAAAAGTCCTTAATTTCTTTCTTTATTCCTTCCTTGACCAAGGTATCATTGAGAAGAGTGTTGTTCAGTTTCCACGTGAAGGTTGGCTTTCTATTATTTATTTTGTTATTGAAGATCAGCCTTAGTCCATGGTGATCTGATAGGATGCATGGGACAATTTCAATATTTTTATATCTGTTGAGGCCTGTTTTGTGACCAATTATGTGGTCAATTTTGGAGAAGGTACCATGAGGTGCTGAGAAGAAGGTATATCCTTTTGTTTTAGGATAGAATGTTCTGTAGATATCTGCCAGATCCATTTGATTCATAATTTCTCTTAGTTTCACTGTGTCCCTGTTTAGTTTCTGTTTCCATGATCTGTCCATTGGTGAAAGTGGTGTGTTGAAGTCTCCCACTATTATTGTATGAGGTGCAATGTGTGCTTTGAGATTTACTAAAGTTTCTTTAATGAATGTGGCTGCCTTTGTATTTGGAGCATAGATATTCAGGATTGATAGTTCCTCTTGGAGGATTTTACCTTTGATGAGTATGAAGTGTCCCTCCCTGTCTTTTTTAATGACTTTGGGTTGGAAGTCAATCTTATCAGATATTAGAATGGCTACTCCAGCTTGTTTCTTCATGCCATTTGCTTGGAGAATTGTTTTCCAGCCTTTCATTCTGAGGTAGTGTCCATCCTTTTCTCTGAGATGAGTTTCCTGTAAGCAGCAAAATGTTGGGTCTTGTTTGTGTAGCCAGTTTGTTAGTCTATGTCTTTTTATCGGGGAGTTGAGTCCATTGATATTAAGAGATATTAAGGAAAAGAAATTGGTGTTTCCTGTTATTTTTGATGTTAAAGTTGGCATTTTGTTCTTGTGGCTGTCTTCTTTTAGGTTTGTTGAGGGATTACCTTCTTGTTGTTTCTAGGGCGTGGTTCCTGTCCTTGTATTGGTTTTTTTCTGTTATTATCCTTTGAAGGGCTGGATTCGTGGAGAGATAATGTGTGAATTTGGTTTTGTCGTGGAATACTTTGGTTTCTCCATCTATGTTAATTGAGAGTTTGGCTGGGTATAGTAGCCTGGGCTGGAATTTGTGTTCTTTTAGTGTCTGTATAACATCTGTCCAGGATCTTCTGGCTTTCATAGTCTCTGGTGAAAAATCTGGTGTAATTCTGATAGGCTTGCCTTTATATGTTACTTGGCCTTTTTCTCTTACTGCTTTTAGTATTCTATCTTTATTTAGAGCATTTGTTGCTCTGATTATTATGTGTCGGGAGGTATTTCTTTTCTGATCCAGTCTATTTGGAGTTCTGTAGGCTTCTTGTATGTTCATGGGCATCTCTTTCTTTAGATTTGGGAAGTTTTCTTCTATAATTTTGTTGAAGATGTTTGCTGGTCCTTTGAGTTGAAAATCTTCATTCTCATCCACTCCTATTATCCGTAGGTTTGGTCTTCTCATTATGTCCTGTATTTCTTGGATGTTTTGAGTTAGGATCTTTTTGCATTTTCCATTTTCCTTGATTGTTGTGCCGATGTTCTCTATGGAATCTTCTGCACCTGAGATTCTCTCTTCCATCTCTTGTATTCTGTTGCTGATGCTTGCATCTATGGTTCCAGATTTCTTTCCTAGGTTTTCTATCTCCAGTGTTGCCTCATTTTGGGTTTTCTTTATTGTGTCTACTTCCCTTTTTAGGTCTAGTATGGTTTTGTTCATTTCCATCATCTGTTTGGATGTGTTTTCCTGTTTTTCTGTAAGGACTTCTACCTGTTTGATTATGTTATCATGTTTTTCTTTAAGGATTTGTAACTTTTTAGCAGTGTTCTCCTGCAATTCTTTAAGGGATTTTTGTGCTTCCTCTTTATTGTCTTCTTCCTTTTTAGCAGTGTTCTCCTGCATTTCTTTAAGTGTGTTATTAACGTCCTTCTTGAAGTCCTCTATCATCATCAGGAGATATGCTTTTAAATCCGTGTCTAGCTTTTCCGGTGTGTTGGGGTGCCCTGGACTGGGTGAAGTGGGGGTGCTGGGTTCTGATGATGGTGAGTGGTCTTGGTTTCTGTTAGTAAGATTATTACGTTTACCTTTCGCCATCTGGTAATCTCTGGGGTTAGTTGTTATCGTTGTCACTATTTAAAGATTGGAGCAGAAGCTGTGTTCCACTCACCAGCAGTCCCAAAATCCTGCGGCGGGGGTCGTGGGTAGCTGGCGGGTGTCAGGCAACCCTGCGCTCCCGCTACCCTGGCGCTGATCCGGCCAGGTGAGGCCTGTGGCCCTACTCAGGCTGGTTTCTGCTTCCCTAACTAATGCAGTCTCAGGTCCCGCGCAATTGGATTGGAGCAGAAGCTGTGCTCCCCTCACCAGAAGTCTTAAGATCCTGTGGCGGGTGTTGTGGGTAGTTGGCGAGTGTCAGCAGACCCTGCGCCCCAGCTGCTCAGGTGCTTTTCTGACCGGAAGAGGCTTGTGGCCCTGTGTGGGCCGGATTTCTCTCTCCCCAACCAGAGCAGTCTCAGGTCCCGCGTGATTGGACTGGAGCAGAAGCTGTGTTCCACTCACCAGCAGTCCCAAAATCCTGCGGCGGGGGTCGTGGGTAGCTGGCGGGTGTCAGGCAACCCTGCGCTCCCGCTACCCTGGCGCTGATCCGGCCGGGTGAGGCCTGTGGCCCTACTCAGGCCGGTTTCTGCTTCCCTAACTAATGCAGTCTCAGGTCCCGCGCAATTGGATTGGAGCAGAAGCTCTGTTCCACTCACCAGCAGTCCCAAAATCCTGCGGCGGGGGTCGTGGGTAGCTGGCGGGTGTCAGGCAACCCTGCGCTCCCGCTACCCCGGCGCTGATCCAGCCGGATGAGGCCTGTGGTCCTACTCAGGCCGGTTTCTCGTGACTTGTTAACAATCATTTTAGATTACATTCCTAAAAGCTAGCTCCCAAGGTCTATTGCCTTATTTGGTCACTTCTACCCCCTAAGGCTGACTTCCAAGGTCTAGCTATCAAAGTACTTGAAGTCCTGCAATCAAAAGCCCCTTTTGGGGAGGAGGGGGGAAAGGAGGAGGAGTGGGGGGGAGCTGATAGGGAGGTGGGCAGTGAAAGGGACGTAAAAGTAAATAAGTAAAAAAGGAATTTTTTTTTTAAGTACACAAATACAACCTGCACACCTTGGTTCACCTAATTAACATGCCCAATTAAAATTAAACACCTCATCCTAACAAAGTGTATTCCTTTTACCTTTGTAAACTCCCATTCGCCTATAGGCCATGTCTGTCTCCTCTCTATCCTGAGGCAGTCCTTTGTCCTACTCCAGGACAAATAGCCCTGCCCCCTCTTCTTTGTTCCTTTCCCCCTTTCCCTCTATCTCCTGTCTTTGTCCCTTATTCCTGGCCCTTTGTCTCTCTGGGGCAAATAAATCTCCTTTGTGCTGAGAACTTGGGTCTTTGGGTTCTGAGCAGACACCAATCCTTATGCTTCTCAGTTCTCTTTGACCCTCAATCCAATACCCAAAAGGAAATCTATTCATAAACACACTGACAGATAAAAATAATAAAATGACTTACTTGATTTTGGAAGTTGACAAGTTCCAAAACTCCAGTAGATGATATGGAAAATCAGAAGATCCAGTGAAGTGTTTCTTTCTGAGTTGAAGGCTGTTCAAAGATAACCACTACTGAGCCTTCTGTTCTTTTGTTGTCTTTAATGCATTGGTGAGGGTAATTTGCTTTACTACTGACTCGAATGTTTAACACATTAAACACACACACATCTGCATACATACATAGTTAGCCAAATATCTATATGGGCACCACATGACCCACTCAAATTGACACACAAATTAGCCATTACATAAAGGTAATAATTTTCTTTCTAAAAATAAATGTCTGGCATATGAGAAAGAGGTTGTAGTGGCGAGGATGGTCCCTATGGATAGGCACATATACTTGAAACCTTAGTCTTTAGTTGGTAGAACAGTTTAGGAAAGGATTAGAAGGTATGGTCTTGCTGGAGGAAGTGTATTACTGGAGTGGGTTCTTGTCATCCAATTCTCTCTACTTCATAGTTATTGTTTCAACATATAAATTCTCAACTGCTACTACACCACCATGCCTGCCTGCTTGCTGCTGTATGCCTACCATGATAGTCATGGACTCACTCTCTGAAACTCTAAGCAAGCCACAATAAACTCTTTCTTCTATAAGTTGCCTTGGTTATGGTATCTCATGACAGCAATAAAAACGTAACTAAGACAGAGCACACTAGATGAATGGATAAAAAATGTATACATATAGTACACAATAGTTTTATTCAACCAAAAATAATGAATTGTATTATTTGTAGGAAAATGGATAGAACCAACGATAATCATATTAAATAAAATAAGGTTGATAAGGGGAAATTTCACTATCTTCTATATGTGCAGTATAGATTTAAAAAGGAAATATGTATGTATATGTATAGAATAAAAGTGTATTATATTTGTGTACATAAATGTAGAAGGAGGACTATGTGGAGGAAGGAGGCCAGTGTGTGTGGGTGAATAAGTAAAGCAATAGGGAAAGCAACATGAACAACGTATGATGACATACATGGGAGAAGATTCCATAATGACTTCCCTTTATGTAGGTTCAGTTTCAAAAAGAGCAGAGCATGTTGACCAAAAATATTTTAGACATTCATAGAAATTTCTGGTAGACAAGAAAGCATGACTGCACAGTGTGATCTGAAGGCAGGGCAAGTCCAAGATGATAAGACTGAACTACCTAAATGGAAGCAGAGAAGAACCTGGGACCCAGGGCAGTAAGTCGTGTACTCTATAAACAGTTTGCCTATTTCCTCATACAGAAAATAAGATTTATGAAGCATCAAGTGAACACAAGATGATAGCCTACAGGAAAGAGGCTGAGAGAAATGCCCACCTGGATAAATTTCAGATAAAGGAAATATACTAGGAATTCTAATTTGTCTAGAAACAACATCATTCATTTTCCCCATATTAGAAGAGCCAAAGAATTCTCTATAATATCACTTTTAGGGAATGTTAAATGTAAAATCCACACACCATGTGTCTTAGGTTTTATTGCTAAGAGTCCAAGACCAAAGCAACTGTTGTAAAGGACAACATTTAGTTGGGGCTGGCTTATAGTTTCAGAGATTCAGTCCATTATCATCATGTCCAGAAGGATGGCAACGTCCAGGCAGGCATGGTGCTGTAGAAGGAGCTGAGAGTTCTATATCTTGGTTGAAAGGCAGCAGCAAGAGACAGTCTTCTGTAGGCAACTAGGAGGTGGCTCTCTTCCCCATTGGGTGGAGCCTGAGCATAGAACATCAAAGGCCACCCCCACAGTGACACACTTCCTCCAACAAGGCCACATCTCTTAATAGTGCCACTCCCCAAAGGCCAAACATATTCAAACCACCACATTCCACTCCCTGACATCCACAGGCTTGTTAAAACACATGAGTCTGGGAAGGCCATAACTAGCCATAACATAATGCAAAATACATTTAGTCCAAATTCAAAAGTTCCCATAGTCTATAGCAGTCTCAACAATGTTTAAAAGTCTAAAGTTTAAAAGTTCTTTTCTAAGATTCATACTATCTCTTAATTGTAATTCCCTATAAAATCAAAAGTGAAAAGCAGATCACATACTTCCAACATCAAAGGATATATGTTATCATTCAAAGACATCACAATGAGGAAATACTGGATCAAACCAAAACCAAAAAAACAGCTGGGCAACCTCCAAATAGTTGGGGCATTTCCATGTTGGATGTCAAAGTGTTCCTCAGATCTATAACTCCTTTCAGTTTTATTGACTGCAATGAACTTCTTTCTCTTGGCCTGGTTCCACTCCCTGTTAGCATCTTTCCTCAGAGCAATTTATGGCTCTGGCATTTCTAACATCTTGGGGTATCCAAGGCAACCTCAACTTTACAGCTTCTTTTTCCAAGATCTTGGATCCACACATGGTCTTCCAGGATATTCCAAAGGGTTTGGGTCACTTCTCCAGGTATGTCCTCTGTAGCACTGTAGGCTCAGGCTCACTCCATTATACTGCTGCTGCTATTTATGGTGGTCATCCCATGGTACTGGCATCTCCAATACTCTGGGGTCTTCTACTGCAACTAGTTTTTACCAATAGCCTCTTGCAGGCTCTCTTTATGATGCCAAGCCTCAACTTCTTTGCATGACCCCTTCATTCCTAGGCTATCAACTGTAACTGAGACTACACCTTCACCAATGGCCTTCCGTGGCCTCTCATAGTGCCAAGCCTCAGCTGCTCTCCAATGACCCCTTTATGAACTTCAAAACTGGTACCACCTGGGTAGTTTTTACACATTACTACGTTCAGTAAAGGACGTTGTCTATCTCTGGAATACAGCTTCTTTGTGTTCTTAGAAATCACATCCTAGAAGATTTCACCTCAGTGATGCTGGTCTCTTCATACTCACCACTAGTTCCTTAGCTTCAGCTAACTAGCATCAGTAGTTCCAATAACCCATTCTACTTTTGACTCTAAAACCAGAGCCACATAGCTGAAGCTGTCAAGGTCTGCTCCTTGCAGGGGATACTAGAACATGCCCCTCCTTGTTTTATTACATTATCACCAGCCTTCACTGCCTAAGCCTGGATGTCCTGGAATTTGCTTTGTAGACTGATTTTCAACTCAGATCTGCATGCCTCTGTGTCCTGAATGCTGAGATTAAAGGCGTACACCACCATACCTATACCTATACGTAAGCCTTTCTTTACTTGGAACTTGCTCTGTACCAGGCTGGCCTTGAACTCGGAGATCTGCTTGCCTCTGTCTCCTGGAATTAAAGCAGTGTACCACCATGCCTGGGCCCAAGTTTCTCATGGCCACTGGGCCTCAAGATCCAGATCAAAATCATGTGTCTTCCAGCCTCAAGATCTGGATCACACATATGCTTTCCATTTCTGAACTGTAATTCATTCCAGATTAAAAGTCCAAATGAAAACAATAACCAGGTCATAAAAACACCCAACATGATATAACTCTCCCTTGTCCAACTGCAAATCTGTAAGTTTGGCTGGGTGGGATCTTGCCCCAAGTCACCACGCCCTTAATTCCATTTAATATATATATATTTTTTTTTTTGGTTTTTCAAGACAGGGTTTCTCTGTATAGCCCTGGCTGTCCTGGAACTCACTTTGTAGACCAGACTGGCCTCGAACTCAGAAATCCGCCTGCCTCTGCCTCCCGAGTGCTGGGATTAAAGGCGTGTGCCACCACCGCCCAGCCCATTTAATATTCTTAAATACAGGGTCTAGCTTCATTCTACTTCCTGGTGCCCCTTTACTCTGTGTACCATACATTTTGTATTTTTCCTTTCTAAGCATGCTATGCTTGAACAGAACACTCTTCATGAGAGTAAACTAGAGGACAAAGTTTATGCTGGATATGAGACTTCCTCTGTCAGTGCAATTAATCTGAATCTCTTTATCTTACTTAGCCTCAGGCAGACTCTTCAGACAAGGGAAAAACAGTCACATTCTTCATAAAATATTACAAGAGCAGTGTCTAGGCCACACACTACCATTCTTCTCCTCCAAAACCTGTCGAGTCAGGCTCTCACAGTTCAAATCACCCTCAGCACCACTGTTCTCCGTGTTTTTACTAGTATGGTTCATTAAGCCCCACTTAAAGCATTTTACTGCTTTCTATAGTCCCCAAATCTACATTCCTCAAAAAAAAAAAAAAAAGTTAGGCCTATCACACCACTATTCCAGTTCCTGGTACCAACTTCTGTCTTAGGGGTTTAGGGGTTTTATTGCTGTGAAGAGACACCATGACCAAGACAACTCTTATAAAGGCAAACATTTAGTTGGGGCTGGCTTACAGGTTCAGAGCTTCAATCCATTATCATCATGTGTCCAGCAGCCAAGGATGAACTGGGTCTACCTGATAGGGAGGCTGGAAATGAAAAAAGGAACTGGGTTCGAGAGAAGGATGAAGCCAAGACAAAAGTTTCTGATCAAGGCTCAAAGTCTAATATTTAGCTCTGTATTTATATAGGGAGAGCCCACAGACCCATCCTTTGTTTTAGCTGATTATGTTGCTTTGTTTCAGCTGGATTATGTAAGATCAGCAGGCAGTCTACTTCTGTAGGAAATTTCAGGTGCCGCAAGGCCAAAGACTCTACCTAGGATGTTAAGGTTCAACTGTGGCAAGCACTTAAGGTCTATTTAGTCTACTTAAAGCTGGGGGAAGGGTACAAACATGTCAGGAATGGATTACAGTGTCCAGGCAGACATGATGCTGGAGAATGAGCTGAGAGTTCTACATCTTGATTGAAAGGCAGTAGCAGGAGACTATCTTCTGCAGGTAACCAGGAGGAGGCTCTCTTTCACATTGGATGGAGCTTGGGCTTGGAACCTCAAAGCCCATACCTACAGTGACACACTTCCTCCAACAAGGCCACACCTATTCCAGCAAGGTTACACCTTCCAATAATGTCAGTTCCCATGGACCAAGCATATTCAAACTACCACACCACGTGAAACAGTTAAATAAAAGATCTTTGCGGTGGGGTGACCTTCTGCATATTAGCTAAACATTCTTTCATTAAGCTCCTGGCCCATGATGCCAAATTCTTTGACCTTACTACTTCAAGAATGCTCCGTGACTCAGGAGCACCTCTAGAATTCTGCCTCTAGAATGCTGGGATTCTAGATAATTACATGGTTCAGCAATATCGTCCTGTAGTACAGTCACTTTTGTTATAAAAAACCGTGAATTTGTTTCAGGACAATTGCTGTATTGGGAAGTGTCTGAGCATAGTGTGAATGTCACATTTGCCTATGTTTGACTTTTCTTGGCAAGAAACTGTAACTGGGGGAAGGAGCAGGCTGCTAAGCTGAGCCACACAAGGAGTCCACAAGCCTCACATTAGTCATCTTCCAACCGTCCAGACTTCCTGCTGTGCTAGTGGACATCCTCACAGGGAAGATGGACTCTTTGAATAACATGATTCCATTCTTCACTAAAAGATTACAAGAGCAGTCTCGAGGCCACATCCTATTACCACTTTTCTCATCTGGAACCTATTGAGCCAGGCTCCCACAGTTCAAATCCCCATCCCATTTGCATTTCCTCTTAGCAAATTCAGTGCTGGATCTTCTCCTCTGGAGCCCTGAGGAAGACAAGGAGACAGCAAGACTCTCAGGCAGGAAACTGGGGAATGACCAAGTTTCCATTAACTCACTACTGTAGGCACCTGATTTCTTTTCTTTTTTTTTTCCACTTTAAAGTTACTATTATTTATTATTTATTTGTGCATATGTGTGCTCATGTGTGCGTGTGTAGGAATGCACGTATGTGTTTGTGAAGGTGAGTATGTGAAGCCAGAGGACAACTTTCAGGAATTGGTTGTCTCCTTCCTTCCTCCATGTTAGGCAAACTCTCTTGTTTCTGTCATGATCTTCTTACTCCAGGATTGTTGACTTCTGAGCTTAGACTGATCTGTCTCAGCCACCCATCTCACCTTAGGAGTGCTGGGATTACAGAGTCATGCCATTACACTGGGGGCTTTGTAGTGTCAGATTTGAGCAGCAAAGCTTTTACTCAAGAAGCCATCTCCCTGGCCAAAGCTACTGGCTTTCAAACCCCTTCTCGTGCATAAGAATCACTCAAGACATCTGGGTGTGGTGGCACACACCTTTAATCCTAGCACTCGGGAGGCAGAGGCAGGTAGATTTCTGAGTTCAAGGCCAGCCTGGTCTACAGCGTGAGTTCCAGGACAGCCAGGGCTATACAGAGAAACCCTGTCTCGAAAAACCAAAAAAAAAAAAAAAAAAAAAAAAAACCAAAAAAAAAAGTCACTCAAGCCATGTTGACTCAAGCCATGTTGATAATGTAAGTATTGTGAGGGCCCAGAAAAAGATTTCACCAGCAAATTCTGCATTGTAAGAATCCTCTGGACCCCCGACTTGGGAATGCTCTGTAAGCTACAGCAATACTTATCTCCTTTGTCCACGGTTTCACTTTTAAACTGTGGTTTAAATGGAAAATTCCATAAGTAATCAATTCCCAACTTTTCGATGTACTGAAAGCACACACTGTCCTGCTCTGTTCATACCAGGGTGTGTGTCTTCCCCTGTCCACATCAGGGTGTGTATCTTCTCCTTCCCAGAATACCCACTCCATCCGTGCTGCCTGCCCACGAGTCAGTTACTACAGTTATTAGCTGCCTGGAATATAAGATTTGACTAACAGGCATATATCCAGAAGATGTTCCAACTGGTAATAACGACACATGCTCCACTATGTTCATAGCAGCCTTATTTATAATAGCCAGAAGCTGGAAAGAACCCAGATGCCCCTCAACAGAGGAATGGATACAGAAAATGTGGTACATTTACACAATGGAGTACTACTCAGCTTTTAAAAACAATGAATTTATGAAATTCCTAGGCAAATGGATGGATCTGGAGGAATATCATCCTGAGTGAGGTAACCCAATCACAAAAGAAGTCACTTGATATGCACTCACTGATAAGTGGATATTAGTCCAGAAACCTAGAATACCCAAGATGATACAATTTGCAAAACACAAGAAAATCAAGAAGGAAGACCATAGTGTGGATACTTCATTCCACCCTAGAAGAGAGAACAAAATACCCATGGAAGGAGTTACAGAGACAAAGTTTGGAGCTGAGAAGAAAGGATGGACCATCCAGAAACTGCCCCACCCAGGGGCCCATCCCATAATCAGCCACCAAACGCAGACACTATTGCATATGCCAGCAAGATTTTGCTGAAAGGACCCTTATATAGCTGTCTCTTGTGAGGTTATGCCAGTTCCTGGCAAATACAGAAGTGGATGCTCACAGTCATCTATAGGATGGAACACAGGGCCCCCAATGAAGAAGCTAGAGAAAGTACCTAAGAAGCTGAAGGGGTCTGCAACCGTATAGGTGGAACAACAATATGAACTAACCAGTACCCTGGAGCTCGTGTCTCTAGCTGCATATGTAGCAGAAGATGGCCTAGTCGGCCATCATTGGGAAGAGAGGCCCCTTGCTCTTGCAAACTTTATATGCCCCAGTACAGGGGAACACCAGATCAAGAAGTGGGAGTGAGGGGGGAGGGGAGTAGGGAAGGGGGAGGATATAGGGGACTTTTTGGATAGCATTTGAAATGTAAATGAAGAAAATATCTAATAAAAAAAATAAGCTGGGCGGTGGTGGCGCATGCCTTTAATCCTAGCACTTAGGAGGCAAAGGCAGGTGGATTTCTGAGTTCAAGGCCAGCCTGGTCTACAGAGTGAGTTCCAGGACAGCCAGGGCTACACAGAGAAACCCTGTCTCGAAAAAAACTAAAAAAAAAAAAAAAGACTAACAGGACACCACAGTGCCTATGTTCAAATGATCACTGTTTTACTTAATAATGACTCCAAAAGGCAACAATACAGAGAGTGGCAAGTCTGCGATGCCAAACAGAAGCTGCAGTCTCTAAGTGAAAACATGGACACGGTCAAGTTTTAATAAGGAATGGGGGGAAAGACATCCTGAGGCCGCTAAATCTGCAATCAGAGCAAATCACCCACTGTGGGAAGCCAATAAACACCATTACAAGATGGCGCTGGTTTCAATAAGCTGACACCCATGAATATGGGTAGACAACCAATGTGCACATGTGTGGTAGAGTTTTTTGCCGAGTCACTGCCTAGCCCAAGGCATGTAAATGAGGTACTGAAAGCATAACCAATCGGGTGTAGACATGCCTATCCTAGGCTTATATAAGCAGCGCCAATTCTGGGGCTTGGGGTCTTTCGCTTTTGCTATCAAGCTCTCCCAATAAACGTATGCAGAAGAATCCTGTTGTGGTGTCCTTCTTGCTGGCGAGTCGGAAGTCTACAAGTGGTGCCGAAACCTGGGAACAAGACATCTTAAGGCACAAGTGAGGACCCCCAAGAAAGGGAGGATTCAGAACTGCATTTCATGGGAGAATTAAGGTAAGTCTCTGAGAGGTATGCTTTCTTTCGGAATAGATCCTGTGATTGTTGCTGGGGTTGTGTTGCTTGTTTTTTTTTTTTTTTCTTGTCCTGATATTGTGTTATTATCTTAATTTTCATCGCCCTGGACACGAGTGTATCTGCTGGGAATAATCTCATGTAGATAACACTTTAGTCCAGGACAATCATGGGTACTGGCCAGTCTATGCTGTTAGTAGGGCCTGTGCAAGCTTTGCTCAAAGAATGAGGTTTAAAGATTTCTGAAAGTACAGTGAGAGGGTTCTTAAATGAGATAGACAGACTCGCTCCTTGGTTTGCCCCCACTGGGTCGCTGATGCTACCTAGTTGGGAAAAGTTAGGGAGAGATATAGCGAGAGAGGAGGCTGAAGGGAAAGTGAAAGCAGGAACAAGACCGTTATGGAAGTTGATTAAGGCTTGTATCCAGGACAAGAAATGTGAACCAGCTGTTAAGGAAGGGCAGCGACTTTTGCAGGAGCACCAGGAAAGCATGTCAGAAACAGAGAGAAATGAAAAGGAAGGAGCACACAGAAAAATAAGTAAAGGAAGAGATATAAAAAGAGAAAAGGAAAATAAACCAAAATATAGAGATTCAAAAGATAATATAAAGAATGAAGATCAAAAAATTAAGTCAATTTACCCTCCTCTCGAGGACTTTGAGTTATTAGAATTATCTAGCTCGGAGGACTTGGAATTATCAGTAGGGGAGGAGGAAGATTTGGAGGAGGCTGCTGCAGAGTATGAGGAGGAAAGATATGGTCCAATAGGGAGGAGTCTCAGTGCTCCCCCACCACCTCTGCCTTATACAGAAAAGAAAACAACTGGCAATGGCCACTCTTTTTGCATTCCTAGAGGGTTGCGTAAAATATGTCAGGCTTTTCCTGTTTTTCAGGATCAAGCTCAACAGCGATATTATGAGCCAATATCGCATAAACAATTGAAAGATTTAGCAGAGTCAGTAAGGACCTATGGAGTCAATGCCTCTTTTACTCAGTCCCAAATTGATAGACTGGCTCACCATGCCATGACTCCTTTTGATTGGATGAGTGTGGTAAAGGCATGTCTTACTATGGGACAGAATCTAGACTGGAAGTCTATATGGCATGATCTGTGTTTGAGTCAGGCCCGTGCTAATGCTGCTGCAGGGCAACCAGCATGGAGCTTTGAAATGCTTACAGGTCAGGGTCAATGGACAAACAATCAATTAGGATACCCAGTGCAGGTCTATGATCAAATCAATCAGGCATCAGTGAAAGCTTGGAAAGCATTGCCTAATCGAGGAGAGGTATCTGGTAATCTGACAAAAATTATTCAGGGAGCTAATGAGACATTCTCTGACTTTGTAGCCCGCATGATGGAAGCAGCCGGACGCATATTTGGTGATTTTGAGGCCACATTGCCGCTAATTGAACAATTAGTTTATGAGCAATGTACCAAAGAATGTAGAAGTGCTATCACACCTTGGAAAGGGAAAGGACTACAGGCGTGGATGAAAGCCTGTAGAGAAATAGGAGGACCCCTTTCAAATGCAGGGCTGGCTGCCGCAGTTTTGATGGCACAAACAAAAGGAATAACTTGCTTTAATTGTGGACAAACAGGTCATACATCCACATATATCCTCTAATAAGACTATAGAGCATTATCCCACCATGGTGGCAAATATGGCCCATAAAGGTATAAAAAGTTCAATTACTCACTTTGGAAAAATGCCTGAGAGCATAATTATTCCATATACTGCCACACACATGCAAATATTGTGTGCTACTATAGACGAATGGGCCATTCTTAGATGGAGTTATTCTGGTTTAATTGATAATCATTATCCTAAACATCCTTTATTACATTTTATGTTATTGCATCCAGTGATATTTCCAAAGGTGACGGCTAATACACCTATAAACGGAGCCATTGATATTTATACAGATGGATCCAAAACAGGAATTGGAAGTTATGTGATTAATGAAAAGGCTGTACTGTTGCAATTTACACCAGGAGCCCCTCAATTGGTGGAATGTTTGGTGGTTTTAGAAGTTTTTAAAAGATTCTTTATGCCCATAAATATTATCTCTGATTCTGCTTATGTGGTTAATGTTGTATTAGCATTAGAGACCGCTGGAAATTTTAAGCAGTCTAGTCCAGTATCTGAAATTTTGATGAATGAAAATACAGGATTGTATTTTGTTGTGTGAACACCCCTTTTATATTCAACATACTAGAGCACATACATCATTACCTGAACCTATGGTTAAGGGAAATGCAATTGCTGATTCAGCCACCAGAGATATGGTTTTGCTATCACAAAGTTCTATAGAAGGTGCTAAGAATTTTCATCAACTTTATCATGTCCCTGCTTCTACATTGCGACAGAAGTTTAAGCTCACACGAACAGAAGCTCGAGATATTGTCCTACAGTGTGGTAAATGTGTAGAATTTGTTACTGCACCTTCTGTAGGCGTTAATCCTCACAGATTGCGACCCCTAGATGTTTGGCAGATGGACGTCATGCATATCCTAGCTTTTGGTAAATTACAATATGTACGTGTGCCCATCCATACCAGTTCTGGTGTCCTACATGCCTCTCTCTTGACAGGGGAAAAGTTCATGTCATAGCCCACTGCTTAGAGGCTTGGGCTGCATGGGGCAAGCCCCTGCTGCTAAAGGCAGATAATGGTCCTGCATATACCTCTTCTAGATTTAGTCAATTTTGCAAACATATGCAAGTGAAACATATTACTGGGTTGCCCTATAATCCACAGGGCCAAGGCATCATTGAAAGAGCCCATCGTACTTTGAGGCAATATTTGCAAAAACAAAAAGGAGGAATAGAGGCTATGACGCCAAAGATGGCTCTATGCCTTACAATATTTACTCTTAATTTTTTAAAATTGGATGATGCTGGAAGATCACCAGCCGAAAGGCACAGACAATGGCCTCAACCGCCCAATGAAATGGTCAAATGGAAAAATGTCCTTGATAATAAATGGTATGGCCCAGATCCCATATTAATCAGATCCAGGGGAGCTATTTGTATCTTTCCACAGGGTGAAGATAATCCACTTTGGGTTCCGACGCGACTGACAAGAACCATGAAAGATCAAGAGGAATCCCAAGATGATTCTGTTATTCTTACTCCTGATGAACGAGACAGGGATAAGTATACCTTTGTGGGCCATAGTGAGATCATGGCCAGTACTTACTGGTACATTCCAATTCTTCTATCTTGCCTTTGTTTCTTGCAACTGAGTGTTTTTTGGATGTGCCTTGTGCACGGCAAACTCCTCAAGAGCCACAGGTATATAATAGTACTAGTTTTCATTTAAATTATACACTATGCTTTGTGCATAATGTGGATAAACCTTTTATACCCTGTATAGTTTTGTTTGTTTGTTTGTTTGTTTTTTGTGCACCATGAGCCTAGTCTTTTATTTTACATATCAATCCAGTTATTTACTCCAGGTTCCCTTTTCATTATCCTATGAATCAGCATCCTGTGCGCCCCCCTCCCCCCCAGCCCCTTAATTCTTTTTTTTTCCATTTTATTTTATTTATGTTATTTTTTTATTACGTATTTTCCTCAATTACATTTCCAATGCTATCCCCAAATCCCCCATACCCTCCCCCCACTCCCCTACCCACCCATTCCCACTTTTTGGCCCTGGCATTCCCCTGTATTGGGGCATATAAAGTTTGCAAGTCCAATGGGCCTCTCTTTCCAGTGATGGCCGACTAGGCCATCTTTTGATACACATCCTGTATGTTTTTAAAGAAAAATATTATCTCTAATTGGGCAGATCTCATTAGCCAAAATAAAGTGAGCTCTGGAGTGTTATTTAATGCTCTAAGGCAAGTTGTTCAAGGAGCACAATCAGGCTCAAGTGATGTTGGAAATAATGTAAGTTCACCTATAAACATCACCACTATTATGATAAAGGGAAATGTGACTATTCCCAAAAGATCATGATGGTCTGTTGGTAATGCTACAATTAAACGCAGCGTGCCCTGGTGTCATCCGGACCTTGCATTTCCTATAGTTTTTTCACCTTGTCAATCATAAAGTTTTCCTCGGAAAGAAATAAATAGCAAAGGGTTTTGTTTTGTCACCTCCATTTTTCTTTATATTGGCTGAATTTCAAAATAATACAGAATTGTTAGATTGTACAAATGTCACTTGTTTTTTGACACAATGCTGGAATGGAATCAATTTCTTAGCCTTAGTGGTGCATCTACCAACCTTTGTCCCTGTGCCTGTTGAGGCAGATCCAGAGAATTTCCCAATCATGAGTCTTGTTCAGCAAAAGAGAGATTTTGGAATCACAGCTGCCATTGTTACTGCCATTGTGGTGTCCGCAGCGTCAGTGGTTACCGCAGGAATTGCTATGGCCAATCAAGTTAATACTGCTGACACCATAAATCAGGCAGCAGAAAAAAATGTCTGAGGCATTGCTTACCTTGCAAAGAGCAGATTCTCATATCGCCTCAGGGTTATTGTTAGTGAATCAAAGAGTGGATGTTTTATGACATAACATGGAACAGATGATGGGTGTCATACAAATGAGTTGTGTGGCATCAACCCTGCATGTGTGCATTACTCCCATTAGGTATATTAATGATTCTTTTATTAAAAGTACAGTTTTATCGAATTATCTGAAGGGAAACTGGTCGCAGGAGCTGGAAAGGTTGCAGACGAAGCTGCAGATACAGATCCTGAACCTTAATGGAACCAGTGACCCTTGGAGACGTCACCTCTTGGCTTACCTCTGCATTTTCTTACTTTAAGGAATGGGTGGGAGTGATTTTGTCTGGTGCCACCATATGCTGTGGACTGGTACTCATGCTTTGGTTGGTTTGCAAATTCAGAACCCAACAAAAATGTGACAAGGTGATTATAACTCAAGCACTTTAGCCATTGAAAACAGTGCCTCCCCTGAAGTTTGGTTATCTATGCTCAAGAATTAGTATGCATCTGAATCCTCTGCTCTTGCACCCCACGGATCTATGGATCCATTGCACTGGAATGAGAGAGACTCAACGATCATTGATCAGCCCTTGTACACCGCTGAGGTTTCCTCATCACACGCGGTAGGGTGATCATGATTTGCCCTTCTAAATCCTTCTTGATCATTTTGTGCTGAGGAAGTTCGAGACTAGATCGTAGGATTAGGCCTTTTCTATTAAATAAAAAAGGGGGAGATGTGAGAAGCCAATAAACGCCATTATAAGATGGTGGTGCTGGTTTCAATAAGCCGACGCCTATGAATATGGGTAAACAACCAATGTGCACATGTGTGGTAGAGTTTTTGCCGAGTCACTGCCTAGCCAGAGGCATGTAAATGAGGTACTGAAAGCATAACCAATCCGGTGTAGACATGCCTATCCTAGGCCTATATAAGCAGCTCCAATTCTGGGGCTCGGGGGTCTTTCGCTTTTGTTATCAAGCTCTCCCAATAAACGTATGCAGAAGAATCTTGTTGTGGCGTCCTTCTTGCTGGCGAGTTGGGCGTCTACAACCCACCGTGAAACTGAAGGGAAAGGAAGTCAGTGTCGGCTTCTGGATCACAGCTCAAACTGTGAAAGCTGTGGTACCCTGTGACAGACGGCGCCAAGCTAAGATGGCAACTGCTGAATAGTCTTCTATAGAGAAGAGAGAATACAGGGTCTGCTGGAGTTGATTGAAGTGGAAACTTTGGGTTGTGTTATGTGACATAGACTCATGGTGTTTTTGTAGAAGCACATTCACACGATGTTTTGCTGAGGTAATACTGAGAGAGGACACGGGATGTTTGGTGAGGGTCTAAGTAGGACTCAACGGACAATGACGGGGTGCTTGCATAGCTAGCTTTGCAACTTTTCATCGTTCCCAAGTCTTCACAGACCTTCACTTTGTTGAGAGATGCATGGCAGAAAATTCCTGGCATTCCCACTGGTTCTGGTCACTCCTGCTGACTCCTGATGATTTGGCAAAGGCCTGGATGTTTCTGCTGGATTGTGCTGCCATTGCTGATTCATGTTTGGTGACGAACTTTTGAATTAGACTGTTGTTATCATGGCATTATTGAACTGTACTGCTGACAAACTGAGATTAAAATTGCCTCCCCAAAACTATTTCTAAACAGGTCCACAGCCCCTTGCTCCATTTACCATCGTTTGTCTCCTACCTTTCAATGGTGGGCTAGAAGGAGGGGTCGAAGCATTTGAAAACCCTTATTAAAGTAGCTTTTAAAAAAAATCTAAGCCTACATTTGGTTGCATTCTGTTTATACATGCACACACACACACACACACACACACACACACACATGAAGAGAGTGGGGAGGGAGAGGTAGGCTGTGGCAGGCAGGCTCATAGGGTTGTGTCAAACCCAGAGGCTGTCCTTGAACTCCTGTCCCTTCTACCTCCACCTCCCAACAGTGGGGTTGTAAGTGTGCACCCTGCCGTGTTGGTCTTTGCAGCGTGGTACTACCCACATTCCAGGCATCAACTGCATGTTAGGAGCACCTTCTTCTGTGGATATAAATTTAGGAAATGGTAAATTTTCTAGGCTTGTGTGCAATAACTGACAGCGATTTGTCCTGTTGTTTTAGAAAGGGCTTCCATGTTCACATAAATCTTATTCAGAGATATTCCTCTATACTGGTTTTTGAGCCCATTCATAGACAGTCTTTGGCTATGTGATCTTGTTGCCCATCTGGCCCAGGTAAAAGGGACACCTGGCAAAAATTGGACCAGAATCATGTGGGAACCTGTTAGACAGTAATGTGAGGGTCACTGAGCAGGAGAGTCAGCTCTGTGAACTGGTTTCCTGGTGTGCCCATAATGGCAAGGATGCAGGAGGCGGCTTGGAAAGGCTGGGGTTTTCTCTGCCAGGCCTCAGAACCTCAGCTAGCTCCTATGTCAGCACTTCTCATCCTGTTAGTCGAATAACCCATTCACAGGGTTCTCCTAAAACCACCGGAAAACACACCACGATTCAAAACAGTAGTAAAATTACAGTTATGAAATAGCAATGAAAATTTATGCTTGGCAGTCACCGCGACACGAAGAACTGTATTCAAGGGTCACGTGCAGCATTAGGAAGGTTGAGAACCACTGCTGTGTCTAGATCCCCCACGCCCACTGTTGAGCCAAGGGAGTCCACTGGAGAAACCACAGAGGGTGGGGTAGCACTGGCCTGTTACTACATCAGTGTCCTGGCAGATGTCCGTGTGAATGTCCTGAACTGTCAAACTGCCCATTTCCATCCTTCATCTGGGAAGTCTGTCTGACGTCACCTAAACTGAAGCTGACTCTCCCTCTCTCTGCCATAAGCCATCTGGATGCCTCTGACCTTCACCCCAGCCCAGCTCCTGATACAAGCTGGCTCTAAGCGGGAAGGCTAGAAGATACGCCAGCCCCATCCTCCCGGTCCCCGTTGCCTGCTGACATGTACTGTGACTGGGCTTTTAGACTCTTGAAAGCTGAGAAGTCCCTGCTTCCCACAGCAGATATCTGATAGCTTCTTTTCTACAGAGCCAGGCTCAACTATCTCCTTTGAGAGATCTAACCCTCCCAACACTGCTTTTCCAGGAAAAGATTTCCAGCCCTTCCTCCGGTCTCCTGTGACCCTGAGAGCTGACTTCATAGCATCTACCTCACTGTTCCTTAATTCTCAATTTCATCTTCTGAAACCTTTGGCTTCTCAGTATCTGTCTGTTTCTGGCTCAAAGCAGGATATCAGTAAGTGATCCTTAAAGACAATGAGTATTTCATTCTCTCCTAATCACAGGCTTGAGATCAGCATGCTACAATTTATGTATCTGGAGGCACTTAACAAGCAAGGGTGTCAGTGAACATGGATGTGAGCCAGCACATCCGTGGTTGTCTTCTTGGTCTTTTTCCATGTGGACTTAAATAATTCAGACCACTCCCTGCATTCTCCATCTCTTTCACTTCATAGGAACCAACCCAGTATCCCTGACTTCTGGTTTCCAAACCCAGACCGTCAAGTCTTGCTAATAAGAAGACCACAGAATTTCTCACACAGATCGGTACATTCTGAAGAATAAAAGGGCAGTATTGATGAGGGCAGCCAAACAGGGAGACCTGGGCACTCTCTTAACGATCTGCCTAGACTGGGTGCAGGGAGAAGCTGGATAAGGAGCAGTGGAGTGGATTTCAGAGCAGTGGCTGACAGTATTTTTGTGTGAAAACCAAACGTTTCTCCTCCTCTGCACCACATCCCAACATCAGGGAGTGCTTATCTCTTTGGAGAAAAGGAATTTCCCAGTGTCTGTGCAGTTCCCCTGCCCAGAGAGTTCTTGTTCACACTGGATTGTCTATTAAGCCTCTCTGCTGACCGGACTCTCAACCCTGGATGTGTTTTTGAGGTCACCTGACTGGTCTACCATTATCTTTAGCACGGAACAGCCCCTGGTAACTACCCAAGGTGTAACCCAATTGGGTGCTCCTCCCTTCAGTCTGAGAAGAGCTCTGCACAGTGACTTCAGATCTGGGCAGGCAGACTTCTGCCACCACTGTGCAACTCGGGATTTCTCAAAAGTTCCATGTTATCTTTCTATCAACCAGGAAATTAGAAGCTAATGGGACATGTTACTAAGCAACTGGCGTTTTTAACCATTGCTTACAAAAAAAAAGAGGAGTAAGCAACATTTCCTTAAGATATTGGAAGTCTAAGTAGTGTTAGCTCCTTTCTTTGGCAAAATGTTACATGAAAATTCCATGGAAGAAAATCCTGTTCCCAAAAGTGGTCAAAGATACAGACTGCCTGGGAATAAACACAATTCAGTGCTTAGAAACAACAGGGATAAAATGAAAACACTATGCCAAGAGATACAAAAAATTTTACAACAAGAGATGTAAACATAAATGAAACTTCTCAAAACAAACATGCTGAGTTAATCTATACATGCTTGAATAAATCAAAATATTAGCATTGTTTTTCTGACATTTTTATTATATAAAGTACATTTATGTAAAATAATGGCATACAAAGATGACCTAAAAATTCTGAAGAAAAAGTAATAATGAAGAAGAGACTCTTTCCCCCTAAATATGAAAAACCATGGGCATAGTGAGAGTAGCCTCACTTATAGTGGCCATGAGTTAAGAAATGCACATTGAAGTGACAAGCATGCAAGCATACTGACATACCATGGGTTGCAGCTCTCTCCCTCCACTTTCCATGCATATGGAGTATGTGTGTACCTAAAATCTGCTGCCTTGCCCAGTTGCTGGTGTACAGTATTCACTGCAATCCCTGTGTTGTAAATCAGGGCTGCAGCTTTATTATCCTATGTAACTGCAACTTTGTGCCCTTTGACATATATGTTTTATTTATCCTAGTCCTCAGGGGCCCGCCACCTACAACTATTGGTCTATTTTTTTTTTTTTTTATGTATTCAATTTGCTTGTTTTGTTTTGGGTTGTTTTTTGTTTTGTTTTGTTTGTTTGTTTTTTAGATCTTAAACATATGTGCATTCCTTTTGACCTTGCAAGCTTCCCCGTAGAAACGGTTCCTAAGGAAATATTAACAAAGGTCCCCAAAGTCATGTGTGGAAATAATGTTTATAATAAACAAAGGTAGGGAAAAAACCTAAATGCCTGATGCTAGGGAAACCAGATGAATAATTTATGAGACATGCCTTCCCGAAATACTATCCAGCCAACTGCAGATCGCCCAGCCCTGTGTTCCTGGAGTAGGCAAGACTCACGTGGAAGCAAAGCAGGCATGGTGATGATACTTCGCAATACAGTCAGCGCTCCCTCAGTGGCTTTGAGTGAGGACTATGGACGTTTTTCTTTAGCTTTATTGTTTTGATCTTTTTATTAAACTCTCATCTTTAAAAGGTCATGAAATACATAACCTTTTACATAAAGACACCCCAGCTGTTGATAAACAGATAATTGCCTCCCCCAGAAACCTGAATTCTGTAGGCAGACCCAGAGCTGTTTTCCAGCTGCCCATTAGTCACGCTTCTCAGTGGGCACCGCAGCAAGGTAAGAGCTCCACCAGCCCAGTGTGCAACAAAATGAAAGAGCTCATTCTGATGTGCATGGGGCTCTGGGGTACTCCAAGCCTGGGCTTTGTTTGGCTGGTTTACAGGCTGTGGTCTGGGTAATCCAACACTGGCTGTCTTACCATGGAAAGACCCCAAATCCAGCAGTTCAGGAGACTGGATGTCTCTCTCAGCAGCCCTGATCTGATGTTGGGGTCCTGGAGGAGTCCTGGAGAGCTGCTAGTCTTTTTTTTTTAATTTTTAATATTTTTATTACATACATATTTTCCTCAATTACATTTCCAATCCTATCCCAAAAGTCCCCCATAGCGCCCCCCACTTCCCTACCCACCCATTCCCATTCTTTTGGCCCTGGCATTCCCCTATATTGGGGCATATAAAGTTTGCAAGTCCAATGGGCCTCTCTTTCCATTGATGGCCAACTAGGACATCTTTCGATACATATGCAGCTAGAGACAAGAGCTCCGGGGTTCTGGTTAGTACATCATGTTGTTCCAACAATAGGGTTGCAGATCCCTTTAGCTCCTTGGGTACTTTCTCTAGCTTCTCCATTGGGAGCCCTGTGATACATCCAATAGCTGACTGTGAACATCCACTCCTGTGTTTGCTAGGCCCCGGCATCGTCTCACAAGAGACAGCTATATTTGGGTCCTTTCAGCAAAATCTTGCTAGTGTATGCAATGGTGTCAGCGTTTAGAAGCTGATTATGGGATGGATCCCTGGATACGGCAGTCTCTAAATGGTCCATCCTTTCATCACAGCTACGAACTTTGTCTCTGTAACTCCTTCCCTGGGTGTTTTGTTCCCAATTCTAAGAAGGTGCACAGTGTCCACACTTTGGTCTTCATTCTTCTTGAGTTTCATGCGTTTAGCAAATTGTATCTTATATCTTGGGTATCCTAAGTTTTGGGCTAATATCCACTTATCAGTGAATACATATTGTGTGAGTTCTTTTGTGATTGTGTTACTTCACTCAAGATGATGCCCTCCAGGTCCATCCATTTGCCTAGGAATTTCATAAATTCATTCTTTTTAATAGCTGAGTAGTACTCCATTGTGTAAATGTACCATAATTTCTGTATCCATTCCTCTGTTGAGGGACATCTGGGTTCTTTCCAGCTTCTGGCTATTATAAATAGGGCTGCTATAAACATAGTGGAGCATGTGTCCTTTTTACCGGTTGGGACAACTTCTGGATATCTTCCCAGGAGAGGTATTGCTGGATCCTCCGGTAGTACTATGTCCAATTTTCTGAGGAACCGCCAGACTGATTTCCAGAGTGGTTGTACAAGCTTGCAATCCCACCAACAATGGAGGAGTGTTCCTCTTTCTCCACATCCTCGCCAGCATCTGCTGTCACCTGAGTTTTTGATCTTAGCCATTCTGACTGGTGTGAGGTGGAATCTCAGGGTTGTTTTGATTTGCATTTCCCTGATGATTAAGGATGTTGAACATTTTTTCAGGTGCTTCTCTGCCATTCGGTATTCCTCAGGTGAGAATTCTTTGTTCAGTTCTGAGCCCCATTTTTTAATGGGGTTATTTGACTTTCTGGAGTCCACCTTCTTGAGTTCTTTATATATATTGGATATTAGTCCCTTATCTGATTTAGGATAGGTGAAGATCCTTTCCCAATCTGTTGGTGGTTTTTTTGTCTTATTGATGGTGTCTTTAGCCTTGCAGAAGCTTTCTAGTTTCATGAGGTCCCACTTGTCAATTCTCGATCTTACAGCACAAGCCATTACTGTTCTATTCAGGAATTTTTCCCCTGTGCCCATATCTTCAAGGCTTTTCCCCACTTTCTCCTCTATAAGTTTCAGTGTCTCTGGTTTTATGTGAAGTTCCTTGATCCACTTAGACTTGACCTTAGTACAAGGAGATAGGAATGGATCGATTCGCATTCTTCTACATGATAACAACCAGTTGTGCCAGCACCATTTGTTGAAAATGCTGTCTTTCTTCCACTGGATGTTTTTAGCTCCCTTGTCGAAGATCAAGTGACCGTAGGTGTGTGGGTTCATTTCTGGGTCTTCAATTCTATTCCATTGGTCTATTTGTCTGTCACTATACCAGTACCATGCAGTTTTTATCACAATTGCTCTGTAGTAGAGCTTTAGGTCCGGCATGGTGATTCCGCCAGAGATTCTTTTATCCTTGAGAAGAGTTTTTGCTATCCTAGGTTTTTTGTTATTCCAGATGAATTTGCAGATTGCACTTTCTAATTCGTTGAAGAATTGATTTGGAATTTTGATGGGGATTGCATTGAATCTGTAGATTGCTTTTGGCAAGATAGCCATTTTTACAATGTTGATCCTGCCAATCCATGAGCATGGGAGATCTTTCCATCTTCTGAGATCTTCTATAATTTCTTTCTTCAGAGACTTGAAGGTTTTATTATACAGATCTTTCACTTCCTTAGTTAGAGTCAAGCCAAGATATTTTATATTATTTGTGACTATTGAGAAGGGTGTTGTTTCCCTAATTTCTTTCTCAGCCTGTTTATTCTTTGTGTAGAGAAAGGCCATTGATTTGTTTGAGTTAATTTTATATCCAGCTACTTCACCGAAGCTGTTTATCAGGCTTAGGAGTTCTCTGGTGGAATTTTTAGGGTCACTTATATATACTATCATATCATCTGCAAAAAGTGATATTTTGACTTCATCTTTTCCAATTTGTATCCCTTTGATCTCCTTTTGTTGTCGAATTGCTCTGGCTAGGACTTCAAGTACAATGTTGAATAGGTATGGAGAAAGTGGACAGCCTTGTCTAGTCCCTGATTTTAGAGGGATTGCTTCAAGCTTCTCACCATTTACTTTGATGTTGGCTACTGGTTTGCTGTAGATTGCTTTTATCGTGTTTAGGTATGGGCCTTGAATTCCTGATCTTTCCAAGACTTTTATCATGAATGGGTGTTGGATCTTGTCAAATGCTTTTTCCGCATCTAATGAGATGACCATGTGGTTTTTGTCTTTGAGTTTGTTTATATACTGGATTACGTTGATGGATTTCCGTATATTGAACCATCCCTGCATCCCTGGGATGAAACCTACTTGGTCAGGATGGATGATTGTTTTGATGTGTTCTTGGATTCGGTTAGCAAGAACTTTATTGAGGATTTTTGCATCAATATTCATAAGGGATATTGGTCTGAAGTTTTCTATCTTTGTTGGGTCTTTTTGTGGTTTAGGTATCAGAGTAATTGTGGCTTCATAGAATGAGTTGGGTAGAGTACCTTCTGTTTCTATTTTGTGGAATAGTTTGTGAAGAACTGGGATTAGATCTTCTTTGAAGGTCTGATAGAACTCTGCACTAAACCCATCTGGTCCTGGGCTTTTTTTAGTTGGGAGACTATTAATGACTGCTTCTATTTCTTTGGGGGATATAGGGCTGTTTAGATCATTAACCTGATCTTGATTCAACTTTGGTACCTGGTATCTGTCTAGGAACTTCTCCATTTCATCCAGGTTCTCCAGTTTTGTTGAGTATAGCCTTTGGTAGAAGGATCTGATGGTGTTTTGGATGTCTTCAGGATCTGTTGTTATGTCTCCTTTTTCATTTCTGATTTTGTTAATTAGGATGCTTTCCCTGTGCCCTCTAGTGAGTCTGGCTAAGGGTTTATCTATCTTGTTGATTTTCTCAAAGAACCAGCTCCTTGATTGGTTGATTCTTTGAATAGTTTTTCTTGTTTCCACTTGGTTGATTTCGCCCCTGAGTTTGATTATTTCCTGCCTTCTACTCCTCTTGGGTGAATTTGCTTCCTTTTGTTCTAGTGCTTTTAGGTATGTTGTCAAGCTGCTAATGTGTGCTCTCTCTAGTTTCCTTTTGGAGGCACTCAGAGCTATGAGTTTTCCTCTTAGAAATGCTTTCATTGCGTCCCATAAGTGTGGCCTCCCTTCCTCCAGCCTGGAACCTGCTTGCTCAAGGGTGGAGCTACCGGCTCATTTGTCCTGTCACGCCTACCTACTGCTGGAACCTGCCTTTGCTGCCTGGAGGCACACACGTGTTCGTCCTGCTACTGGACCCTGAGTTACTTGGCGGGATATTGGGTTCCCTCCCCCTTCCTTTATAACTGAGTGTCTGGAAATAGTAAAATTGAGCCTTGATCAGAACTTGTTGTCTTGGCTCCATTGTTTCTTCCGCCCTGTCTAGATTCCTCTCTTTTCAGCCTGAACTGCCATTCTCAGTTGAACCGTTCGTGTTGTGGACTGCGGGCAGGCCGCAACACATAAGTTTGGGTATGTTGTGGCTTCATTTTCATTGAACTCTAAAAAGTCCTTAATTTCTTTCTTTATTCCTTCCTTGACCAAGGTATCATTGAGAAGAGTGTTGTTCAGTTTCCACGTGAAGGTTGGCTTTCTATTATTTATTTTGTTATTGAAGATCGAGTTGCTAGTCTTTAGCTGATGTTGGAATCTGAAGAAATAGACTCTACTACCAAGAAAGGACTGCCTCAGTGACAAGGTAAATGGACTTAAACAGCGAATGTGACAGCAAGCAGGAGAAAAGCAAGGCTTCTTTATTGCATGTCCTTTACAGGGCCCAGCTTCAAGGTGGCTCTTTCTACCTCAAAAGAGCCAATCAGGACAGTCCATCAAGATTTAGGGCGGCTCTTCCTACCTCAAAAGAGCAATCAAGACAGTCCATCACTGGAGTGCCCAGACGCTCCAGTTTTAGTTGGTTTCAGATGTAATCAAGCTTACAATCATAAAGATTAGCCATCACAAACAGAGGTACAAATGTGCAAGTGGGATAGATTAAAATTTCTTATCACAGAGCACCAAGAAAAAGAGAAGCAGCTTTCTGAAGTCAACACAAAGCATGCCAATGCAATTGGAGCTAGGAAGGACCCTGCTGCAGGAAGCTGCCTGCCACTATCATTACCAGGAAGGACACCACACTGACCTGTCTTTTTCTTATTTTCTCTTTCTCTCCTTTCCCTTTTCTCTCCCCCCCGCCCCCCGCCTTCTCCTCCTCTTTCTCTTTTCTTCATTTCACATTTGACTACTGAAAGGCTTCAAGTAGTTGAGGGACCCCAGGCTCGGAACCACAGTCTATTTTAGCAGACAGATAACTGAGGCCAGAGCAAAGTGAAGCCCAGACGATGGGCTCTGAGGCTGTGGCTGCTTGTCATCTTAGATGGTCCCTTTTCCCCTCTATGAGGGAAAAGTGGATGCCTAGGGCAACAAAGATTCCTGTTCTGAGACCCTGTTACCTGTGTGGGGAGGGCTGGCCCTACCTCCCTCTGCTAATTAGTGCAGTCAGTTCCTATGGCCGGCTTCAGGAGCAACCTGCTTTCCGTCACCAGGGAACCCTCCTCCCAGGTTTCCAAGAACCACATCTTTTCCTTCTTCTTCTTTTTTTTTTTTTTCTTTTCTTCCCCTTCACAGGAAATCAGGACTCAGCCACCAGAGGGAGGAGGCAGAGATTCCTGTGCTGTCAAGAGTAGGTAAGGCAGGCAGCTTTCCAGCAGTGAGCAGACAGGTTAATTGGACACTTGAAGCCTTTACTCTGGCTGGGGGTTAGGAAGTACAGAGCCAGATAAAGGAGTCCCAAAGACACCCCACTCTGTTCCCAGAAGTTCTAATGGTAGGGTACTTATTAGTATATAAGAGTACATTTGTACTCATTCTGTAGGGAGGAATCTTCTCTCTCTCTCTCTCTCTCTCTCTCTCTCTCTGCTAATATTTGTTCTGAATTAACCTTCAACCTACTTATCCTTCATCCTAGGGACTCAGGAGGAATTTATGATCCAGTGGCCTTAATATATCCAAACACCTCACTACTATACAGAGATAATAATGAGGGAAAAGTGAAATCCACACCAGTTGCACGGAAAGAGGAGACCATAAGGAGAGAATGAAGAGCTCCATGGACCACAGGAGCAAGACTGACAGGACCCTCTGTCTACCAAGACCAGACTATGAAACTGCCTTAGTTTCTCTTCTTACTTATATAACTGCTGGCCAGGGACCATAGATCTTTAGGGTGAGCATCCTGTCTTCTCAGATTGCTGGCTGAAGAACAAAAACAGTTCCAAGACAAATCCCATGACACTGAGGCACCTATCATGCTCATGTGTCCCCCAAAACACTTCCCCCACCCCAGCCAGTTTCCATGCCGACGTCAAGTTCTGTTACTTTAGAACAGAGGCTGTTGGGTGAGGCAGCTTGGAAGGGAGCAGGCTTCACTCAGCAATCTGGTCCTCACTTGATTCTGCCAGAAAAAGACTGGATGGGGTTCAGTCAGGGATGACTGGTGGGAGTTTTCCTATCCTTGGAAAAAGAAGTCTAGTCAGCTGCCTGCAGTGGCGCTAAAAGGAGGGGCGTGAATAGTGCCAGCTGCAGAGAGCCTAATTCCAACCTGTGAGCCTCCCTGATTGCTTAGAGATGGCCATCAGTGAGAAATGTGTGTCTGTAGCCCCAGAACCCCAGCAGAACATTCCTAAAACAGTGAGTCACTGGTCCTACTTTGCTTTCTATTTCTGTGAGAAGGACCTTGATCACAAGCAACTCTCGGAGGAAAGGGTTTACTGACTTACAAATTCTGGGCCACAGTCCACCAAGAGAAGTCAAACTGGAACTTGAGGCAGGAACCTGGAGGCAGGAACTGAAACAGGCCATAGAGGAATGTTGTTTATTGGCTTGCTCCACATGGCTTGCTCATCCTTCTTTCATGTATACCCGAGAACCAGCTGCCCAGGGGTGGCACCACCCACAGTGGGCTGGGCTTGCCCACATCAATCATTCTCATGGGACTCCTGCATCCATCGTTATCATCTGGCTATCTCAAGCCACAAGCTTCTGAATAATGACACAAACTTATATTTACGGCCATATAGCTTAGGCTTGTTCCCCCCTAGCGTATAACATAATAACCCATTTATACTAGTCCACATTTACCACATGTCCCGGATACGTCTCATTCTGTCCCCGTAAGTCCAACTTCCTCCACGACAAGCTGGCCAATCCCGTGCCTGATTCTATCCACAGTTCCTACCTCTGCCTGGATGTTCTGTCTTTCCTGCCCTGCCCTGTTCTAGAACATCAGCTCTTTATTAAACCAATCAAAACATGGACAGGTGATGCTTATAAAAATAACAATACCAAAGTCTGGACAGTACTCTGTTCTATGCTGGCACTGAAATCAACATTTGAATGAAAAAAGACACCCTTTATACAGTGCATAAGAAGATGATCCCAATAAGGGGCCATCTACCAACCTGGCCCTGCTACCAAGCTGGCACTATGGTAATAAGCGAGGCAATGAAGCTGTTGACCCTAAGGAATGCACTTTTAGAAGGAGTTATCACCTGAATCCTAGTCTTACACAAGTTTGTGCTCAGCAAGTGCTCATTTTTGCTGATTGAGGCCAGTATGTCTTGACTAGACACTGCCTTAAAAAGTGTCCTTTCCTCTCTCTTTTTCTCCTTCCCTTCCTCTTGCCACCCTTATCTTTTCCTACTTGGCCTTAAACTCCTGAACTCAAGTGCCTGCCCTGCCTCAGCACAGCTGAGGTATTCTTTGTAGATGTCACTCTGACATCTCCCCGAACCCACTCCTCTTCCGGTTAAAGACCAAAGCATTTGGACTTCAAGGTCCTCCCCCAGTTAATGGCCAAGGCATTTGTTGGTATATTTTCTTGATTTTAGCCCTAGGTGTGTTGTTAAGTTGCTAGTATGAGATCTCTCCAACTTTTTTTTTTTTTTTTTTTTGGTTTTTCGAGACAGGGTTTCTCTGTATAGCCCTGGCTGTCCTGGAACTCACTTTGTAGACCAGGCTGGCCTCGAACTCAGAAATCTGCCTGCCTCTGCCTCCCGAGTGCTGGGATTAAAGGCGTGCGCCACCACATCCAGCTTTCTCCAATATTTTTATGTAGGCACTTAGTGCTTTAAACTTGTTTCTTAGAACTGCCTCCATTGTGTCCCAAAAATTTGAATATGGTGTGTATTCATTTTCATTCAGTTATAGAAAGACTTTAATTTATCTCTTTCTGTCTTAATCCATTTTGTGTTCAATAGAGAGCTGTTCAGTTTTCATGAGTTTGTAAACTTTCTGCTGTTTCTGTTGTTGCTATCTAGCTTTAATCCTTGGTGGTCTGGTAGAATGCAGAAGTCCTGGTATGTGGTCACTTTTGTAGACGGTTCCACGAAGTGCCGAGAAAAGGTATATTCTTTTGTGTTTGGGTGAAGTGTTCTGTACATGTCTGTTAGGTTCATGTGGCTTATAACTTCCATTAGCTCCAGCATTTCTGTTAAGTTTTTGTCTGGATGACCTGTGTATAAGCAAGATTGGACTATTGAAGTTTCCCACTATCAGTGTGTGAAGTTCAATACATATTTAAGCTGTAGAAGTGTTGGTTTTTTTTTTTTTCCAAACTTGGGTGTCCTTGTCTTTGGGGCATAGAAGTTAAGAATTCCAATGTCACCCAGAGGCATAGCTTAGTGGTATGGTACTTACCTCACTCACACAAGGCCCTGTGTTTGATCCCCAGCACTATAAACTAGGTTGGAAGAAGCACAACAAAAATTAAAATGACTTGATTTAAATAAAACCACAAACTTAAAAAATGGAAAGAAAGAATTCCAATGTCCTCTTGGATTTTTTCTTTAGTGAATATCTCTTTTGATTAATTTTAGTTTGAAGTCAATTTTGTCAGGTATAAAAATGGCTATGCCAGCTTGCTGCTTAGGTCCATTTGCTTGGAATATCATTTTCAAACCCTTTACCGTGGGGTGATGTTAAGGTGTGTTCTTGGATGCAGCAGAAGGATGGGTCCTGGTTTGCATCTATTCTGTTAGTCTGTGTCTTTTTATTGGGATACTGAGGCTGTGAGTGTTGAGAAAGACCAATAACCAATGAGTGCTAATTTTTGTTATTCTGTTGTTGTTGTTGTTGTTGGTGGTGGTGGTGGTGGTGGTGTGTGTGTGTGTGTTTCATTTCTTTTGGCATTGTTGATCTGGGATTATTTATTCTCTGTGTTTTCTTTAGGTTGGAGTTTTCCTTCTCTTATCTTCATTGGGCTTCTGTAGATTTGCAGACAGATATTACTTAAATTTGTTTTATCATGTATTGTAGTATTTTATCCATCTATTGTAATTGGATATTTTATTGAGAAAAGTAAATTTGGACTGGCATCTGTGGTTTCTTAGAGTCTGCAGAATATCTGTCTGGACTCCTTCTGGTTTTGGGGTCTTCACTAAGAAGGCACATGTTATTCTAATAGATCTACTTTTATATGTTACTCAGTTTTCTTCCCTTGCTGCTTTAATAATCTTTCCTTGTTCTGTGTGTTTAATGTTTTGATTATGTGCTGAGGAGACTTTCTTTTTCAGTCTAGCCTATTTTGTGTTATGTTTCTTGAATCTTGATTAGGCATTTCCTCTCCTTCCTCCATTCCTATTATTCTTAGATTTGGTCTTTTTATAATGTTCCAGATTTCCTGGATGTTTTATGCCAGGAGTGTTTTAGAATTATTTTAGAATTATCAACATTTTTGTTGATTCAGGTATCCACTTAAAAAATGGTAAATTTTATTTATTTACATTTCAAATGTTATCCCCCTTCCCAGTTTCCCCTCCACAAGGCCCCTATCCCTTCCTCCTTCTCCCCTGCCTCTATGAGGGCTCTCCCCCACCCTCCCACCAACTCCTACCTCAGCAGTCTAGCGTTCCCCTATCCTGGGTCATCAAGCCTCCACAGGACCAAGGGGACTCCCTTCCCAGTGATGCCAGATAAGGCAATCCTCTACTACATATCCAGCTGGAACCATGGGTACCCCTTGTATACTCTTTGACTGGTGGTTTTGTCCCTGGGATCTTTGGGGGGGTCTGGTTGGTTGATCTTGTTTTTCCTAGGAGGTTGCAAACCCCTTAAGTTCCCATAGTCCTTGGCCTAATTTCCCTGCACTTAGTCCAATGTTTGGCTGTGTATATCTGCATCTGTATTGGTTCAGCTCTGGCAGAGTCTCTCAGGGGACAGCAATACCAGGCTCCTGTCAGTAAGCACGTCTTGGCATCAGCAATAGTGCCTGGGTTTGGTGTCAGCAGATGGGATGGATCCCTAGGTGGGGCAGTCTCTGGATGACTTTTCCTTCAGTCTCTGCTCCACTCTTTGTCCCTGCACTTTCTTTTGAAAGAAGGAATTCTGGATTAATATTTTTAAAGTGGGTGGGTGGCCCCATCCCTTAACTAGAGGCTGTGCCTATCCACTGGATATGGTCTCTGCAGGTTCTATCTCCCCTTTGTTTGGTATTTCAGCTAAAGTCTTCCCTATTGGGTCCTGGGAACCTCTTGGGACTTTCTAGTGGCTCTCCCCCACTGCTACACACCTACATTCAAATTCCTGGCCCTCTATACTTCTCCCTCTATTCTTCTACTTATCTGAACTGGTCCCCATTTTCCTGCCCCCTCTTCTCTCCCTCTATTTCCCAGAGATTATTCTCTTCTCCCAACTGAGTAGTACTGTAGCATCCACACTTTGATGTGATCTTCTTTTTTTTTTTTTTTTTCTGAGACAGGGTTTCTCTGTGTAGCCCTGGCTGTCCTGGAACTTACTTTGTAGACCAGGCTGGCCTCGAACTCAGAAATCTTCCTGCCTCTGCCTCCTGAGTGCTGGGATTAAAGGCGTGCGACACTACCGCCCAGCTTAATGTGATCTTCTTTCTTCTTGGGTTTCATATGATCTGTGAGTTGTATAGTGGGTATTCTGAGCTTCTTTTGGGCTAATATCCACTTATCAGTGAGTGCATACCATGTGTGTTCTTTTGTGAATGGGTTACCTCATTCAGGATGATATTTTCAAATTCCATCCATTTGCCTAAGAATTTCATGGAATCCTCATTTTTAATAGCTGAGTAGTACTCCATTGTGAAAATACACCACATTTTCTGTATCCATTCCTCTGTTGAGGGACATCTGGGTTGTTTTCAGCTTCTGGCTACTATAAATAAGGCTGCTATGAACATAGTGGGACATGTGTCCTTGTTATATGTTGGAACATCTTTTGGGTACGTCTTCAATGCCTGAGATTCTCTCTTCCATTGCTTTTATTCTGTTGGTAAAATTTGCATCTGTGGTTCTTGTTTGACTTCCTAAAATTTTTCATTTCCAGATTTCCTTCAGTTTGGGTTTTTGTTATTGATTCTATTTCCACTTTCAGGTCTTGAATAGTTTTATTCATTTCCTTCCACTGTGTTTTTTTCATAGATTTCTTTAAAGGTTTTATTGATTACCTCTTTATGGACCTCTATCATATGCATAAAGGCAGTTTAAGGGTTTTCGTGTTTGCTTCAATTATGTTGGGATATTCCTGACCTGTTGTGGTAGGGCCACTGAACACTAATAAATACATATTGTCTTGGATGTTAGTGATTGTGATTTTTGCACTGGTCTCTCAGCATCTCAGATTGGGAAGATTGTAATTCTAGGTGCTGCTATCAGGTCTTGTCTTTGTTGGGTGTGTGTTTTATTCTTTGGTCTTTCTTTCCTCTCTGGTCTTAGAAAAGTGGCTGTGTGTTGCCTCTAGGCCCTGATAGGTGTGGCACTGGGGTTTCCAGGTGAAATGTGTTTCTGGGTGTTTTGGGACTTAGGAATGGGGACGGGCAGTGGAGGAGATTCACACGAGGGAGAAAATAGGATGTTCTGCCAGCATCTGCTTAGTTATTTCCCTGTGTAAAAGAGTGTGAGAGGCCACAGCAGAAGGTTTTCTTGGCATGAGCCTAAGGGGTTGGACTTGGAGAGATGGAGGGAAAGGTGAAGATTTGCAGTTATCTTACTTGCTTTCCTGAAAGGAATGACCTGTGCATTCCCAGGAGGTGCCTGCTGGAGTTGCAGGGCTGAGATAAAGCAGGGAGTGGGGGCGGGGAGGGGGGGAGAGAAGCTTGGGGAGTAGATTTGTGTGATTCACTGGAAAGGGAGGGACCTGGGCATATACCCAAAATATGCTCCAACATATAACAAGGACACATGCTCCACTATGTTCATAGCAGCCTTACTTATAATAGCCAGAAGCTGGAAACAACCCAGATGTCCCTCAACAGAGGAATGGATACAGAAAATGTGGTGTATTTTCACAATGGAGTACTACTCAGCTATTAAAAAGAATGAATTTATGAAATTCTTAGACAAATGGATGGAATTTGAAAATATCATCTTGAATGAGGTAACCCATTCACAAAAGAACACACATGGTATGCACTCACTGATAAGTGGATATTATATTAGCTCAAAAGCTTAGAAGAGCCAAGATACAATTCACAGACCACATGAAGCTCAAGAAGGAAGACCAAAGTGTGGGTGCTTTGGTCCTTCTTAGAAGGGGTAACAAAATACTCACGAGAGCAAATAGGGAGACAAAATGTGGAGCAGAGCCTGAAGGAAAGGTCATTCAGACACTGCCCCCACCTGAGGATCCATCCCATATACATTCACCAAATGAAGACACTGTGTGGATGTCAAGAAGTGCATGCTGACAGGAGCCTGATATAGCCGTCTCCTGAGAGGATCTGCCAGAGTCTGACAAATACAGAAGCAGAAGCTTGCAGTCAACCATTGGACTGATCAAGGGGTCCCCAATGGAGGAGTTAGGACTGAAGGGACTGAAGGGGTTTGCAACCCCATAGGAAGAACAACAATATCAACCAATCAGAGCTCCCAGAGTCTAAACCACCAACGAAGGAATACACATGAAGGGAACCATGGCTCCAGCTGTAAATAATGTAGCAGAGGATGGCCTTGTTGGGCATCAGTGGGAGAACCTCCTTGTTTCCCTGGCAGGAATGGCGTGTGTGTGTGTGTGTGTGTGTGTGTGTGTGTGTGTATGCTGAGACTCCATATATGCACACACATATATGTATCAGGACCAGCAGCCCAAGAATGGCACCATCCCTATGGGCTGGGCCCTCTCCAATCAATCACTAAGAACATGTCTTACAGCTGGATCTTATGGGAGGCATTTTCTCAGTTGAGCTTTTCACCTTTCAATTAACTTTAGCTGTGTCAAGTTGGCATAAAATTAGCCAGCACAGCCTAGAACCTCTGAGACTGTGGACAGCTTAATTTTAGCTCTTGTCTTCTGAGAATCATCATAGACTCAGGGAAGACACAGGAGCCAAGGTGTCTGTTATCAAGGTCAATCTATTAATTGAAACATGTGTCTCCTGTTTCACGTCACTAGCTGGGGAGGCCAGGAGAAGCATATATATGTTCCTTATAATCTGAACATTTTCTGTCAATCAAAAATTATTACAAAACAAAAACTTAGGAGAGACTTCAACATATAATTAACTATGCTTGGAAATGGCATTTAGATTCTGATTCAAGCAAACCAGCTGGAAAGAGAGTTGTGGGGGCAGGAAGGAGAGAGCAGCATATGTTTTAAGATAGACTGGGTAATGTTAAGGAATCATAATAAGGATGGTTTTCTTTTATTTTTTTTTCCTTTTCATTCATTCATTTGTTCCTTCATTCCCTTTGTGTGTGTGTGTATGTGTGTGTGGTGTTGGCTAGTTTTTAATGTCAACTTGACACAAGGTAAGGGTCATATGGGGAGAAGGAATCTTTTTTTAAAGGATTTTATTTATTTGTTTGTAGATATATGATGAGTACACTATAGCTGTCTTCTGACATACCAGAAGAGGACATCAGATTCCATCCATTACAGATGGTTGTGAGCCACCATGTGGTTGACTGGGAATTGAACTCAGGACCTCTGGAAAAGCAGTCAGTACTCTTAACCACTGAGCCATCTCTCCAGCCCAGGAAGAAGGAGTCTTAATTGAGAAAATGTCTTCATCAGATTGGCCTATAGGCAAGCCTGTAGGGCATTTTCTTATTTATGATTGATGTGGGAGACTCTAGCCCTTTGTGGGTGGTGCCACTCACATACAGCTCATTCTGGCATATAGAAGAGGCCAGGCTGAATAAAGCATGGAGAACAAGCTGATAAGGAGAGTTCCTCAATGGCCTCTGCTTCAGTTCCTGCCCAGAGTTCCCTCAGTGATAAAATGAGGCCTGAGAGACGCAAGCTAGAGTAAACCCGTTCCTCCCCATGGTGTTTATTACAGTAATAGAAACCTTATGAGATTCAACCCATTGTCTTCCATGTGAGAGGTTAGTGCTACATCACTGATCTAAACCACTATCCTATCCTGTTGTTCTAAGGCACCCAGAAAGAACAAAACAAATGATGTAAGTATTTATTAGTAAAATTATAATTTCTTCAGGCTATCTTAAAATGCTCCCCAAAAGTGTAGTTGGAGGAAAGGATGGGAAAGACGAACAGAGTGTTGGTACTTACTGACACTGGATCAAATGTCTATGGAGACCTTACATACTACTCTGTAGTTCTACAGTGGTGATAGAGCTCAGTGGTAGAGTTCCTATGCCATCTTCAAAGCCCTGGTTCTGGCCCTAGTATCACCAACACACAAAGGAAACTTACTTTCTAAGTAGCAAAATCTGATTTGGTAAGGTAGGTGACTCTGCGACTCTGGACCCCCTCACTCTTTTCTTTCTTGGGGTGTTTCCTCATCTCAGGGGACTTTCTATGATTTCCATTGTTCATGAAGTTTCTCTTTCCCCATATTGTCAGGAAGCACATCCTACTTACTGTTTTCTCTGAACCGACCCTGGTCACTCTGACACGTGCATGTAGACCATCCCTTTGCACTCAGCTTTGGGCAGTGCCATGACAGAAGGGGTAAAAGACATAGGGTGGGTGTGACCTCTAGTCCCCAGGAGCTGAGGCAAGAGGAGTTCAAAGCTGGTTTGAGATACACAGAAAATACTTGCTTCAGGAAAACAACACAAAAATAAAGCTCTGGAGTCTTCTGAGGAAGCGGTGACCAGCTATTGGAAGCTTTGATCTGAAAGATTACAGGAAATGGCCACCCTTCATCAGTTAAGATGCTTTTGGTTCAAGTATCAAAAACTCTAAATCAATTAGCTAAAAAGGCGGCAAATGTTTCCTCCCCTAGAGGGTGCTTACAGTGAAAGAATCTTCCACACTGATACAATGGCTTAACAATGTCTGTCCAGTTCAGGGCTGAGGATGCAGGCTGGGGAAGCGTGATTGTCTAGCCTGTACAAGATTTCAACCTCTAGCACCACAGAACAAAGCAGCACTCTCACCTCAAACAAAACTAAATGTTAGCCAGGTGTTGGTGACATACATCTTTAATACCAGCACTTAGGAGGCAGAGGAAGAGGCAGGTAGATCTCTGTGAGTTTGAGGCCAGCCTGGTCTATAGAGAGAGCTCCAGAAGAGCTAGGGCTACACACAGAGAAATCTTGTGTCTGGGGTTGAAAATTAGCAACAAAAAAGACCAAGTTCTCCTCCCTTTGCTGTGGTCTATATGAGCTCACATTCCAAGTGACGTTTAAAGGCCCAGATGTCTCCCCAGGGCAATCATTGCTAACAAGTTGGGGGCAACTATCCTGCAGGTCTATTTTTACTGTAAACATTTCCTTGAAGTTAGGAAACAGGTGTGGCCTCAAATCCACTGCCTGGAAACACTGGGCATCTGACCCAACTAATAGCCAGGGCAATGTGCTTTCCTGTTTGCTTACACAATAAGACATGATGCACCCCAGACTCAGCTGGATGTAGGCAGGGCCTTGGGGCTCTTCCTTAGACTCTACTCTCTAGCAAAATTGGGTTTGCTTGGGAGGAAGAGAGAGTGGTAGAGGAATAAACTCAGGTAGGAAACAAATGGAACTTGCCAAAGAGAAAGGAAAAGGAGCTTTCTTGTCACTGAGGATAGATCAGGAAATGATACTGAACTGGGAAAGGCTCCAAAGACCCAATGTGGTGGAAATAGAGTTCAGAGAAGGAGTCCAACAGAGAGAGTAGGCAGTCTCAACTCTGTGAGACCCAGGTAACCTCTATCACTGGCTTCCTGTTGCTGCTGTAAATTTACCACAGATTTGGTAGCTTCTAACAATGAGGACTCTTGTGACTACCTTGGATCCATTAGGATAATCTAACTAGCTCTAGATACCTCATACAAACACATCTTCAATGTTCCTTTTGCCAGATAAGAGGATAACATTTTCAGGATGCTGCATATTTCTGAAGTCATGTGTTTATTCTAAGAAGGGAAAATTGTTAAAGAGCTTATGCAAAAGAAGCCATGATCCGTTCTGCAGTTCAGTGTCACTGGGAATCCATCATGGATGGGGCTGGGAGAGGGACAGATGAGCAAGAGTGGGAATGGGATGAATGGGGACTGTGGCAATCATTGAGGTGAATTCTTCAGTGCAGTGAGAATTTTGTTTTCCTTAAAAAAATGTTATGTGAATATGTCTTGTTTTAATACCAGGTGTGGGATGAGGTGCTGCTAAATAGCAGGTGATTATGATTTGCCTCATGCACTAATAAAAGTGTGATTTTTGCCAGCTGTAGGTAGTTTATGTCTCCTTTCCTCTCTAACTTTTTCTCTCCTACCTTGTGTAGTGGGGTTGGAAGGGATTAGAGGGGAATAAGTGTTGGAAGGGAGTTAGAGGTATTAGAACCCAATACAATAACTAAACAAATATACCAACACTTCAGCTTGGATTTGAAGGGTGTAGTAATTGGCTGGGATATGGTTTAGTTGGTAAAATATTATATAAAAATGACAACATGAGTTCAGTCTTTGGATCATTTGGAAAAAGAAGCTGAACATGGAGGTTCTATTGCCTGGAAGGTAGTGACAGGTGGACTCCTAGGGCTCGTGGGTCAGCCTAGTCTACTGGGTGAGTTCCCAGGCCAGTAATGCACCATGTCTCAAAACACAAGAGAGATGCCACCTGAAACATCTGAGGCTGTCATCTGGCCTTCCTGTGCATGTGAATAAATATGTACACCTATACAGATATGCACCTATACATAAGAACACACACATACATGCATACACACACACACACACAAAGAATAAGGACAGTAAAGAGAGAATGTCTGTACTTAACCGATCTTCAAAAACTTCAGTTGTGGACTAGCTTTCATAGTACCAGAAGGTGCTGTGCAAACTGTCAAATTGGGAAAGTAATCCATAGTCCTAACCAGCTGTGATACCGATGAATCACAACAATGACCAGTGTTTTAGTCATTGTTCTATTGCTGTGAAGAGACACTATGGCCATCGGAACTCTTATAAATGAAAGCATTTAGTTGGGGCTGGCTTACCATTTCAGTGGCTTAATCCATTATTCTCATGGCAGCATCCAAGCAGACATGGTGGCTGAGAGTTCTACATCCAGATCTGCAGCCAGCAGGCACAGAAAAACAATGTACCTGGCTTTAGCTTTTGAAACCTCAGGCCCTACCTCGAGGGGCATTTCCTCTAAGGCCATACCTACTCCAAAGGCTACATGTTCTAATCCTTTCAAATAGTGCCTCTCCCTAATGGCCAAGCATTCAAATATATGAGCCTATGGAGGCCACAGCCCTTTTAAAACCACCACAATCATATGGAAAGTTATCTCTGAAGATGTAATAGTGGCACGAATGCCTTGGAAATAATCAACAGTTGTCTAATTGGACTCAATGCCAATAGGAGGGAAATCACATCTGGTACTCGAAACTCACCAACTACCAAGGGCTAATGAAATCACCAATCTTATAGGAGGACCTACTAGCTCCACTTTAGTAGACTAGTATAATTCTTAACTGCATTCTAAACTTATCCTTATACCCTTAGAGACATGTAGGTCTCACCTCTCATCAAAGGAGCTTTTTGCAGCAGATGGAGACCATCTCAGAGAACAATGGGTCAAAATACAGAGAACAGCAACTGTTGGTTGCCCAGCCCCAACAGATACATCTAAAATACAACTCCTGCTTCTAAGGCTCAGGGAACATTGTGAAAGAGGGTATGGAAAGAATAAGAGCCAGAAGAGCAGAACATCCGTTATGAGATTGTGTTTTTCAGAAATGACAGGCAAGTCACATGCATGAAGTCTCACCAACTAGAGAACACCTGATGAAGGATGGCACCAATAGACAAGCCCCAACGGAGACAAAGAGCTACAGGAAACTAAGGACTTCTGAAAGAGGGAGAGTTAGTCTTCCTCAGGGATGAGGCCCCTAATCGATCATTCAATATCAAGGAACCACTCCTAAAATAATATAATTTCATATATCTGTGCATGGATGAACTAATATGTACAAAATAATATGTATGCAACACTAAATAGACTCAGCAGGTTGTATTGTGTGTGTGTGTATGTGTGTGTAAAACAATAATTATCACAAGAAGAGGCCTAAATTAAATTGAGAGGGAGTTAGAGAGAGCATATGGAGAGACGGAAGGGGGTGGGATAATGATGTATTTTAATTAAGTATTTTAATTAAGATTTGAAAATTATTGACAAAAATAATTTAAAATTGAAATTTGATGAGTTAGTGGATGAAAGTGAACAAGTGAGAAATTCATCATGGAGAAGGACCTTCCCTCAAATGTAGGAGTCTTTTCCACTCTAAAGCATCTGTGTGCTGCCAGATGTGAACATGTGTCCCTGCTGCTCGAAGGCTAGTCTTCCAGTGCTCTCTTTCAGAAATGGTTACCTCGGCAACAGGACAATGACAAAGGATGCTTGTTCCAGAGAGGAGCAGCCCCACAAAGCAGGTGCTCATTGTTTTAATGGGACATGTTGATCAGGCAGGTGTGCTGTGAGGCACACTCACACCAGGCAGGTGTGCCATGGGTTGGGATAACCTGGACATGATAGTGACTGGCCTTCCCAAAAGAGGTTCTGTTTATGGAAGTAGTTTTCTTTCTTTTCTTTTTCTATGTTAAACAACATCCTGATTGATACAAGCTCTTGATGCTACTCTGTATCTGGATAAATGAACGTATGGCTTAGGTCTCACAGGTTCTTTTGCTGAAGAGGAAAGGGCTGAAGTTCCATAGCCCCCTAGAAGGGTATTCCCCTGCAAACTAACTTCTTCCCACTAGGGCTCATGGCCTAAAAGTGCCTTTTAGCTCCCAATACCACTATGCCGGGTATCTTAGGGTTTCCATTGCTGTGAACAGACACTAAGCTGTTATGAAAGACAACATTTAATTAGGGCTGGCTTACAGGTTCAGAGGTTCAGTCCATTATCACCAAGTGGGGAAAGCATGGCAGTGTCCAGGCAGGCATGATGCTGGAGATGGCACTGAGGTTTCTACATCTTGTTCCAAAGAGAACTCAGAGAAGACTGAATCTCTCAGGCAGTTAGGAGGAGTTGAAAAGGCCACCCCCACAGTGACACACTTCCTCTAACAAGGCCACACCTACTCCAACAAGGACACAACCTCCTCATAGTGCCACTCCCTAGGCCAAGCATATTCAAACCACCACACCTAGGATTGAACTTTTACCATAGAGACAACTAGGAACGGATTATAGCACTAGTCAGATTGTAAGAGCTTTGGGAGGTGGTACCTTTAGCTTCCCTGGAACAATTCAAGAGTTAAATTCTTCAGCAACACATAATTGTGTGCTCCTGTGAACCAAGCAATGAAGTAATATAGGTCTCTCTTGGCTCTTGTCTTCTTGAAGGGAAGAATTTAGTCAAGAGCTCTAGACTGTTTAAAATAAAGTTTATTTGAGGAGAGCAATGCTATGCCAATAAAATATTCCAAATAGAGATCGGAGTAGGCTGCACTAAGGCAAGTGACTTCTGAGTTGTGGACTTTAAAGAAGTTTTTAATGAGTGTTATTTCATTAATGAATTTTGATGAATGGCATATTCACAGAGTAAGGTGACCCTTTCTCTTCCAAGTCATAGCTGATTAGATCTCCTTTATCAGGTATTTCTTCTCATGGTCCTCTAAAACAGCACACTGCGTGTGGTAGTATAATGACATCAGGACTTTTAAGGATGTGGAACCTTTGTTACTGGACAGTGTGAGAGAATATCCTGGTGTTTTACTTCCTGATACAGTGGGAGTGGCCTAACCAGAGCTTTGAGGATGCTTGACCACAAAGGGGAGTTTGACCTTCTGGAGATGCAGCTGCCAAAATGCAGGTGCAGTGGTGTTGGTTGCACCATCCTCTGCCTACTTATTCTCAAAAACACTGAAAGGAGGGTGGGACAGTGGCTCAGGGAGTAAAGAGAGATTGTTAAATAAGCATGAATTCAGATGCCCCTTCCCCAGTGCCCTCATTCAGAAATGGTTACCTCTGTAATAGGACAGAGTCACTGCTGCTTCTTCCAAAGAGAAGCAGTCTCACAAAGCAGGTGCTCATTGTTTTAATGGAACATGTTCATCAGGCAGTTGTGCTGTGAGGGGACAGGTAATGTTGGGTATGGTGGCAAGCATCTGTAACACCAACAGTAGGATGCAGAGCTAGAACAGTCTAGCCCAATTAGGAAGCTCCAGGTTCAGTGAGAAACATGACCTGAGAAAATAAGGTAGAAACTGAGAAAGACATCTGCTGCCAACCTCTGTTTTCCACATATGAATGCACACATACATGTACACGCATCTAGAAGCACAAGTGTACATACACATGAGCATGTGCACATACAACCTTACCACACAAACAAAATGAACGTCACAGAGGCTGAATCTCAGACTGAGGCAGCATCTCAGACCATGAATAGGGGCACACTGCAAGCTTTCACTAGGTCAAAAGGTTCACATCAAAGAGAATCTCTGTCTTAGGGTTTCCGTTGCTGTGAAAAGACACCATGACCATGGCAAATACTATAAAAGAAAATATTTAACTGGGGCTGGTTTATACTTTCAGAGGCTTAGTCCATTATTGTCATGGAGGGAACATGGTCATATGCAAGCAGATGTGGTGCTGGAGAAAGAGCTGAGAGTTCTACATCTTGATCTGCAGGCAGCAGAAGGAGACTGTGTTCCACACTGGGCATAGCTTGAGCATTGAAGACCTCAAACCTCATCCCCACAGTGACACACTTTCTCCAACAAGTCCACACCCCCTACTAGTGCCACTTCCTATTCAAACCACCACATTCCACTTTCTGGCCCCAATAGGTCTGTAGCCATAACATAATGCATTTTGCATTTAGTTCAATTTTAAAAGTACCCGTAATCTAGCACAGTCGCAGCAATGTTTAAAAGTTCAAAGTCTCTTCTGAGATTCATGCAATTGCTTAACTATAATCCCCTATAATATCAGAATAAAAACAGATCATATACTTCCAACATACAATGGTGTAGGACATACATTATCATTCCAAAATGTAGAGAAGGGAGCATAGTGAAGAAATACTGGCCCAAAGCAAGGCCAAATCCAGCTGTGCAAACTCCAAACTCTATCTCCATTTCTGATGTCAAATTCAGATCCGCAGCTCCTTTCAGCTTTGTTGACTGCAACACACTGCTTTCTCTTGGGCTGTTTCCACTCCCTGTTAGCAGCTTTCTTTGGCAGGTATCACAGGTCTCTGGAATCTCTAACCTCTTGGGATTTCAAAGGCAATACAGGCTTCACCTTCACAGCTTTACACAGTGGGCCTCCTTGCAGGGACACCCCTACCATACTCTTGGTCTCAGTCACTTTCCTTGGTCCTGGAGGGAGATCCCATAGGCCGTTTCTATCTTTGACTCTAAAGCTAGAACCATGTGGCCGAGGTTGCCAAGTTCTGCTTTTTGCTGGGGCTGAAAAATGGCCTCCTTTTTCAATTACATCTTCAGCAGCATTCTGTTTTCAGTGCTTACCTTTACTGCCTATGCTCAGCTGTCCTGGAACTCACTTTGTACACCAGGCTGGCCTTGAACTCAAAGATCCACCAGCTTCTGCCTTCTTAGTGCTAGGATCAAAGGTGTGCACCACCATACCTGGCCCTAAGCCTTCCTTTAATTTCTTTTCACTTTTCTTTCATTACTTTACACAAGTTAGAAGCTTAGCTTGGTGAGCTCTTCCCTTGAGGCCACCACTCCCTTCATTACATTTAGCATCAGATTTTCTTTAACCTTTTTATGACATTGAACACAGGACTTAGCTCCATTCCACTTCTTGGTGACCCTTTTCTCCTCAAGTTGTACACTTGATATTTTTCCTTGCTCAGCTTTCTCCTTTTCATTGTAGATTTGCATAGTTTTGCCCACTAATAACCACACAAGACAGTTCACACTAGCCTGTTTTGACATTCCCTCTGCCAATGGAATTAATCCAAAACTTCTCAACTTAGCCTCAAGTAAATGTTTTGGATATGGCAAAAAGCAACCACATTCTTCCCTAAAACATCACAAAAACAGTGTCTGGGCTGTATACTAGAATTCTTCACCTCTGAAATCTCTTGAGCTAGGCCAACACAATTCAAATCATGCTCAGCACCACTGTCTTCAGTGTTCCTACTAGGATGGCCCATTAAGCCCCAATTAGCAGTCCACTGATTTCCCAACCCAAAGTCTCAAAATCCACATTCCTCCAAACAAAAGCATGGTCAGACCTATCACAGTAATGCTGCTGTCCCCGATACCAACTTCTGACTTAGGGTTTCCATTGCTCTGGAGACACCATGACCATGGCAACTATTATAAAAGAAAACATTTAATTGGGCTAACTTACAGTTTTAGAGTTTTTAGTCCATTATTGTCACAGTAGGAACATGGCAGTATGCAGGCAGACATGGTACTGGAGAAGCAGCTGAGAATTCTGCATCTTGATCCACAGGCAGCAGGAGACTGTGTGCCACACTGGGCATAGTTTGAGCATAGGAGACCTCAAAGCTTGCCTCACAGTGACATACTTCCTTAAACAAGGCCATACCTGCTCTAAAAAGGTCATACCTCCTAATATTGCCCCTTTCTATGGGCCAAGCACTCAAACACATGAGTCTGTGGGGGCCATACCTATTTGAACCACTATAATCTCCATTCAACTTAGTGACTCTCACACGTTCCTCCAGGTCATTGATGAGGCTAGTTGTTCCATCCATCCATCTGTCTCTTTCTTCTATCTATTGTAGTTGGCACAGTATAGTTATTTTAAAATGTTTTCTCAGTATTTAAATAAGTATATGTTTTCCTGACCTTTTTAATATGCTAGGTTCTCACCATTTCAGTAAGGAACTCCTGGGCTTGGGTGAACATCTCAAGTAGCTGGTACTTTAGCTGTGCACCACTGTAAACCTGGCTAAAACTTAACACTGATGTGTAGTTAAAGTGGACACTTCTAGTTTCTTTGGAAAGTTAGTTATGCCAAATGACGTTTTGCTAGGGTATACAGGTAAAAGAATGTCTTGCTAAAGCAGACACATGAAAGAATGTTTTCCTAAAGCTGATACAGGAAAAAAGATGTTTTGATATAGCAGACACATGAAAGGATGCTTGATGAAGAGTATAAATATGATCCTACAGAAAGTGGGAGACAAGTACTGAGCATTGGTTTGGTTTTCTCTGCCTCACCGTTCTTCACTAATAACATGCGTGTATTGGTTCGTCTTACATAGCGTTGTTAAACTCAACTTGTGATAATACGGCCATTGAAAGAAACTCATCCAAGAACTGCTCATAGGGTTCCTGCAGCAGCTTACCACTTCTGTGGCCCTGCCTCAGGCAGATTGGTGAGTCTGGTAGTTCCTTCAGGATTGAACTACAGCTGCTGGATCGTGCTTGGTGTCTGCCTGCTGAGAGGACTGGACTGAAGCTGCTGGTTCGTGTGTGGTGCTTGCCTGCCTAGAGGACTGGTTTGCAGCAGAGTTGTATTTGGTGTTTGCTACAGGACTGAACTACTGCCAAATAACATCAAGCTCACCCACAAAGAACTATTGCTGAACAGGTCTGCTTCCCCCATAGCCTACTAACTTTTCTCTTCCACTCCCTCTGCTGGGAGGTAGGCTAGAGGAGAGATTGAACCCTTATTAAAAGTAGGTTGCAGTCCAGATTTTATCCCCCTCCCAGTCCAAATTAAAAAAAAAATCAGAAAAAAAAAAACCCAGACAATAGAATAATAATAAACTGGCACTATTTTAAAATAAAAAAAAAAGTAGGTTGTAAAAAAATTATACCTAGATGTGGTAGTTATACATATTTAAAGGATACAGCATGACATTTCATTACCTGTAATCAGGTATAATTTCCATGTTAGGCGGCACATTTATCATCCATTTCTCATTGGGAACGTTAAGAATCCTGGTTACTGCCTATTTACTTCAATGAATTTGTTGCTGATTACAGTCATCCTACTGTGCTGCTTTAGAACTCGGTGGCTCCTCCTAACTACACCTCTGTACCTACTAACCACCCTCTCCATCCCTTCCCTCATACTTCCCTAGCTTGGTAACCATTTCCTCAGTCTTAGAAACCAACTGGCTACAAGTGGTTGCATCTCTGATCTATCCTTCCTTCCAGGGTCTTCATACACCACCACCCCTACATCAGTCATTGGAATTATCTTTCTGACCATGCTGAGGAGTGAACCTAGTGTTCTGAGAACACTAGGCAAGTACAATTAATTTCTGGTTGTTGTGAGTTACTAGAACTGGGTAGAAGGAAGATGAAGGGCCCTGTTTGGCTTCTCTAGCCAATGAAGGCCACCTGGTCTCTGCAGTTCACTTCTTTCTGAGAGGCCTCTGAACGCTAAGCCCACTGAAGTGAGAAACTTGAGTCTCTGGATCCTTCAATGAGTTTTCTAGTTCCTTTACTTTTCTTTTTATCCGACATGCCAGATAAAGTAGATAGATTCCAGTTATTTCATGGTTTAACCAATGTTAACTGGTGTTACACAGAAACTCTTACTAAAGGGGGGAATTAATTTAGCAGGTACAAGGGTACTGCAGAAATTAGTGTATGGCAGCTGTGTTTGCTTTCAGTTCAACTTTCACTTTTATTGGCTGGTCCTAACACTTTGTCCTGAGGGGTGAAGAAGCTTGCAAGTATTTTAGATGTTGTTTTGCCTTGGGGCTTCTGAAAAAGCAGTGTTGTCCTTCTAACAGATTATGCATGTAGATTACGGTGGATTGAGGCTTCTCTTAAATAAATTTTGCGGATACAGCTCAGTAGGTAAGGTGCTTGCTTTGCATGCATGAAGAGGTCCTGAGTTTGATTCCCAGCACCACAAACGAAACAAACATCCAGTTGGTTAGAGGTGATGCATACCTTTAATCTCAGCACTCAAGAGGCAGAGGCAGGTGGAACTCTGAGTTCAAGCCTAGCCTGGTGAGTTCCAGGACAGCCAGGACTGTAATACAGAGAAACCCCATTTTGTTAAAAAACCAACACCCCCTCAAAACAAACCAAAACCAACAAAACCCCCTTGCTTCCTTTCTTATGCCTAGAAAGATGCCCCCTTACCTATTTCTCCACTCTGCCAACATTATCTGCAACAGCTGCGTGCTGAGCTACTGGTGTTTAGGACTAGGGAATATTTTGCAGTTAAATTACTGCGGGATAAAGGCTCCGTGGAGCTTCCTTACTGAAATGGGCATTGGAGGAAACACAAAGTGTGACTCTAGGCAGGGGGTTTCCCTGCCTGGGGAAACAGGATGCAAGCAGGAGCTTTTCTGTTTACACAGCAACGTCTGCTAGCCTTCTAAAGACACCCCTTGAATGCTGGGAAATCTCAGATGATTCCCACTTTAACAGACTTTAAATGAATTATTTTACATATATTCTCAGCTCTACTCTGTGTCTTTCCTAGTGAAGTAGTAAAGAGTTATGTACTAGGAGGAGCCTGGGGGTTCAGTTGACAGAGTGCTTGAGTTCTTAGATTTGATCCCCAACAGCATATAAACTTGGCACATGCTTACAATCCCAGCACTTGTGAGGCGGGAGGATCAAATGTTTAAGACCATCATTTTCTATGCCTCCAGCTTCCTCATGTGCAAAATAAAGACTAACAAAGGCATCTATTTCAGCGGGTTAAGTTAAATCTATAAGGTTAGTATTTTACCTGAAGGGTGTGTCATGTTTGCTACTATTAAATGGATTAGAAATAAGACTAATGAGAACTATGTTTAATCTCAGATCTTCTAGCTTCACATCCTCTCCTTGTACATGCTGGGTAGGCATTTTCCTTAGTAGCAATCACTGGTAACCTGTTTTCCCTTCACTGGCATGTTCCTAGCAACAGCCAGAATTGGCAGACCAAAAAAATACTATGGCAAACTGAAGACGTGCACTGAAGAGGTCTACTGACATGTTCTTGACTCCTGAAGGAATTTGCAAAAAGAGCCTTGCAATTGAATTCCCATGGGAATTTCAGAGACTGATTTGATAGTTCCCCGTTCAGGTTCACCAAGGCAACTGAAGTTAAAATGACTGTGACAGGACATTCTGATTTAGCCAAGAATTCACCCTAACCAACAGGTTCATAGCACTCAGCACTGTTTCCTGGTGTTTAGTTTAATTTTTCTGGCTCAAATATAGATGTACACCTTCTATCACTGCTTGTGAGTTAAGGTATTTGGATGAACTTCATTTGAAACAATGTGCTCTTTGACTCAATCAATGTCTGTTCAACAGTTAATGACAAGCTTTACCAGAAGATATCCAATGTGAAAGGTAACAGGTGGCCCCTCGTACCCACCTTTCAGAGCGAAACTGCCTTTGGAATGTCCTGATTAGGAAACAAATACAAACTCTGCCATCTGTTCAAAGCATCCGAAGGTGAAGATGACTGAACTTTCTATGACAGCAGAGATCCCATCTGCCAGCAGCTATCACAGCAGTGACTTAAACTTGAACACCACCACCACCCTGAAATCTGCCCTAACACCAAGGTCTCCAAACATATGGCTCAAGATTCAGCTGTCTGTAAATTTCCGCTCAAGATACTCAGGGGTAAGGAAGAATATCTGTAAACATCAATTAACACCACAGACATTTATAGAAAAGGATTTTATTGGTCTTTAAATGGCTCAAATTGCAAATAAATGAACCGGGTAGTGGCATCAGCCCTAGACATGTGATGCTTCTGTCAGCTGGCTTCATAGCACCTAGTACCCAGGAGAGGGAAGGTCTCAAAGCAAATTGCAATGTTAGTGGTTAGGACCCTGGTTCAACAAGACTGCAATGAGTGCACGCAGCCATGCTGGGCCTGCTGGCTGGGGTTACACAGGGAACTCTAATTTTGCACATGGCCTAGTTTGTGAAAATATTAAATCAAACCCTTCAAGGACAAATATTTATGGTAAGCTGAATGTAGTATCTAGACAGTAGAGTTCCTGAATGCCTGTCTCTGGTAACATCATGTACACACTTGTTTCCTGGAATGCCTGAGTGTCTCCTTGACCTTATGAAACTAGGACTGTGCAACAAGAAAAACTGTTTAATCAAGTGTCTTAGCCCCACAGAGGAAAAGAAAAAAAAAATGTAATAGTGGTTTACTTCCCATTGAAATTACATTCCTAACAGCATGCTTGAATTCTTGCAGCGAAAACATCACAGACTGACATCTGGTCAGTATGTGCCATACATGTTTGACTGCTTCATGTTAGGAAATATTGATACAGTATTCATTATGAACATAAAGAGACTACAAAGACTTTTCCTAACACCCAAACTGTAACCTCAGGAGTACACATTTAAACTGACAGGTAGCAAGCATATTTCCTCAAGTGTCCTAGTACAGACCACATTAGCTCTCCTGATGGTCTTCCCTATGCCCTGCTCCCAGGAGATTAAACACTTAAATGCGCATCACTTGCAGAAAGCAATTACTGGGGACCAGCACTCTACATAAAAGGGGCATTCATCCAAACTTAATTGGTACTCACGCTCATAATCTAAACTCATCATATAAATATATGCTGGCCCTTCATCTTTAACTACCTTAGAGTTTATTAAAACCAATGAAGGAGCTCTGGAACTCTAAGAACCAGAGTATGGCACACATCTGTAATTTGGTCAGACTCCTAGCAGTTGGACATTTCTCAGGAATCTTTCTTGTAGCTCTCCACGGCCTGGCAAGATAAGATCTTCTGTTATTCGTCACGTGGGTAGCGAGTGGCCCCGCGAGCTAGTGAGAACACACCCAGAATGATGTCACTGGATTATTTTTCAGTTTCTAAATTAAGGCATATTCAAAAATGTCCATGTATAGTAAGTTCCCATCTCTTTTCTAAGTTAATCGTCAGGTAATTAATATGCAGATTCACAGGTGAATTACTCCCCGTTTTACTATATGCAACAACCATGCCAGTAACTTCTTCAAGATTTGCATAACAACAGCTTAAAACGTGGTACAGTTAACTATCGTGTTTACAATTGTCATTTTTCAAGGCAGTAGAAGACCAAGACATTTTAAAATAATATAAAATTTAAGCTTTATAATAAACACCAGAGGAAATGGTCATTCCTCCTCTCCCACCCCACCCCATCTTACCTCCTGATTAACAGTTTGAGAAAGACTGCCCCCCCCCCCAAAAAAAAAACAAGCTTACACGCTACATTCAGGACTGTGATAAATGTAGGCAATTATGAAATAAGTTGAACTCTGCTTCTTGGTGAAGCCACACAATTTCTTTTTTAAGTGAATTTGACTTCCAGTGCAGTTCCAATTCATGCTTTTAGTGATACATAACAATTTCCAAAATGTTAAAGTAATTTCAGTCAATTGAGCCTCCAATGGCAATGCTTATAAATTATATTTATTAGTATGGTCAGGTCAGGATAAGAAAGGAGTTTGGGCTTTGATTATAAAATGCAGCATCTTTCTCTGATTCTCTTGGCTAAACTTTTCCTCTTCTTTTTTCCATTTTTTTCTTTGCTGTCTTCCATCTTTCTGGCTCGTATTTCCCTCATTAAATCAAAAAATACCTAGAAATAAGAAAGTAGAGTAAATAAAACCAGCAACGGCATGAATTCACGATTGTATCTCAGCAGGAGCAAACCCTGGGGATCAAAGAATCCTATCTAAGAGCTCTTCCCCAGGTGGGAGCCCAGGCCCAGCACAGGATGATGGCAAATGCTCAGTCACAGAGCTGCCCTGTCCCTCAGTGGGCTTGCTGGTGAATGCAGGCAGAGGACAGCACACAAGGAAGTTGAGACTTGAGAAAATAGCAGCTTTTCTGAATGACATACACCTCATGGTAAATTGTACAATGAACCCTACCTATTTATTGTCATTTTCAAGATTCAAATGAAAATAGTGCTATATAGTAATGGCAGAGCCCAAGATAAGACTCAAAGGATTACATAAAATACTTTTGAAAGGCTACTTATTTTTATTTTATGTGTATGAGTGTTTTGCCTAAATACATGTATGTATGTGTGCCAGTATATCCCATGTTTGTGTACCAATGGTGTGCCCTGTGCCTGATGTGGCCAGAGGCACTGGATCCCCTGGAACTGATGTTGTAGACAGTTGTGAGCTGTCATGAGTGCTGGGCGCTGTACCTGGGTCCTCTGCAAGAGCAGCCAGTCGTTTTCACAGCTGAGCCATTTCTCCAGACCATGTAATGAGCATTTTGTGATCAACAAATCTATTTTGCTAACTCATATTTGGTGGTGACTATGTTTATAATGAAAAAAATTAACATGGTAACTAAAAATTGCCAGTGAAATAACTGAGGTATTAAATTTCAACTACAAATCTGTTCTCTAACAAAGAAAGGCCTAGAAAAATATAATAAGGTAAGTGTGAGAGGGAGGGTAGCTCTCACAGTCCACAGTTCTACATAATAAGCTAAGTGTGAGAGGGAGGGTAGCTCTCACAGTCCTCAGTTCTACATTCTGTTTGGTCCTTAGAGTCTTGCTGCCTACCCTGAACTCACCAACCACCTGGCCAAGCTTCTCAGGAAACTCGGTTACTACTTATGGAATTAAAAACTAAACTATAAAACCTTCCACCTTCAATAAGACTAGAAACAAACAAGAAATATAAAAAGTAACTTGCTACATGTGTGCACATATATACAGCACAAGTGACAAAGACTATAGTTGTCTGACATGCTTTTATTATGCCTTTAGCTCTCAATGGAAACTAACTGGAGAAGTGCCAGATGCAGATGTATGGAGAAGGTACTTGTATGGAGGGAGTGCGTGTGCATCTGCTTGGACTTGTAAAGATAAAGTTATCAAAGGATGAACCAGACACTAACTAGACTAGTAGGAGCACTATTTTCAAGAACAACGGAGAACATCAGAACTGTCAGGCACCTCTGAATGACATTTCCACCTGGGAAAATTACAATTTTGTCCACTAAAACCATAAATAAAACACAAAAATTCATTAAAATTTGAAAACTGGAAACAATGACTAAATTCTTAGTTGATGATACAATAATGTAGAGAAAAAAATTATTTCAAGGGTCTTTAGAACACAGTATATGGAAAATTCATCTTAGGTGTTAAAGATAAAAATAAAACTCAAACAAGTAGGACCATAATGCCTAGCATGCAAGAAACTCTACCTGTGATTCTGAGTCATACACACACACACACACCCATATCTACATACACATACAAAAACATACCACACACTCATACCAACATGTATACACACACACACACACACACACACACACACACACACACACGTGCACAGGAACTCACATACACATACAGAACCTCAGTAACAACAAAAACAAAGGCAAACAAGTCTTAAGAGTCACTCTGTGAAAGTGACTCACACACACTGTAGGACAACACAAATGTCTCTGCTGGAAGCCAGGCTTTCCAGGATGAGTGTTACCTCAAAGAGGTAAGGATCTGTGATAGAAAATCTGAATGGGTAATAACAGTGTGAATTCATGAGCTTAGGTAATGAGCAAATATTCTCAGGTTGAGGCTGCTGACTAACAATCCATCAAATGGGATTCTTGGGTAATAGCTGATTTTTGAGCTGGAGCACTAAATGTAACACTTAGGTGAGAAAGTGAGGAAGCTATAAAATGCTAATGCCTCAATAGACAAGGGAATGAATGGATGTTTAAAAGGTAAATTCTGGCCTGGAGAGCATGCAATGTTGAAATACCACAATGTTGGGATTCGAATTCTCCCAGGGATTTTGGAAGCCTCTGCTTCCCATTCAGATGGGACTGGCTCTAGCAGGAAGCCCCCTTTCTGGCCAATGAGAGTCTTCCAGTACTGGTCACTGTATCAGCACTGTATCAGACATATACAGTACACTAGGAAAAGGACATAGAAGGCTTAACTTTCCAACAAGTCAATGACTTTCAGAAGTCACCCAAACTGGAAAACATGGCAGGAAACATTTCAAGCTGGCATCAGCTAATTTGATGAATTAAGTCCTGTTTCAAGTGCCGACTGAAACAAACATTAACCAAGGAAGAAGACAGACAGACAGACACACACACACACACACACACAGAGACACAGACACAGACACACACACACCCAGACGGCAAATACACCCCTATAGCAGAACCACCTCCCAGGCTATCTATATTGTTCTCCTGGCTCCACCCTCTTTTCTCATTTTAGGGCAACCCAGTGCCTATGAAATTTGGCTTTCTAATTCCACACTAATGACCAGAGAAAATACCTTTTCACATACATAAAAATAAAGACAGACAAAACAAACCCACAGGTTTACGCTTGACTTAAAATATCTGTGGCTAAAAAATAAAAACTGCCCTCACCAGTATTTCTACTTTTAAGAATTTAGTGGCCCTGAGTTCACACTAGAGACTATTAAATTGCCAAGAGAACCAAGGAAATATTATAAAAACTAATACACAAAGAAAGTAATATATGTGTATATGTGTGTATACATGTAGCTTAGAATGGTTGTAAGCTCTAAGAAAGCTATACAATTCAGAAATCACAGAATAGAATAATCAAAATCTGACAGTATAATCTATTTTTCCCATGGTGAAAGATAAAGTATGCCACATGAAGACATGTTACAGACTAGGAGACAATAATGACAGCAAATGAAGTGGACAGAAGATTAATGTTATTATTCTAAAGTAGACACAAATCAAAAGGTATGTAAGTCATTAGGCAGATGGGCAGAAAGACTTCAGATGGGCAGATGACTGGGTCAATCAATCAATCAATCAATCAATCAAAGCACATGCAGTCTCATCGGTAATCAGGGTTCACCATGTTCTTGCAAGTTTTTTTAAATTAATTTATTATTATTATTATTATTATTATTATTATTATATCTGGTGTGTAGCTAACTTCACACACACCAGAAGAGGGCGTCAGATCTCATTACGGATGGTTGTGAGCCACCACATGGTTTCTGGGATTTGAACTCAGTTCCTTCAGAAGAGCAGTCAGTGCTCTTACCCACTGAGCCATCTCACCAGCCCTCTTGCAAGTTTTTAGGACCGTTTTAGTTGGGCTGGTAAGGACTAAGAAAACTGTCTTATAAAGATGATGGAACACAAGCACACTGGTGTGGTGGGTACTTTGTCACCTCAGATGAAGAAGAATCTTTTTCTAATAACCACAGAAAGTCTGGTGAAGTACTGTTTGTAATAGAAACCTGTGGGTGCCAGGGGAGAGATGGCTCAGTGGTTAAATGCAATTTTTCCTTTCAGTAGTTGGGTTCAGTATAAGGACTCATCGTGACTTAAATCAAGTCTGTCATTGGACACATGTAGCTTTGGTCTTTCGCATCTATAAGTTCTGTTTCAATTACTACCGTTGTAAATATATTTATATGTGTATATAATTTTCCCAGAAAATACATTTTAATTTTTATTTTAATACTTTTGAATTAATGGACTTTAATTTTTTTCACATAATATTCTGATCATAATCTTTTTCTCCTGAAACTCCTCCCAGTCTTTCCCACCTCCCTGCCAACCCAACTTTATTCTCTCTCTCTGAAAAAAAAAAAATCACAACAAACAAACCACCCCCAAAGACAAAATAATATGAAAAGCACAAAAACAAAACAGAGAGCACAGAGAAACCTACTGAGCCGCTCTTGTGCTGGCCAACTGCTCCTGAGCCCAGGACCTGACCTGGGTGTAGGTTAGCACAGCAGTGATGGCACACTGGGGAAAACTGCGTTTTTCTTTCCTAGCCACTCAATTACAAACAGCTTTTTGGTTAGGAATGGGATTTGTGCTACTTTCCCTGTCCACACTAGGACAACATACACTTTTAGAATCTGAAGTGCTGGGTCCCAATTTTGGGAGATAATGACCAACTGCCCTTCTGTAAATATGAGGCTTTTTGTACATTTCTTGCCAAGAATATACTTTCATTTTTTTCCTAATGAGACAGGCTAAAAATATTTTTAAACAGTACATTTGTTTTTACAAGTACACGAAAGTCCTTTTTAAGTTTAAGGCCATGTCCACTTTTTTCTGGTAATGCATTTGGACTGCACTCTTGCTGGATTGCTGGCTGTCTTCTCACTATCCTGTGAGTGCTCTGATCCCACCTGGCATTCTTCTCAGGTCAGCTGACTAGACACTGCTGTGACAGCATGGCTCATCTCTGTGCACTGCCTCTGTTGCCTCTCTCCCCCTTTCCCCTTCTTCCCAGTCACTTTTAGTGTGTTCACACGTTTCTTAGGACAATTAGGAAGAAAGATAAGCCTATGCTTTGAAAACTCCCTCATATTGAATATTAAAATACATTTTATAAGAACTTTAAAAATATTTAATATAATCTTACAGAAAACCAACACAGTATACGGAACAGAAAAACTGTAGGACTCACTGTGTCCAAGTACTAAGTCCGACCCCCTTACTAAAAACTTTAATCATGACAACACGGCCATAATATCTATTATAAATGAACAGAAATATCCTCTGATTTTTTTCTTAACCTCATGATGCTTTCTGCCTCAAATTTTTTCTTTTCTTGTGTGCATGTGTTTCTTCTTAAGACATATTCTCATTGTGACTATGTAGTCTAGGCTGGCCTTGACCTCACAGACAGCTGCCTGCCTCTACTATGGCTGACCAACCTCATGCTTCCTGACTCAGTATTATGGACCTCTAAGTATAAGCAGACTGAACTACAAAAACTCGATGCCACCCAGAGCAATGTGAGCTTCTAGAAATGCATATTCCCATTCTAGAACAAATGAAGCAAAATCCTTAGTGGTGAGCCTTAAGGCTGTGTGCTTGTTAGGATTCAGGACAACTGGCTGCACACTGGGTTTAAGGAGCTCCTCTAGAGAGCACCCCACTGGGAGTCTCCAAGCACCAGAGCCATCTCAGCCCTGAAGATAATCTCCCCTAATCCTGGAAAGGGTTCCATCCAGAAGGCACCCTCCCTTCAGAGGCCTTACATAACACTAGGCAGGCATCAGTCAGAGCAAGCACATACAGTGCTGGCCCGTTAGGATCTAGAGAGCTGCTTTTACACTGTACAATGCCATGAAAAATAAAGGCAGTGAGTGGGATGAGGAGTGCTTCTGATGACTTAAAAAAAGTACATTTGTCTAAGTGTCTTATATCTGAGAAGGCCCAAGACAAGGTGAATTTCTACTGTCTTACTTAAATATTTACAGATGATACACTCAGTCTGTCAGGGCTGGTGAAATGGCTCTGTGGGTAAACGTGCTTGCCACAAGCCTAAGGACTTGAGTTTAATCCATGGTGGGAGGAGAAAAGAGACTGTCCTCTGACTTCTACAAGTGTGCTACGGCTCCCTCCCACCCTCAATAAATAAAAGCAAACTAAAAACAACAAACAAACAAACAAATGAAATCACTGTATTAAATTATAGTTTGGATCCTGGAGTCTAGATAAAGTAGGGTAACAGGGCCTTTACATACATGGCACAGTAACAATGAGAACAACAATTTACCTTGTCAACATTGGCGCGCGTTTTAGCAGACGTCTCCACATAGTTAACGTTCCACTGGTCAGCTCTGTTTTTTGCCTCTTCTACAGAAACCTGCCTTTTATCTTCTAGATCTGACTTGTTACCAACCAGGAGAAATGGGACATTCTCATCTTCTTTTACTCTTAAAATCTGCTCCCTGGATAAGGAAAAGCAAGCAAGAAAGTATTAACACAATGTCTGTACATTAAAAATCACAAAATAGGGACTGGAGCAATGGCTCAGCAGTCAAGAGCATGTGTCACTCTTGCCTCCGGAGGAGCCAGGTTCAGTTTCCAGCACTCACATGATGGTTCACAAGCATTCCTAATACCAGCTCCAAGGGATCTGATGCCCTCTTCTGATCTCTGTGGGGACCAGGCACACTTATGGTGCATATAGTTACATGCAGGCCAAAAAGTCTGATACATATAAAATAAATGTAAAACAAAAACAAGTAAACAAACAAACCCCTCAGAATAACAACTAGCCATCTGCAATCAGAATTTATTTCCAAGCATGTTTCTAGATAGTACCAAGTTCATCTGTTACCTGCCAACAATTAATTTAGATATATATTCCCTTAACTGAGGATAGAAAACTACAGCAAAGTAGGAAACACAAGCATGGCAGTAGCAGAAAAGCCGTGAGGACGGGCTCCAGGGCAGGAGCCATGGCTTTCCCTGGTTGCTACTGTAAGTGTGAGCATATTTTGTGCATCAGCAACTCACCGACCCTCACCTACCACTTACAATCCAGATCCAAACTGATATCCTGCTATTTGTATTTATTTTAGTGTTTTCTTTTCGGTGTGGGATGCTAGGCAAATGTCCTGACACTGAGCCCATTCTCAGCCTGACACAAGCATTCGTGCACAGCATCTTTTTTTTTCTGCTCCAGGCGCTCCTTCAGCACTTAGCTTCCCGACATTCCAACAGGCTGTGTGGACTCTCAGACTATCCTGACGTGATGAGGAGCTTGAAAGATTAGAGGACCAACATGACTGAGTCTCTCAGTTTTTCTCTTAATTAAGCTGATATTATGGAAGCAGCTTTCAGAGATAGATAGCACTGCTCTTATTACATCCCAAAGGTCCCACACAGGACAGATTTCCGTAGATAGCTCTTGTATACAAAGATGTTATGTGCTACACGGTATCACTGAGTGCTAAGTACTATGACCCTGCTCTTCCTAGTCATGTGATTCTGAGCCAGGTGCCTCTCTGCCTCACCTTCCTCATATGTAAGGTGGACTGACAATGCGATCCATACTCACACTGTTGCTGTGAGGATTAAAAGTGAATGCTTATAACTGCGTGTGGTACACAGTCAAGTATAGAATGAGTCACAGGCGTCCTTAGTACTGGAGCAAGATGCCTAGCTAGCTTGTGTATTTATTTTAAGGTCATAAGATTGAACCCCAGGCCTTGCGCACACTATGAAAGAGCTATATAATGTGTTTTACATACTCTCACACTATGTCAGGTAGTATCATATAAGGGCTTTTGAATATATTTCTTAATGATTCATTTTTAATATTTTATGCTCTTTTACTATGCTTAATTCCCAAAGAATATTTTGTATGTTTTGAAACAATTTAGTATTCAACTTTAGATTATGATCCTCAGTTATAGACAGGATTAAATATTCATTAGTGATATTTTTAGGGTGTGAAAGGATATAAATATAAAAGTTGAAAATAATATTTATATATTATTTGATTCTCAAAATACTCAATATTATTAATATGTTTGATGTATATATGCATTTAAATAATAAAAAAAATTTAAGAAAAAAGAAAAAATTAACACTAATAAAATCTAATTTATTAAAAAAAAAGAAAAGCGACTCTACTGAGCTATGTCCTCAATTCCTTTCATTCTTTTTTTTTTAAAGATTTATCATTATATATAAGTACACTGTAGTTGTCTTCAGACATCCCAGAAGAGGGTGTTAGATCTCATTATAGATGATTGTGAGCCACTATGTGTTTTCTGGGATTTGAACTTAGGACCTTTGAACAGTCAGTGCTCTTAACCACTGAGCTATCTTTCCAGCCCCAATTCCTTTCATTCTTGAGAGAAGTCTCAGTAAGCTGCCAGTGTGGCCTGGCCTTGAACTTGTGACCCTTCTGCCTCAGTATCACAGAGAACTTGAGTTACAGGTATCTGAAAACATGTTTGGCCTTTTCACTTTCGAAATGAAGAAACATGGGATGGCTGAATGGCTCAGCTGGTAGAGGCGTCTGTGGCCAAGGCAGACCACCTGAGCTCATTCTCTGGGACCCAAATGCTAGAAGAGCATGGATTCCCACAATTTGTCCTGCAGCATATGTACATACACTAAATAAATAAATAGACAAATAAATATAATTAAACATTTAAAATAAGAAACAAAATAAATACCTTAGAGTATCTTGCTATCATAGACATGCCATACCTTTGAAATTGTTAAGAGATGCAGACATTATAGGAACACAAACATTTGCAGAATTTTGGCCCATCACAGTTTGTTACCAGGACTGGTAAAAACAAAATCTCTATTACTCTTTTTTCTTTTGAGAGGCAGAGTCTCATGGTTTCAGGCCACATATTTACTCTGCAGCAAAGATGCCCGTGTGCTACCCCTACTGCCAGGCTTACTGTTACATGTTAGTCCACTTCAGGCTCAGACATTACTATAGAAATTTTAAAATATGAAAATCCCTTTAAAACCTGGCCCAATTTTATTTCTGAAGTAAGGAAAGGTAGGTCCAAAAAGTTCAAAGCTCCACAAAAAGTTCCAAGCTCTCAAAGCCAGTGTAGATTAGCCACATGTTACACTGCTCTATGATTATAAACGACACATGTGAGAAAGAAATGGGCTCTTGAGACTTTTTCCTAGTAAGAAAAAAAAATATGTAAATTCAGTAAAAAGGTTTGATAAGTGTGGAGCTGGAGAGATGGCTCAGAGGGTCAGAGCACTTGCTGTTCTTCCAGAGGGGCAGGGTTCTATTCTCATACACTTGGTAGCTAAAAACTGGAACTTCAGCTTTAGGGAATCCACCACCTTCTTCTGGCTTCCACAGTGCATAGACATACAAGCAGGCAAAACACCCACACACATTTAAAAAAGTGTGGTATGGCAAGTGTGATACTAGTGCTGTAGCAAGCACATTTAAGGAGATGGGGAAGCAATGGTCTGCCTTGGTGACAGATGAGCAGGAAGGGTAAAGGCTGGAAGTATTTAGGGATAGCTCTGATGCTAACTAACTTTCAGGTTGAATCATGGAGAGTGGCGTCTGTTACCAGTCAGACTGTTTCAAACTGACTTTCTTGGTGCTGATGAGTCACTGGGGCTGCTCTTCTTTATGGGAAGGAAACTGCACTGGAAGTACACAGAGAAGCAATGAATTACCCTGACTTCCCAGTCAACCATAGCTATGGAAAAAAAAATTCTATCCCATTACCAACAGCAATGCCTGCTTCATAATAAACCCTTTGGTATCTTCTGGAAGAATGAAAGGGCATGTATTAGCACTTACATAATTTTTCATGTCTCACCGTTTACAAGTGGATCTGTCATCCACTATGCAGTATCACATATGAAATTCTTTTACAGAAACCAACAGATTTGATCTTATAAATCAGTTTATCTTGTGCATTTTCTCAACCACATGCCTTTGTTTGGGGGTGGGTGGGGGGAAGACTGTTCTCTAAGATTCTTTAAGAGCTCTCCAGTTTCAAGTATATAATTGTTCCAACACTTAAATATCGTCTTTTCTCCCAGGGTCATCTTTTTTATAATGTTCTCCAAATGCCTTCCTTCCCTTTCTGGATCTTCTATAATGATCTCTTCCTACTTTACCCTCCATGTAAAGGGGTTTTGTGTCATGCCTTATACATACAACTAGGCTATGCAAACCCTGACTGGAGGATGTATTCAGGGTTCTCGAGAGTATATTACATGCTTCTCCTGTGCCTTGCATGATAGAACTCCGATCACAGATACAAAACTCTTTAAGTAAAGAGCAACTTGTATGATGAACTGAGTACTTTCAAGATTGCTTCAGAGACTGTTCACGCCGATAGCTCTCAGACAGACAGTGATGTCATCTCCTCTAAACCAAACCTATGTCAAACTCCAATTAGGTACACAGTGTATACTGTAGAACAAAGTCAAATATGCTAGTATACAGTGATTCACTTTAAAAATTTAGTTGATAAGATTATTGTATTTTAAAAACTCTAGACACCTATATAATAAAGAGGATGACACAAGTGCTGTGAAACTGACCATTCCAGAGAAGATGTGGAGCACCACTGTGATCCCTATCCCACCACAGCAGTAGACATGTTACTCTGAAACACTTTAGTACAGCATAAAGGTTCTCTGGGCACTTGAAACTACAATGTGGCCAGCACCCGGACAACTGTAAGCCCTGAATGAATATATATGTGTATATCTACAGGGGCCAGAATCACACACTGATATTGAAGTGGAAAGACACTATTCAAAACAGTAACGATTACCAAGCAAGAAACTTCAGTTACCCACCTGTTTCTGGAAAGAACTGTTGTGTGTTTACATGAGATTAGGCTCAGCCATACCTGAAGTCCGCTGTAGCTGCGAAGGACTCCATCTCTGTGATAGAGAAGACACAGAGGAATCCCTCCCCACTTCGGAAGTAGTTGTCTCTAATTGCAGCATAGTCCTCCTGCCCTGCTGTATCTAAGATGTCGATCTGTACTTCTTCCCCGTCCAGTACGACCTTCTTCCTGTAGCTGTCTGCTTTGGTAGGTTCATAGTCCTCTACAAACTACAAAACACACACACACACAAAGACATCCATTTTTTAAAATTATTTTTACTTTTAACAAAATCTTATTTAGAAATCACTACTCTTTACATGTTTTCACCAAATAGTAAAAGCTATACCAATTTTCATTTTAGATTACTGGTCAGCTGTTTTATCTGCAAAAAGACTGGGTTGAAGTCTTACTTCTAGGCTGTTTACAGCTTGAAATTAGTGCATTTTCAATCTAAAAATACTATACATACAAAACACATTACACATATATTCTATTTATCAAATTTAGAATTCTACTCTAGATGACTTTAAATAAAACAAGATTTTGGTTCCAAAACTGTGGAAATAACTTATAAGCCAAAATTTAGATAAATACCACTATGTCTTTCTCCAAAAGGTGACAAGTTTTAGTACCAGGGGAGACCACTCTCTAGAAACCTTAACCTTTCAGACCAAGACGGTCTGACTTTACAACAGTGTCATCCTCACTCCATTATTATGTACCCCCCCACACACACTCATATATACACATACACATACTCTCACACACATATTGTAGGCTTTTAATCAATATTTTCATTATTTGTTTAATGTTTATGTAAGTTACTAGTTATCTACCTTTGACAGCAGCGGCCTGGAACTACTACATACTCAGTTCTATACATGCTAAGTCTAGAACAGCAAATAGGACACAGTAGAGCAGCAGTTCTAAATCTTCCTAAGGCTGTGACCCTTTAACACAGTTTCTCATGTTGTGGTGATGCCCAACCACACCATTATTTTTGTTGCTATTTCATAACTGTAATTTTGCTACTGTTATGAACTATAATATCTGTGCTTTCTGATGGTCTTAGGTAACCCACAGGCTGAGAATCACTGTGGTAGACGGTCAACAATTATTTACAACATAATGCTTTAGTAACTGTATTATCTAACATTCTACCATTGCTTTTTCTAACACTGTGCTTAGTCATCCATTGAAAGCTAAAAAGCTGATGGAGGCTGGAGAGATGGTTCAGCAGTAAGAGCATAGGCTGCCCTTTCAGAGGACCCAAGTTCGATTCCCAGCGCCCACATGGCACCTCATAACTGTCTATAGCTCTAATTCCAGGAGATCTGATACCTTTATACAGACATACTCGTATTCAAAACACCAGCCAATGAACATGAAATAAAAATAAATAAATCAACACAACACGAAGAACCCCATGATTCCGTGAGTGTGAAACCAATGCCTGGCCTGAGCGGCCTCTGCTGAAGTCTGAGACCAGTATCACTTCTCTCTGTATAACAGCATGGGAAAGATCTTTGCAAACATCTTCAAGCACCTCTCTTGAAAAAAAGAAAGAAAGAAAGAAACAAACAAACAAAGCAACCAACCTTCTCAGGATGGGCCTGGATGTTGCAGGGATGTCAAGAATTCTATATAAACTGAAGCATGGTGAAACCCTGATTACCATTCCCACCATACAACTGAAGTATGGTGAAGCAATAATCACCATTCTCTCACCACCAGTTTCAGGGTGTTGATTGCTGAGTACAAGAACATCAGTTTCACCATGTGGGGTATGGGCAGCCAGAAAAACATCCCACTACTTACAGAATGCCCGAGGTTTGATCTTTACAGTAGATAGCAATGACAGAGGGTGTGCGAATGAGGCTTCCGAGGAGCTCATAATACTGGCTGAGGCTTAGCTGGGATGCTATTCTGGCGTTTGTCTACAGGCAGATACCAACTGGACCTCCCCAGTGCCACAGTGTAGCTGAAATCACACTCAGGCTGGGGCTGCACTCTCTATGCCACAGGAACTGGTACATTCAGGTCACCTGCCCTACCAGTGGGGCTGGTTCTATAGAGGATCAGACTGGCTGTCTAATCAATCTGTAGGCAGAAGTGAACCAGACCCTTCCCTAGTCAGTTCCTTTTCTCTGCCCCCAGCTTTCCTCTCATGCTGCAAGGCTGACTCCACCGTCCTAGGTGTAGGAGCTGTCTCCATGGATGGGTCACATGTACATACAGTCTACAGCCAAGCTTTTATTTAATGTAAATGGTTTCTGTTTCTACCTAGGCCATTTCTGGTGCCCCCATGCAATGTTACTTAGCCTTTTGATTATGAAAAGAGAACCAACTCTCTGTTAGTACTAAGGAGGGATCTAGCTAGGTGTCAGGGCACCTGATTCCCAGAGCCATAGGGCCGGATGTCAGTGTCAGGATCCATTTTGGTGGTTGGTTTTCAACACAAAGTCAGTGCATTAAAAAAAAAAAAAAAAAAGCAAGATGAGAAACTCATCACACAGAAGGGTGCATGTGTCTGAGGTAAGTTTTGCAGTAGCAACCTCGACACTAACCCACTTGATTGGCTGTTACCCTGTGGGAACAAACCACAGCTGAGACCCTGTGACATGACTGCCTTTGGGTCACCTGTATACCGCAGCTTGCTTATACTTGTGATCACATAGTCACCTAGGGCTGGGCTGATGGTCAAAGGGTCCAGGGCCTGGCCTTGTCTTTGGCTGGTGAAAGCCTGGGCCAGGGACAACCCCCATTCCCTCCTGGTTTTGGGCTCATTTGGACATGCTGGCAGAGATCAGGAGGAGCTGGTGCAGGCCGGGCGGGTAGGTCTACTCCAGCCCCACATTCATGAGCATGCTTACCTCCATGTTTGAAGCTGTTGTCTTCCTCAGCCTGCAAGGGTCTGACCTGCCACCCAAAGATGACCTCTATTTTTTTCTTTTGTGTTTTGATAAACGCTGAAGAAGATAGAACTGTTCCACTTCTCTTGGGGAAACCTCAGGACTGGTTTATTTGATGTTGTAGAGCATTTTACTGCTTTTAGTACATAATTAGTAATCAACTGTTTTGTATACTTGTTTTCAGTTGTCACTTTGACAAGCACTGTAATTACAGCTATTAGAGTAAAATCTCTTACCTATTTTAGGAAAGTTAAAAGATGAATGTTCTTAGTTTGGCTTCCTTATTGGCAGGAAAGGGACTAGTAATGGGCATGGTGGCTCAGGCCTGCAATCTCACATGTGGGAAGCTGAGGCAGACAAACTGCCCTGAGCTTTCAAGCCAATATAGACTTGTGAGTGAAACCCTGTCTCAAATCGCAACCTACGAAAAGGAGGGAAGGGCTCATACAAAGGTGAGTTTGAGAGAAGACTAGATAAGAAATAAACAGTTTAGAATATGCAAATGAACAAACAGTTTAGTACAGCTTCTGCCTCCTCCCATTTTTTTTTAGCCTGGGGTCTAGAGACTGGCTGGTGAGTTTTTGACTTGTAAAATTAAGTAGTTACTGATGTTGGCTCTCAACTTAAAATGGAAAAAGTATTAGGAGCTCCAAGGAGTCAAAGAATCCTACCAAATACCACTACAGCTAAGGTGGAGGCTCCTCAGTGGAAGCTTAGCCTTTAGTCAAGAGAGGTTGGGCACTTACCTCATCGTACATGAACTGCAGAGTCAGAGCAGACTTGCCCACACCACCACTGCCCACCATGATGACTTTGTGTAAGGCCAAAGAATTCTGACCCTTGGGCTTGTTTGCAGCCATCCTGTTTCCCAGAGTCCTCAGAGGATTAAGAAAAATCTAAGACAAATGAAACAGTATATTCTTTAGAATTCTGATGGAGGGAAGAAATCATGTCCTTAGGGCTCAAGACACTAGCTCTCTCATTCTGCAGTGACTGTAAATAGATAGTAACCAGAGTGCACACTCTTAGAGGGAGGATCATCCATCAAAGAATGCCATAGCAATGAGACAAGCCAATGATTTGAGGGCATTTCACTTCTTACAGATTCTATAATACATTCTGGCCAAATGTAAAAATTCCCAGGGCAACCACAAGCTGATAATAGGGAGAATTAGTTACACTGGAGTATTGAGAACAGGCACAATTAAATCATCATTTGTTTTCATGTTAATTCATATGCTCAATGCTTGAAGAAACATTCCTCCTAAGGTTCAGTAGGAAACAAAGACGGTCATTTGCATTAAGGGCATCCTTAGAAATATGTGCTTGGAAGAAACCTCATCCAACAACTGTTAACAGACTTACAAATAGGATTCCAGCAGTACATAATTCAACAACCATGCAATGGGGACATCTGTGGTTTTTGGAATAATCAATATAACTTGACTGCTTCAATGTAGCATTCCTTAGAACATTTTTTTGTCTTAATATATTAAGGCTCTCAATGTGGAGTCTAGACTCTTATAGATGTTGTAGTGGTGATGTGGGTACACAGTTGCCTTTGGCCGGAGTACCAAGCTTTAAGAGGAAATCATGCTGCAAAGTCACAGCAAACACATCCATGGGGAGGCTCGAGCAAGGACTTTGTGGTTAGGCAATCAAGGGGTTTTGACTCCATCCCTAGTATCTCCTCCACATTTTGTAACAGCTTTGCTTAGTAGCAGTTCACAGACCTATCTCTGTCTGTCCACCTCCCTGTGCTGTGTCTCAGCTCAGTCAAAACTTCACTGTATATGTTTCCTTCTGTATATGGTCTTCTCTGACTTCCACCTTTGCCACCAGGTTTCCTGGTTACCCAGCTCTCTCTTCTCAGTTTTGGGGTCCCAGTCTCACTTGAAGCACTCAATATAAATTGAGCTTTCTTTTTCTATGTGTTCCCAAGTAGCAGCTGATACTTTCCTTTTAAAACCCTCATCATGTTTTGAAATAACTGAGTGTGTAGTTGTTCAAAATAGGTTTTCTCATGTATGATATGCCAGAAATCACTTGATTACAGGGCCACTATGTCTATTCAGTTATAAATTTTTCACCTCATTATTATAGCATAAGAGTGAGTGTGTTGTGTGTACATATGCTTGTGCATACACAATGTCAGAATGTAGGCATACACATGCCTCATTAGACATGTAAAGGATCTAAATTGGGTTACCAGGTTGCTTTGGCCTAGTAGGGAAACAAAGCAGAGAATGTGCAGTGAACCAAAGATTTGCGCTTCAGTGGCTGTCAGGTAGTGAAGACAGAAAGAACAAGGGATGGGGGTTTCAACATTCCTGTCAAGGACATGCCCCAGATGACCTAACCTCCTTCTACTAGGTCACACCTCCTAAACATTCTGCCACAGCCCAACAGTTCCACAAGTTAGCAATCAAAAACTACCCAATGGGACGTCTCTATCAAAGCCCCCCACCCTGATCTTTATGGCTCAGGGAACCACTCAGAAGGAGGCAGAAAGAATAAGAATCAAGGGGAATGGGGGACAAGAAAAGAAGGCTCTCCAAATCAACCCAAGCAAAGCTCAACAAATGGTGCTGGCACAACTGGCAGTTATCATGTAGAAGAATGCAAATTGATCCATTCTTATCTCCTTGTACTAAGGTTAAATCTAAGTGGATCAAGGAACTCCACATAAAACCAGAGACACTGAAATTTATAGAGAAGAAAGTGGGGAAAAGCCTCGAAGATATGGGCACAGGGGAAAAATTCCTGAACAGAACAGCAATAGCTTGGGCTGTAAGATCAAGAATTGACAAATGGGACCTCATAAAATTGGGAAAGGATTTTTACCAATCCTAAATCTGATGGGGACCAATATCCAATATATACAAAGAGCTCAAGAAGCTGGACTCCAGAAATACCAATAACCTCATTAAAAATGGGGTACAGAGCTAAACAAAGAATTCTCAGCTGAAGAATACCGAAGGGCTGAGAAGCACCTGAAAAAATGTTCAACATCCTTAATCATCAGGGAAATGCAAATCAAAACAACCCTGAGATTCCACCTCACATCAGTCAGATGGCTAAGATCAAAAACTCAGGTGACAGCAGATGCTGGCGTGGATGTGGAGAAAGAGGAACACTCCTCCATTGCTGGTGGGATTGCAAGCTTGTACAACCACTCTGGAAATCAGTCTGGGGGTTCCTCAGAAAATTGGACATAGTACTACCAGAAGATCCAGCAATACCTCTCCTGGGCATATACCCAGAAGATGTTCCAACTGGTAATAACGACACATGCTCCACTATGTTCATAGCAGCCTTATTTATAATAGCCAGAAGCTGGAAAGAACCCAGATGCCCCTCAACAGAGGAATGGATACAGAAAATGTGGTACATTTATACAATGGAGTACTACTCAGCTATTAAAAAGAATGAATTTATGAAATTCCTAGGCAAATGGATGGATCTGGAGGAATATCATCCTGAGTGAGGTAACCCAATCACAAAAGAAGTCACTGATATGTACTCACTGATAAGTGGATATTAGTCCAGAAACCTAGAATACCCAAGATGATACAATTTGCAAAACACAAGAAAATCAAGAAGAAGGAAGACCAAAGTGTGGATACTTCATTCCACCCTAGAGAACAAAATACCCATGGAAGGAGTTACAGAGACAAAGTTTGGAGCTGAGAAGAAAGGATGGACCATCCAGACACTGCCACACCCGGATATCCATCCCATAATCAGCCACCAAATGCAGACACTATTGCATATGCCAGCAAGATTTTGCTGAAAGGACCCTGATATAGCTGTCTCTTGTGAGGCTATGCCAGTGCCTGGCAAATACAGAAGTGGATGCTCACAGTCATCTATAGGATGGAACACAGGGCCCCCAATGGAGGAGCTAGAGAAAGTACCCAAGGAGCTGAAGGGGTCTGCAACCCTATAGGTGGAACAACAATATGAACTAACCAGTACCCCCAGAGCTCGTGTCTCTAGCTGCATATGTAGCAGAAGATGGCCTAGTCGGCCATCATTGGGAAGAGAGGCCCCTTGGTCTTGCAAACTTTGTATTCCCTAGTTAGGGGAACGCCAGGGCCAAGAAGTGGGAGTGGGTGGGTAGGGGAGCAGGGTGGAGGGAGAGTATAGGGGACTTTTGGGATAGCATTTGAAATGTAAATGAAGAAAATATCTAATAAAAAATACATACAGTAACCCTGAAGACCCACAAAAGGTAACATCACAGAAGGCAGGCCCTTCAGTTTTCATGTGAGGGACCTGGCACCAGAAGACTGAGGTCACTCCCAGGGAGCTGTGGTTCTCAAATTTCCTTATGTTGTGCTGATGCCCAAGCAGAAAAGTACTTCACTGCTACTTCATAACTGTAATTTTCTTACTGTTGTGGATCATAATATAAATAGTTGATTGAGAACTACTTTGGCAGAATTAAATTCCGAACTAATCGAGGGTCAAGGCAGGATGGCCTAGCTGGCTTTCTACACTACAGGACCTAGCTTACTCTGAAGCAGGCCTGGCCAGAGTGTGACTTAACAGCTTCTTCCTGAGAGGGATTTGGAACACACCATGGCTGCAGTGGAGCTTTAAGAAGACAAGAAGGCTTTAGGAAGGCTTGTTTCAGCAAGTGCTTTAACAGCCACATTCCATTCCAGGGAATCTGCATGCAGCTCTTACAGCACCTTTCTCTTCCCCAGTTCTCCTGATCATGAATCAGTGCCTGCTCATAACTAACCCCAAGTGAGTCAGGCTTGACTCGAAGGGCTTGAAAAGAAGGTAATAAAAGATTAAAGCTCTTTCCATGTTATTTTATAAAAATTCAACCCGAGAAACTACAAGCAAGAACAGATGAAGCCTGGGTTTGTTTAATTCAAGTATAATAAATTCTTAAGCCTAAATATAGCTGTTACTCTCATAAACTGAAGGAATATTCAGAAGTAAGAAAGATTAAGTAATGTGGAACTTTGGTTTGCTAGTTACATTTCAGTCAACAGGATACAAGTATAATGAAGTATGGGGCTAAATAGACAGGAGAATAAGGGTTTTGACTTTGACCCTCAAAAAACGTCTACAGACTAAGGACAATGTCATAAGGACTACAGAGCTTCTCCGATGAATTCTGCCTGCATTGTAACGAAAAGTAAAGGTATCTTGTAAAAAAGGGAATCTTAACCAAGGCTAAGATAATAATTCCTTAGTACCATCTTTCCCTACTCTTTTCTCTTTTCTTTTTTAAAATGAGGTTAATCTTTTTTTTAATTGGATATTTTGTTAATATTTCAAATGTTATCCCCTTTCCTGGTTTCCCGTCTGCAAACCCCCTATTCCATCCCTCCTTATCCTGCTTATATGAGGGTGCTCCTCCACCCACCTACCCACTCCTGCCTCACCGCCCTAGCATTCCTCTACACTGGGCATGGAGCCTTTACACGATCAAGGGCCTCCCGTCCCACTGATGCCAGATAAGGCCCCTTCAGCTCCTTCAGTCGTTCCCCTAACTCTTCCATTGGGGTCCCTGTGCTAAGTCCTATGGTTGGCTGCAAGTCTCCGAATCTGTATTGGTCAGGCTCTGGCAGAGCCTCTCAGGAGACACCTATATGAGGCTCCTGTCAGCAAGCATTGCTTGACATCCACAATAGTGTCTGGGTTTGGTGTCTGCATGTGGGATGAATTCCCAGGTGGAGCAGTCTCTGGATGGCCTTTCCTTCAGCATCTGCTCCACCCTTTGTCCCTGTGTTTCCTTAGGACAGGAGTAATTCTGGGTTAAAATTTTGGAGATGAGTAGGTGACCCTATCACTCAACTGGGGGTGGGGAGGGCATGTCTACCCTCTGGATATCATCTCGACAGGTTCTCCCTCCCCTTTGTGGTGTATTTCAGCTAATGTGATCCCCGTGGTCCTGGGAGGCTCTTGCTTTCCTGGCATCTGGAACTTTCTGGTGGCTACCCCCAGTTCCCCATCCCCATTGCTACACACCTCTGTTCAATTTCCTGACCCTCTGTATATCTCCTCCATCTTCTTCCATACCTGATTCTGCTCCTCATTTTCCCCTCTCCCTCCTCTCTTCTTCCCAAGACCCTCCCACCCTCTACTTCCCCTGATTATATTGTTCTCCCTTCTAAGTAGGATTGAAGCATCCACTCTTTGGTCTTCCTTCCTCTTGAGCTTCATGAGGTCCATGAGTTGTATCATCGGTATTCCACACTCTTTACCTAATAGCCACTTATCAGTGAGTACATACTATGTGTGTTCTTTTGTGACTGAGTTACCTCACACAGGATATTTGCTAGATACACCCATTTGCCTGTGAATCTCATGAAGTCATTGTTTTTAATAGCTGAGTAGTACTCCATTGTGTAAATGTACAACATTTCCTGTATCCATTCCTCTGTTGAGGGACTTCTGGATTGCTTCCAGCTCCTGGCTATTATAAATATGGCTGTTATGAACATAGTGGAGCATGTGTCCTTATTACATGTTGGGGCATCTTCTGGGTATATGCCCTGGAGTGGTATAGCTGGGTCCTCAAGTAGTACCACCAAACTGATTAAGAGATATTAAGGAATAGTGACTGTTGCTTCCTGTTATTTTTGTTGTTAGAAGAGGAATTATGTTTGTGTGGTTATCTTTTTTTGTGTTTTTTGAAAGAATATTATGTTCTTGCTTTTTCTAGGGTGTAGTCTCCCTCCCTGTGTTGGAGTTTTCCATCTACTATCCTTTGTAGGGCTGGATTTGTAGAGAAATATTGTGTAAATTTGGTTTTGTCATGGAATATCTTGGTTTCTCCATCTATGGTAACTGAGATTTTTGCTGGGTAGCCTGGGCTGGCATTTGTGCTCTCTTAAGGTCTGTATGACATCTGCCCAGGATCTTCTAGCTTTCATAGTCTCTGGGGAGAAGTCTGGTGTAATTCTGATAGGCCTGCCTTTATATGTCACTTGACCTTTTTCCCTTACTGCTTTTAATATTCTTTGTTTTGTGCATTTGGTGTTTTGATTATTATGTGACAGGAGGAATTTCTTTTCTGGTCCAATCTATTTGGAGTTCTGTAGGCTTCTTGTATGTTTATGGGCATCTCTTTCTTTAGGTTAGGGAAGTTTTCTTCTATAAATTTGTTGAAGATATTTACTGGCCCTCTAAGTGGGGAATCTACCCTCTCTTCTATACCTATTATCCTTAGGTTTGGTCTTCTCATTGTGCCCTGGATTTCCTGGATGTTTTGGGTTAGGAGTCTTTTGTTTTTTATGCTCTTTCATTGTTGTGACAATGTTTTCTAGGGTATCTTCTGCACCTGAAATTCTCTCTTCTATCTCTTGTATTCTGTTGGTGATGCTTCCGTCTATGACTCTTGATCTCTTTCCTAGGTTTTCCATCTCCAGGGTTGTTTCCCTTTGTGATTTCTTCATCGTTTCTATTTCCATTTTTATATCCCGGATGGTTTTGTTCAAATCCTTCACCTGCTCAGCTATGTTTTCCTTTAATTCTTTAAGGGATTTTGTGTTTCCTCTTTAGGGGCTTCTAGCTGTGTTACCTGTGTTAAGGGAGTTATTATGTCCTTCTTAACATCCTCTACCAACATCATGAGATGTGATTTTAAATTAGTCTTGCTCTTTCAGTGTGCTGGGGTATCCAGGGCTTGCTGTGGTGGGTGAATTGGGTTCTGATGATGCCAAGTAGCCTTGGTTTCTGTTGCTTATTTTCTTTCTTGCACTTGCCTCTTGCCATCTGGTTATCTGTGGTGTTAGCTGGTCATGCTGTCTCTGACTGTGGCTTGTCCCTCCTATAAGCCTGTGTGTCAGCACTCCTGGGAGACCAGCTCTCTCTTGGTGGGATTTGGGTAGGGAGAGATGTGGCACAGGGTCAGCTCCAGGCACAGATGGAAACTGGAAGGTCTCTTTTCTCATTTCATTCCCCACCTCTTAAATGCTGTATATTAACCCTGATGATTATGCAATTATTGCTAATGAAATATTTGGGGACAATTTGGAGAAATTTGAGTCAACTATCAAAATGGATTTGTAGAAAGCTGAATACTGATATCAAAAATAAGCTCTGTTAGGACTGACATGACTCAGAATACTCTAATTTACAATTCAGTATTTTCTAAATATTAGGTCTCGATGGGAAAAGAAAGCCTTATCAAAACTTGATCTACCTACTGTGACTCTATGTATACTTTAGAAGTTTTTTGCACAGGTTTACTGAAATACACTATATAGAAAGTAAACTGCACACATTCACACATTTGGACATTATAATCTCTTCATTCCCCTACACTTCTCTTCTCCATAGACCTGATTTTCTGTAACAGATTAGTGAAGGATTTTCCAGGCTTACATAAAAAGGAAATTATGTAATATATGCTTTCTTTTAAATTGACTTCTTAAAAATTAAAGATGCTAATGAAAATTAATTGCTTGCCTGGCAAGCATGAATATGCAGAAACCAACAAACAAAACATAAAAACTCCATATATTCATGGGACAATACACATTGTTGTTGGCTTCTTTCATCCAGCATAATTTTGAGAGCCATGCTGTTGCTTATATCAATAGTTCATTTCCTTTTATTGCTAAGTAGTACTGTGCAGTGTGGACATACTGCAATTCCTTAACCATCACTTTCTGATGGGCATCTCTATTGTTTACAGCTTTCAATATTTGACGATAAAGGGACAAAGGGCAATGAAGCAAAGATAAGCTTTTCAAAAGTGATGCTGAAAGTGGTGCTGATATCCATTTGTAAAAATTAACATATCACCATATCTCATACCAGATAAACAAGTAACCCTAAGTGGGCCATTCTAAATATAAAAACTAAACCACAAGTCTGGAAGAAAGCATAGGAGGAGGCATGTGACTCTGACTTAGGTAATAACTTATTAACACCAAAAGCAAAACCCATAAAGATCAAATGGATGAAGTCACAAAACTGTGCTCCTGAAAGTACAATTAACAAAGTAAAAAAGATAAGCTATGGAACGGGAAATGATTTTTACAATTAGGAAATTTTACTGAGGAAAAGACAAGAAATGTGCAGATTTTGTCTTACTAGCAAAATCTTTCTAGTTTATTACTGTAAAAACTGGAATGAGGGCTGGCGAGATGGCTCAGTGGGTAAGAGCACCCGACTGCTCTTCCGAAGGTCCAGAGTTCAAATCCCAGCAACCACATGGTGGCTCACAACCATCCGTAACGAGATCTGGCGCCCTCTTCTGGAGTGTCTGAAGACAGCTACAGTGTACTTACATATAATAAATAAATAAGTCAAAAAAAAAAAAAAAACTGGAATGAACTGCCTGTAAGCATCATCAAAGAATTAAACAGCAAAAATGGGGCAGAAGACAGAACTGACTGAACTTCTTATTCTATATCCACATTTCCAAGATGACCACTTTAATGAACATTTGCTATTCAGTCAGTGATAAACATAGCAATTATTTTGTGGTCCATACAATTCAATCAAAATCTTTTTAGTTAAAATATTTGGGATGCTGTAGAGGTGCTCAGTGAGTAAATGTTTGCTGTTTAAGCCTGGGGACCTGAGTTTGAATCCCCATCAACCATATAAAAGGCAGGCAGGGCTGTCACTGTAGCAAGCCTGTAACCCTAGCATTTGCAGAAGGACAGGTGGATGTTGAGTGAGATGTGTTTTTTCTACTTGGGTAAAATGAATGTGCCCATAATGGCAGGAAAGGCTATTTAAAGAGTTGATCTGCACAGCTTTCCCCTCCTCCTGCCTCTTTCCAGGTGGTAAATTCCTCAGTGGTTTCCCAGCAGTCTAGAGTGGATTTCTACAGTGCTTCTCATCATGATATCAGGATTTCCTGGTACAGAGCTGTCTGTTTTAGTTCATCTAGTACACTTTCTGTAAAGGATACTACACACACGAAACAACTTTAAGAAACTACCTTGAAGAATAATTTATTAACAGTAATAAAACTGAGTTGTATCCCAGGAACCCTTCTAAGAACTCTTCATTAAGAGTCCAGCATGTAGCTCAGCACTAAGTGATTGGCCAGCATGTGGAAGGCTCTGGGTAAGGCTACAATGTCATTTTCCCAATTCTCCACTCTGGCCCCTGACAAACCCTAACTGGAGGGCTAGGCAGAGGAGGTAGGACCAGCAAATTAAGGCTCATGAGCCAGACTGCTCCCAGGCTATACCTGTGTATAGAGGACATATGAAGCTGTCTGTGCTAGCTTTCATAAGGCTGGTTCCCAAAATGCCCCTCCCAATAAGTCAGAATTGTTAGAGATAATACTCCTAAGTTAAACCAATTTTCATGCAATTTCCTTAATGAGTACAAGTTTATCGATTTTATAAAATTTTATAGAAGGCCTGACTACAATGGAATTCTATTTTCTGATATGGCAATCTCTAAAAAGCCTTTCTCCTTATATAGGTAACTGGAAACTTAGAAGTTTAAGGAAACTTAGAAGTTTAAGGTAGTCTGAAAGGACCTCACAAGCTCCTATATGAATATTTGGTCCCCATTTGGTGGACTGTTTAGGAAGGATTAGAAGGTGTGGCTTTGATGAATGTATGACCCTGGGGTCAGGCTTTGAAATTTCAACTCCTGCCATTCCCAAAGCACCTCTGTGCCTCCTGCTTGCAGACCCAGATCTGAACTCTCAGCTGTCGCTGCCAACATGCTCTTGCTCAGCCATCGTGGACTCTAGCCCTCTGAAATTTCAAGTCATTAAACATGCTTTCTCTTCTAAGTTGTCTTTATTATGGTGTTTTGTGACAGCAATAGAAAAGAAAACAGAAATTGGTACCAAGAAGTGGGTACTGCTGTGACGGACTTGAACATGTGCTTTCCCTAGACATATGCTAAGACTTTGAGATTTTGGACTAGAAAAGTGGTTAAGTGCTATAAACAGAGCTTAATGGGCCATCAGAGTAGAAGCTTGGATGACAGTAGTGCCAAGGGCAAAATGGACTGTAGAGGCCCAGCTTAGGTCTCAGCAGGGAATAATATTAACTGGACTAGAAACCATTTTTGTGGCAGTCTGACAACTATATGACATCCCTCCTGCCCCTATCTTAGGAATCTGCCTGAGGCTAAATTGAAAAGTGATGGACTAATTTCTTTGGCAGAAGAGATTTCAAGGCAACTAATGCTGTCACACGGTCACTGGTCATTACTCTTAAGCAGGTCTACAACAAAAAAGAGCAAGTGGGGCAAGAGGAAATATAAAACATAATTTTAAGAGAAAATTAATGTTGGAGCCAAGGCTTGTGCCACAAGAGATAATAAGGATTGAAGTGAGGCCTGATGTGCACTGGAATAAAAGGAGGGTGCCATCAGGGCAAGAAGCCCTCCCCCCAAGCTAAGCTGCCAAGCTGTAAAAAGGCCTACTAAGCAATTTTCTGCTTCTAAAAGGCAACAAACAAAAGCTGCTGCAAATGTGATTCAGGGGCCCAGGCTCCATTCCAATCAGACAGCAGAGCTTAAGCATTGTCCATGTTGCTCTGGCTTTAGTCATGAAGACACAAAAGAAAGGAAGAGGGATGTAGAATCTCCCTCTGTGGTTAAGGAGAACAGCTGAGGCTGCATGTGTGGCAGGGAGCCACTGCTTGTAGGCCCTCAAAAACCATTATGTGAAGCTAAGAAAGTGAAGCCCAGATTATGTCAGAGGTGTCAGAACTGTGGTACATCTGCCAAGGAGAGCTGCACACAGGGAGTGGAACCAGTCTGGGAGATGTATATTGCAGGCAGCAAAGCCAGAAGGGCCAAGCCATCTAAGCTCTTGACATCAGACAAGGAATAAAAGGATTTAGAATTTGCTCTCCTGAATTTTGGTTTTACTTTCTTCCAGTATTTCCTCACTGCACTCCACCACCCATTTAGGAACACTAATGTATGTTCTGTGCCATTGTATGTTAGAAGTATGTAAGTGCCTTTTTCATTCTCACAGGCAGTTACAGTTAAGAATTGCCTTGAGCCTCAGAAGAGGCTTTGGACTTGTGAAGTAGGACTGAATGCATTTTGTATTATAATATGGCCAGAAGCCGATGGGGCCCAGGGAATAGAATGTGGTTTGAATGAGAATGTTGCCCATAGGCTCATAAGATTGAATACTTAGTCCCAAGTTGGTAGACTGTTTAGAAAGGATTAGGAGGGGTGGCCTTGATAGACTTTCTATTATAAGTTGTCTTCTTGGTCACACTGTTTGTCACAGCAACAGAAAAGTAATACAGTAGTTTGAAAATAGCATTTATGTAGGAACTTTATTTTTAATATATAAATACAAACAAAAATATCAGCAAATTAAAATTTTAGTAATAACTTAACTAGTTATACAATTAAAATGTTTAATTTTCAGGACATTTTGGTACCTGGATACCAGTTTTCTACCATGAAGTTTTATTCATAAAATCAGAGGAAAAAGAAAAAGGAAAAAAAAAAACTTGGTGAAAATTAAAAAAAAGTGTACAAGTGTTTATGACTATGATATAATCAAACTGTCACAAATAACTACTCTGGGCAGCTACAGAAGCACTGGTCGCACGCAATGCTGAGAACACAACATGAAGCATGTTATTAGCATTCAATCAGACCGGCGTGGGTAACAGCCCTAAGAAGGCTCTGGACCAATACAATACACTTGAGAGGAAGGCATATCATAAAGGAAAAGGTTTCTGTTCTCTCAGTTTTATTTAGGGGAAACCATGTTGTGAGTAGTTTTATGGAGCGTCCCAGTCTCCTGTGAACAGCAATATACACTAGAAAGCAGAATCTTGAGACCTAGCCAAGTCTCAGTTGATTGCTGCCTGATGGGAGTTAGAACCATATAGCTAAGCAGGTTTTAGATTCCTGATTCACAGAAGGAGTGAGAGAAATAAACGTACACTGTTCCAAGCAGCAAAGGTTAGGTGGTTTGTAATACAGTAAGATATGACTATACAGCTAGCTTACAATTTTGGAGGCTGTTATGATTTAGATTAAAATGTCCTTTAAAACCTCATGTCCTGAAGTCTTCACCTCTAATGCTATAGAGTCAGAGGTGGAGCCTCTAGAAGGTAACTGGACTGGAGCTCCAATCTCACTGATACATCATCCACCATGGAGTCATAGCTAAATAGACTATTGGGAGGAAGTGATGGGAACTTGAGACAAAGTCTAGTTCCTCATTTGCCCCCCCCCCTGCCTTTGCTTGTCCCCATGAGTCTAGCGGCTCTACTTTGCTATGTACTCTATGTCATGATACAGGCCTTATAAGGGCCTGGAAACAATTTTCTTCCTTTTATAGTGATTTGATTTTTTTCAGTATTTTATCACAAAGATGGAAAGCTAAGAGACTTTTCAGGAACCCACCTTAGGAAAAGTGCCAGGCTGCAAGTCAATTTGTTCTAAGTTCAAGGTTCCGATTTCTTATGTTTTGACCAAAACAAAACAAATAGTTGAATACATTCCTGAAAAAATTCAGTTTTCTTATTTGGCTTCTCCTTTTTTGACTCCCTACCAGTATATCAACCTCTCTTCAACTACTATATATCTAGAGTCAGTAAGCTTTCTAGCAAATACTTAAAAGCTTTGTAGCATCTACTCAACTCTGCCACTGGGACTGACAATAACTAAGCAGAAAAAGATGGCTATAGTCCAATAAAACTTTTATTCTAAAACCTGGCAGTGGGGTGGATTTGGCTCTTTTCCCCTTTTACAAATGATCTTGGTAATCCTAATGCTTCCCTTATATAGCAGATCCCATCAACTGCAGCTAATTAAGCAGACATTACCCCACAAAACTGTCTTCTTGCCATTCATCAATTAGTTCTTCTGAGATGGATCCATCCATTCATCTTATTTTCTTTTTTTGTTTTTGTGTTTTGAGACAGGGTTTCTTCTATGTAGCTCTGGACATCTTGAAACTCACTCTGTAGATAAGGCTGGCCTTGAATTCAGATCTAGCTCTGCCTCCCTAGTGCTGGGATTGAAGGCGTGTGCCACCACTGCCTAGCTCCCTCACTTCAGCTGCACTTCCACTTTTACAATCATTTATGTGTCCCTCTCATTGTCTCTCAAGCCTGTTCTTACTGGCTCTTAAGAGCATCAACGATCTCTACACTACTAACACTAACAGTCATTTTCCAATCTTCATGATTTTTCATGTGCTAGCAGTTGACTGAAATAGTCATGCCTTTTCATAAACAACTTCCTTGAAAAAAATTATTTATTTTTATTCATGTGTACGTGTGTATGTAAGCGGTGTGTGAGAGAGTGCGTGTGTGTGTGTGTGTGTGTGTGTGTGTGTGTGTGTGCTCCTGGAGGCCAGAGGAGGACGTCAGATCCCCAGGATCTGGAGTTACGGGTAGTTGTGAGCTCGCTGGCATGGCTGCTAGGAGCTGTACTCTGGTTCTCTGGAAGAGCAGCAAACTCTTTTAGTCACCAAATCACCTTGCCAGCCTCTCATAAAACATTAAAAAAATATATATTTTTTTTATTTCCAGAGAATTATAACCCATTGTTTTCCCCCACAGGTTTCTATTTATCCTTTTTACTTACTTACCTCACTGTAAATGTTGGTTAAGTTGAATCTCCTTTTTCTATCTAAATTTAAATGAGAAGGACCTTACTCATTCTTGTGCTATTTGTATAACAACAAAACATCTGCGATTGGGGAGAGTTATAAAGCAGAGGAATTTACTTTTTGTAGATCTGAGGCTGTAAGTCTAATATCAAGATGCCACAGGCTTGTTGCTTAGAGTAGCCAGTTCTTTGCTTTAAGATGGTACCTGCAAGATGACAAACCCTGTCTTCTACAGTGGAAGTGCAGTTTCCTCTAGTCCTTTTATAGATACATATATCCCATTTGTTCTGGGCTCTGTCCTCATAGCCTAATCTCCCAAAGCTCCACTTGGTGCCACTTTGCCTTGTGGACTGAACTTTGGAGATGACAAACATTCAAACTACCGGGCTCAATAGACATACACAAGGAAGCTCATTAATATATCAGATTCATTTCTTCCCTAATGTCAGATTCACATTCATTTTTCCTACTCAATACTTGAGCCAGCTGTCTAATAACCTTTAATATAACTCTCTCCATTCCATGCTACTAGAACTGAACTCTTAATTAATCCAACTCCACAAGTCTCTCTTCACTTTTCCTTTATCAGTCAAGGGCAACCTCGTACATCAAGTTGATCAGGCTAAACCCTTGGATTCACTATCACAGTTCAGATCTTACCAGCTGACAAATCTCTCAACCTGTACTTATTCCAAGGCTCCACATCATCAGAATAAAGCCCCATAGTGGTCTCTATCTATTCCACATGTTTTTGTTATACCATATATGGAAGAAGATAAAGTATGGCTCATTCTTACATCCTTTAAGATTCTATCTTGTAGAACATAATATCCATGTGTGCAGGGATTCTCCTCAGTTTGTTTATTGTCACAGCTCTACCACCTTGCATAATTCCTGCCCTATGGTAGTCAATTCATGTTTCTTGAATGAATGAAAGAATGAAGTGTGAAGCACAATGTATGTGTGTTTCCTAAAATAGATTGTCATTACATATATATGTAATAATATATACACATATATAATGTGTGTGTGTGTGTGTATATATATATATACATATATATATATATTCATTTGTATTTTTCCAGAATACAATCAAAGCTCTGATTATATACTAAATCAGAAAGGCAGCTAGAATATGGAGCAATGGGCCTAGGGTTCTGCTGCTAACCCTCTAAAAAGTGTGGTTTACTGATACTCATAAATACAGATCATGTTTTTCAGGTCTATAGGATGAAAATCTTGAATATAAAGCTCTTGAACCTTTAAAATCAACAAAACTCTAAACTTTGGATATAACTAAATTTAAAAAATTATCGTAAGTGTGTTTGCACATGTGAAGTCAGAAGACAACTGTGTGAAGTTGGTTTGCTCCTCACTTTACATGCATCCCAGGAATCAAACTTGGGTAGTGAGGCTTGTGTGGCAAGTGCCTTTAACCCTCTAAGCCATCTCACCCTCCCAGCTGTGACTTTAAAGACAGCATTGGTAAAGATATACTCATAGGAAAGTTTAAGTGTGACTTCCTGGGATTATGTCCTGATATACTTCAGTATCACACCAGCAGGTAAGATGGCAAAACAAAGCCTATTTAAGGGTTTAAAAACGTACCCCTCAGTCTTTATTTATAACACAGGTAAGAAGGGAGGAGTTTTGGCTATTTATTTATTTATTTTTGTAATAAGTCACATAAATAGGACCCTGAAGTCATTAGAATGCTAGAACAAAACACCATACAGAATGGCTTATAAACAGCAAGCACTTACTTCTCTTAATTCTTAAGACTTTGAAAGCCAAGACCAAGGTGCCAGAATTTTTGGAATCTGGTTTACAGACAGCTCTATGCTCAACATACTTTCACGTAGCATAAGAGGAAGGATTTCTCTGGGGCCACACAAATCACATTCTTGAGGGTTCTACCTTCATGACCTAACACCTTCCCAAAGCTCCACCTTCTAAACCTATCATCTTGGAATATAAAAGATCAATATATGAATACTGGGAACACATAAATATGCAACCCATTGCACACATGCCAAGGTCACACAGCTAACAAATGTCTAAATTGGAATTAAAGTATGTAGCTAGAAATATACCCAAACTACACTAATGCAAGTTTTCCTTCTAGGAAATAATAAATTGGAATGACCACAGACACCTAAGGAACTCTTTAATCAACGATAACCAAGTACATTCTAATAAACTTACAAAAATCATCTTGCGTCATCACAAAGAATTCACAGGTCAAGACTCATAAGGACAGAGGTAATATAAATTTCCTCCTAGGAAGAATGGTCTCATTAACAGAAATGCTTGAGTTCTCAATCCATACTGATACCCTGCATGTTTTTAAAGGAAACGGCACTAAAATCTGAGAAAATATGCCCACTGTCTTCTAATATTTTATTTTACAGTATTCATCAAAATGTTTGTAAAGCAAGAACCAGACAGATATAAACAAGACTCATAAGACTGTACAAGGAATTATGTATCTTGCATCAAAATTCAATATTAACAGTTAAAGACTTGAGGTGATAGAGCCCATCTGTTTCCATCTTCTGCTGTGAGGTAGTCATATGCTTAAATTGACTAAAACAACCCATTCTTTCTCCTAGATTCCACGTTTCAGTGGATGGCATTACCACTGAGTCATGCTAAGGTGGCCATAACACAAACATGAAGTTATTCTTCTTGTTCCTTACTAACTTCTCATGTGGAACTCATCTCACGCCTCAAATCCAGCCACCCCACTGTTCTCAGCTGGGGTTACTCTAAGGATGTTGTTATCCAAGGACAATCTGTTTTAAAGATGTTTTACTCAATGTAGTTGTTGACAGGAGACCTCAGTTCCTTACCACTTGGGTCTCTCCACTGGGTTACTTCGAGGTCATCCTGGTGTGACAGCTGGCTCTCTCTAGACTGGGTTATCTAAGAAGGCAAATCAGAAGCTTCACTGTTTTTAAGCCTTTGAAGTTACACTGTAATATTATTTCTCAATAGTCTTTTGGCTCCACAGGTTTGCCATTATGTGTTGTGAAAGGGAACACAAAAGATTTGAATATCAAGAAGCAAAGATATTTGGTGGACATCTTGGAGATAGCTATCACAAACAACTTTACTTGAAAACTAGGAAACATTGCTGAGAAACCTAAATAATAATTCCAGATTGTTAATGATTAGAGCATAATGATGGTTAACATTGCCAATTTAACCATCTCCAGGCATACTAGTGAGAGATTATGCACACTAGGTTGCCTTTGGGAAAGCCTGTGAGGGACTCCCTAGATTTGGTTGATTAAGGTGGCAAGGCCCCTTAGCTGGGGGTGGTAAATGATCCAATTCTCTTGTATTAAAAAGGAGGATTTGAGTTGCGCACCAGCACTCGTCTCCCTCTGCTTCCTGGCTGTAGATACAATATGACCAGCTGCCGTGCACTCCTAGCACTCCTGCTGTGCTTCCTAAGAAGAACTGCTCCCTTGAAGGGTGAGCCCAGATAAACCCTCCTTACTTCTGTCTGTTTTGTCAAAGTACTTTATCACAGAAATGACACAAGTAACCAAGACAAATGCTCATACTGTAGACATGTCATGTCATTCCTCCCCAGTTCATCTAAAGAATCAGAATGCAAATTGTCAATCAGTTGTAAGTCTGAAAACACTAAAGCTCTAAGCGCCCAAGACAATACTGAAGAAGAGAAGCAAAGAGTGCAGGGTTGAGAGACTAACCCAGTTCTGTTTTGTTCACTCATCAAGATCTGCAGGGAGTTTCCTCCACAACAAGGTTGCTTTGAGATTTTTACACTCTCTGCATAACAGATGCATACCCATTAGCTTCAAATATTACAGAAAGAACAATCGATGGAGTCTTAAAAAAAAAAATCAAAGCCTGAAAAAAAAATAAAACCAAACCAAACAACAACAAAAAAAAAAACAAAGCAAAACAAACAAAAAAACTTCAGTTGCTGTCATTTTTCTCTTTCTCATTTCATCTTGAAGCCATAACTGCTAATTTATCCCAGTCTGGGTATGAAGAAAATCACTAGTAACAACTTTCATCTCAACACATGTTCACATGACTAGCTTAAAAAGGGAAATGTCTTTTCTGAACCCTTGTGCCTTCACTTCCTTGACAAAGTCATAAAATGAGTTTTACTGACAACAACAACAACAACAACAAAAATGGCCACAAAAAGAAACCTGTTGTTTACTCATGGCCTAGTAACTATAATATAAGCAACAGTATTTTCCATGTGTATGTGTGTGTTCTAAGTCCTAATGGAGTTAAAGTTACAATTATGATTGCAATATTTCTCACCATTTAAGGTTCAGAATTCATCAAAAGTTTGGTTATATTACATTAATTTATCAATATAATGAAACAGCAGCAAGTAATTTATGAGAAGAATATGAGTCTCTTACATTTTGCACAATTTGCTCATGGGATATCCTAATAATGCATAATAAAGGAAATTTTAGTAAGAAGTAATTAAAGTTTCACTAAAAGCAGGAATACCTTCACTATTTTATAATCTCAGTAGAAGTAATGTTGTGACAAAGATTAATTATGGAGTTTTAAACAATAAAAATTTTGGTTAAAAACAAATTGTTATTATTTGTATAAAAATGTTAAATATGCAACAAAATTAGACAGGGCTCAAAGCCATAAGGTGCAGGGTTCTGACAATTCACAACAAAGTAGTAACCAATCCAATAGGAAACAAGAGGAGGATGGAATCCTGTTCTTCTGAAGTAATACAAAGTTATCCTTTTAACTCGGAGACTAAACGTGAGCAGACAGAGCTCTTACATCCTTATCAATAGTAGAAGAGGAGTGGACCGGTGTGTGCTACAATACAAGGATAAACTTTAGAAATTAAACTATGGTTCTAGAGATGAGAAACTACCTCTCAAAACGATCATCAATGAGCTAATGCCTACAATCTACTGTTTTCTTACCACACATACTGAAATCCAAGAGTCATGAGACTTTCTTAACAACGAACTTATGCCAGAAGCAGTATTCAGGTAAGAAACAAAGTTTTGGTTTGCATTTAAACACCATTTAAGCTGATACACAGAAAACATAAAAACTATATATATATAAGTGGGGTATCATGTCATATTTTAGTACTTCTATATATTGTATAATGTTTATATCAGATAGTTCATAAATTAATCTCATTTAAAATATCTTTATGATGAAAATGTTCAAAGTCCTTTCTTCCACTGTTGGGTTTGGTGTGGAAGTGGAGAAAACTCACTTCAGATATAGAAGTTTTAAAATGAAAGCTTTGTTTTCTGAGAGCTCTGGGAAGTAGCCAGTTCATGATCTGAACTGAGTCCCTGAAAGGAGACTGTATAATGTTCTTAAAGATGGGCACACTTGCTTTAAATGTACGTTGCCTACAGCAATGCCACTATGTAACAGCACACTGATGACACACAAGCAATAGAGATCCTGTACTCAGAATTTCATGTCTCACACATTCCTCTTTTTCGGGGAGGGGGGATGGTATTCAAGACAGGATTTCTCTGTGTAGCCTTGACTGTCTTAGAACTAGCTCTGTAATCCAGGCTGATCTTGAACTCATAGAGATCTTCCTGCCTCTGCCTCCCAAGTCCTAGTACTACAGGCATGTGTCACCACCACCCAGCCAAACAATTCCGCAATTTAAGAGCAATTCGATGTATTATCATCTAATGATTTTCCCTGAGCATCAAATGAATAACAATCTGTTCCACTGAGGCCTTGGGATTTATACTTTGGATGCTGAAAAAAAAAAAAAAAAAAAAACACTTTTGGATTAAAAAAAAGTGAGAGAGAAAAAGAGAAAGACAGACAGAAGACAGACACACAGACAAACAGACTTTATATCTTAATGATACGTCTTAAACTTCAGTGATTTTTCTACCATTTGGTGTGCGTTTGATAAGTAAGTGGAAACACTGAATCTAAAATTGTCTGATCAGGGCCCAACTACAGATTCTAGAAATTTATATTTGGGCTCTAAAACTTAAGCTTTGAAAAGGCAAATGTTAGTTATAATATTCTCAAAAACTAGGATGGTTACAGACTAAAGAGATGAACTAGTGGATCACTAGTTTTATATATAAAAAACAATCTACCAGGTTCCAGTAATTAAACAGCGTTACTTTCAAGTCTGTTACCAGATTACGGGTAGCAAGTCCTCAAATGCGTAATCCAGAAAGCCAAACAAAGAACAAAGAAAACCCTCAAGATAATGTTTCAGTGCAAAACAAGGACCTAGTTTGAAATGCCAACATCCCTATAGGAAGCATATTCCACAGCATCATTGTAAGTGTTTAACAATGGCTAGTGGCTGGATAAGTGTGTGTGTGTGTGTGTGTGTGTGTGTGTGTGTGAGAGAGAGAGAGAGAGAGAGAGAGAGAAAACAGGTATGAAAAAAAAAACCCAGAAAATATTCCTCTGAGCTAAGTTTTGTTTTGTTTTTCCGAAGCAATCAAGAGATAGAAACTAAGGGCCAGCTCTCCATCTACCTCTTCTCTACCAAGAGACAGAATAAAGTTCACTGAGGGAATTCTAGACTGAGCAAAGATAGCCACACATAAGTCTTACTCCATTAGTTTCCTCCCAGTTTCTTGTCCCCGAAAGCCTGAAGGCTGTTTTTGTTTTCTGTGGGAAGGAGGGTTCTGTTCTCCATTCTCCACTGTGAAGCCGCTGCTCTGTGTTACTCTTCCCTGAGTTTTCCTCTACTTGTATCTTTCTTTATAACTGTCCTTTGTTATAGAACACAGGACAGTGACGCACTGAGATGTTTCTCTTGCAGGTGGAGAAATATACTAGATGACCTGTTAAGTCGTTCCCTTTTACATGCTAAAATAATAAATCTTGAAAGGGAGTATATGTAAGAAATGCAAAATCCACTTCCTACCCAAAGTTTCCTGTACAACTACACAAACAATTAGTTGTAATACTGATTCAGGATTTAGATAAGTAATACTTCAAGTGAGGAAAAAAAAAAATCTGATTTTGAGCAGGAAAATGAACTACAGCAGCAGTCCTCATTGCTGTTGCCATACCTATCATCACATACCCAGCCATGAAAATGACCTGGGAACGCCTTACTTTTTTTTTTTTTTTTTTTTTTTTGGTTTTTCGAGACAGGCTTTCTCTGTGTAGGCCTGCTCTGTGTAGGCCTGGCTGTCCTGGAACTCATTCTGTAGAACTCATTCTGTAGGCCTCGAACTCAGAGATCCACCTGCCTCTGCCTCCCAAGTGCTGGGATTAAAGGCATGTGCCACCACGTCTGGCGAACGCCTTACTTTTTAAAAAAAATCATTTCAGAGATGACTCATGTAGAATATGACACAGATTGAGAACCCTTTAGTGGATGTGGAAGGGTAGGAAACTAATTATAAAAGATTAATTTTAGCAATCTATAGGACTCAAGACAATAGGATATAAGCCCCATCCAGAGACCTAAAGAAAGCTGATAAAAGAATGGCTAGGAGACACAGGTCTGAACCATTATTACCACATTGTTTCACTGTTAATATGGTTACCTTCACCTCCTTGAGAGGTGCGAAATGGTGGGATGCTTTATCTTAAACCACGTGTTAGACATGTTTTTAAAAAGTGCTACATATAAAGTCTGATCATAGCCAAAATTAATCAGGTAACAAACACATTTTTACTTCTAACACTTCATAATTAACCAAGCTTCTATTCACTACAGAATGATATAATATTGTAAGAGAATACACATATGATTAGTCTGTACATTATCTCTTCCTCTTTGAGAAAAAAGTTAACTTCCTACTCAATATAACTCAACAAAACTAAATCAAGAGCTAGGTACGTGGCTCAGTAATATACATGCAGAGGAATTAAGAAAAGTTCATTTTTGTTCCAACCCTCTAAAAACAGCTTCATAGCAAATGAGAAAACATTATGTATCACTCATGGTTAATATCATTTACAGAATGCCAGCACCCTTCCACTAAAATGTTTACTAATGACACATATCTAATGAAAGGCTATTGTGTGTGTGTGTGTGTGTAAAAAAATCTAATATATGGAATATACACACAAACTTAATATTAAGGTATCAACCCAATTTAAAAAGAAATAGAGAAAAAGACTGGATTAGTCATTTCACTAAAGAAGTTATATGAATGGCCTCTATGTGCATACAGAGATGCTCAACACCATCATCATTAGAGACATGCAAACTAAATCAAAAGGAGGGCTGGGGCTATAGCTCAGTTTGAAGAGGGCTTGTCTAGCAAGCACAAAGTCCTGGGTTCAATCTTCAGTACCACATAAGTGGTCATGAATATAAGTAATCCCAGCACCCGGGAGGTGAAGATACAACGCAACACACAAACAGAATTCACCACCGTGGGGTATCATTTTATATCCATTAGAATAGATAAAATGACAACAAAAACAAACTCTAACAATGGCTGGTAAATGTGTTCTTATGGCTGAGCCCTCAATCTGGAGCCCTCAAAAGTTGGTGGTGGGAATGAAAAAAATAGTATGCTGCCAATTTAGAAGACTTAGTAGTTTCTTTAAAAAGTAAGAATAAATGTACTACACAAGCAATTATACTCCCGAGTATATACCAAGAGAAATGAAAACATGCTCTAATAAAGATAGTTACATGAGCATTCACAGCAGGATTATTTAGTAATTAACAAAAAATTCATAGAAATAATCCAGATATCCATCAACCAATGAATGGATGAGCAAAATGTAATATATCTATAAGATGGAATACGACTCATCAATAAAAATGGAAAAACTATTAATACATGCTATAAAATAAACAAGTCATTAAATGTGTAAAGTTAAAAAAAAACAGCACAAAAGACCACATATTATATGACTCTGTATTTATGTTCTGTTCAGGAAGAGCAAAGGGAAAATTCCTAGAAAAGAATATAAAATAGTTGCCTATCCTGGGGAATGGGACTAGGGACTAACTTGCACATACAGAATCTGACCAAGATTCAGGCTGAGGTGGGAGCCTCTGTTGGTAAAGCACTTGCCTCCCAAGTATGAGGACCAGAGTCTGATCCCAAGAAATGTACAAATGCTAAGCATTATGGTGAGCACCCGTAATTCTAGAGCAGGAAGGTGGGGCTCCCAGGCCAATTAGAGACACTGTATCAAAGGAGTTCCTGAGGATAACACTTGAGGGCCTCATGCATGTGTGCATACAAAGCACACACACAATACATAAAGAAGAATCTTACTGAAGCTTGAAAACACTGTTTCAAAAAGTTTTAATATTATGTTATGGCAATAGTTTCACAATTCTGGAGTTATAAAAAATCATATAAGCCTTAAGTGGATAAACGTATGTCATGTAAGTTATATCTCATACTAGTTGATGGATCAGGAATACAGTTCATTGAAAAACATGAAGGACTAAAGACATAACTGTCAGAGAAACCATGAACCCTGACTGGATCCTAAGATAAGGGAAAAACAGCTATTAAAAACATTAAGAGACGCTGAGAAATATTAATTTGGACTAGACATTAGACAGTATTGTGGAGGTATTTCTTTCTTAGGCTTTAGACTATGGTAGTGATGTAGAAAACTACCGTTATGCTCAAAAGATGCAAGCAAAAGAGCATAGAAATTAATTTCTCCATTTATTTTTAAACAGCTAATCAATGAATTACTCAACAAATAAACAAGAAACCCTTAACTTCAGAAAGAAAGGTAAATGTAGCAAAATAGAAATCAGGGCTAGCAGGTAGTCTACCTCCCAGCAGGCATGAGGCCCTGGCTTCAATCCCCTGCACCACACTGAATAGATAGATGAATGAATAAATTTTAAAAATGATAATCAGTAGATGATAAATACAGGTGTGGGTTTGTATGTATCCAATGTACTACTACTTCTAACATTTCTGTAGGAGTAAAAACTTCAAAATAAAACATTCCAAACAGAATTCTCACTTGTTCAATTTATTTTAATTTTACTTTTTAGTCTTTGGAGACGGGCACACTAAGTAGCTCAGGCTGGCTGCCAATTAGCCTTCAGTTCTCTTGTCTCTTGAGTGATGAGGTTACAAACCTATGTGACCATACCTGGCTTCTCATTTCATCTCTATTAAATTTGTCTTTTATCCACCCATCCATCTATCTATCCATCCCTTTACCTACCTACCTATCATCTATCTATCTATCTATCTATCTATCTATCTATCTATCTATCTATCACCTACCTACCTCCCTACGTGTGTGCATGTGAGATGTGTTTGGATGCAAATGTGCCATTGTGAGTGGAGGTCAGAGGACAACTTGTGGAAACTGATTCTCTCCTTCCATATGTGGATTCTGAGGATGAAACTAGGATTATAAAATTTGGCAACAAGCATCTTTACTCACTGATCCATCTCATTAGGCACCACTGGGTATTTATATGAAACAAATAGAAGATACAGACAGGACAGACATAGGAGTGTGGTTACACTTATAATCCTAGTACTGTCACAAAAGGAAAAAAAAAGACAAATAACATGTATACAAATTTAGTTAAGTCTCATGGTGGTTTGAATAGTTATAACCCCCATAGTATTTGAATGCTTCACAACAGGAACTGCACATTAGGAGGTGTGTGGCCTTGGAGTAGGTGTGGCCTTGTTGGAGGAAGTATGTCCCTGTGAGTATTATATGCTCAAACCATGCCCAGTGCTACTCAAGTCTCCTGCTGCTGCCTGTGAATCAAGAAGTACAACTCTCAGCTACCTCTCTAGTATCATAGCAGCATGGAGGCAGACATATTTCCTGCCGATGACAATGGACTAAATCTCTGAAATGTAAACTAGCCCCAATGAAATGTTTTCCTTTATAAGAGTTGCTGTGGGGGGCTGGAGAGATGCCTCAACGGTTAAGATCACCGACTGTTCTTCCAGAGGTCCTGAGTTCAATTCCCAGCAACCACATGGTGGCTCACAACCATCTGTAATGGGATCTGATGCCCTCTTCTGGTGTGTCTGAAGAGAGCAATGGTGTACTCATATACATAAAATAAATAAATAAATCATAAAAACAAAAAAGAGTTGCTGTGGTCATGATGTCTCTTCACAGCAATCAAATCCAAACCAAGCCAGGGTTCATGTTTAAACATTTAGTCATATTATATACTAAGATGTATGCAACATGAAACAGTACCATTTTTGGTTACTCGAGTCATAATTTGGGCTCTGCAGTTTTGTAATCAATACTACACTATTGACTGAAGAGATACAGCCAGTATTTCCTAGGAATACTTTAACTCCTCCATCTTGGACATTTTGTCTCACTTCTTGATATTCCACAAATTCTAAAAATGTATCTTAACAATTTAAAGTTTAAATTGTGGCACCAGAGAAATGGCTTAGTAGTTAAGAGGGCTGGTTGCTTTTCCAAAGGATACAAGTTCAGTTCCCAACATTTGTGGCAAGCAGCTCAGAACCACTCAAGTTCCAGGGGATCCAAAACCCTCTTTGGCCTACTTGGATACTCGCACATACATGGCAGATAAGTACACATGTAGGGCATGTGGGACCACACTACCAGATGGGCATAAGAACTGGTGGAGTGGAGTATACTCAACTCCCAGAATCTCAGAGATCTGAGACAGTAGGAGTGGAGCTGCCCCCTCCCAGCCTCTAATGTCTACTCTGAGACCACCAACTGAGAGAACCACAGTCACTCAGTTACATAGCATAAGCCCTGGAGTTCTTCTCCATGCTAAAAAAGTATCTAGATAGCTTCAGCCTTCAGCCAAGGACCTTCCCTTCCTGCATATTCCTACTCCCTTCCCTCCCAAAAGTATATAATTCCTGGCATACTCCAAATAAAGTGTATGTGTCCACATCCGCCCCCAATAAAGCAGTATGAACAAGCAAGGATCGTCTTGGAGAGCTGCTTCATTAAAGATTGCCTTTGAAGAGAGGAAAAACCTGGGACCTAAAATGAACTGGGTACCACATATACAGACACATACACATATTAATATATATTAAAGTTTCAACAGTATGAAACTCATCAAAAATGCTAATGTAAAACATAAATCTTGCTAGTGAACTAAAAAAATTTACTTAGAAGTTTAAAAGCAAGATTTATAATTCTTATAATAAGGCATTTTCAGCATCTGACCTAATGCTAAGACAAATAATACACAATATGTTAAAATATAGATTATTTTATATATACAGAACTGCTTAGACAAAGTACCCTAGCATATGACAGAATATAGAAATTATACCTATCACAAAGGCTACGAGCAAACAGTTGGATGATAAAGTGTTTATACAGATGGAAGAAAATTGGAAAGACACAGTGCTAGTTCTTTCATATCTTCAACAAAAGAAACAGGTACCTCAGAGACGACTTTGGCCATTCCTCAATATGTTAACATTAGGTCAGCAGATACATTTCAGTGTTAAGACAACATAAGCCCCCAAGCACAAGCATTCAAATATTAATCAATTAATGAATAGATAAAGCATGGTATAGTCACACAATGGATTATTCAGCCATACAAAAATGAAATATTCATATACGCTGCAATGCAGTGAACCCTGAAAATCAAAGATACAATGACCATCTACCGAATCTTAGAAGATTCAGAGTAGCCAAATCTGTACAGACATGAAGTACAGCAGTCAAGGGCTACAAGGCAGGATGAATCTGCAGAGATAGCTAGCAAATCGGAACTGCTTCTTCTTAAGGGGCCATGATCTAGAATGAGTGAGTGGTAAAGGTAACATAGCTCTTTGACTATACTAGTATGAAATTTTAAAAAGAATGAGTTCATGGTAGTTGAACTACATTTCAATATATTTTGTTTTGTTTTGTTTTTGTTTTTTTGTTTTTGGTTTTGGTTTTTTGAGACAGGCTTTCTGTGTGTAGCCCTGGCTGTCCTGGATCTCACTCTGTAGACTAGGCTGTCCTCAAATTCAGAAATCCTCCTGCCTCTACCTCCCAAGTGCTGGGATTAAAGGCGTGCACCACCACCACCCAGCTTCAATATGTTTTTTTAAAAAAAGAACTAGCCCTTTCATTACAGAAAAAGGAAAAAAAAAAAAAAAAGAAAGTAAAAGGACAAGTCACAGAAAAGCAAAGCAAATGAGCAATAAATAAATATACAAATTTCAAGCAACTTCAACATGACAAATATAACCTTTAAAAAACAAATACAGGACTGAATTTTCTGAACTGAAAAAAAAAAGCATGAATAAGAAGAGATCAGTTTTTCATTTATTTGGGAACAAGCAAAGAACAAATAATAATATATAAGGTAAGGGATAGAGTGAATTATCCTAATTGTAGCACATTGAGAATCAGGGAGACCTGAGAAACTAGTAGGGTTGTGGGAAAGGCAACAATTATCTAAGCACTAAGCGATCAGAGCTAATGTCCAAGAAACCTAAAGCCTCAGAAGACAGAGATTTTCTTTCACAGACTGAATGTCTTAGGCAAAAAAGATGAGTGGAGCCAAGAGAGGTGATGCATGCCTGAAATTCTAGCATAGCAGAGGCAGGGGACCACAATTTCAGGCCAGATGTTCTTGAAAACAAAAGGGCCATCTACTTCAAAAAAGAAAAAAGAAAAAGAAAGAAAGAAACAAACAAACAAACAAACAAGAAAGAAAATGAGAAGGACAAGATTTCTTGAGAAGAGACAGATTTCTCTGGCCAGAAAGCAGTGGAGAGGAAGATTAAAAAAAAGAAAAAGAGAAAAAAATTTTACTCCAAACTCTGTCCTAGGACAGCAACATGTGTCAAAGAGTGAGATCTGAGGTTCTCCAACCCCATCCAAGTCAAATCCAGGCCATTGAGGCAGTTGGATGCAGAAGAACATGGCCACAGAGGTCACAGGAGAACAGGCACAGCAGGGCATAGACCAAGATGCTGCCAAGATGCTTTCAACATAGAACACTAAGAGATTATTAACAACCGGACAGCATTCCCAGGACAGTAAAGATATACAGGCCACTGCCAGTGTATCTAGGGATAAGCTCTGCAGACTAAGGTCCAAGAAAATAACTGCCTACCACCCAGCACCCCTGGGAGAGGAAAGATTTAAACTAAAACGGGATATGGACTGACCACTCACACATGGACTTTACATAATCTTGAAATTGTGAGAATCTATGTACCTCAGTGATAGAACACCTGCCCAGTATACACAAGATCCTAGAGTCACCCCCAATTAACAAACAGCTATTCTGGTGCGACAGAGTGGTGTGCACCTATACTCCCAGTATTTGTGAGGTGGTGGCAGGATCAGAAGGTCAAGGTCATCCTTTACTAAAGAGCAATACCAGGAGCATGTTTTCTGTATGAATTATACAGCACTGAAATAACTCTCTTCAGGTCCTGGAAGACTGAGCTGAGCATTGGTGGGTATTGCCTATTGCTATATCTATACATCATTCCAGGCAGAGAACTGGGCCTGCATAAATAAACTGTAGAAAGGTTAACCTCAAAGTCAGATGATGCAGGTCTTTGGATAATCCTGTCTAGAACTACCCCATAGTTGTTACTCTAGGTTATCCCTGGATACGCTCATCGGATTACACATCAGCTTTGCTTTATGCCCTAGAGAACCAATGATGCAAGCCAGAACCACAGCAGGATAAAGGGAGCTTCAACTTAGGAGGCTGAGAGAAGTTAACATCAAATATAGAAGAATGCCAGAGAGAAGCTAGAAGAAAACAGTATCCATTTGTAACTGGGAAACCACCAAGAACCCTAGCCTTGCTCACCACTGTATTCTGTTGCTCCCCAAAACCCAACTTTGAGGACATCTCAACACATGTCTCTAGTTAAGTTTCTCTTAAAGAGAGTAGAGAACTGCAATCTTTAAAAGGCATATCCATAACTAAATTAATATCCAGTTACAATATAAGCATCTCCATACTAACTTAATATTGCTCTAGAGAGACTAGCTAAAGTAACCAGACCAGCTAACACACATAAACACAGAGAAGAAGGAAGAAACTGTATATCCATGTGATGTGACAGTATCTGGAAAGTGTAAGAGAAAACAGTGTAAAGTAACTTAGAATTCAGCAAGGTAGCAGGAAAACAAGCAGAAATCAGCAGTATTTCTTTCCATAAATAATAACCAGATTGAAGATATATCTTAAAAAGATAAAATATGACTAAACTTAATAAGAACCATACAAAAGTTGTATTAAAAAGTTAGTTCTCAAGACATAAAAAAATAAAGAAGAAAATAAAGACATTGCTTGCTCTTCATTAATGTTAAAATGTCTCAATACCATGACGATGTCAACTGCTCCTAAGTAAACCCATAAATATAATGTGATTCCAATAAGAAAACCAACAGAGTCAGACAAACTGATGCTAAAATTCACAAGGGAAAAAAATACAGCAGAACAAGAGAAACAGGAGGAGAAGCTACAACAGGGGCTACCCAGTCAGACAGCACACCACACCCCAGTGTACTATAGATCTCTATGACTAGGGTGTTGGTACTGGCACAGCACTGGCCAGAAAAGCCAACAGAGAATACACCCATTTCCATAGTGTGTCAAATGAGCAAATATTGGTTTTCATAAGTGGCACTGGATAACTATTTCAATAGTTGAAGGTGGTGAATTAGATTCATTTATCATACCATATACAGAAACATGCTCACTGTGGAACTAAACATGAGAAATAAAACTGTATAATAAGTACAAATTTCTCTATAATCTAAGGGCATAGAAAAGCCTTATATGGTTAGAACTCCAGATGAAATAAGTTTAAGATGACTATATTAAATCCAAGAGAAGACTTCATGGCAAAAACAACATGAGCAACAGCAAAGGATGACTATTTTAACATATGCCAACATTAAAAGGTAATGTTCTTAAATAAAAAATAAGTTGAAAAGATGAAGGAAAAAATACCAAAAAATCATGTAGAAAACCAGGCTAATAACAATAATAAAATCGTTCTTAAGCATATTTGAAAATACTCAACTCACTTATAAGGGAAATCCAAAAGAAAACTACAATCATGGTGGCCTATACCTGAACTCAGTCCTCAGGAGAGTACAAGAAACCACTCTCCACGGTGTAGTAAGTACTGGGACAGCGGTCACAGAGATACAGAAGTCTCCTCTCAACCCCAACCTAAGACAGAGCCTCACTATTTGCTCCAACTTACAGTTGTCCTGCCTTAGCTATTATAATGATCAGAACTGTAGGTATGCCCACCTTACTATTTTGTCTAGTCTTGAAGAGTTTTCTTTCTTTCTTTTAAGATACAGGTCTAGAAACAAAACAAAACCAAACAAACAAACACCCAGCTACACATAGACATAATTCTTGGAAAAAGTGTAACCCAATGGGGGAGCCGGAAAGACAGCAGTTTACTAGACTGGGGAGAAGAGTGGTCAGATCTCCAGGAAGGGGGACTGGGATCACCAAGTAAACGCCAGGATTCGGTGTCACGGCACTGCTGGAACTGTGCTTGCAGGAAGGGATGGCCCATGAGTGAGTTTAAGTAAGTCGTCCTTCTGGAAGGCTGTGCGTACCAGATTGAGGTTAATGTTCAACATGAGCCACAGAGGATTCCAACCAGTGCAGTATGATGGATGCTTTAAACATGGGGAGCACTATAGGCTAAGCGGGCTCTCAGTGATCAGAATAAACCTAGACAGCACTCACAAGTCACTGAGCAGCCTCCATATTCAATGGGTACTACCATAGCTATTTGGTTGTGTTAAAAAGTGACAGAGATCTTATGGCTTAGATGACCATCATCAGAGGCTTTGCGGGATTTCATCCATTTTACATAGCATCTGAAATCAAGTCATTTCATAATCTCTGGCTGGACTGTCCATAATCATACTGTGAAACCCTGACACTTAGTTTCAAATCTGAATCAAACAATAGAATTGGAACTCAGAGTTAAGTAAATTATGTATGTCAAGAATTCTGTCCCTTGTATCTAACACAGGACACTGTGCAGGGCTTTCAGGAAAGCATCGTATTACTTAATTTCTACATGACATTTCCTTCAGCTTTCCAATTTTTAATATTTGAGTGGGGCAGTGGTAGTGCCAGCACTCAGGAGACAGAGGCAGGCAGAGCTCGGAGTTCGAGGCCATCCTGGTCTACAGAATGAGTTCCAGGACAGCCAGGGTTACACAGAGAAACACCTGTCTCAAATCCCCACCACCCAAAATAAATAAATAAAATTAATGGCTTATATAGGCTACTCTCATGATGTTGAGGAAATAAACCTTCACTTTCATGTATGATTAATTCAATGATGAAAATTCCCTTTTAAAATGTACTCAGCTTTAAAAACTAAACAAGAAATCCTGTTCCTTGTTGAGGGCTAGAGACAGAACTCTGTTACTTGGAATGACAGCATCTCATTCCCATCTTTTAAACCAAGGGATGCACATGCCCTCCCTCCATTACTTTCTTAAACTCCACACTTGCAGGGGAAAAGGCAACCAGACCTATAAGGATAGAGTTCTACAACTCTTTTTGTTTTTTAAAATATTCTTCCTACTGTCCTACATTGATCTCACCTACTTTAGTGGAAGAAAGAAGGAAACAAATATGATTTCAAACAGGGCTGGCTCCAACAGGTGCTGCAGAAGTACAAAGCCATCAGAGATCCTGTTCTGAGTTCCTACTCTACTAGGACACCTACAAGGACAATGTTTCACCAGTTGTCATCTTGGTACACAACAGACTGTATGTAGGGGGACAGTTACATTGTGTTCATAAGCACCTTGGAAATAAAGATGCCTGCAGCTCCCACTTGGCTAGTCACTGGTGACTCCAGGCCATCCTTCAGGACTAAGAGTGAGAAGCATAGTATCTTTTCTGGAAGTTCGGGTCAGTCAGAATCACTTTCCCCTTGACTTTTAGGATTAGCTGCAATTTTCAGTGCTCTTGGAAATTGTTACTGTCCTTTTAAATCCTAGCTCTACTACATGCTAGCTTGTGAGCTGGGCCTCTTGCCAAATAACTTGACTTAGTGTCGGGGAAGACCACCCATCTTGAAGAGCTATGGTGGAGATAAGAAATAATATAAGCATATTGGTATCATGACAATCCTCAGCAAAGTGCTTGATGGGCAATCAATATATAAGAACTATCACTACCAAGATGGGTGCTGAATTAAAGAAGGGAAATCTAACCTCTGGATAATAATATTATGAAACCAAAGGCTTCTCTCTCCTTAACCCAAGAATTATAGTATTTTATAAAACAATGGAAACTGTCTCCTACCTCTTCAAGATCATAGTCTCTTCCCTAGTTAACATTCACAGCTTCCAGTATTTGTAAAATGATTGCTCTTTTCACTCATTTATAAAAGAATACAAGAACCTATTAGTTTGGTGGACCCATATACAAGAAGTGATATTGGTACATTTATTTGTACTCTGTTTATTTGAAACGCTGCTTAGAAAGCCAGTGCAGGACCACCATATACTAGAAGACAAAGATATGTGCAGCTTAACCGAGAATAATGCAACCATCTATAGGCCAAAACATTCCCTTAAAAATGGTGAGGAAAAAAAATGGTGAACATTCTTTCCTATAATTCTTTCCTATGATTAGTTTCCCCCACACTGAGTGCCCTGGGGAAAAATAGTTGTAATGAAATACTACTTCAAAATAAACGTGCATGTGCACACCCAGCAGAGAGAGAAGCATGTGGCTCTCCAAACATCAAAGTGCCTGCTGATCAAAGATGCCAAGGTCACATCGCAGTGTCAGAAGATTTCATGTATCCTTGACGAAAAATGAGCCACTCTGAGAAATCATGCTTCTCACCTTATTTCTAAGCAGCATCAACTCCTAACTTCCTCTTTTTAAAGACTGGGTACAGTTATCACAACCCCAAGCATATACTTGCAATCTTTTGCCAGGAAATCTCTTCCTTCTAACTCTGGATATACTCTAGAAATAAACACGAAACAATAAAATATAAATGATTATGCGTCTAATCACAGTCCCTAAATATTTTTAACCTTTTCCAGGTCAGGGTAGTGAAAATGAAATTCTTCCTGAGTTTTTCCTTGATCTTCTGGAGAACAAAAAAGACAATGCAAAATTTTTATGTTCCAAGAGTCCCAAAGGAACAAAACTGTGCTCTTAACAAAATTGTTTGGGGCCTTGCTAGAGATGGAATCTAGTACCTTTTGCTTGGTATGCAAGTACCAGCCACAATCAATTGCTTCTGGAAAGTGACTATTCCATCAACTGTACACATTCGAATCCATTCAGTGAAGAAATGGGAGTTCTGAGCACTTTACACGGTAACAGAGAAGATGAGAAGAGATGTCCTCCGAAAACAACTGAACGGTAGAAACATCTTAAGGGTCACAGGAGTCATTTATAAGAATATTGTATCAACAGATACAAACAGCATAGGCTAATAGTACATATTAACAAGCATAAGCCAAAGGGAATGCCTTCTACACTGTGAGTAATAAATTTGTTAGCCAATTTTGGGAACGTGATTAAAGCTGTAATTTATTTACAGGAAAAGAATTTACAGAAATAAAAGGTTCTCCCAGTACACGTACCCAAACTGTTTGTAAATTGGGTGCTTCCTGGCTTGACAGGTAGGGCGTGGCACCAGAGTTCTCACAGTAGCTCAAAGACATTTGGACGAGCTCTCACAAGTCTGGACACTCTGGTTTCCATGCAAAGGCCAGTAAATTCTTTAATTCCTAAATCCCCCGACAACACAACCACCTCAGCGCCACCACGCCCGCCCACTCCAACACAGGAATGCCCAAGTAAAGCACACAAATCGCATCTTCTACTCCTTGACATCTTTCAGGTACCAAACACGGAAGATACCCCCATCACACAATGCCTACATTCCCTTCCTCTTCTAAAGGCTAAACCTGTACAAGAGCCTTCGAGCATTCAGCTGGACGCGTCTAAAGACTTTAGTCTGAAAAAGCCATTCCTTCCAAACACTGGCAGAGAAGCTCGAAAAGCAGCCGCTCTGTACCGGCAAAGAGTGGCTTGAAAGCGAGGGAGGTCGGGGTGGAGTGCGGCGCAGGGACTGCAGCAGCGGCCCCAGGTCGCGGGCACCGCCCGGGCACAGCCCTGGGAGCCACCGGCGCTATACAGGTGACCTTCCGGAGACGCCGCCCGCTGTCGGGGCGCAGTCGGGTCCCAGCCCAGGCGGCAGGCGGGACGTGCAATCTCGGCGGCCGCGGGCCCGGCCCGTCGGACACACCCCCGCCGCGGCCCGGCCTCCCCGGCCGGCGAGCTCTCACCTGCACCGCGAGCCGCTCGACCCGCGGGCTCTTGGGCCTCGGCTGCGCCGATCGGACCGCGCTCGGAGTTCCGCGCGAGGCGCGGCAAGAGGAGTCGGGAGGGCGGCGGCAGCGGCGGCGGCCTGGGCGGCGGCGGAGGAGGAGGACTCCGGCGCTCCGCTCTAGGGAGACCCACCCTCCTCCCGGCCGCTCTGCAGCAGCCGCCGCAGATCACTTCCGGGGCGCGGGCCAGCGGGGCGGGGCGCCAGCCCGCACTTCCTGTCCGCGGGGCCGAGTACTCCATGGCGACTGCGAACAAAGGCTCTCCGGGCGCGGGGGAGGCGCAGTGGTACAGCCTCCCGGTGGACCCACGGCGAGCCCCGGGGTTCGCGAGGCGTAGTCCCCCCCCCCTCCCAAGGCCGTGCCGCCGGGATTCCCGTGTCGCGGTGTTTTCGTCTTCCCCGGACATGGAGGGGCTCCTGGAGAAAGAAGGGGAGGGGGAGGCCGCCATCTTGCTTTTGGGGGCTGCTAGGTTCTCTTGCAAGAGTTTTCCAGTGTGTAGTCTGCAACGTGGCTTGTCGAAAATCAAGTCCTAGTTAGTGGATTGGTCGCCTGTCCTGGTTGGAGGGTTTCGGTAGCTGACCGAGTTGAGAACTGGCCTCAGCATATGGGCTTCGGGTTCCTTTTGGAGGAGTAGACCCTTCGACGCTAGATATGGCACTGAGATAAGGCGACGGCTCCGTAACACACTACTTTAATGTCTTAAATTAGTAGTTAAACTGAATCTGTTGTTTTCTTTAAAACTGCCCACAAGTTCGAGATAGTTTGCCTAGCGTCTGTTAGCGACCACACGTTCTTCCCTGAACTTTAAAATTCTCATTTCCTTTGGCCCCAAATTAAGAACCAACGGCTTGGTTGGTTGGCATGACTACTTAAAGGAATGAATGTACACTCAATCAAGTTTGCAATCAAGAAACCAAGTACTTGGCATTTGGAAGTATGAATGGAGGGAAGACTTGATAACTTTACTAACAATAGGTTAGAGTTTTAAACTTAAGTAAGATCTTTTTTCCAGTACAAAAAGACGATGGTAAATGTGGATCCAAATAAAGGAAGTCCCGGCAGAACAGGGATCAGTGGTTCATGGAGAAGGCTGAGTAACACTTATCTGTCTTAAAAGTTCTACAAGAGCTGATGAGAAAGATGAGGCTACAGAAGGAGACAGGAGTCAAGTCATGGCTGGCTTTTGTGTCTATTAAATTCTGGAAGTAGAATGGCTAGATACATCAAATTTTAAGCAGTTTATAAATGGAGGACCGATTAATGGGGTAGTTGGGCAGTATAGCAGAGTAGACAGTGAACTATTGCAGAAGTAAAGAGGAAGGAGAAAGACATTTGTAATTGTGCCAGTAACCATCCAAAAGATGATTTCCGAGATGACGAAGCCATATAAGCATCATAAGCCAAATAATTGTTTGCTGGGCAACTGGAGGGTAAGAGAATTGTAAGTGAATGTTTTGTTTTTTGGAAAGATGCAGGATAAAAGTGTACTTTGTGTGTGTGGTTTTGTCCTTGCCATGTAACTGGGGATGACCTTGAACTTCAGACTCACCTAACTCCATCTCCCAAGTTCTGGTAATAGAGACTTGCACCATCAAGTGTGGTTTTGCTGGGGTAGAACCCTGAGTTTCATACCTAGCCAGCAAACACTCTTGCTCCTAGAGCTATAGCTCGATTGCGTAAAGGTGTACTTTACTGAAGAGGTGAAGAAGGATGGACATAGGTTACAGGAAAAGGGTTTCTTTAGTCTGAAGTGAAATGGTGTCATCTAATGGTAGTTGCTGTGTGCTGGGTTCCAAGTTCTGGAGTGGGCAGGAGGAGCTGAAGTTAGATATATATAGGTTTATATTACCACTTTCAAGCAGATGCAGTCTCACTTCATTGAGCACAATTTCAAAACCTTTTCTGCTTTACCTATGAGAAAATTTAAAAAAAAACTGTATTAATCTCACTGTCCATAGCCATTCTAATATTATTCTAGTACCTAGTGGTCTACATGAAGATATAAACAAATAACTGATGTGTGGAGGTCTCCTCAAGAGGCAGGGGGGACTGAAATCCAAAGCACAGATTGAAAAAAGGCCTAAACAGTGAATATGGTCAATAAGTTAGCTTCATTATATTAAAAAACTTGTATCCTTAATTTTTGAGTGAATTCTTACAATAAACTATGTAATATGTTACAAAGAAGAAAGCAACACATTTTATTCAAGTGTCCTACTTATTAATATTATCTTTCTTGATTCCCAAGACTCAAACTGCCTACATATTAGGGACATTTTGAGACTTCCCTTCTTTTGTAAAAGAAAAGGGTCTGAAATACATTAATTATGCTGTGACCGTATCCCCCTTCCTTGACTTGAGCTTAAACAGCTGCTTCCTCTCTAACAGCATTTGGTTCTTCTGGCTTCTCTGATCTGGTTTAATTCACTGATTGTTCCATCCAGATTGTATAAATACTTTCTCTTCTGCTCTGTCCTTATTTCTGCACTTATCTGGGAAAAACCAATCTGCGTATTAAATAGCTCTTTTTAACAAGGGTCATTTAAATTAAATTAGAACTCTGCATGAAGATATGAAAGTATTCTGTTGACATATACATCCATACCCACACAAGAACAACTAGGAACTGATGCTAAGATGTGATAATACCCCTGAAAAATAATGTAAAATTGAACAAAGTTAAAGTGGATCTCAATTTTGATATTCACAGATGCTGTTCAAAGGTCATTTTCACACTATGTCAAAATGTACCAAAGAGCACTTAAATACATTAATTTGAGTTATTTCCAGTGATAAAATGCATAACCTTATTTATAACTAACAAGCATAAAACCTGTTCAGTATTAAAAGATTGAAAAATTATGCAGGGAATTAAACAGAATCAAGTGTATCTATTGTCTCATTTAAGAGAAATATTTCATTACAACCAGATTATGGTTTCTAAATAATTCATACAATGATAAAAGGATAACGTAAAATACCTTATGTACTCTAACTATATATTAAAAGTACAAAATACTACACAATTATAGATCCAAAATTTTATATTATTAAAATTTCTCATAATAGATCAAAAATGGGAAACTAGGTATAGCAGTGAATGCCTATACTTACATCACTGGGGAATTGGAAACATCAAGACTTCAAGGCCATCCTTGGCTACACAGTGAGTTCAAGGCCATTCTGGACGACGTGGGAATCTGTACAATACACTCATAATCATATCAAAAATTCAAATCAGGGCATATTAAACAATACAAAACTTCATTTATGTAAATCAAAGATTCCATAACATGAAGGAATATTACCACCTTTATATAATTTTTCTACACAGAAAGTGTTAGTAACTGATGAAATTTTACCTGATTTAACCCAGAGCAGAGTAACTTCTAGAACAGGACAATGAAAATTTGTATTTGTGTTTTTCTTATCCTTACTGCAGTCCAGTTATGGTTCTAAGGATTCTACAGATTTTATTGCATTAAATCTTAAAATTATACAAAAGAACTTGCTAAAAAACAATTGCAAGAAAAAAATTTTCTTTTTGTCTCACCTCTCCATTCTGCATTTTCATACAATCACTAAGAAGGCAGCCAAGCCTGGTAAGAGTAATTTATCAGTGACTCATGAGGCTTGGGGCAGTTATTGGCTCTATTTCGAGTTCTGTACAATCTCAGATTTTATTGGAACCAGAGCTTCCCATACCTACTCGTTCCTCAGAATCTGAGGGAGCAAATGCCTTCAGTTTATCCAACATGTTTTAATTGGTGGAAATCAAGAAGTCTGCATTTCAATAACTCTAATGTGCAGTTGCATTGGAAATCACTGAATAGTCTTTCCCTCTAACTGTATAGAAAGTGAAAATTTGTGGTCCAAAAGGGTAAGGTCTCAAGTTGTCAGAACTCTGTTCTTTCTGTTCTCACTAGCGTAGCCACATCAACGAGGCCAACTAGAACACCTGTGCCTAGATATACAAGTGATATCCACTCTTAGCCTCCACTTAAGTTTACCTATCTCCATGGCAAGATACCAACTAGCTTAAAGTATAAAACTTTTGTTTTTATTAACTTGACAGAAGTTAGTCATCGGGGAGAGGAACCCTCAATTGAGAAGATGCCCCACCAAATTGTCCTGTGGGCAAGCCTGAGGGGTGTTTTCTTGAATAGTGACTCATGTGGGTGGGACTAACTCACTGTGGTTGGTGTCACCCCCAGGCAGGTCATCTAGAGTTGTATAAGAAAGCTGAGCAATCCATGGAAAACAAGCCATTAAGCATCATTATCCCAAGGCCTTTGCTTGAGTTCCTGCCTTCAGTCCTACCCAGACTTTCTATATAATGGACTGTAGAAAGTATAAGATGAAACAAACACTTTCCTCTTATGATGGTTTGAATGAGAATGCTTCCTGTAGGCTTATATATTTGCATGCTCAGTCCCCAGTTGATCTGCTTGGAAGGATTAGAATTCAAGTTCTTGTTGGAGGAGGTGGGACACTAAGAAAGGTTTCCAAAAAAAGTCCACACTAGGCTTGTTGTGTCTTTAACTACCCTGTCTCTGGGAACTGTCCATGCTACCAGCCCCAACCCAGCTTCCCTTGAATCCATGGATAAAACACACACACACACACACACACACACACACACACACACACACTGTTGTTCCTTTTCAACTTGCCTTTGGACACAATTGCTGGGCACTACTATCTCCCTCCTGGAAAAGCATGCCCTTAATAATATTCTTATCTCTAAACCTTCCACCTGCCCTGAACCTTACTTGCTAAGATACATGTAGCCCCTGCTTAACATCCCTGTACCCTCCTGTAGGGGTGGCCATAGGCCCCCGCTCCTTCCAAGACCTCATATGGATGCTTCATTTTTCTCTCTCCAAAGCAAGGTGAACCTTTCTCCTCCCTCGAGTCTGTCTCCTGTCCTCCAGGGATCCAAAAATCCCAACTATTCCTTCCACCCAGCAATTGGTCCATGGTTTCTTTACTGACAGATCAAAAACCAACTGGAGAACAGGACCTTATAGCATCAGCACTGCCCCTACAAGTCTCTGTCTTTACATGCTGTCAGCAGATCAGGATGTAATAATCTCAGCTACTTCTGTAACATCATGCCTCCCTGCCTCTTGCCATTTTAGTGGTGGACTAATCCTCTGAAAGTATAAACAATTTCCCCCACCTCACCAAATGTTTTCTTTTATAAGTGTTGCCTTGGACATGGTGTCTCTTCACATCAACAGAACAATAACTGAGATTTTTGATCATGGCATTTTATAACAGCAATACAAATCTTTACCTCAGTGTGCAGAAAATCTGCACACAGATATGCCCTTCAAAGTTTCAAAAGCAAAATTAGGGCTTCCTTTTCCATTCAACTAAATACAATATGCTTTTTATTTATTATTAAAGATATTTCTGAGCTCTTATGAAGTATACCATGAGTAGCATGAAGAATACAAAGATAAGTAAAACATAAAACCAAAACAGTACAATTGTAGTAAATTTAAAAATGTAAGTTTTGCTGATCTTTAGAGATTCTACAAGCATTCAGTAATAAGATAGAAATCCTCAAATGAGAAAAATCTCATGTAACTGTCATATCTAACTGAACATAGTAGGAAGTATTAGAAGGAATAATGCAATTGATAGTCTCAGAGTCATTAGTTGGATTTTCTAGGCATTGGTAGCTTGGAAGGTTTCTGGAAATCCCTGGTCCTTAGTTAATGGTAAAGGTTTGGAAATGTGTGGTTGTGGCTTCTTTATGTCTTAAGTTGTCCTTATTTTGGGGGATTTAATATGTTTAATCTGCAATAAAATATATAGCACTTTCTCCCCCTCCAACTCCTTTCATATTCCTCCAACCTGCCTTCTCCAAATTTCATGTCTCTCTTTCTTTTAATAAATTAGTAAGCTTCATTAGTGCTGTTTTTATGTACATAGGTGTGGGGTTGTCTACTAGAACATAGGAATCCTATATCAGTTGGCCATATTTTCAAAAAAGAAAGATTCTCTCTGTCCCAGAAACTATTGGCCATCAATAGCTCCTCAGTAATAGATGGAGCTTAGAGATCATCTAACAAAGAATTTGCCTGACTTGATCTCATGCTGGTCTTGTGAATGTAACTTCAACTTCTGTGACTTGCTAAGTGGATATCATGTTATGTCCAGAAGCTGTTATGTGTGTAATATAAAGGTCCCAAGTAGAGCCAAGCAATTAGATTCATCCTTGGGACTTTGAATATACATCTCCCCATAGACTAATGTCCACTGCAAAACAAAGTTTTTCTGACCAAGTTTGGGAGAAGCTCAGGTCTATATATAGTGTATAAACATAAATATTTATGCAATTTGACAGCATGATTATTTAGCAAACTAACAATAGCATGTTCTATGCTAAGGCCTGTGACCTCCTTAAACATGGGCATTTGACCAGAATTACAATACTAGGCATGAAATTTCTCATATGGAGCAGGCCTTACATCCAATCAGAAAACAATTAGTTCATAACAGTCATGTATTTCAACAGTGAGTACATCTTTCCTGGCAGATTAGTATTGCAGCATGCAGAGTCTAGCACTGGATAAGTCCATTAATGTCTTTTCTCTCCCACCAGCCTGAATAGCACCTTCTGACACCAGGAAAGCTAGCCACCAGGGAGAAAGTATCCTGGTCAGTTTGACATTGATCTATATCCTGCATCTAAACTTTGTAGTGTCTTCAGCAGTAGGTCATCATTTAGTCATGGTGGTTAACCAAGAGCAATGGCAACAGCTGGTGTTTTGGAGGCTTCTGAGACCTTCTTACTAGTAAGTCATTGAGAGTTAGCCCATGCTTTGAGCTTAATAACCCATGTATTCTGGGGATGACTTTGTCCAACCATGCTAGGTACTTCTTTTGAAACTTTTTAAATTGTATTTTGAAGTTAGCTTATTAACTAATGGAATTTTATAAGGCTATGTCATATATCCTTTGTTTGATGAATGCACCCATTGTCCTCTCTGTCCCCGTCCCATCCCTTCCTTACCCCGCAGTATTCTTCACCTATTTTTCATTTCATATGTATTCTATTCCCTCCTCTGACTACTTTTTAAAACTGTGGCATGAGGCTTCTATAGGGCACTGGTAAGCTTGATGCCTACATGAGGCTTCTATAGGGCACTGGTAAGCTTGATGCTACATGAGGCTTCTATAGGGCACTGGTAAGCTTGATGCTACATGTGCATTAGCTACCTAATGTCTCTTGGCTGTTTAAAACTGTGGCATGAGGCTTCTATAGGGCACTGGTAAGCTTGATGCTACATGTGCATTAGCTACCTAATGTCTCTTGGCTGTTTTAAGGGAAGTCAACTCAAACCCAGCATGTTCAAACTGAATCACAACTCACAGATGTGAATCATTCCTTTGAATTTTTATTTTTTTTATATCTATTCAAACTCCAGATCTTCCCCATTGCTATATCTTGAAGCCATTCATTTCACGGTTTCTGTAGTTATTTTCCTAATTCAACTGTAATCACTTCCCTATTATTACTGCTGTATAAAATCCAATCTTAGGCATGCAATCATTGAAGTCTGAGGAAAAACGTGATCTTACAATCCCTCTTCTTAAATTTCTTGAATACTTACATTAATCTCAGATAGTTGGAGATTTCTTTCTTCCTAGGGAGGGCAGGAACTGCATGTTTTGTGTACTGCTATTAATACCATCTTGGTCCAGTACTGATTTTTTTTTTTGTCTAAGATGAATAAACCATAGGAAAATATTTAAAAGTTAAGTTTCCTCTATATTGAAATAAGCTTGAGATATCCTGCAGTGAGGGGAAAACTTCAAAATATCAGTGGTATTAACCTCACGTTTGTACGTGATACATGTATAGTTTGCTCCGTTTGTTCTCCACAATTAGAAACTCTGGCATTAGAGGCACCACAATGCCCACAGACAAAGGACCTTTCAATTATTTCTCTGACTTTGAAGTGGCATACTTCCATTCATGTACTATTCTTGTTCAAAGTATGTAAGCAAACCACATGTCCATAGGGAGAGGGAAACAAATGTTTGTATATAGCCCAGTGATAAAGTCTTCTCAGGGTATCTTAATACAGTCACTTCTAGTTGCACATGACATGAATTCAGCTCAGTCCTAATTAAAGGATGATGAAGAAAACATCCCTTGATTTAAAAAGGAAACAATGTGAATAGCTCGTAAAATTGAAGTAATGATTATCAATGAAAATGCAGGAATGCATCTAGACCTGACTGATTGGGAAACAAGACTGCCCAAGTCTTGTCTCTTTCTGTAGGTTTGCTCACCCTCTGTCACATAATGACTGGCGGTCCTTAGTGCCCCTGGTCCTGCCAAGTCTCACACTCACTGATGCTTACCTTGCCAGGAAAGGCTACATTTTTTGTCATTCTTTTTCCAGCTTTCTTAATAATGCTTGGTCATAGGAGTTACATATGCATTTCCAGACCGTCAGTTTATGAACCAGATAATACAGTCAAGAGAACAAATTCAATAACCCACCCTTCAAAGATGGAGACTATGATGGCTAATTTTATGTGTCAGTGTGGCTAGACAAACTCTAATCTAGATGTTTCTATGAAGGCAATTTATATGTAGCTGCTGTTTACAATTGGAAGTTCAAGTAAACTACCTTCAATAGTATGGACAGATGTTAGTGATAGGCAATTTTATGTAAATCATTCCACAAAGTGTATCCTCAGTTCTATAAAGATGACAAAAGGATGATATCCCATATTATGCAAAAATGTTGGATATTTTGACTATTTTAGTGCTATTTTTGTATTTTATGTGTGATGTAATGTTTCTGTTTTGGTTTTTTTTTGGGGGGGGGGTTGTGTTTGTTTGCTTGTTTTGTTTTGTTTTGTTTGTCCTAAAGCTAGATAGAAAATCTTGGGCACACCCTCATGTATATGCATGAGTCTTAACAGCTAAGATGTAGTCTTTATCCCACCATCTGTTGGGTTCTATCTCAGCAAAATTACCAGGGTGGAGTTGGTTTAAACAGCATTGAAAAACCCATTTAATTTTCCCTTTTGTTTTCCAAAGAGCCACAAACTAATCACTGTCAAAGAGAAGAAGCTTAGGTTCTATGCGCCCTTTGTGTTTGTGTGAGACTTCCATTGATGAAAGGAATTTTAGCTATAAGTGGGTGTTTAATGTACTAGTCCTCTTCTGCTTGCTAAACGTTTTTAAAGTGGGAGTTAAAATCTAAATCCAAATGTCTCTGAGGTTTTGAAATGTATATTTAAAGATATAATTTATATCTCCCACCCTTCTACTTCTGACTGATGATAAAACTTTCTCTTTGGGGGCTTATGATGGACAAGGGGATAGGGGGACTCATAAAGGAAAAAGTAAAGCAATAAGTTGATATTATAATAAGGTTTTAAAATTTTAGATTTATGAAATGATATAGATAAGAAACGTTTTCAAAGAATTTTGCCATGACCTCTAGTATTCTATCAGTCTTCCACTAAAAACAGCGTGGTTTTTATGAATGAATCAACAAAAATGAAGTGAAACTAAATTCTAGCCATCCCTTTCTTCCTGCCACCACCAAGTAGGACAACAGAGTCTCTCTACCTGTGTTGTGTCCAATCTATTCTAAAAAAAAAAAAAAAAAAAACAATCAAAATAATGAATTATATTAATTTCTAAATGCAAAAAGAAAAATATAGAAGGCGTGTCTCACTTACCTGTAAGAACTCAAGACATGGCTTACTTTCACAGAAATTATTAGTCTATGTGTTAGGTCTCTCCCAAGAAATGGGACCAGTTTTGTAAGTTTGTACACGTTGGGGAGGAGGGAAAAGAGAGAGATTTGTATGGTAATAACTGAGACCTCCCGGAAGCTAACTGAAGTCACTAGTCTGATATGTCTCAGTGTAAGTATGGAACAAGTTCATAATTGGGGTTTGATGTGTTGACGAAGGGTCTCATGTAGCAGGGGCTGTCCTCGAAATGCTTCCCTTACTTCTACTCCCATGTTATAGTGTTAGCTTTTTAAAGTTTTTGAACCAGTAGTCTTTGTACCAGTAAGAGCCAGTATTTTAATAGAAGACCAAAGTCAAGAAGAGGGAAAAATTGTGGAAAAGATGGGCCACAGCAGGAGGTGTCTTTCTATGCCTGCCCTAGTTCTCAAATAATAAACAGAGACTATATTTATTTATAAACTTTTGGCCTTATAGCCAGGTATTGTTTCCTACTAGTCCATAACTCAATCATCCCATTTAAACTAATCTAAGTGCTGCCATATGACTGGTTAATTACCTCTCCTTCCTTCCCGGACTGCATCTTCCTCCATGTCCAGCTGGCTGAATCTCCTGCCACTCTTTCTTTCCCAGAGTTCCTCTCTCTCTCCGGAAGTTCCACCTTACTACTCTGCCTTTTGCTATAGGCCACCGGCTTTTTATTTTAACCAATCAGAAGGTGCCTCAGACAGGCATGGAAGCCAGAGACACATCTTGACACAGTGTGCAAAAACATCCAACAAGGGTGAGAGGTTAACTGGAGATTAAAACAAAATTCATTATATGCATGTATTGAATTATCAAAGAGTTGTTGAACTTTAAAGAGAAGGGGAGGGGGAGGGGAGGGAGATAGACATGGGACAGGGAGGGAGGGAGGGAGGGAGGGAGGGAGGGAGAGAGAGAGAGAGAGAGAGAGAGAGAGAGAGAGAGAGAGAGAGAGAGAGAGAGAGAGAGAGAGATTCAGCTTTCAGCTCCAGGTCTAGAAAGAGATGTTTCCCCATCCTTGAGGAAGGTCGGCACTTTTTTTTTTATTTTGTTAATTGGAAGAGAGTCACATCTCATGATAGAAGTCAGTCTGCTTCACTCCTTTTTTTTTTTCTTATTTATTTTTTATTAGGTACTTTCTTCATTCACATTTGCTATCCCAAAAGTCCCCCACACCCTCCCCCCCACCAATTCCCCCACCTACCCACTCCCACTTCCCGGCCCTGGCGTTCCCCTGCTCTGCACGACCAATGGGCCTCACTTTCCTCTGATGGCCAACCAGGCCATCCTCTGATACATATGCAGCTAGAGACACGAGCTGGGGGGGGGGGGGCACTGGTTAGTTCATATTGTTGTTCCACCCATAGGGTTGCAGATCCCCTCAGCTCCTTGGGTACTCTCTCTAGCTCCTCCATTGGGGGCCCTGTGATCCATCCAATAGCTGACTGTGAACATCCGCTTCTGTGTTTGCCAGGCCCCAGCATAGTTTCACAAGAGACAGCTATATCAGGGTCCTTTCAGCAAAATCCTACTAGTGTATGCAATGGTGTCAGCGTTTGGAGGCTGATTACGGGTTGGATCCCCGGATATAGCAATTTCTAGACGGTCCATCCCTTCGTCTTATCTCCAAACTTCGTCTCTGCAACTTCCTCCATGGGCGTTCCGCTCCCAGTCCTAAGAAGGGGCAACCCAAATGTTAATCTTATGCATAAACAAGCCCAAACATATATACATACAATATCTATATATGACACACATATTAATACAACAATCCTGAAACAGTGTTTTCTTTGAGATTCAATGTCAGTGGTGGCCACACTGCACATACAGTAATCCTAAATTTCTTAGGAATGCATTCCCCTTGTGATTCAGATAGCGATGGTAGATCTGAATACTCCATGGTCTATGCCAAGGAGTTTCAGAATGAGGACATATTTTCCTGGCATGAGATTGGTTTAATGGTAAGGGTGTGGTAAAAGATCTGTCCCATTAGACAAGAAAATCTGCTGGAGTTGTGTTTTGGGAAGACTTCCTTATCAAAAGAGATACCAATAAAGGGCCTCTGGATGTCCTGTGGATGTGTTGTGAGGCATTTTTATAGCCATTTTTATATCAGCTGAAAATGTTAAGTGAACATATGAGAAAACTGAAGTCCTTTGTGTCAACTGTCCTTTCATATCTCCTGCCCTTTTCCTATAATCCCTGTGATATGAGATAATGACACCTTTGTTTTTTCAGACAGTGATCACAAGGTTTTTATTACCGACCAAGGCATAATATAAAAATGTAAGTTCTGTCCTTATTTATTTCAAAGTTAAGTTAATCCTTATCTCACAACTGGTAGGAAATCCAGTATTTCTTTTCATTCTTTCTGGCTGATTTTTCCAAAGCTGTTTTCCTGATACTGAACTCTTGAGCCCTAGGCTGATCTAGTCATGGAAGATTTCTTTTGTTCAGTTAAAAACCCACTCATGTTAGACATACAAAGTCTTTGTGTGTGTGAGTCAAACTTTACTGGAGATAACAGGTATAATTGCATAACAACAGGAAGTTCCCCACTGAAGCCTATGAACTCTGTATCCTGACAGGTTGGTATTGTAGCTCACGGGGTTCTCAGCTGGGTAAGACTGCTGATTTTTCTCCTTTAGTAGCCTGTATTTTTATAGCACTCACTATGAAAGTTAGCCAATAGGAAAGAAGCTTCTAGCTCAGTTCCAGATCCATTTGTTTATGCTCTAATCCCAAAATATGTTGTGTCATCATAAGGTCTTACCATCTAACTATGGTGGACAACAAAGAATAATCGCAATAGCCTACATTATTTTTGTGGCCTCAGAACCTTCCTAACTAAAGAGTCATGGAAGTTATCCCATCAAGTACTGGGATTTTAATTTAATAACATGGCTTCTGGGGGCAGCATTATCCACTCATGCAGGATATTTCCATTAAAACTCTTGTTTTAATTACATTTTAAATTTTATTATACACTAGTTGGCCCACATGACTTCACACATCATTATTTTTGGTTGTCCCTCCTCAATCTCTTCCTCTTCCCCATCACTGTACCTCTCTGCTTAAGCTTTCCCACCCTCCTTGTTCTCCTTCTCTACCTTCTTGTCACAAATGTTCTACTATTCCCCAGTAGAACAACTGCAGGCAGCTCAGCCTATAGCATGGTTATTACTCACTGGATTTATTAAAGTTTATAATGAGAAGCTGAAGCAGGAAAAATGGAAACTGTCTGGTTTGGTAATAAAAAGAGAATGAGAGAGTTTGAAGTTACATAAAAGCAGTCAGGGAAAAGCAGCTGAAATGCAAAAGAAAAGCCTTCAGCTTTGCACTGGGCTCATAAGAAGACTACTCTGGGGTCAAGACCTCACTCAAAGAGGGTTCCAGCCTATAAAAATACAGATCTGTTTGAAATGGAAGAAACTGAATAGAGAATGCCCCTGAAGGTGTATTCTGCTTTAAAAAACCAACCAACAAACAAGAAACCCCAACCAGTTAGGGAGGTGTTTTCTTAGGTGTGGTTGCCAAGGCCCATGGAAGCTGTGGGGGAAGACCAGACTATATCTGCAGCTGGTAATAGAATTGAACAGTGCCATCTCTGCAGTTTTACAGACATGCAAAATTGAAGAGTTACAAGATCATGAAGGTTTCTGCTGAGGTCTGGAGTGCGTGCCAGGGCCTGATTTCCTATAAGGAAGCCACTATGTAAGGCTGTGTTGCTTCACAGTTAAGGAATACACAAAGCCTATTATGGCAGGAAAGACAAGGCGGTGAAAGGGTGAGACATCTCTTCATTGAATCTGCAGTCAAGAAGCAGAGGGAGATGGATGCTGGTGCTCAGCATATATGTATATATGTATATTCTTTCCTCTATGCCATTGTATGAAACAGTATAAACTTGGTGGGTTGATGGTTTGTTTTCCAGGGACTCACAGTTAAGAGCTTACCTAGAATCTAAGAAGAGAATTAACACTTGGGGAACTTTGGAGATTAACTAAATGTGTTTTGCTTTATGAAACAGCCGTAAATGTTTTGGTGGTACTGGGTGGGGTATTATATATTAAAGTGATGTGTTTCAGTGTCAAGTTGATGAAGGAGTGAACTCCGCACCATTAATCTTCATTGTCAGCTTGACTGGGTTTAGCACCAACAATGGGACTCCCCTCTGGGGGTGTCTTGATGGTGTTTCCAGGATGAGAGAGAGAGAGAGAGAGAGAGAGAGAGAGAGAGAGAGAGAGAGAGAGAGAGAGAGGCAAGCTGAGCACCAGCATCCATCTCCCTCTGCTTCTTGCCTGAAGATTCAATGAAGAGATGCCTCACCCTTTCACTGCCTTGTGTTCCCTGCCATAACAGATTGACTTTATGTATTCCTTAACTGTGAATCAAAATAAATCTTTTCTTCTTTTCAGTCACTTTTTTCATAGCTAAGATTTTATTCTAATAGCTATAATTACAGTGCTTGTCGAAATGAAAACTGAAAACAAGTATTCAAAACAGTTGATTACTAATTGTTCATTGAAAGCAGTGAGAGGTTCCACGACACCAAATAAACCAGTTCTGAGATTTCCCCAAGATAAATTTAGCAGCTCCAACTCCTTCAGGTTTTTATCAAAATACAAAAGAAAAAAAAAAGTAGAGGTTGTCTTTTGGGCAAATAGGACCCTTGCAGGCTGAGGGACAAAGCAACTTTATGATGGGGATGCTCCAGGATGTGGGTCTGTAATGGACTGACTCTCCCACCTTGCACTCGTTCCTACTGGTGAGACCCAAGCCTCCTGCCAGAGTGAGTAAATTGGGTATGCAGGCTGCCATCTGGCCAGGCCACACACCAAGTACAAGGTGGGACCTGCATACCACAATGGCTCCCAGCTCACTCCTAAGTGACCATGTGAACAGAAGTTCAAACACAATGCCATGAAAGGCAGGTGACCCAAAGACGGGAACTTCTACTGTGACCATGTAGCACCTGGTGCTTTGTTCGTCACCTTTCCTCATGTTCCCATAGGAAAACAGGTGATCTGATAGACTAGCGTTCAGGCCATTAACTGTAAAACCTACACTAGGCATAGTCACCATTCAGTGTGTTCTTCAAATGTTCTTGTCCTGTATTTTTAACTATTTTTTAAAATACATTGAGTGAGTTTGGGTTAAAAACCAACCACCAAATGGATACAGACACTAGTCTACAGCCCAGTGGCTTCCGGAGGCCAGGTGCCCTACACCCAAATTCCTTCTCAGTACTGACAGTGAGTTGATTCTTTTTTATAATTAAAAAAAAAAAAAGCTAAGAAATATTTCATAGGAGCACCAGGAACTGCCTCAGTGGAAACAGAAACTATTTACATTAAATAAAAACCTGGCTGCAGACTGTTTCTACACATACGTAGCACGGTGCAATGCACACTGACCAACCCATGAAGACAGCTTCTGGCACTCAGGACCCCAGAGTTGCACATTTGCTGCATGAGAGGGAAGTGGAAGCCAGAGAAGAGGAAGCGAGGGGGAGGGAGAGGTCTGGTTCACTTCTGGTTCCAGAGCTGATTAGATGGCCAGTCTAGTCCTTTATAGAGCTCGTCCCCGCTGGTGGCAAAGGTGGCCTGAATGTACCAGTTCCTGTGGCGTAGAGAGTGCAGCCCCAATGCATCTGTGATTTTGTCTGGGTTCATGGCATTTTGTCTGGGTTCATGGCAAGGTCCGGCTTGTTTGCAAACACCAAGAGAACCGCATCTCGGAAGTCATCTTCAGCTAGCATCCTCATGAGCTCTTCACCGGCCTCATTCTCATGCTCTATGTCATTGGTAACGATTACACAACGAACAAGTCTTGGGTGCTCCAGAAGTAGTGGTGCTACAAGGGCTGGATCTTGTCCTGGCTGTCCACATCCCAAACTTTGAAGCTGGTATCCTTGTTTATATTCAACTGTCTCCATGCTGAAACCAATTGTGAGAATGGTGGTCACGATTTCATCCAGTTTGTATAGAATTGTCCTCCCTGCAGCATCCAGGCCCATCATGAACATATCTTTTTTTTTTTTTTTTTTAACTGAAAAGGCCCTTGAAGAGATTTGCAAAGATATTCCCCATGCTTGTGGAAGTGATACTGGCTAGAGACCTCCGCACAGGCTGCTCCCAGCCAGGTGTAGGTTTCGCTCCCCCAAGATGGCGGCCCTTTAAGTCACTCTTGTCTGGTATATTTTCACAGCTATGAGAAATCTAATTAACTCACACACATAGTCAGAACTTTGGCTTATTAGTCTTGTAAACATGTTAAAAGTGATTACAGGAAATCAATAAATGAACTGCCTATTACTGTCTCTGCCTGTTTACTGTATCCATTCAGCAATACACTACTCTTGGTGGGAGGAGCAGTTCTTCCCATGTCTGGGTAAATGCAAGAAACCTGGGCTCTGAAATTGGCCATGTTCCTGATTTCCTCTTGCCTTGGGGCCAGGCACTTGACCTGCTCCTATCCTTAACTGCAGAATGTGATGATGATACATGTTTATAATCCAACCATCTTAGGGGAAGAGGCAGGAGGACCACAGTTCAAGGCCAGCCTAGATTACATAGCAAGACCTTGTCTTAACAAAACAAATGAAGTTAAACACTGAGAAGAGTTGCACCCAAGAAACAATTTTGTTTGTTCATTTCCTTTGTTTTACCATTCACCCTTGTGCTTGTATAAAATAATATCATCTGGAGGTTCTCTTCAGAGCACATTCACTCTATTGTAGAATTATAGCATTTGGCGATAATGTACTACTTTGCCTTATCAGACTGCTAGGCTGTAATAATAAAATACCACAAACTGAATGGCTTAAACAACAGAAATTTATTATTTCATAGTTCTAGAAGCTACAAATACGAGCTCACTGAATCATTGAGGGTTTTATTTTACTTTATTTTTTTATATCTATGTGTGTGTGTGTGTGTGTTTTATTGTGAGTACACATATGCCATGGCATAAGGTGGAGGTCAGAGGCAAATTTGTGGAAATTGTTTTTCTCCTTCCACAATATGGGTTTGAGGAATTACACTTGGATCATCAGGCTTTGTGGCAAGTGTTTGTTCTTATCCACTGAGTTACTGAGTTTTGTTCTTCTGATACTGAACAAAACCTCTGTTCTAGATTCTGGGTTTATGGAAATCTATGGTGTTCCTTGGACTGCAGAGGAAGTATCTCAGTATTAGTCATCATGCTCTCATAGTGGTCATGTCTCTTGTATTGGAGTAGGGGCCCATTCTATTTCAGTATGACTTTATTTTAATTATATCAACAGAATTATCACATAGGACCACATTATGAGGTATCAGAGGTGAATAATTCAGCATATGAATTTGGGGATGATAAAATTCAATGCATGCCACTTGCAGTTAAAATCATGTTTTATGCTAGTGGTTTGTTTTGTTTTTTTTTTTTTTTTTAAATTTCTAACTAACAAATGCTTGCATCATGGTAGTCTTTGGAAATACAGCAATAAATGAAATACAGTTCTTGATCTAAGGAAAGTTTATTTTATGGGTTTGTACCTCTTCATTTACAACTTGTAACTTCTCAGGAAGAAAAAGATAGGAGGAGCTTAAATGACTATGGATTACACGGCAGAATAACTAAAAACAATAACCATGTTCAATATTTGTTGAACATCATTTGAGCATCATCATTTTGTGATACATTTTATTTTCTAAACAACACTGCAAAGTCATCCCATCTACAGATAAAGAAACCAAGATTCTGAGAAGCCTAGCAAGGGGCAGAGTGAGACTCTAAATGAAGCTTGCTCTGCCTCTGAGCAAGCTTCTTCATGCTACACAATCACACAATATATTCCTTCTAGTGGTAGCAAGACTTGAAAAAACATCTTTCTTTTCTGTCTGATGCATTTAAGGTAACCAGTCAGCTAATTTCTTCTTCCCACCTTCTCTTGCTGTTTTACTTGACAGCATTTACAAATTCATTTATTGTTTCTACCAATATTTAGCCCTAAGAAAAAGTTTTAATGTTTTTTTTTTTTTTCTCCATGTCTACCTACACACTGGATTTCCTCCACAGAGCATGCTGGTTCTGGGGCTGTAAATCTTGGTGACAGAGCAGTTGCCCAGCCAACGAAAGGCCTTCGGTTCAATCCCAAGTAAATGCGTTGATAGGCCACAGTCTCTTTATTGGGAGCGTGACTGGAAACTGGTTGTTTTACTGTATAGGACGGAAACATTAGGTCTTTAGAGGAAAACTTTTCGAAGTGTGGAGGGATGCAGACTTCTGAAGTGAGGGTCCCCTTCAGAAGGGATGGCTGCTAGTTTAGTGATTCAAATATATTTATGTATTTTTCTTTTATTAAACAGATTTTTTTCATAAAATATATTGATTACTATTTACTCTTTCCCTATTCCTCTCAGTTCCTCCCCACCTTTCCTCCTATCTGGTTCCACACCCATTCTGTCTCGTTAGAAAACAAACAGGCATCTAAGGAATAATAATAAAATAACATAAAACAAACAAACAAATTAGAATAGATCAAAAAAAAAAAACAAAGAAGAAAATGAGCTAAAGAAACAGCACAAGAAACACATAGACACAGAGACATACTTGTATATACACGGAAACACCATAAAAGCACAAAACCAGAAACTATAATATATTCACAAAGAATCTGTAAGGGAACAAAACAAAACAAAAACTATGACAAAGAATCTTCAAACCCCCAAAGATGCCATTGAGTTGGGTTTTGGCTTTCTGTTGACCATTTACTGCTGGGAATGGGCCTACTCTTAAGAGTGCTTTGGTTCCCCATTGAGACTCCCTTGGAGAAAACTAATTTGTCATTTGCAAGTGACCATCAACTAGAGATAGCTTTCTGGATTAGGGATGGGATAATGAGCTCACTCCAGTTCAGCTCTAGGATTCCATTTGGTGCCCACCTGTGCAGACCCCAAGCATGCTGCCCCAGTCTCTCTGAGTTGATACATGTTCAGTCCTCTTGTTTCTAAAAGGCTTTGATTCTTTGGTATTCCGCATCCTCTCTAAGTCTTACACTCTTTATACCTCCTCTTCCACAGAGCTTCCTGATCCCTGAGAGGAGGGATTTGATTGAGACATTCCCTTTAAGGCTGAGTGTTTCAAGAGGTCTTACTCATTGCATATTGTCTGACTGTGGATCACTATATTTGTCCCTTTCTGTAGCAAGAGGAGCCTTCTCTGAAGATGGCTGAGCAAGGCACTGACGTATGAGTGTAGCAGAATGTCATAAGGCATCATTTAATTGTGACATCCCTTTATCAGAACAATGGTATTTGTTTTTTCCCTATGTCTCTGACCTATCTAGTTTCAGGTTCTTAGCCACCAAAGAAGCATAGAACAGGTTCCATCCCATGGAGTGGGCCTTAACTCAAATCAGATATTGATTGGTTACTCTAATGAACTTGATGCCACTATTGTACCAACTTATCTGAAGTGGAAAGTCCTGGCTTCTTTGGAAACTCAGTTATGTCACAGGATGCTTTTCTGGAAGTTACCTTGTGATGTTTTGCTGAAGCAGATGCTTCAGGGGGCGTGTGATATTTGGAAAGAATATAAATGAAACCCCATAAACAGTGAAAGGTTGTTCTTTCACTGTAATACCTTGCTATGCTTTGCTGGTCTTCACTTCAGAGAGAGAAATGCACCAAAGAATTCGTCATGGTATTCCAGCTCATTCTGGTGGTATCCATTGACTTGTGCTGACCCGGCAGAGCCTCGTGATTTCTGCTGGATCGTGCCACTGCTACTGATGCATGCTTGGTGTTTGCCATTGAACTGGACTGTTGGTATCCTGACAACGAAGAGTGGGGTCTCCCCAAAGAACTACTACAAAATAGGACCACAACCCCCTTTCCTACTAACCCTCTTCCCGTCCTACTGCTCGTCAGTGGGCTAGAAGGGAGGGAGGCTGAAGCATTTAAGAGCCCTAACTAAAGTAGGTTTAGAGAAAAATATAAACCTATACTTATCTTTCAGGCAGGTCACCATTGTAGAAGGAAGGGTTTGTAGCTGTATTGGTGTTATCCTTTGGTAGCACGTGGAGTCCCTTCTAGTACTATGGATGTTAAGACTCTAGGTCTACTTGACTTTTCTGTGTTCAATGATGTATGTATGTGTATGTATCTTCAGCAATAGGGTCCTTCCATCAGGTTGTGGAGAACAAACAACAACCCTAGCAGTATCCTGGGTTGTTTGAAGGTTCCTAGTGGCCAAGAACTCCATTAGAAAATGGCTTATTACAGAGATATCTTTTGAAAGTCTTGAAAGCAATTGCCATTGGAAGCTCAAATTAAAAAAGAAAGTCAGTTTTAATAACATAGATTCCTATATGCTTCCAAAACCTTTCCCTTTATGTTTTTGTAGGCATAACTTGTTTATTTAATCTGGTGGCATTACTCCTCCAGCACAGACATTCATTTATTCAATATGCATATGTTGAGTATCTATTGTATTCCAGGTAGTGACCTAAGAGCCCAGACACAAAGTTAAGAGCATATCTTCAGGAAGGAGGCCAGTGTGGGCAGATGGTTGTTAGGTCAACAGCAGTGTCAATAGAGTGTTATAAACAATATCTGACACAAATATACATGGGAGATGCACAAGACAACCAAGAGGAAGAAGGAAAACTTGGTGCAATAGTTAACACTGTGAGACTTACAGATTGCTTCAGTTAATAGGACTTAGTTTGTTCTCAAATGTTCCATGATAAGTACTGCCCTTTGCAAACTCAAAAAGAAATATTATTCTGATGATGACAAAGTCAGTGGCATGTGATTGTCTATGCCTTGTACACGTGGTCAGAGGTCATTTGGCACTGTGTTTTTCATGTGCCTGGGCTTTAAGGGAAACTTGTCATGAGGTCAAGTACAGTTTCCATCTATGATGTACCTCAGTTCTCAGAAAAAAAATTTAATTGTAGCATTTAAGATTTCAGGTTCTGACTAGGGACACTGGGCCTGTATATCTTAGTAATGCTGGTATCTTCCTTTCTTTTTCCTTACTGAGGCGGAGGCTCGCATATACCAGAATGGACTTGCTGAAGATGAACTTGGAATTTCTTATCCTCCTGCCTTTACTTCTGAGGTGCTGGAATTGTAGATATGCAGTATCCTAAGGATGGAACCCAGGATTCATGAAGGCTGGTCAGGCCCTCTACAAACTGAGTTACATCCCCAGACCCAATAAAGCTGTTTTTAAAAAAGCTATGAACTGTCAGTTCCAAGGGATTTTCCCTCAGGCAAGCATGGCTTGTCACAAAAGCAATTGTTGAACTGAGTTGACTCAATGGCTCTTCTGGTTCCTTTGCAGAGGTCTCATTGTCTCTAAGACATGTCTCACTGTGACAATTCTTTCTCCTTTCAAATAATAGCACTATATGTGAATTCAATATCCTTTAATTCAGAAACTTACTGTGAAAACTTCCAAAAGGACTGTATAAAATCTTCATTAATAAGAAGAGAATAATTGAATGGGATGCCTGGACATGTTCCCAGAAATGTCTGCAGCCTTGAAAAAAATAGCTTATATTTCTACTCACTCAGCCACAGGAATAGAACTGAAGGGTAATTCAGGACAAGTAAAAACTATGATATCATGTCATCTGCAAATAGGGATACTTTGGCTTATCCTTTTCCTATTCATGTTATTTTAAGGTCCTTGGGGCTCTGGCTACTGCTTTGAGCACAGTATTGGAAAGGAGTGGGAATAGTGAATATCTCGTTTCACTCCTGAGTTCAGGGGGATGCGTCAAGTTTTCCTCCATTTAGTATGATGTTATCTGTGGGCTTCTCGAGTATAGCATTTATAAGATGAACTATGTAGTCCTACTTACTCGGTGTCTTTTATCAAAGGCATTTTGGATTTTTGCCAAAGGTTTTTTTCCTGTATCTATTAAGATGCTATTTTTGTATTTAAGTCCATTTATGTTGTCCACCTTTATTAGTGACTTGCATGTCTGTATTCATTTGAGCATTTTTGAGTCTACATTTACCAGGGGTATTGGCCTGTAGTTTTCTTTCTTTCTTTACCTATTTTCAGTATTAGAATAATACTGGCTTCATGGAAGGAATTTGGGAGTGCTCTCCTGTTTCTATTTTGTAATAGGTTGAAATTAACACAAATCTTTGAATATCTAGTGGAATTCTGTTGTGATTCCACGTGGACCTATCTTTTTGTTGCTGTTGTTTATGTTGGAGACTTTTCACTACTATTTCAACCTCCTTATTTGTTATGGGTCTGTTAGGTTGTTGACTTCTTCTTTATTTAATTTTGGTAGTTCGGCTGAATCTAGAAATCTATTATTTCTTTTAGATTTCCCAGCTTAATGGAATACAGGTTTTTAAAATATTCCCTTATGAATAGTTTGAATTTCTTTGGAGTTTGCTGTAATGTTTCCCTGTTCACTTCTGGTTCTATGAGTTTGGACCCTATCTTGGTTAGCTGGGCAAGAGTTTGTCAGTCTTGCTTTTCTTCTCAAAGAACCAGCTCTTAGATTCATTGATCCTTTGTAGTGCTGTCTTTCTATTTTATTAATTTCTGCCATGATTTTAATTTCTTGCTGTCTACTGGATTTGTTTTGTTCTTGTTTTTCTAAATTCTAGAGTTGCATCATTACCTCATTTATTTGTTTTCTTCCTGTCTTTTCACTATGGGCACATAGAGCTATAAATTCCCCTCAGAGTGCTGCTTTCGTGAACCAGAGCTTCTGTTGAGCTGTCTTTTCATTTTCACTTAGCTCCATAAATCAATGCATCTCTCCCTCTCCCTCTCCCTCTCCCTCTCCCTCTCCCTCTCCCTCTCCCTCTCCCTCTCCCTCTCCCTCTCCCTCTCCCTCTCCCTCTCCCTCTCCCTCTCCCTCTCCCTCTCCCTCTCCCTCTCCCTCTCCCTCTCCCTCTCCCTCCCCCTCCCCCTCCCCCTCCCCCTCCCCCTCCCCCTCTCCCTCTCCCTCTCCTTCTTCTTCTTCCTCCCCCTCCCCCTCCCTCTCCCTTTTCCTCTCCCTCCCTCTCTTCCTCTCCCTCCCTCTTTTGATTTTTCTTTGACCCATTCATCATTCAGTGAGGAGTTATTTAATATCCATGACTCTGTATTTAAAGAAGATTTATTTGCTTTCAATTTTAGGTTTTATTGTGTATGGTTAGATAAGATATAGGAAGCTATTTCAATCTTTTTGAATTTACTTATCTACTTAGATACATTTTCTTTTCTTTTTTGGTTCTTCAAGACAGGGTTTCTCTGCATAGCCTTGGCTGTCCTGGAACTCACTCTGTAGATCAGGCTGGTCTTGAACTCAAAGATCTGCTTGCCTCTGCCTCCCAAGTGCTGAGATTAAAGGCATGTGCCACCACTGCCCGGCTTAGATACATTTTCATTTACAGCTGTGTGAATTTTTGTCTGCATGTTTAATTGTGCACTACATGCATGCCTGATACCTACAGGGGTCATAAGAAGGCATAGGATCCATGAAACTAGAGTTACAGACAGTTGTGAGCTGTCAGGTGGATGCTAATCCAAGCTCTCTGCAAGAGTCTTTAACTTCTAAGCCATCTTTCCAGCCTCTTATTTTATTTTTTAATATAGTGTTTTCTGAATTATTATATAACTTTATACATGTTTTTATTACATTAACCCCCAACTTCTACTCCATCTGTTTTCATTATTTTAGTTTGAATTGCATGTATGTGTAGGAATATGTACACATGAGTGAAGGTGGCCTCAGGGTATAAGAGGATATTAGATTCCTTGAAACTGGAGTTATAAGCAGTTGTAAGCTGCACAAAATCAGGTTCTAGCTGATTTTGCTCTCTAGCCTCTTGTTGATTTTTTGGACCAGAAAAGCTAGATAGGGCTCACCAACTAACATGTGATCAGGCTCTTTTCATGGACTTTGAGTATAAAAAAGTAAAAGAAAAGAAAATCAGAGCATATGTGAATGAGAAGCAACAGAATTGACATAAATAAGTAATAAATAACAACAGACATATACATTTGAAGTAGATTTATCTTTTAAAATGATGAATTGAGACACCCAAGCACCTGTCCCAGTCCCATCTCCTGGGACAGCCGGAAGAAAGACATCCAAGCACCAATTGCTGGCGCCACTACAAGAGACAAATGTGTGCTGGGCAGATGGGAAGGACAGAGTAAGTGGTAGAGATGAAAGAGAAAGTGAAGTTGAGGGGTTTTCACACTCTGGAGAAAGGTAGAACTGGAGACTAGATGGTGATGAGGAATAGGTGGATATGTGGAGGCCTAGGCTGCAGTCAAGGATCATGTCTGGGTCCATGGTCCTGCTACAACTGGGGTCTGTGTTGATTTCTGTGGTTCAAATTACTACCAAAGGCCAAGCAGATGTCCATGATCTTGGCTGCTACCTCTCAGGCTCAGATCCAAAGCTTTGAGTTGGCCCACCCCAACATCTACCCCATCTATGCACTGCTGGAGGGAGTAAAGGGGCTGGTCCCGCAGATTCAAAGCTACAGGATCTCCAAAACACAGGGCAATAATAGGATATCTGAGAGGAGTCCCTGTGAAGAATGAGTATTGATAGTGTAGCAGACACCAGAGGCCTCAAAAAGACCAGGACTTATTGTAATGAACATTTGGAAGTAAAGAAGTTTGGACAAAAGGGTATATTGAGGGACAGACACACTGACATGCTGTAGTTTCCATGATGAGATTTCTATTCTTTTTCTTTTCTTTTCTTTTCTTTTTTTTTTTTTTTTTGGTTTTTCGAGACAGGGTTTCTCTGTATAGCCCTGGCTGTCCTGGAGCTCACTTTGTAGACCAGGCTGGCCTCGAACTCAGAAATCCGCCTGCCTCTGCCTCCCGAGTGCTGGGATTAAAGGCGTGCGCCACCACGCCCGGCTTCTTTTTCTTTTCTTAAAACTCTATTTTATGTTCTTTTCTTTTGAGGGGCAGAAGGCAGATACAAAGGGAAGGGGAAATGAGTGGAAGTGGAGTGCATGATGTGAAATCCACAAAGAAGCAATAAAAAGGTGCTGGAGAGATGGCTCAGTGGTTAAGAGCACTGACTGCTCTTCCAGAGATACTGAGTTCAATTCCCAGCAACCACTTGGTGTCTCACAACCATCTATAATGGGATCCAATGCCCTAGTCTGGTGTGTCTGAAGACAGTTACACTGCACTCATACACATAAAATAGATACATAATTCTTTTAAAAAAATAAAAAGTTTTAAAAATGAATTTAATTTAAATAAATGATGTAGTATGATAGCAATGAAGAGGTATTAGATTAACCATTTCGGAAGGAGCACATAGTACTCAGACAAAATGTAAAAAAGAACTATACAAAAGCATTGAAAACAAGCAAATTGAGCAGGAAATGGACAGGAGTCAACCGCAAAAGAAAGCAAAAGTGATGTTAGCTTTTCATTTTTTGTTGAATGAGCATTGTGTTCAACTTGCAAAGGGAATACAAAATTCAGAAACTGTATTCTTATGGGTTAACTGTTAGGGATCATTTGGAGACAACCGAAACTGGACCATGAAGGAGCATATTTCAGAAAGGAGGTGGGAAGCAGGAAGAATTCTGTTTTGAAAATCTCAGCTCTACATAATACAGGCAAGACAGAGTAAGCAACCCACATAAGCTAAAACCTGATTAGAGAGAAGATGGAGTTTGGGTGTTCAGTTCCACCATTCCCATGCTGTTTATCATTAAAACAAAGTTCATATTCTTGAGAACACATAACAAAACTTGGAATTTCTACAACATTGTGTTATTCACTATATCCAAAATATAACCCAAATTAGTAGACATAGGTGGCAGTAAAAGGTCCAACATATGTATAATTAGTTCTTGAAAGGAAGGGAAGGAGAAGATGGGACATTTGAAGCAATAATGGCCAAGATTTTTTCAAATTAGTTGAAATGTACACGATATTGGCAAGTTCATAATGAGATAGGTACATCATGAGTAAGCTATTTAAAACCAAGATTAAAGGAAGACCTTTAAAGAGAGCAAGCAGCTAGCAAGAAAGGTAACAATGGTCACTGGCTTACTTGAAGGCATTACATGAAGACCAAGGGCAGGGGGAGTGAGCTTTGTATGGATTTTCAATCTAGGAAAGGTATGCAGAATCTTACATCTAGGAAAAATACCCTCACCCACATATAAGTTAAAGTGAGATCCCCGAATTCCCCAGTTAGGATGGCCCACATGCCGGAGGGCATGGAACCACAGGAAAAGGCTCATCCCTGCTGGTGGGGCTGCAAGATTGTGACTGACTTGGGGAAACAGTTGGCAATTTCTTACAAAACAAAATACCTGATCTAGCAGTTGTACCTCTTGGAAATTACCTAAAGGTGGTAAAAACAAAAACAAAACATGCATATAAGCATTTATATTATGCATAATTGTCAAAACATGAGGACACCAAGGTGCTCTTCAGTAGATGCACATAGAAAACGCCTGTGATGTATCCACAACAGGACACCATCAGGGTTAAATAGACAGGAACACAGCCAGGAAACGATGGGGGAGGGCACTTGATAAGAGGCTGCATACCCCATGGTTCCAAATATATGACACCCCAGAAAAGGTAAAAATGTGAAGACAGCAAATAGGGTTGATTGCCAGGTGAGGGGGGAGGGAAAATAGGATTACTTTAGGGCTCTGAAAGTATTCCGGATAATGTAATAGGGGATTACATTCCCTTACATATTTGTTCAAACCCACAGAATGTACACGACCACGTGTGAGCCCTAATGTAATGAAGTGTCCATGTAGGTTAAAAAAATGTACTTAAATGCTCACTTGAGGATATTGACAAATGGGGAGTCTCTGCATACAGAATGAATGTGAGAAGAGAATATTTTGTTCAATTTTGTTCAACCTACTGGCCAGTTTTGCTGCAAACCTAAAGTCTGCTTTGTAAAAGGATACTAGTCTAACCCTAGCATTCAGGAGGTTGGAGTGGGGGAGATCCAGCCTCTGGTGCACAGGGAGTTAGAGGCCATCCTGGGCTATATGAGGTGCTATCTAAACACTGAAAACTAACAAATGAACAATCTGGAGGGCTGGGATGATGGTTCTGTGGTTAAGAGTGCTTGCTGTGCAATCACAAGGACTGGAATTGAGATCCCAGCCCCTGGATAAGAAATGTAGCATCCTGCAGCCATCTGTAACTCTAGTCTCAGGAATCCCATATCCTATACCCTCTTCTGGCCTCCACCAGTGTACAGACAGGCACACCTATCCACAAATGTGCAAACACTCACACACACACATACACAAATAAAAATAAAACTAAAAGCTAAAAAACACAACAAAAAGGCCATTAAAACTCTTTTTAAAAAATTAAAATAATTTAATGTCAGCAGACCATTTTTTTATATAAATAGCACATTTTGTACAATGTATTAGATAATATCCTTCCTTCCTTTCTGTTTTGTGCCATGATTTATGTCTCCTAAAGCTAACCCAGAAATAAAATTTCAAGCAAAGTGATGTATGAAATTGGTCTGAATTTTGTCCCTAAATTTATATTAACTTCATCTCACTAAATGTATTTGTTGAAGTTCTAATGCCGCCCAAAATGCATTCATATTGGAGCAGAGGTGCTTCTGCTGGTTCAAATGAGGTATGGCAGGTGACTCTTAATCAGGTACTAATGGCATCATTATGAAAAGAAAAAATACTTATTTATTTTGTTTAAAGAGAACTCAGTTTTACATTTTAGGTGTGTGTGTGTGTTTGCACACACCATGGTGCTCTGGTGGAGATCAAAGGACAACTTGTGAGAGTTGGTTCTCACTTTCTATCATGTGGGTCCTTTGGATCTAGCTTGGGTGTAAAGGCACTTGCCACCAAGCCTGATGACTAGACACTGCATACTGACAACAGAGTATCTTCAGGTTGGGGCGGAGGCTTCTGCAGCAGCCAGACAACATCTTGATCTTGGACTCCTAGCCCTTCCAGCTATGGGAAAATGTATACCTATTGTTTATACCACACAAACAAGTGTGTGTGTTTGGGAAGTCACAGCAAAACAATGGGATGACTGCAAAAGTAAGAAAGGGGAGGGAAGAGAGCTGACAACAGAGTGCGTCATCCTCTATGGGAAACAGCACCCCATCCCCCCTGCCCCCCCCCGCGCGCCCCCCCCCCGCCCCCCCGTGGATAGCTTTAAGAGACTGCAGGGTTTAAGACAGCCATTTTGGAGTGGGGTAGATAGAGATTCATTCTGACCATTGTCTGTAAACTAGAGATAATTCCCTATGGTCCTATGAGAAGAATATAGTCCTTGTTAATACCTATGCTTGATGTATTTTCAAATGTTCAAAACATACCTTTTCCCCCCTTTTTACATTTTACTTTATTTCAGAAAATCTCTAAAATTAGTGTTAATAATGATTATTTGCTTAAAAGTATCTCCAGAGCTGAGGAGATGGTTAATTCCTGTACTGCTTTTGCTAAGAACCTGAGATCATTCCAGCCTCTGAGTTAGGCAGTTCACAACTGCCTGTAAGTAGCTCCAGGAGATCTGATGCCTTTGGCCTCGGAGGGCACCTGTTCTCACATGCACATCCCTCACACTCCCTCATCCCCCAAATGAAAATTTATAAAATTCCTTAAAAGTATCTCTAGTAATTAGAAATGATTAATATTTGAGTTAAGTTGGCTCTCTTAGCCTGGTGTTAATGCAGAGGCTTAGTAAATATTTAATATACAAAATACTTAAATCTTTAATCAATAATCACACTGATCTATGTAAATATATGACTCCCTTGCTTATGGGACTGTACAGAAACCACATTGGGTTTTACTCTGAACTTCTGTTTTTAACAACCACAAACCACAAATCAGAACACATCCATCTTTCACTCGGTGTTTTCTCTGTCTGAGTCATAAGGGTTGGTGAGGGACTTTTAGTGAGTCACAGTGAGTCTGTGGTGGTGAGCGACTTTGTCCTTGGTCTTGCCTCTAAGTGTTGCTTCCTGTAATACTGCTTCCCTTCCAGCTCAGCTGACCGGCCACAGTTGCTTGGGTGCTGTGCTTTCCCGGGAGTTTCCTTTGATAGGCCTCCTGGGAAACCGGAACCTATTTGGTAATGGAGATGTCAGGCACTTAAGTGAATTGCCTTTAATTATGGAAAACATAAAGGCTTGAAACAGAGTAAGTGATCAAAACAAATAGCCCTCCCTTAGCAGTAGCTAAGAGGAATGTACATTTAAACGCAGAAGCCCTGTTTTCACACTAATATGAAAGAAGTCATAGATCGCACATTTAGTCTGAAAGACCCAATGTTTTACCTGTTTAAGAATGCTCTTCCAAAACAAATAATGAGTAGCTTTGATTTTAGATTTAGGATTCTAAAATACATGTACTCATATTACCACTGAAATAGTCGCATAGAAAGTTACATAGCAGGAATTTTTATCTACTGCCATCAGTTTTCAAAAGTCATCAATTTGTAAGTTAATTGTCCCACCTAAAATGACAGTGTAAGGTATTTTATAATAAAAGCCATTTGTGCTACTGAGCATGTTAGAGTATTTTGGGGTTTGTTGTTGTTGTTTTTGCATTTCTATACATTTAAGTTTCTACACAAAGTTCTGCACATTGAGTTTCACTTTCATTTTATGCTTTTCATCTTTCATTAGTTCCCTCAAAAATGTATTTTTTTTAAAACAGAAATTCAGTTAAACGATGTCTAAATTTTAAAAGTAAATGTTTGAGTCTTCCCCCCACCCCACCCCCCCAAAAAAATTAGAAGGAGGCAAGGAAAAAAAATGGGAAGCCTTGGCTTAATTTGTACATAAGACTAAGTTAGTGAAGCCTCTGCCCCAAGCACTAAGTAGACAGCCATAACGATTATCAAGGGGGAAGTCTCCCATGAGACGGGACTCTCAGATTAGAAAAAGCACCTGTGGGATTCTCACATACCACAGCTTTCACTGCCCGGATTTTGCAGATGTTCCCCAGCTTTCCATACTAATTTCCAATGTTGCAAATTCATAGTTAAATCATTTTGGGCCATCATAGACCCTTAGTAGCCATTTATCTCCCTCTGTTGAATATGAGCTGACATGGTTGTGAATATTAGGTAAAAATTATGTAATGCACAAATAGACCACCCTGATTTTTACCAACCACAAGACTAAAAATGTTGACACAAAGCACCCAAGGCCTATCCGGTAACCCGACCCGAATCTGAGTTCTCAGACCATGAGAATACCTTACCTTATTCTCAAAGTGAGAACTGTGTTTTCTCACTGGCAGTTATGGCCCCCAACATAAAGCCTCAAGAATAATTCACTTTTCACTAGAGTTATCACCTGTCTCTACACCAGACACCAGGAGAATAGGTCCCTGTGTCCCAACCATAAAATGCTGTCTCCTGGGGTTTCAGCATCTGGAGCTCAGACATACTGAGTTTTAGTCACAGATCCATTGTGGTCATTCAGAGCTTATTGTTTAAAATCCTATTTGTTGGACACTTCCTCTTCTGTTTTACTCCCTTTGGTTTGTTTTCAAATTATTTGGTGTAAGGTATCTGTTTTGTTTGCTTTCAAGACTTTTTTCCGGTCAGCTTTTGACTTGTTTTGGCTTCTGGCTATTTGATTTGTTAATTGGCTGGCAGTTTTTTTCTTTGGACACTCCTCCCATATCTAATCTAAGAAAAGGGGAAATGGTTAGAGAAAAGCAGATCTAGTATTCAGCCAGTGGCCAGTTCTATGTTTGACAAATGTGTTAATTCAACCTGCAAGTATTAAGAAAAAAAGGGGAGATGACCAAAGTAAAGACAACTTGGATTTATGTTTCCCTCAGTGGGGAGTAGTTGTGATCTCTAAATTGGTTTATTTTTATTTTGCAATGTATAACTGGAAGTATTAGGCAATAAACACCCCCCACAACATACATAAATTGGCAGCCTGTTTTAATTGGAATTTAAAATTATCTATAAAAAAAAAGAAAAGAAAAAAGAAAATTGGTAAATTACAAAAGTTTGTATATATATATGTATACACACACACACACACACACACACACACACACACACACACACTCTATAAGTTCTGTCCTTCTAGAGAACCCTGAGTAAGACCGAGGTGATTCTTCAATGTCCTAAGCCATTCTCAGTGGGAGAGCTATGTACCCCAAGGCATTGCCTTCCTCAGTGACATACTTACGCCAACAAGGCCAGACTTCCTAATCCTTTTCAAATAGTGCCACTCTTGGATGACTAAACATTTAAATATATGAGGCTATGGAGGAAATTTGTATCCTAGCCACCACGATATTAATTAAAAATAATTTAATTGGTGTTACTCTGTGGAATAATACTCCAAGAAACCAAAGTTGCCAGATAAAAAGCCTCGTGCCTGGTGTGGCATAACTTCCCTGAAGTTACTTACTGGTCATGGATATCTTGGAGACTTCCAAAACAAACCATGCTCAATGGTGGTAGCCCCTGGCTACAGTAGCTTGCGTAGCACAATCTGGTACGATGAAAGCTTGCCAGTAAAAGAGAATACTCCATGATCATCACCACCGATGAGCACGGTATCTCCAGAAATAGGACCTTACCATCAAGTCTTGGTGGGCAATCATGAGCAAAAGCCATAGCTTACCCAGCTGTGACTCTGAGTTACAGCAATAACCCAGATGACAAGAAATACACATGGATGCAGTAGTGGCACAAATGTAACAGGAGTAACCAATTGCTTATTGATTGGATTTAAGGTCTGTTCCACATGAGGAAATATTTACCTGGTATATAAATTTTGCCAAGAACCCATAATTGGAGAGTTCATAGACTCCAGGAGTGAATTTACTACTATTATTTCTGGTAAGTAATATTTCTACACCTCTAGATTTCTGCAGTCTCAGACCCCATCATAGAAGTTTCACTGTGCATGAGGGCAATTAATGAAGAAACTCAGAACTGGCCATAGTACACTGAATAAGTGTCTGTGGAGTGCTCAACCACAAACAGGACATGTATATCACATACTCTCCTCAAATTCAGGGACCAGGATTGAAGAGGAGGATGAAAGATTGCACGACTGAGAAGCCAGGGAGGGCCAGAGCAAAACTGTCTTCTGGACATGATAGAATCTCTGCACTCATGTTTGTAGTGATCGTACAGCAGCACTTGGTGCCTATACACATACGGAAAAAATATCAATGCAGTCAACATTCCAACATGGACGGAGGAGAGGTTTCCCTAGACAAGGAGCTATTGACAGTGATGGCTTCTAGGGGAAGAAGGATCAGTTTTGTTTAAGGTTGTAGGCCCTGGTAGGTTACTTACACTTCAGAGTACATCCATAAGTATTTGGGCAGTACAAATTGTAATCTAGTCTTGTTATGAATAAAAAGAGTTAAAAAAAACTGGCTTAAAGTGGCATTAAGAAAAAACATTTTAATCCATAAAAGACATCTTCTCTTCAACTATTTAGCTCCTGGAAATAGAAAAAAATGCTGCTTTAAGTCTACGTGACAATTTTACCCTTTGATCATTTGTTACCAAGCCTTTCTGACATCTGGGGATATAATCTTTCTACCTGTTTTTTTCACTTGGCATACACAGATTAAATAGAATTGGGTCACATATGTTCACAATTGTGTCTATGTAAGTGTTTGAGTGTCACTCAATGCTGAGACCACATGGAACAAAACTCAGTCTTCCCTCAGAATGCCCCCCTACCCCCGCCCCATACACAATAACTGAGTAACAAACTTGTGGCCATTTAAATTTTTTATTCATTGATTTTTTTCTGTACCCTGAATTATGATGATGATGATGTCTTGAAATACTTAGCTTAAAAAATGTGTGTGAATGTGAAAATGCAAGTATACTGGGGATATGGTAAAAGGCTTGGTAAATACATACTGCCTGTCTTAGGGTTTTATTGCTGCTAAAAGACCATGACCAAAAGCATCTTTGGGAGGAAAGGGTTAATTTGGCTTGCAGGCTAGAGTTCATCATCAGGGGAATTGAAGGCAGGAACTCAGGGCAGGAACCTAGATGTAGAAACTGGCACGCTTGCCCATGGCTTGCCCAACCTGCTTCTTAGGACCACCTGCCCAGGGTTGTTAACACCCACAGTGGGCTGGATCCTCCCACATCACTAATTAGTTTAGGAAGTACTCATCAGACTTGCCTTCAGGCCCACTCTTATGAAGGCATTTTTAAGTTGAGAGTCCTTCTTCCTAAATGACTCTGCTTTTGTGTCAAGTAGACATAAAACTAAGGAACAGGCTGACTCATACTTGGGGACTCTAAACTTCTTAAAGTTGAGGTCCAAATGTTTTTAACACTTGGGAGACATTTATGACCCAAACAATAACACCATTAAATTCTAAGACATAAACTTAAGATTTTGATATAATTGAAAAAACCAAAACACTTCGTGATTCCCAGTCATATATTTCACTTCCACAAGAACATTTCCTGATTCAGTGTTTTGAAGTGTGCTTGCTTTTCTTCCAGATCATCCAAGGCTAGCCTTGAACTCAAGACCTCTTGTCTCCTGTTCTTTAGTTTTGGTATACAGGCGTGAGCCATAGTACTGGCCTTTCTTTCCTTACTATAAACACAGTGCATTAAAATTCATTCTAATAAACCAAGCCCTATAATCTCACTACAACAATACAGAATTACCATATTTGAGAATGATCTAGATTTATGCACAAAATACACATAAAGCATTGGGCATAAAGCATCTATGTTCCTTTACAACATTTTACAGTGACTTGTATTTAAACATATATCCCAAACTTTTTGTTTCTATTATTGATGTAATGATAACTTGTAATGTGAATTTGTAGCATTTAATCTCGTGTAGGTTATAACAATACTTTGTTTGAGACAGTTTTTTTTTTTTCATATCTGTCCTAAGCTGGCCCTAAACTTGTAATCCTACTGCTCCAGCCTAATAATTTTTAAACTGTTGATCTATTAGTGTGTTTCTCATGTTTCTCCATTATAGGGAACATGACAATGAATTATATTTGTACTAATATTTTAAATCTCTTACTTACCCCCTTCAATCCAATTCCCAGAGTCAGGATTTCTCAGCAAATGTATTAATACTTCTGGATCGATACATATCCTTTTATACCAAATTAAAAATAAACACATCGATTTCTAGAATTTTATTTGTTTTTATTTAAATTTTGTATTTTCTTCATTTACATTTCTTTTTTAAAATTTTTTATTAGATATTTTCTTCATTTACATTTCAAATGCTATCCCAAAGGTCCCCTATATCCTCCCCGCCGCCCCTATCCCCACCCCACCCCCCCACCCCCCCGCCCTGCTCCCCTACCCACTCACTCCCACTTTTTGATCCTGTCGTTCCCCTGTACTGGGGCATATAAAGTTTGCAAGACCAAGCAAGGGGCCTCTCTTCCCAATGATGGCCGACTAGGTCATCTTCTGCTACATATGCAGCTCTGGGGGGCGGGGGGACTGATTAGTTCATATTGTTGTTCCACCTATAGGGTTTCTGACCCCTTCTCTAATCATTCTTGCCACAAATGCACACTGTTGCAGGATATTTGAACTGTGAACCCCAAGATTGTGCTATTTATTGGAAAAACCTGTTTCTAGTTGTGGTATGGCTCAGTTCTCCAAGAGCTTTCTGCTTACTGTAAATAGGATAGGTCAAGAGTAGATCAAGTAACCAATTGACAGGGAAAACTATGGGACAAAACCATAGGAAGAGGGAGTCAGGAATTAGGATAGAGAGACATACAGGAAGTAGAGGGTGGGGCATTCAGTTTGAGGGTTTTTGAGAAGGTGTAGAGAACTTTCTTTTTGGGCTGTTGGCTGAGGAGGAAGGTCAGCTGGGTATGCTCTGTGCCTCTCTGGCCTAGCAGCTTTGACCCCAGCATCTGGCTCCTGAGTCTTTATTGATAAAATCAAATGTTTGAGATTTTGTTAAAAACAACAAACATTACACTCTATCATCAGCAACTTTCTTGAGTTATTCCTTGGTTGTACACTTGAGAAAAGGCAGCCTGTGACATGGCCAAAAGTGTCATGTTCACCTAGGAGAGACAGAGACCTCAGAGTCTCTAAAGAAAACACACACCCTACCTCTGCTGTTGCTAACTTTATGAAGGATCCCTTTGGTTCCATAACAGTGAAATGCTCTTCTAGTTGACAAAGGTGTGACTTGTGATGGACTTTGTGCCAATTTCCAGACATCAAATGAGCCTGATATAGGCACACCAATAATACATCATTTAGCATCTTGATGTGTGATAAATATCTTGCAGTATTTCTGAATAACAAAACCTGTATTTTTCAATATCATATCAGTATAGTTTTGCTTTAAAGGCAAGAGGTGTCAATACTGTTGTCAAACCAGTCTCTCACTTTATTGTAAAATTTTGATAAAATTTGTTTAAAAATGTATACAGAATCATATGCTTAAAACAAAAGAGTTCTGGGGTCTAGAAAGATGGCTCAGCTGGTAAAGACACATGCCACTAAGACTGAGGACCTGTTCCAAGACACAAATGGTGAGAGAAGAAAGCTGACTCCAGCAAGTTGTCCTCTGACCTTCACATTCAGTCCATGGCACCCCACACTCCCAGTAAATGTAAGAGACTGCTGAGAACAATGTGATTAAAAAAAATAAACATCAGGGAACATACATCCATAATGCTGACTGGGCAATTCCTAAGTGAGCAGCTTAGTCACTTGAATGACATGTCCTTTATGTGAGGAGCATCCTATCTGGTTGTGGATTTGTTGAGAAATACTAGAGTGGGTGGAAAGTTGTCTACAGCTACCTTTACGTTATAACAAGTTGTATGTGGGGGTGAGAGAGAAGCAGGGTCCAGAGCTAGAGAAGAGATGGCTTCGATGTGTTTGAAAACGTTGATCTTGCCCAGCATGTAGACTCTTCATGCACATGAAACCATAACTTCACATAGTCTCCTTTTGAAGGCTCTATGCTTCGAGGTCTAGATGCTCCTTTAGGTATCAGTTTCGGAGAATAAAAGGTACTTTTTTTGGAAAGCGTCTTGACATAGGCTGGCTATGGGATAAATTGGATACCAGGCCCATGCTAATTTTGACTTAAAAAAATTCTCAGCTTAGAAGTAGGCAGACATCCTAGTTTTTGTTTGTAAATACAGTCCTCCTAATCCTTCCCTACATGCCTAATCTTATAATGAGTCAACTGTACAGCCCAACGTTGGGGATAATCCCAAACTCCTTGTGAGAGAGGGCACAGGCAAAGGAATGGGATACAGCAGGGTGAAGCAGCGCCACCCAGTGGCAGTGAACTCATTCAACAGCCTTTTGAAAACAGAATCCAAAGGCCTTACTCTTTGATAGTGACTTGTATACAAATACACATCAAAGGACAAGAAAATGGGGTATTCCAGAGTTTGAAAGTCTTGGTTAATTTTGGAAAAAGCTGTAGCAGTGTGGCATGGTGTATAAACATCCTCTTTTAGAAACAATTGTTTCTTACGTGTATGTGTGTGGTCTGCTTTTCTCTATAGGTGCCATCTCTGTGCATGCCCAGATGCCAGAAAAGGGTACTGGATCCCTTAGAGCCAGAGTTCTGTGTAGTTTCTCTCTGTATTTTAATACCTGAAACTATTAAATACATTTTTATGTTTTAAATTTACATTATAGTATGATAATGTTATTTATTAGTACAACTTTTGGGTGTTACAGTGAATTAAACCTAGGGCCTTACATACGCTAGGCAAATGCTCAACTACTGAGCTACAGTCTGAACTCAGTATATTTTTTAAGGATTGGTAATGCTGTTGCTTGATGTTACTACTTATCCTGGTATAAGATGGTGAAAATTTTCAGATATGTGGATTTTTATCATTAACATGGAAAAAGAAAATTAGTTTTAAAAAATTATGCATGTGTCTGTGTACCAGGTGCATGCATTGCCTCTGGAGTCCAGATGTGGGCATCAAAGTCTCTGTAACTGGAGTTACAGATTGTTGTCAGCTGTCATGAGAGTACTTGGAACTGACACTGGGCCCTGGGAAGAGCAAGCAGTACTCTTCAGTGCCGAGCTATTTCTCCAGACGCAGCAACATCCTAAACAGGTCTTCTGGAATCCCACATCCCTGGTCATAGTTTCAGTTAGGCTAAAGATTCACTCATACTTTCTCCTCTTATGCAGCAATCTGTGTCTCTCTGTACAGAATAGGATGCTAAGTGCTGGGCATTTAACCCTGAATCAAAACGGAACCAGATAAGGTTCTGTCTAATAAACATCTCAGGAAGGCAAAGACAAGTCCAACAAAAGACAGAAGTAGGGCTAGACTCCTATGAAGGTTAATTACTAGCTGATGAAGCCAGGTGTAAAGCCTGAATTCTGGCATTTGGAAGTTAGAGGCAGAATGATCATGAGTTCAAGGCTAGCCTAGGCCACAGAGGCCATCCAGGAACATATCCAGGAACAGGGAGACAAAACAAAACAAAGAACAAGAATGCAGAAAACAAAAAACAACCAAATTAAAAAAAAAAAGTCTATTTGAATGAAAGGACAAGTTCAAAACATTTTGAAGATATAAAAATACTCAATTGGATCTAGAGTACAAACAAACAAACAATCCAGTGAAGATTTAACGATTTCTAGTTTTGGATGAGTCCAGATGCCATTAAGAGTCAAAACACAAACTGCAACAGTCAGGAAAGAGGAGAAGGAATAGGCTGTCTGCTTAGATATGCTGTGTTAAGCCACTGAAATAGACTTGAGAAATTGGCAGGTGTAAGTTTAGCTCTAGAGCCTGGGATAAAGATGGAAGCTGAACTGCTAGCTTAGTACAGTGGTTACTATGGGAGGGGAGATCATCTGATTAGAGTCAAAGCACCAAAAGGGTCCAAGAATGAAACCTCCAGAGATTTAAGAAACAGGCAAAAAGTGGAGCATTGGCAGAATAATAAAGAACAGTAGTAACTAGGACAAGAATAAAGGTAAGCACGCGTAGGGGTGGGAAGGGCTGGCTAACTTTGTGAACAGGCAAGTGGCCAGACTGACAACATTTCGGCGATGGGGCAGCTGTGACCTTGCCTAACAGTGACCTTAGGAAGAGGCAGTATGAAGAGGGTGAGTGGACAGCAAGCACTTGAGGCAGGAGCATCTAACTCTGTAAGTCTGGTAGTCACAAAAGGCATCTATGAGGGTGTGGCATCTTCACATGGGGATTTGAGATTTCTAAACAGCAAAGTCTTGACTGGTAGTTTATGAACAGCATATGTTTATTTCATCTACTGGCCAAATTTGGGATTAATTTTTAAAAATTAAGCTAAAGACATATACACACGTGTAACTATTTCCCCTAGGTCTTAGACTAGAGCACAAAGCAATAAAAGCTATGACCTTACTGTGAATAGGGTGAGAATCACAATTTGGTCTTTATCTGGGTTTACCATGAAAGCAGCTAGCAAGCAGTTTGGCAGATAGTCATTGTGCCACATAGTTATGTTTTGGCCAAAAATGAAGTCCAGATATAATATGGTCCCATAAGGTCCCATCTCTTTGTGACATCATAAACACCTTATATATTTTCATATTTGTTTAATGGAACTCTCCAGGGTTACATTTCTCAAAATCTATCCCCAGCAAGTGGTGCATGGCTGTAAATAAAGATGCTTGTAGATGAATTCAGCTGCCTACTTATTCTGCAAATCATAATTTGGTGGCCTTAGTGGTTCTAACGACTTAAGTGTCAGGAAAGCCCCCCTTCCATATTTGCTTAAAAAGATCTAGATGTGTCAGTGCCAGAAGTAACTTACTTCAGATGCAATCTCAGGCCATGATACTCTGGTCACAGCTGCAGGGCACCCTTGCCTTCCCATCTACATTCACCTAGGGCCTCTTCATGAGACCTGGCTGCCTCCCAGCATAGAAAGCAAAGCAAAAGGCAACAGTCAAGTAGATTCTCCTTTACTGCTTCTGGTTGAACTACTCTAGAACTTTCTGAAAAAGCAAAAGAGAGTTTCTCCCCCTAAGCCACCAGCCTTCTGTGTGTGGTGTATGGGTCTATGTCTGCTTGCACACATAGAAGACAGAGGGCGTCAGAGGTCCCCCAGCAACCTCTGTGGTGTAGAAACTATGTCTCCAGGAATTTCTCTTGCCTTAGACCATTTGTTTTTTAGATATTTATAAGACTTAAAACAGTATAAAAGCTGAGCAGTTGTCTATCCTCTATGTTGTTAAAATTTATGTATCGATAACCCGGAGTTATTGTTTATGAGGTTTTATTTGGGCTATTTCTAACGTCAATTGGCTCTAAGGACCACACTTTCTGTACTCTTCTTCCCTCATGGTTCTCCTCTGACACCAAGTCCATGAAACCTAAACCCCACTATGTCTCTTCCACTCAGCAGGCATCTTTATTTACCAATCAGAAATAACTCAGGGGCAGGGTCACTCAGCATCTTACAGACTCTCCCTGGGGCAAGCCAGCAAGTATCTGCAATCTTCCAGGTCCCCCAAACCCCTGGGGTTAATGTATGCTTGGGACCATATTTAACTTTTAAGTGGATAGCAAATGCTTTTAACTACTGAACCACCCTCTACCTCTCACAGCTAATACCCAACTTCATCTTCCATGACTTTTAGTGTAATGATACTTTATGCAATTAATGATGGCAAGGGATTTTCCATTTAGAGAATCTTATCAGGTTATATCTAGACAAAAATCTCAATATTACATTCAAATCTTAGAGTGGCCATCACTGTTAGAGATGGTTATGTCTATGGAAAATACAATGTAGAGCAACACTGGCACTTTAAAGACTTTAATATTCTGTGGGTTTGACATTGCAATATGAGAATTGTTCAAAAGGTCCTAGGTTCAATCCCTAGTACCACGGGTTTCAAAATAAAAACCCAGCTGTCAAATGTTACTAAGCAGGGACTTACACCAGGGGCCTTTACAAGGTCCTCCAGCCAGTCTCTCAGGAATGCATCTTTCAGCACAGCTAAATACTGGTTAGACAGCAACTGAAGCTGTCAGTAAGGGATAATTATCTGGATGGCTCTCAAGTCAGGCACTGTATATTAACTTCAGGTGGGGAAAAGTGATGAAAAACTCCTTTTCCGATCCTGGGTCATGGAACAAAAATCTGACTGAGATTTTGTCTATGCTAGATTATGCATTTCGTTCGTGTCAAAGCAGTAATGTTTTTTGCCCTTTTTAAAAATTCCAATGTAAATAAGAAGCAAAATTGCAGTTCAGACAGAAATAGTTTATTACATTTTGAGAAAATGTGGCCAAGTCCTCATTACTTAGAACGCTAAGTAGTTTCTTTTCTTTACAGTTTAGCACAAACTGTATTTTTTTTTCGATTTTTCACGAAATTGAACATCTTTAATCAATACATAAATAAGGTCAGTTTTAGTACTTTGCTTTTTATTATTCATTCAATAATATAAATATTGTGTCAGTTTCTACAGTCACTTGGCTTTAATGTACAGCTATCTATAGATCTGCTTCTCCTTATTTATGCTAGCCTTCAGGTTATTTCTGGCAACCCTGGCTTGCTTGCTGGTGAAGAGGCCCTAAACCACCTGATTCCGACAAAAGCAGAAAGCAGCATTAGATTTTATTTTCCTTGTTCTAAAATGTTTGGCTTTTGCTAGTCTAAAAATGATTGATTTTGATTAGAAATTTGAAAATGACAAGGATTTCTGAGTGTATCTAAAACTAAACAATTTACCAATGACAAAGAGCAATGTCATTCCATTTACTAGTGTTAATACTGAAGACCGTTAACGTCCGTCCACAAAGGGTAATTACAGGGGAAGTGTTCAATCAGCAGTACCTTATCTAGAACACAATGCTCTAAGGAATAACCGAGCATTACTCCCACCAGGAAGGGGCGTCATTCTATAGCTGTCTCAGGTGCTGTAATATGTCTACCGGTACTCCCAGCTGTTGCACTAAACTGGATGTCTGCTCCAGAATCCAAGGGAGGCTTGGCTTTTCCAAATGCGCATGCTCTTGCGGTCTACAATGTTCTGGATGTGAACAACCCATCCCGTTCGGACTCCTGTCAGAATCGGTGTTAGTCTCAGCGTTACTGTCACCTTTCGCTTGGTCAGACGGAACTACGTGACAAAGGTCCATATCCTCAATGATGTCCAATAAATCCGTAACTCGTGGCTGTGATGTAACTGATGTCAGCCGTCTAAGCACACACTCTTCACACTGGCCAACGGCGTCCAGGAGGTTACTTATCTTACTGATCAGAGCCGAGCCATTACCATGAAGGTGACACCAGGAAAGCAAAGCACTGAATGGAAATATGAACAAGAGTTAAACAGGAAACAAGTTAGTGGCAGGCGTCTAGGACACTAAATACTGCATGTCTTTCTTCTACACAACACCATGCAGAAATACTTCATCGATAATGCAAGTCAACGTTAAGTAATGATGTAAATAACACTGAAGTTTAAACACAGTGTATTTTAATGTTAATTAGGAAGACTTAATATTATATATATATACATATATAAAATATATATATATAATAAATAATACCCCTCATAGCACTGTATTTTTTTTTAAGATTTATTTATTTTATGTATGTTATCATGTGGTTGCTGGGAATTAATTGAACTCAGGACCTCTGGAAGAGAAGTCAGTGCTCTTAACTTCTGAGCCATCTCTCCAGCCCCATCAATTTTTTATTTTTACATTTTTCTGGCCATGTAACTTCTGTACAGTAAGATATTATTTGTAGAAAGACCAAAAAAAGTTTCTTGTTTTTCTTTCCTTTTAAAATAGAAAACCTAGACTTGCTAAATTATTAAAGACAAAACATTATCAGAAGTATTTTAGAGACTTCATCCTCAGCTACTGATCGTTTTATCAGTGTGACCTCAAGTCAATGTTTTTATTTCTCGGCACTACTTAATATTTAGCCTAAGGCACCAGGTAGTTAAGACAAGCATCCTAACCCTGACCTATAACACCAGCCCCACTTTCTTAAGGATAGCAAATAGCTTCTAATCAGTCATTATAAACTTTGTCACAAATTACATTCACCAACAGAGCTTTAATATTCTTGAAAAGTGTTAAGAATTTGACTCATAATATATTTAATTATTTTTGTTTAATTATTTTCTAGTAGACCAACCTTCCTTCCTGATTTTTCATATAATAAAAAAATCATGGTTCTTTTTTCCTTTTGGTGGGTACTGAGCCCAGGGCTGTGGGTATGCTGGGCACACACTCTACCCAGAGCTACAACCCTCTGAAAATATCGTAGAAGTAAAGCGTCAATGGATGGAAACACTGGGCTTCCTAAGGTCATAAACATGAAGCGAAGATGAATGCTTGGCGATTTACCTCCTCTTCTGAATTATATATTCTCCTTAATTTTCTAAAAGTCTCAACAAAATTTAAAACATTTTTTTTCTTTTTCTTTAAATGTGATTCTTTGCAGCAGTTTGGTTCTTTATAAGGACAGTCCAAAAAGTATCCCCATCAAAGAGGCTGGCCCAGCTCTTTGTCACCATTGGACCTGACTTTGTGCCATTATTGCTATGGTATCCTACGGGTATTTAAAGTTCAGGGCTCAAACAAGCAAGACCTCTTTCTCTCAGTCATTACGGTTTTCACTGTGGACTTCCAGCTGAAAGACCCACCGTCTGTACTCTACCATATGTGCAGGTAAAACAGCGTTCTTTAGAAGCTGACAACCCCTCCTGAGTGATCAGTGCTCGGCCAAACGGCAAGAAGGGAAAAGCATCAGGGACACCTAGTGAAATGGAGGAATTAACCAACAACTCCCAGAAAACCTTCTGAAAGCTGTACTTTACATTCTGAAGAGCCAGGTACCCAACAGCAGGAAAAACACTTTAAAACGTTGATTTTTTACATATTACCTCCATTAAAGACCTTCATTAGAACTGTGGCTAAATAATTCATCATTTAAAATTTTAAAATTACCTCAGTGTTCCTCTGAGGAGTCCATAGTTTATAATGACGTCTGCACCCTCTTTGTAGCCTTGATTGAAGCCCCGTTGAAGAGTAAGTGCTTTGCCGGCATCTAGCCCATCTCTGTAACCCTCCTGAAAAGAAGAAAAAACCCAGTTGTAACTGACACCAAGTAAGTCTTCTCAGGAAAGCACAGAACCAATTTTGAAGACAAATTTAGGTTTGTACTATGTTAACTGAATTATGATATAGCAGAGACATAAATCCTAAGCAGAATGTTTCTCCTAAAATCTTATTATTGGTTCATCGTTCCTTGTCATATCTGTTTTATTTTTTTAAAATGTTTCCCAGGCTGGCCTGGAGCTCCTTATCCCCACCCTCCTAAGCGATGACAGGCAGATGCCTCGATGCCACACAGGGAAGTCACTTTGGAAATCTAGGGTTACTGTGCAAACATTAAACATCAGTTGTTATGTTTTTTAAAAACTGTGTTAGCAAGGTCTTCACAGAAATGGGAAACTACATGTCTGGTCTCTTGGTAACTGACTAGAATAGGATGGAAAAGGAGGCTGGCAAGGCCAGGGAAGAGGGAACTATTTTAGGAATAGTGAAGAGAAGTCTGATTTTAGAAATCTAATCTGAACTGTGGCATAGAGATTTGTCTTATTATTATTAGTTTAGCCCTGGATTCCTATGGTATTTTTGTAATGATATGATGGTTGCTGGGCTCAACAAATATTAACTTACTGGAACATTAAATTAGGGTTGACATAACTGCAGCTTTAAAAGGGTAATGTAATGGCTAGTATATTGGGTGGATGCAGTTCTTATCTTTTAAATAGTTAAGTAACATATATTTACTTATTTTTCTTGAGGGAGGCATTTATTTACTTCCTTGAGTGTGAAGGTCAGAAAATAACTTCCAGAAACCCATTCCGTCCTTCCACAAAGTACGTTCCAGGGATCGAATGCAGGTCTTTAGACTCTGGAATCCACCTCCATGTGGAGACAGATCTTAGCAAGTAGTTCTCACCCAGAAAAAGCGCCGATTCTACCCAAATAGTATTAAGCAAGTTTCAATGAATGGTAAGACAGGTCCGAATTGAATAACGCATTTAAAGTAAAGCTGAAACAGTATTTCCTTCTCTACCTCCCCCTTACCGTCCCTTGACAACATTCTCAGTTCACCCTTTTCTAAGCCTTGGTAACACCACGCCTAACTTTGGACTCTCAGTGATTCTGCGTTCTCTGCGGGCCATCAGCCTAGTGGGTGTGCATTTCTCCTCCTCTGCTCCTCCCTTACCAAACTGCACACTCTTGAGGGACTGAATAAAGTTCACGTAGTAGAGTAGGGTCAATGCCCCTGCTCCAAACCCGGTTGGGGCTCCGAAAGAGCACCAAGAAACAACCAGAATTCTTAAGACCCGGTAACGTTGGAGCGCGCTGGCTCGGAGACCCGCGCTCCTCCGCCCAGGCTTCCGTGCGCGTGGCCCCGCCAGGGAGCCCCCGGGTCCCGCCTGGGAGTCCCTTTCCCCCGCGTCCCCGGCCCCGTCCATTTACTTGGACTCGTTTCCGCATGTGACCCTGCCATTCCCGCTGCGCTAACAGAGACTCGTCCGCTTCCTCGTCAAACACGTCCTGGTCTCCAGGGCTCGCGATCTCCGGAGCCGCTCGAAACCAAGACATCGCCGGGAACACCACGAACCCCGGAGCCGCCGGAAGCCCGGGAAAGTGCTTCCGGTTCAGGGGGCGGGACGAAAGGACAAGGCATGGGACGGAGGGGCCTGTGCGGCTCCTCCTGCGGCTTGGCGGCAAAGGGTTGGGTCTCTTCCTACACCTCTGGAATGGGCAGCGTGGGGCTGGCTGGGTGCTGCAAGCTAAGCCCCACCATTCAAGGGCTGAGATTCAGTTTCTGCAAGTGCTGAAGGCATTGGACGTCCGCGTGCAGCCAAGAACTTTAGAATGTGAAAGCTGATTCTAGGATCGATTTGAGATTAAGTAATGGGACACTTGTAAAACCAGCGTCCATTGGCAATTTCCCTCTTAGCCTTTGACTAGGAGAGTTAAGGAATGTGGCTCAAGTATTTAGCAACTTCTGGCTGGGAGTACATGTTGAAGAACTGGACACCAGTAGCGTTCTTGTTTTGTCATGTGATAACTGAATTTTTCTGACAAATTGTTTTGAATACCTATTTCACATCACTCATCATTTTGGGACAGCGCACTATAGGAATACAAGTTCTCAGTCCCAATGGACTTCCTATTAGTGTAGAAACGGCCAGTTAGCCAACAATAATTATAAGTAACTCATAGTTTGAAGACTGTAAGTGATATGAAAAAAAAAATCATTGTGAGGGAAGAGGAAACAGGTTACTGTTTTAGTTTATTTTACATTTTTGTCCTGAAGACAAAAGCTTTGCAAATAAGGAATATATGCTCTGTCAATAAGTTGTCCCCTACACAAAGTTATTACTTTTTATCTTCAGAGAGAATTTTGTATCCTATAAATGTATGTATAAAACCAAATATAAAATGTGATAAGGTGTATGTATATAGAGATCTTAATTAGAAGCAAAATGGCAGTACAGGAAGCCATAGAGATAGTGATTGAAATGAGTAAGATAGAAAACTTCTTCTGTGACTTGGCTCAGTGGGTAAAGTCCCAGGAACGGTGTCAATCACCAGGGCCCACGTGATAGAAGGAGAAAATAAACTCCTACAAATTGTCCTCTGACCTACACATACACACACACACACACACACACACACACACACACACACACACATCATATGAAAACAAATGCAATTAAAAAAATCCAACTCAACCCTTGCATGATAAACCTTAAAGGACAGGGTCTGAAGAGATGGCTCAGCAGTTACGAATACTTACTTCTGGGGGATGTTAACTTGGTTCTGGGCATCTACATACAGGTGGGGGTGATGGCTCACAACCACCTGTGACACCAGCTCCAGGGAGTCTCAAGCCCTCTTCTGGCCTCCAAAAGTGCTTGTGCACACACAGGATACATGCATACAAATACATACACATATAAGTAAAAATAAATATTAGAAAAGAAAACAGATAATCTTGTCCTGCCTCTTTCTTATTAAAAAGAGGGAAAGAAATGTAGGAGGGTGTGAATAATTTTGAACTTCTGTGTCTAACTCCTGAGTGCTAGGATGACAGATGTGCATCAGCATGCCCAGTTTGTGTGGTGTTGGGGATTGGATACAGGATTCCAGCATTGATTGCACCAACTGACAGACATCTCCACACCTTTCAATGAATATATACCCTTTAAAAGTTGAACTATCTGAGCTATAGCTTAGTCAGTAAAATACTTACGTTGCAAGGAAGAAGACAAGAATTAGAACCCCATACCCCACACGAAAAAAGCCAGATGTAATAATGTGTGTCTGTAATTCCAGATCTTGGAAGGTGGACACAAGTGGATTCCTGGGGCTTTCTGGTCAGCCAGAATAGTTTACTTGGTGACTAAACTCAGGCTCAGCTAATCCAGCCCCCCTCACCAAAGGTGCATAGTACCTGAGGAATGATGCTGAAGTTGTCCTTTGTCATGCACCCTAACATTCCTGCGCCTGAATACTCACAAGAAAGCACATGTGTATGCACACACACACACACACACACACACACACACACACACACACATATACACACACACACACACATATACACACACACACAAATTGTCTTACTGCATTTTAAAACAGGTTTTCAATTTTCTCTGCTGTGGCCCTTCTGCTGTTGTAGTGCCAGGGAAGTTTAGATATTTCAAAACAAAACAAAACAAACAAACAAACAAAACAAAAGAAAACAAAACCAGTCAGGAGCCAATCTGATATAACTTAGAGCAGGGTCTTTATTTTATTTGGGCTAGCTCAGGACCCTCAGCTCACCACTGACATGAAGGATGGTTTTGGTGGAGAGAGGAGCCCCGGATATCTATCAGGGCAAAGCCTAATACTAAGCAGCAAGCAGGGGTAAGCATGTAAGCGTCTAATCGGAAAGCTACTGTGGCCTTTAATATAATTGTTTGGTGCTAGGAGTCACATCATAAATTTAATTTCTGCTCCCCTCTGCATTGTTGGTCATTAGGTAAGGGGTGGGCTTATAACCAGGGGGTGTAGGTTTGTTGGGGGGAATAACCTGGTGACACTGGTCTTGTTGGGGGTGTAACCTGGAGATGCTGGCCTTGTTGGGGGTGGGACTGGAGCTAGGCTTGGGTTTTGCTGGGGGAATAACTTTGAAACTAATGTTAGATACCAGCCTATTAGTTTACCTGAATTTAAACTTAGACCAAGTTCTCTAAAAAAAATGGAGTGCAAATTTAAAAGATTTAGCCTCTCACTGTGGCCCCTTTCACTGAGAAATTTTCATACAACTGTTGAAGGATATTTGATCACATTGTGAACCCCGAGATTGTGAACTGTAAAACCTGTTCCTAGCTGTTGTATGGCTCAGCCTTTGATACTAGAGCTTGTTTATGATAAACAAGTACCTGTGTCCCTTTCACTGAGAAATTTTCATACAACTGTTGAAGGATATTTGATCACATTGTGAACCCTGAGATTGTGAACTGTAAAACCTGTTCCTAGCTGTTGTATGGCTCAGCCTTTGATACTAGAGCTTGTTTATGATAAACAAGTACCTGTGTCCCTCAGCCCTAGCACACTCCTTTAATCCAAGAGGTAAATAAAGTCAACCCTAGGTCAAGAGGTGGAGCAAGTGACCAGGGGACTGAACATATGTATACAGAAAGGAGGGTCTGAGTTGAAGGATATTTAAGACAGCTTGGAGAAGGAGAAAGAGATTTTTCTTTCTGAGACATCAGCTGGGAGCTTTCTCTGCCTCTCTGAGCTAGCAGGTTTTCACCCTAGCATCTGGCTCCTGAGTCTTCATTTGGTAAATCAAATGTTTGTTTTTAAAAGCAACATACAACCGTGAAATAAGTCTGAAAATCAAGCATCATACTGATATATCATATACAAATTTATTCTTTGGTATTACATGTAATTTTATTATTTATTAAAGATAAAAAGCAAATTTGCATACTAATGTTTTGGGCATGATTACTTATTTTCCATATACGATTAAATCTTAGCTGTGTTACTTGACACTGCTTTTCAAGTTGAGAACAATTTTCATGAAATGTATCTTGCTCAAACAGCTATTTTAAAATTAAGTATTCTAATACAATGCCATCTGAAGATACACTAATTGATACTGACACATGGAGAAATGACTGTAGGAACATTAAAGGTTGTTGTTTTCATTGTATTTCTATAAAAGCAGAGAACAATGCTCAGAGTGAAACACTTCAGCGTGGAGCATGCAAATCTTGCCTGTGATCCTGGATGCTTGAGGTCAGGGTTGCTGGCACTGTGTGGTACAGTGGTGTGTGCAGTGCACAGGGTGCTTGGCGTGCTTGCTCTGTGCTTAGATCTAGGCTGCATGAAGTGAACAATACAGCGTGCGTGAGCAAATGCTCCCAGATACACCCTTCATTCATTACACAATTGATTTTGTATATTTGATTGGTGTGTGTTCAGAGACCTTTTATTGTTGCCAAAGGTTTCACAACTCCTGTGTATTCAGTTAGGTGACCACCTGAGTAAAGAAGATCTCTCTCTCTGTCTCTCTGTAGCTCTGTCTGTCTCTCTGCCTCTGTCTGTCTCTCTGTCTCTGTCTCTCTTTCTGTGTGAATGCACATGCATGTGTGCAGCCTATCTGTATGCATTGTGTGTGCAGATATATGTGTACATCTGTGTATATGTGTGTGGAGGTGGGGGGTGGTGGTTAATGTCTGATGTCTTTCTCAGTCACTCGCCATCTTTTATTTTAAGATAGTTTCTCACTGGCAGTTATGAGTGGGATAGGCTAACTGGCCAGTGAGCACCAGGGATTTGACCCACTGTCACCTAGAACTACCACCCCTAGCTTTTGATGTGGTTGCTATCAGTCTGAACTCATGTCCTCAAAACTGTGCCTCAGGCGCTTTATCAAATGATCTGTGTCTCCAGCTACAGCTGCACGTTAAAAGTTTTCTATATATTCTGGATATAAGACACAAGTCAGATGCATGTATGCAGATGCATCCTTAGTGTTAATTATGCCCGTTAAGAAACAGAGAAATGTATGAGACCACTGGGGCCAGGAACTAAGGAGAGGAGACATATGCAGGCAAAGTAAGCTTTCAGCAAGTGATGCCGATCAGCTTCCATGACAGGTAAGGGAGGTAGGATCAGAGCCCTGGGCTGCACTGTATATTTCATGATGTCTTAGCTAATGTATCAAGTGCTTTGCAGCAAAGAACAAGGAAAGTCATCTATTTGGCACACATGGACATGTCATGCTCCCTTGTCAGCTCAGTTATGCCTGAGGGATGTCCTGGAAGAGTGTGGCCTTGGCTAGGAAACCACAGCAATTCCCATAAATACTCATGCCGTCAACAACCAGCTGATCTTTCAATGTTCTTTTCGTGGGTATTATTATATTGTTTCCAAAATTGAATCCCCACTCTTTAAAAGGAAAAAAAAAACCCTCATAAATAACGATGACACTCTTGCATAAATTTTAATGTCACGACATGAATTTACCCAGGAGGATTTAGGAACTGTATCTTGCTGCTCAGTTTGTTCCTCATAAACACACAATAATGGGGTCAGCCTTTAGGATTCACCATGGTTTTCTCCCTGGTGTCCTGATTGTCATTCATCTTTGTCTTTACTTTCAAAGACTCCAACAATTCTTCTTTATGTCTTTCTATTTCTCGTCTCCTGCTGAGTTTCATTCTTTATCTTTGTTTCCCACACTTCATTTGTGCCTCTTGCAAGTGCTCTTTGGTAGTTGACATAATAAACTCCAAGAGGGCACAAACATTTCTTGGAATTTCCAGAGTTTCTGGCACCGGGTACTTAATCTTTCATCCTTGGTAACTAAGCAGCAGAAGATGTCTTTAAAAGCAAGGAAACATGGTTTACTGCTTTCTCCTCCTAAAATTTTGCAAATTTTATCTTTAGTGTTTCAGTAATAAATTCTTGTGTTAGCACATTGAGTGGCTTTGAACAAGTTGGTTCAAAGGTTATGTAACATGTATAGAGAATTAATATGGGCGTGAAAATAGGCAGGAAAGCATTAAGAACACAGTGACTGCAGAGAGAGGTTGATATGAGGATGGTATGAAGATTTTTAGACAGCTGCCTCCTTTATTTTAGTTTGTCTCTGGAAAACTCAAGTCAACCCAGCTATCAAAGTGAGGAGGAAAAGTACTTTTAAATCCAACACAGATCACTTGTTGAGTACTACAAAAAAATGAAGGAGGAATGCCAGACAGGAAGTCTATCTGTTCTTTCAAATAGCTTGCTGATGGGATGTGTGTGTGTGTGTGTGCATATATATATATATATATTACCTCCAGACTCTTTGGGGGTTATTTCTTTATATCCCTCTTCTCCGTACAACTGAGCCTCTTGAGAGCCTCTTCTGCACCTCTCACTTTTCAAGCCAGAGCACCTCAAGGTTTTTTTCATATGACTTTCAGGTTTGTCCTCTTGGGACAGGCTCTGGCTAACTGCCCGCGGGGTTTCTTTGCTGAGATTTACTACAGGGTATTTTCTCCATTAGATATTGGAGAGACATCACCTAAACTATTGCCTATCTCTGTTCTCCTCTCTGGTTTCCCACACAACTACCTGACTTGATGGCACATGAGTTGGTCATTTATGAGTAATTACAGCCCATTGCTGGTAATTGGCAGTGATGTTCTTCACGTCCCAGATTAGGTCATGAACTCCTGCCCTACCTACTCTGCCCTGCGCCAGGCAGTAATTCTAGTGATCACATACTCTAAGAAGCAGACTGGGATGGCTCGGTTTCAGTATGAGGGGTGCTTAGAGTTCATCGGAGTTGCAAGTAAGCAGAAAGCACTAGGTGCCTCTCTCCTCTAGCTGCAGCTACTGCATGATTCTCTCGGAACTCTGAGACTTGGGAAGCCCCAGGTCGTTTGCTGTGTGACTGAACATACCAGTAGAAAAAGAAGTCCCAAGTTCCAGATTATTCATTGGATAAGGCTTTGTGTTCTAAACCAATGAGATGGGCTCTGTACGGCTCTGGCAGGGTCTCTCAAGAGGCAGCTATATCAGGCTCCTGTCAGCATGCACTTCTTGGCATCCACAATAGTGTCTGGGTTTGGAAACTGTCTGTGGGATTTATCCCCTGGTGGGACAGTCTTTGGGTAGCCTTTCCTTCAGTCTCTGCTTTATACTTTATCTTTATATTTGCTCCTGTGAGTATTTTGTTTTCCTCCTAAGAAGGACTGGAACACCCACACCTTGGTCTTCCTTCTTGAGCTTCATATGGCCTGTGAATTTTACCTTGAGTATTTGGAGCTTTTGGGCTAATATACACTTATCAGTGAGTGCATACCATGTGTGTGTGTTTTTGTGTTTTTGTTTTTGTAATTGGGTTACCTCACCGAGGATGATATTTTCTAGTTCCACCCATTTGCCTAAGAATTTCATGAGTTCATTGTTTTTAGTAGCTGAATAGTGCTCCATTGTGTAAATGTACCACATTTTCTGTAATTCCTCTGTTGAGGGACAACTGGGTTCTTTCCAGCTTCTGGCTATTATAAATAAAGCTGCTATGAACATAGTGGAGCATGTGTCCTTATTACATGTTGGAGCATCTTTTGGGTATATGCCCAGGAGTGGTATTAGTGGGTCCTCAGGTAGTCCATTTTTCTGAGGAACCACCAAACTGATTTCCAGAGTGGTTATATCAGCTTGCAATCCCACCAGCAATGGAGGAGTGTTTCTCTTTTGTCACAACCTTGTCAGCATCTGCTGTCAACTGCGTTTTTGATCTTAGCCATTCTGACAGGTATGAGGTAGAATCTGAGGGTTGTTTTGATTTGCATGTCCCTGATGTCTAAGGATGTTGAACATTTCTTTAGGTGCTTCTCGGCCATTCACTATTCCTCAATTGAGAATTCTTTGTTTACCTCTGTACCCCATTTTTTAAATAGGGTTATTTGGTTCTCTGGAGTCTAACTTCTTGAGTTCCTTGTATATTTTGGATGTTAGCTCTCTATCGGATGTAGGATTGGTAAAGATCTTTTCACAATCTGTTGGTTGCCTTTTTGTCCTATTCACAGTGTCCTTTGCCTTACAGAAGTGTTGCAATTTTATGAGGTCCCATTTGTCGATATTTGATCTTATAGCATAAGCCATTGGTGTTCTATTCAGGAAAATTTCCCCTGTGCCAATGTGTTCCAGATTCTCCCCCACTTTCTCTTCTATTAGTTTCAGTGTATCTGGTTTTATGTGGAGGTCCTTGATCCACTTAGACTTGAGCTTTGTACAAGGAGGTAAGAATGGGTCCATTTGCATATTTTTACATGCTGGCCGCCAATTGAACCAGCAACATTTGTTAAAAATGTTCTCCCCCCCCATCCCCCGGGTGGTTTTAGTTCCTTTGTCAAATATCAAGTGACCATATGTGTGTGGGTTCATTTCTGGGTCTTCAATTCTATTCCATTTATCTTCCTGCCTGTCTCTGTACCAATACCATGCAGTTGTTTTTTTTTTTTTTTAAATCACTATTGCCCTGTAAGTAATACAGCTTGAGGTCAGAGATGCTGATTCCCCAGAAGTTCTTTTATTGTTGAAAATAGTTTTTGATATCCTGTCTTTTTTTGTTGTTGTTGTTGTTCCAAATGAATTTGCAAATTGCTGTTTCTAATTCTATGAAGAATTGATTTGGAATTTTGATGGGGATTGCGTTGAATCTGTAGATTGCTTTCAGCAAGACGGACATTTTTACTATATTAATCCTGCCAATTCATGAGCATGGGAGATCTTTCCATCTTCTGAGATCTTCTTCAATTTCTTTCTTCAGAGACCTGAAGTTCTTGTCATACAGATCTTTCACTTGTTTGGATAGTGCCACACCAAGGCATGCAATAAGATTTGTGGCTATTGGGAGGGATGTCGTTTCCCTAATTTCTTTCTCAGTCTGTTTATCCTTTGAGTAGATGAAGGCTACTGATTTTTTTTTTTTGAGTTAATTTTATATCCAGTCACTTTGCTGAAATTGTTGAAATTGTTTATAAGCTTTAGGAGTTCTCAGTTGGAATTTTTGAGGTCACTTAAGTATACGATCATATTATCTGCAAATAGTGATATTTTGACTTCTTCCTTTCCAATTTGTATCCCTTTGACCTACTTTTGTTGTCTTATTGCTCTAGCTAGAACTTCAAGTACTATATTGAATAGATAGGGAGAGAGTGGGCAGCCTTGTCTAGTCTCTGATTTTAGTGGGATTGCTTCAAGTTTCTGTCCATTTAGTTTGATGTTGGCTACTGGTTTGCTGTATATTGCTTTTACTATGTTTAGGTATGGGACTTGAATTCCTGATCTTTTCAAGACTTCTAACATGAAGGGATGCTGAATTTTGTCAAATGCTTTTTCAGCATCTAGTGAAATGATCATGTGGATTTTTTCTTTGAGTTTGTTTATGTGGATTATGTTGGTGGATTTCTGTATATTAAACCATCCCTGCATCCCTGGGATGAAGCCTACTTGATCGTGGTGAATAATCGTTTTGATGTGTTCTTAGATTCAGTTGGCAAGAATTTCATTGAGTATTTTTGCATCAATGTTCATAAGGGAGATTGGTTTGAAGTTCTCGTTGTTTGGTCTTTGTGTGGTTTATGTATAAGTGTAATTGTGGCTTCATGGAATGAATTGGGTAGTATTCCTTCTGTTTCTATTTTGTGGAATAGTTTGAAGAGTATTGGTATTAGGTGTTCTTTAACATTCTGATAGAATTCTTCACTGAACTCATCTGGTCCTAGGCTTTTTTTGATTGAGAGACTATTAATGACTGCTTCTATTTCTTTAGGGGTTATAGGACTGTTTAGATGGTTTATCTGATCCTATTTTAACTTTGGCCCTGGGTATGTGTCTGGAAAATTGTCCATTTCATCCAGATTTTTCAATTTTGTTGAGTATAAGCTTTTGTAATACAATCTCATGATTTTTTGAATTTCCATAGTTTCTGTTGTTATGTCTCCCTTTTCATTTCTGATTTTATAAATTTGGGTACTGTCTCTGTGTCCTCTGGTTAGTCTGGCTAAGGATTTATCCACCTTGTTGATTTTCTCAAAGAACCAACTCCTGGTTTTGTTGATTCTTTGTAGAGTTCTTTTTGTTTGTATTTGGTTGATTTAAGCCCTGAGTTTGATAATTTCCTGCCTCCTCTTGGGTGTATTTGCTTCTTTGTTTTCTAGAGCTTTCAGGTGTGCTATCAAGATGTTAGTGTAATCTCCCTTCAGTTTCTTTTTGGAGGCCCTTAGAGCTATGAGTTTTCCTCTTACCACTGCTTTCATTGTGTCCCATAAGTTTTGGTATGATGTGTCTTCATTTTCATTAAATTCTAAAAAGTCTTTAATTTCTTTATTTCTTCCTTGACCAAGATATCATTAAGTAGAGCATTGTTCATCTTCCATGTATATGTGTGCTTTCCATTGTTTTTGCTGGAATTTAAGACCTTAGTCCCTGTTGATCTGATATGGTGCATGGGCTTATTTCAGTCTTCTTGAATCTCTCTCCATGTGTTCATTGCTGACCTTTACTCCTCTACTTCTCTCTCTCTCTCTCTTTCCCTTTCTCTGCTTCTACTACCCTCTTAACTCCCCTCCCCATGCCCTGAATAAACTGTATTCTATACTATACTGTTATGTGACTGGTCCCTCAGGGGGAAAGAATGTCACAGCATGGGCCCACCGAGAAACCCATCCCCCAAAACCTCACCACACCTCCACAGTACATGTCCCCCCTCACTTTATCATTTTATAAACACAACACCTTACTTATGGGATTTTAGAAACTGTTTTAACTGCATGCACACTCCTTTATATGTGTGCAAAAGATGAGGTAAATGAATAAATACCAAGAATGAATCGTTGGAGGGTGGTGGTGGTAGTAAGATACCATCAATTTTATGTGACTCAGGAAGGACTGGTATCCTCTATGACATTTATTTATTTATTCTTGGCTTTTGGAGACAAAGTTTCTCTGTGTAGGCCTGGTTATCTTGGGGCTCACTTTGTAGACCAGTCTGGTCTCAAACTCAGAGATCCACTTTTGGTTCCCAAGTGCTGGGATTAAAGGTATGTGCCACTACTGCCTGGTTATTTGTTTATGGTTTTATTATTTTTTAAAATTTATGTTTTATTTTATTTACATGTATGGGTGTTGTAGCTGCATGTATGTTTGTGTATCACATGTGTTTCTGGCTCCTGTGGAGGCCAGAAAAGAAAGTTGGATACCCTGGAACTGGAGTTCCAGAAGGCTTTGAGCTGCCATGTGGGTTCTGGGAATTGATCCAGGTCAGTGCTCTTAACCATTGAGCCATTTTTCCAAGAAGGAGGATTTTATTTCTTCATCTTTAACCCCCTTCTGTAGTTTGAACCATTCTCCACTCAATCAGTATGAGTTACATTTCTGCCTGTCTCCATTTTTTCCTTGACATAGTCACCTATGTTTGAGGTAGTAAATGTTTCACACGTTGCTTGTTGAAACATTCTTTTAGTTTTAAAATTCTGTTTCTCCTCCTCCTCACTTCTTTTTCTTAGCTCTATTTGCCTTTTTGAACATCTAGAGCACCGCCTCTTCCTGGGCTTTTGTAATTGCTGTTATCTCTTTGTGAAACAATTTTGTCATCTTCTCTCATGACTTTCAGGGCTGTGTGCAACGAGAGGCTTTTACCTAATTAACTTAGTGTAAAACAGAACTCCTAATCATTTCCCCCTTTTTGATTTTGACCCACTTTCTTTGTTGTGCTAATGGCACATTGTTTATTGACTGCCTTTCCCCTTATAGTATAATATCTATGAGAGTAGGAATGCAATGTGTTTTTCCTGGAATAGTGTGTGGGCCTAGGCACTTAATTATCTGTTGAATGAGTAAGTGATAGAGTAGATGATTCTTAATTTCTACCCTACTCAACTCTCTTAAAAATCTGTTTTGACCATGCTTATGATTAGTAAGCATTTTTTTAAATAAGAAATTGTATTAGCACATATAGTCTATATGTATGGAACATAAGAAAGTGACATAAATTTACTCAATATATATGAACATTAGCATATATCTGTTGACAGCCTGTAGCCTATTCTTTTCTCTCCCTTTGTCCTTCTCTCTACCTCCCTAAGTAAACAGCACTCAGGCTGCACTCTGTTGGCAAATGCTGCCAATTTAGTAATGTCACCTAGAGCAAATAACCACTGTTTCAGCACACTTACTTAGGAACACTCAAATACACTTGTTCATGTTCTTAGCTTGAACTGGGGACTGCTTCCTGCCCTCCTCAGAGTCTCTTATCCCTCCAACCCAGCCTCAAATAAACAATCTAGATTCCAAGTTGTAACTGAGACTGTAACCTTCTTCTAGGGTGGTGTGACAGCTTGGCACCTTGGCTGCAGGTCCAGGACCCAGCCTAGGCTTGTTCTAGCAGCTCATAGGTCAGTTGGTTGACATCTCTCATCTAAGAAGAACCATTCACTCCCAAAGGATCACCAGACCAAGATGTTGAAAACATTACAGCAATAAGGGCATTTGAGATGATCTAGCGAACAGCAGAAAAACTGGGAGAAAAATGTGATTTTCTTAAAACCTAAAGAACAGATTTTACACAACCTAGATCAGAAAACTTCCCACTTTACAAAAGGCCCCTTCCCTACTGATCTTTGAATCATGTTCCCTTGTGGTTGGCATCACTGAAGGGGACATGGTCCACCATGATGGAGGATATGTTTACTTTTATTTGTTTGTTTGTTTGTTTGGTCTAGAGAGATGGCCCAGTAATCGAGAGAACTTACTGCTTTTACAGAATATCCAGATTCTGGTTCCCAGCAACCACACCAAGTATCTAACAACTTATTTAATACGTATTTAAGTTTACCTTTAAAAGTTAGGTTAATATGATCTAGGCCAACTTTGTCCTGTATAAATATGGTGTTTGAATGACTTTATGTTTTGATAGGACCTAGATTTTCAAAGCCCACATTTACTACTTCTTAGCATCATGTTGCTAGGTAAGTGATCCAGCATCTTCGGATGCTGACTTCTCCCTCTGGGATAATTATTCTTCTCTGTAGTGTTGATACTAGGGTTTAGTGAAATTGCACAGTGAGTGCTGACTCAACCTTGTTTTGTTTAATAAAGGCTGGCTGCCTTAGTTACTTTTCTCTTGCTGTGCAGAGACACCATGACCAAGGCAACATAAAGGAAACATTTAATTGGGGCTTGCTTACAGTTCCAGAGGGAGCATCCATGGCCATCACTGTGGGGAGCAAGACAAATACAGTGGCAGATATGGTGCCGGAGCAGTAGCTGAGAGCCGTTATCCTGGTAACATCACATGTTGACAACAACCTTGAAGGAGAGAGAGATACCAGAATGTCATGATGGGTTTGGAACCTCAAAGCCCACACCCATTAACACACCTCCTCCAACAAAGCCACACTCCCTAATCCTTCCCTGACAGTCCCACTTATTGGGGACCAAGTATTTAAACATACGAGCCTATGGGGGCCATTTTTATTCAAACCACCACATTGTCTTTCCTCCTTTTGATTGTATGCTGGAGCATGTAGCTAAATTAGTCATTCTGTTCTAGGGCAGTCATTTTATCTAGGATGTCAGTACAGACAATCTCATTTCATTAAAGAGCTGGTGGTTTAATAATTTACTTAGAAACCGGCTACAACTTCCATTATAAAGCTCATCTGACATATGTGGACAGAGCCATTATTTTCCCAGTAGCAACGAAGGTGACGGAATATAAATACAAATGTGCAGAGAACAATTTACCCTAGTGCGATGTCTATATCTGGAAAAATATAATGCAGTGCCCTGCAGTATATGTGACTCATTGTAAAATTTGTCACTTCCTGACCACTTGAAATATGGCCCTGTTTCCTATACCCCTACTCTGCACATACTTATATGATAATGTCTCTTTATTTCAGTCACTGAAGTGACACAGCCCTGTTTTATAAGTTGCCACATGATCAAAGGTTCCTGGCAGGTGGCCATTACCCTGGTAACATCACAGATCCTTAGTTCTTAGGAAAGAAAGGTGAACAGTGAGCATTTAGCTTTAGGCTTATGTGCTCTGTGAGAATGTATCTTCACAGCAAGTAGTTTGTTTTCTTCTGTGTAGCCTGAAGAGCAGAGGGACATATTTCACATTTCTATTGGCAAGAAATAGCTCCTGGTTCTTTTATAAGGATCTGTACAATTCCATCCCTTGGCTCTTTGCAGTGATCTCGGTACATCCTCGAGGTTTTCTTTTATAAAGCTTTCAGTCCAGCAGGCTGAGTGGGCTGAGCAGGGGAAGTATATGTGAGCGTGGACTTGCCTGAATGTGCGCACATGCTTATGTGCCTATTTGAAGCTCCCTGATTGAAATGCCAATATCCTGTCGCTTTCTAGACTGAATTTACTATAGCAATAAAATGGAAGCGTCTCCTGCATAGTGAAGGGCAGCAGTTGAGCCTTGCCATTTTTATTTTCACTTGAATCAGCTTAATAGAGATTGGTGCTCAGTCCGTTTTGGTTTCTGTCTCATTTGTCTCCTCTAGGACTTCTCATCAGACGTTTGGTTTAGGAGGAAGTAGCACTCTGGAGCTGTGACAGCTCTCTGTGTGGGGAAATGCAGGGGTGGCCATCAATCTTCAAGGCTGATAGATATGAACAGAACTTGTCCAGAGTTTTATTGTTTGAAAGTGTTTATGCTTTCCTGGTTTTAACTTCTTTGGGGAGGAATAAAGAACAAATATTGGCAAGGAAAGTTTTGACTTCTTCCCAGATCATCAGATGATAGACAATGGCTTGGAGTCTGCAGGTTAAAAAACCAGCACTTCAGAATCATCCTTGGGACTCTTTGAGTTCTGAAGCTTTCAAGATTTGGGGGAAAATGACAGAAAAACAATATTCAACAAAAGCTATCTTTCTAGATGGAAAGACACAAGGTATTTCTTTTATTCTTTGGGGGTTGATTTGAGTTCAAAAGTTGCCTGATCTGTAAAGCAGTGTTCTGGGCAAAAGTAAAGAAATGCAGTGAGAAGCACAGCCCAATATAATCACAGGGAGTGTAGTGACAGCTCTGTCAACAACGGACCTCATGCTATGATGGAAGCCTCATAAAATTATAATGCAGCCAAGGGATCCTAGTCTCAGTAGTTTTTACTGCACCTTTTCTAAGTTTGGGCATGTTTGGATATAAAAGAAACTACTACTGTGTTACAACTGACTTTAGTATTCAACATAATAACATGCTGTATTCATTCATAGCTAAGAATAATAGGTTATACTGTATGACCCTGTTGTGTAATAGTAGGGTACTACTATCTAGACTTGTGTAAGTACACTCTGATTCTCACACAATGGCAGCATCACCCAACACATTTCTTAAAATTTATTCTTTTGTTAGATGACACATAATTCTAAGTTTGACTCTCTCTATGTCGTCATGTATGGAAAAGAACAAAACAGGTCTCCCTGACTTAGCAAACTTTGCGAATGTCCAGCTCTAGGATTAACTTGACTCTTGAGGCCAGTGGGTTCCAAATAGCAAAACTGACTGAATGCATTCACCCTGTGAGTGTCAGATGCTCACCGTCATCCTCAGGTGGGAACACAAAGCCGATTCCAATGTGCTTCTCAAACTTGGCTGTGAACCCCTTGAAAGCGGGAGCTTAGAGTAACCAGGGAGTAGACGCATGGGCATCAGAAAGGTGTGATGCAGACTTGACATGATCATGCTGTTCAAACGTGCAGCTGCAAGGAGGAAGGGGTGGGTTGTTCAAAGCAGGGCAGACTGATGTTGGGTAGAGAAATGGAGAATGATTTTGAGAATGCAGGTGTGCTTCAAGTTTATAGGAAAGGCAGACACATGCTTTGCAGCTGCTCAGGGACATAGACATGACAATGCAGAAGACAATATACCCATTTTGGACCCATTGGTTCTGGATGAGGGAGATAAGGGAAGAGAAAGGGACAATGTTGCAGCCTAGGGCCCGTTTTGGAATTAGGATGTATAAAGTCTAGGGATACATCAAACATAACAGAGGATAGTCATCTAGGGGCAGGGGAGGATGTTTTCAGATATGTAGTATTTTCTGATATCCCTGCTAAAACAAAGTGTGTTGTTTTTACAATTCATGAATGCCATCAAACTGTCCAATAATTCAGTTTAATTATGTCATTATCTATCTGATATTAGTATCAGAGCCAAGTTAGAGGGATCAGTCCCCCAAGTCATCAACATCCACCAGTGGAGTTCCTACTTGACTCACTTGTGCTTCACCGCTTACACCTATAAATCTAGACACATCTGTGATTTTCAGCATTAAATGCTGAGGGCATTTAATGATTTTTCTGGCAGGATTCACAAAAATCAAGAGAGTTTTCTATTTACCACTATAAAAGAAACAATTCAGGATGTGCCAAATGGAAGATGTGCAGGGCCAGGCATGAGCTGGAGGATGCAGAACATCCATGTGCTCTAGGTATACCACCTTCCCAGCACATTCGTGTGCTCACCACCCTCAGAGAGCTGCTGAGGTCTATCATTTGGAGGTTTCTAGAGAAGTTCCATTGCACAAGCAGGGTTGATTAAACCACCACCCAGTAGGGGCTGAGCTCCATCTTCAGCCCATTTCCTCCTGGATTTGGGTTGGGGAGAACAGATGAAACTTCTAACCATAAAACCATGTGTCCACTTTTTCTGATGACAATCTTCACTGTTAGTTACCTCAAGGGCATTAAAAAAATATCAAATTAAAGTTTTAGGAGCTCTGTGTTAGTCACTTGGGACAAAGAAATTTTTTTTTACTACTGCTACTGCTACTGCTACTGCTACTGCTACTGCTACTACATGAAGCAGCAACCATTTAGTACATAATCTTGTCAAGGAGGAAGGCAGTGGTGAGAGCAGAGTTGGGTGATGGGGAGGGGACAGTAGGACACTCAGAGTTGCTGGCAGTTGTTCTGGAACAGGGTGGTGCTTGACCAGAGTGAGGCTGGGAGCAAGTGACACTGTTTTTGTTTTGCAATGTCAGCTCTACTTCTTGGCTTGGACTTAGAGAAACTTAGAAGACAAAGAGACATAACCACATGTGTCTTTCTTGCTGTTTTAACCCAGAACTTCTATCATGGGAGAGATGCAAACTCTGGGGAAGGGATCTAGGCTTGTGCCGGTTCTGGGATAATCATCAGGAGTAACTAGTTTTTCTCTGCCTAGCTGAAGATGATCCATCTTGTCAGCAGTCAAAGTGTAAATGTCACTGTAGACCAGTGTGTAGACCAGACCATGCTGACTAGCTGGCTCACATTATTTACTGTGTTCACACCTTTCTCTTGGCTGTTGGCAGTCATCCTTAAAGGAAAGAATTTAGCTTAAAGATCTCAAGATTCAAATGAAGAGGCCAACTCAGGAATTCAGACAACTTTAGGCTTGTGTTTCCGTTTACTCTTGTTGAGACTTTAGTTAGTATAACATTCCTTTAAGCCCTATGAATTCAGTCTTATAATCTGTTTTACAAAGATACTGCAATGCCATTGCAGGATGGGCAGGACTAACAGCTACCAGAAAGACAGGAGAGGCAGTTCTTTGAGAGAAAGTATGATGAATAGATCATTCAAGCACATGCATCACTTGGCAGCCCTGGGATGGGAACTTGTCCTACTTTGTCTCTTTCAATTCACTTGAGAGCTATGTGACACAGGACTGCGCTCTCCACTTTTCAGATGAGGAAGTTGAGGTTTGTGGAAGGAAAATCAACTTACGTGAGGTTGTCTGACCGACATCATCTGAACATAGGCTTGTACTCTTTCCAGCACATGATAGAAGGACTGTGAGTAACTGGGGACTCTGATTTTGTATAAAAAAGGATAGACAAATAGTACTAAGAGTCTATCTGCTACCTTGGACTTGTAAAATGAAAACCAGGGTCAGCAGGTTGAGAACTTATTCTTTGATTCCAACATTCACCTGAAGATTAGGAAGATGAGAAGAGATGTGATCATGAGTAGATAAGAGTATGGGGCAGATTAATGAAATGATCACACACACACACACACCTATACACATACACACATGCACACACATGTACACCCACATGTAAACATATACACACACTCACACAGGCACACATGCACAGGTACACACACAGGTACACACAGGTACACACACACACACACACACACACACACACACACACACCTTTCTGTTGGAAGATGCCCATATTGATTACTGAAGAGACACAGAGCCAAGCCTGGGGTCAATTGGGTAGAAATATAGTCTTTTTCAGGAAGGAGCTCCCACTGGGACCCAAGCAAGGGTCAGAGAAGAGGCCACAGAGTTTGTATAAGAAAATCGGAAACAGATTTTCCTAGTGGGTGCAGGAGGATTGTTTTACCTTGAATGGAATGTCACAAGAACATCCTGTCCATCTGCTTGCTGTCTGCCTCAGAATCCCTTTCTCGTTCTATGACTTCTATGGTCTAAGATAATCATTGAAGATTTCCGCAGGTAAACATTTACACAAAAGATAAATTTATAGGCAAAATATAGGAAGAGCTCTTAATGTATCTATTAAGAATTCTAGGGTGAGATATTAGTGAGCACTCAAGAGATATTCAAAGATATAATAGGTGAGAATTTTAAAAAATATAAGAAAAACAAGGCTTACTTTTAAAGGCCTATGGGCAGGGTATGGTGGTAAATATATGTAATCCCAGCACTTCTACAGCTGTGGATAGGAGGCTCAGTAGATATAGGTCTGGCTAGGATATGTGAGAGACCCTGGCTCAACAAAACCAAAAGTTAGTTAACCAACCAACCAACCAACCAACCAACCAACCAACCAACCAATTAAGAGCAACACACAAGACCTGTGAGCGTGGCATAGTGGTACATACTTGTAGTTCCAGGTACTCAAATGGGAGGATGAGGCAGGAGAATCTCTTGAGTTCTGGAGCTAGAGATTAGCCTGGGCAACATATCAAGTTCCTGAATCTTTAGATAGATAGATAGATAGATAGATAGATAGATAGATAGATAGATAGCTCGAAGATTGATTTGAAAATCCTCAAGGCAAGCCAGACTTTCTTTAAAAAATATGAAATTGCAGAGTGAGATGATGAATAACTAGGAACAAAGAGGAAGTTCTGAAAGTGACAGAAAAGTCAGATTACTCATAGAGATTTAGAAGAATTTCTTGTTGGCACCTGTACACTCGAGAGATAGCAGGAATACCTTTAAGCTTAGAGAAAACAGGAGATAGATTTTGTGCCCAGAGATTTAAGACATAAGAATGCTGGTGGCACTCAGGTGTCATTCTGTATTCAGCCTTGGTTTCTTAGTGAGAATATTGCAGTGCTATATATGAATTTAGTAAGATGATAACTATTACATGTTAGACAATTGTACTTGGAAGTCCTTCCAAAGAACTTAAAAAATAGGTTTATATATCACTTCAGTGATGATTGTCCTCAAACAAGGACAATGTCAGGCTTAGGGACAAAGCAGACAAGACAAGGGCCAAAGGGCACAGAATTAACGATGTCTGACAAAAAAGGAAATACACCAGGCAGACTTATTTTTAATGTAGGGCTGAGAAACCAGTCATATTTTAGCTTAAGATTTCAGGTAAGTAATTCTAAAATCAAATAGCACCATTTCATGTTCAGAAAGAATTTAAGATATTATCCCCAGTTATTTCTGATGAAAAGTTATATTCTCATCCTAGTTTTTCATTTGCTTCCTTGGTGTTAATATCACCAGGTGCTCAGGTGAGCATCTTTGAGGTGTGTGTTTCAGACTGAGGTCTGTCTAGGCTGTATAGAGAGTTCCAAGGCCATGTGGATTGGGTGGAGCATCCTGCTTCATGATAGCTTGAGCAAGTCTGGGGCTTGAACTTTGAATCCTGTCTTTGTTTCTGGTTACACCTTCACGGGACAAGAGTTTGCTTTCATCATCCCAAATGAATTTTTTCATTTAAGCCAATGACAACATTACAAAGATGTTGGCAAGTGCTAGCAATATTGTTCAATTGAAATGAAATCATGTGTTCCTGGAAGCCCAGAGCAATCAATTTTTAGCAAGGAATTCACTCCACTGGGACCCTGGTTCAAAAGACACTTTTATTTATTTTTAACCGTAATAAGTTTTATTGGAAACTCTTCAAAATTATTCTGCCACGATTCAAGTTTCTGCTTCCTGTGAATGATTCCTGAATTTCCCTCCTTTTATCAGTAGCCGAGGATAGAATTCCATAAAATATCTTTGACAGCATCCCAACCATGTATTTTACAGTAACCTTTAAATGATAATCATTAGATAACATAGATATAGGAGAGAGTTGGGTAGGGTGTGTCCAGACTGAACTGAGAACTGGTTCAGTGGGATTCACTCAGACAGTGATCACATGGGTCGCCATTTGCTCTCAACTGCACATGTACTTCTCTGTCCCGTTGTCTCAGCTCCAGCCTTTCCGCCTCTCCTTATATATCTCCCCTCATATTTCCAAAGATAAAGGTAAAAAAATTGTTATTCTAAAATTATTATCATTTAGGACATGGCATGACTAAGACTTGTTTACTTAAGAGTGTCCTTTTCTTCCCTCTTAGGTCATGTAGACACTTATCTCAGCTTTTAATTCACTTCTTAAGTCCAGAATCAAAATGATACTAGCAACAGGTCCTGGAGAGGGCTATCTCAGGATTCTTATCACGTGGAAAAGTAAACAAACACATGCCCCACCCCCAGAAAAGACAAAAATTAAACACAAAGAAAAACAAAACTTAAAAAAAAAATCAATACAGGTCTCACTGCTTAACCTACACTGGCTCTAGACTTGATATGTAGCCCAGGTTGGCCTTGAATTCAGCATTCTCCTGCCTCATCCTCCTGCCTGAAGACTCCAAAGTGCTGGTATCATAGACATGTACTGCTACAGCTCTTTCTATCTTCCTCCCTATATGCTTGTACAAATCAGTCAAAATTTGGATTAAAAATCAATTAAAGTATCCTTAGAGTCAAGATTCAAATGGATCAACAACATATACAAGAAAACTTAATCAGTTATTTTAGTATTTGACAATTAATATTACATTTATTTGTAATGTCCAGTATAGCAAGCACTATGCACCCAGTGTTTTAAGCAGAGGCCATCTAAATCTAAATTAATTAAGGTTAAACATTGAGTTCATTCTTTGCACTGGCCACATCTCAATGCTCAGTTGCTATATGCAGTGGTTACTTTTGCTATCAAGAAAGATACTTCTTTGCAGACTGACCACTGCATCCATGAACACTTAGTAATAACAGAGCGGATGACCATGTCCTATGTAAGGAGGTCCAGAGTTCTCTTCTGTGTCCCAATGTCTCATCATCTGGAAAGACAAGCGTTAAAAATGGAAACACAAATAAGTTTAAAGCAAAAATTATAAGAGATGATGAGGAAGGAATGAGGAATTGGGGGAAAGGTAGGGGAAGAGAAAGGAGGGGAGGAAGAGAGACAGAGGCACAGACACAGAGCATGAGAGAAAGGAAATGGAACAAAAGTGACCAAGGTATAGGCATAGGGCATGATGGTGGGAAGAAAGAGAGGCAGCTACTAGGCAGCTTTTGAGAAAGCAAACTAAAGAGCTATCTGGTGACAATAAGTTATCCAGGTGAACCAGGTAACACAGTGGGGATCAGGAGAGGTTGGCAGTGCATGTGGTACAGAGAGCATTTCAGACCAAAGTAACAAAGGGAATGGACATGTGGGAAGGCTGACCAGGAAAGAAAGACTGCAGTCTGGGACCTGGAAGCAAGTTGGTGGAGCTGGGGTTAGATGAACTTGGCGGCACGCGGCAGGAGGTGCAGAGGTAGCATGTATACGCTGTAGTGTGAAGTTAGACTTTTATTTGAATGTGTAAAACTTCTGAAGTTTTGAAAGCAGAGGCATGATTTCTCTTCATCACAAGAAGGCTGCTCTGACTATAAGCTGAGATTCTCTTAAAGGGTGTCAAAAGTAAAAGACAAAAAAGAAGTACCTGGGCTAGGAGCCCTTCTGGCACTTTCCTAAGGCATCTTGTGCTTAGCAGAGTACAGCTGGTCCTTCATTTCCATGTGTTCTACACTTTAGGATTCAACCAGACACAGATACAAACTATTTGAAAAGTGCTGTGTCTGTGAATATGCACAGACGTTTTCTTTTGGATAAGGATCTTAGCCTATGCTGACCTTGAACTCACAAACCTCCTGCCTTAGCGTCCTGAGTGCTAAAATTACAGGGTTATGCCACCACACTTGGCTCAGACCTAAGTACTTTATCATTATTCCTTAAGTAATGCACTATAATAACTCCTAATACAGAATTTTCATTGCAGTAACTAAGTAATATAGAAATTATTTTGTGGGTCGTATGAAAGTATGAGGGCCTTGAGCATCATTCTGTATAAGGGGCTTGAATATCCTTGGGTTTGGTATGTATGAGGGTTTCTGGAACCAATCTTCGATGGCTTCTGGAGGATAACTATACTTATTAATCATGAGCACAGGTTTCCAATTGCCTGTCCATTGCTTCCGCTAGTCTGAGAGTTCCTTGAGGGTAGGGATGGACTATTTATCTCCATGCCTTATTAACATATAGATGATCAATGAAGGCTTTTTCCTTCTTGTTGTTTGGAGATAGACTTTCATATAGCCAAGGATGGCAACATGTTTAGTATATAGCTGAGGGTGACCTTGAAATTCTGATCCTTCTGCCCCCACTTCTCTAGTTTAGGAACTCTAGTCCTGCACCACAACTCCTGGCATGCGATGTTAGGAATAGAATCCAGGCCTTCCTGTTTGCTATACTTTACAAATACTCTAATAACCAAGATACACTGCTAATCCTGATTGTATTTTTTAAAGTTGCTCCTGGGCATATACCCAAAAGATGTTCCAACATGTGGTAAGGACACATGCTCCACTATGTTCATAGCAGCCCTATTTATAATAGCCAGAAGCTGGAAAGAGCCCAAATGTCCCTCAACAGAGGAATGGATACAGAAAATGTGCTACATTTACACAATGGAGTACTATGCAGCTATTAAAAACAATGAATTTATGAAATTCTTAGACAAATGGATAGATCTGGAGGATATCATCCTGAGTGAGGTAACCCAATCAGAAAAGAACACACATGACATGCACTCACTGATAAGTGAATGTTAGCTCAGACATTCAGAATACCCAAGATACAATTCACAAAACATGAAACTCAAGAGGAAGGAAGACCAAAGTGTGGATACTTTGGTTCTTCTTAGAAGGGGGAACAAAATACCCATGGAAGGAGTTACAGAGACAAAGTGTGAAGCAGAGACTGAAGGAATGAGCATCCAGAGACTGCCCCACCTGGGGATCCATCCTATAAACAACCACCAAACCCAGACACTATTGGATGCCAAGAAGTACTTGCTGACAGGAGCCTGTTATAGCTGTCTCATGAGAGGCTCTGCCAGTGCCAGGCAAATACAGAAGTGGATACCTGCAGCAGCCATCCATTGGATGGAGCACAGGGTCCCCAATGAAGGAGCTAGAGAAAGTATTCAAGGAGTTGAAGGGGTTTGCAGCCCCATAGGAGGAACAATAATATGAACTAACCATTATTTCCAGAGCTCCCTGGGACTAAACCACCAACCAAAGAAAACACATGATGGGACTCATGGCTCTAGCTGCATGTGTAGCAGAGGATGGGCTAGTTGGTGTTGAATGGGAGGAGAGGCCCTTGGTCCTGTGAAGGTTATATGCCCCAGTATAGGGAACTGCAAGGGCCAGGAAGTGGGAGTGGTGGGTTGGGGAGCAGGTGGAGGGGAGAAGGGATAGGGGTTTTTTGGAGGGGAAACTAGGAAAGGGAATAAAATTTTAAATGTAAATAAAGAAAATATCTAATTAAAAAAAAAGAAAGTCAAAACTGGAAAAAAAAACTGTGATGAGTTTAAATTGATCCAACTTGTTTTTCTCTAACTCTAGTTTGTTCATCTGAAACAAGAAGTCTCCATTAAGGAAATACCCAGCTGGAAAATTCTGTAAACCATATTTAATGGAGATGAAGTGACATTTTAGATTAGGTATTATAGTAAGAATTGGGGGTATGAATAGCAGATAAAATGAGCAATTTTTTCCATTTGGAGCCAATAGTCTTAATAGCAATAGTTAATTATTGGTGCTTTTCTGGATCATAGAAAATAATTTTATGAGTAGAAGCAAGAGAGCCAAATCTTCCCGAACCCATCACTGTGAAAACAAGGCATGTGCTGCCTTGGGGAGCAGTCCTCTGAGAGCCCATCTTAACTTTTCTACCTGAGGCAAGGTGCTGGCTAGCTCTTAGCTCTCAACAGTTTGTGCAATGAGAATTTACACACCAGACACCAACTTCTCTACAGTAGCACAAGATGCAAACCACAAAAGTGGGAAAGTAGATGAAATTAAAGATACATATGAAATAAATTTGATGTTTCATAAAGTCATTTTAGGGGAGGGAGAACTCATTAGATTGCAGAAATGAATGACAGCCGGAACATATCCCACAGGCAGGGCATCATTCACTGCAGAGTAATTCCGCTGTTGTCACAGGGCTCCGTGCAGAGGATGAATTGATGATGATCCTTCTTTTATTGAGATTTGGAGCTCACATCTCACTTATGTTTATGCCTGCCAGGTGGTAGAGCCTTTATTTGTCATTATATTTCTTTGTTGTCCCTTGATCTCTGCGACTCGAGTGCGTGGAAGCTGAATCAGTGTGGTGAGAACATGCCAGAAATGCATTGGTAAACACTAAAGAAAAAGACAATGCTAAGAGCAGGAGTTTACTCCACGGAATAACGGAGATGAAACTAACACTGGGAAGATTGATGCTTGATAGCAGGAAAAAATACTCTGGCTATTCAGCTTTCTGAATAATCCTCCAGAGGAACCCGAGCAAAGCCTTGGACTTGGGTTCATTTGAGAAGAGGTTGGGCGATATATTAGAGATTGTCCTGTAAGGGAGTCAAGTGTACTGCGAGGCAGAGAGTGAACTAAAACAGTCACAGATGCTTCCAAATGGTCTTTTGTGGTCACAATTCTGCAAATCCAGTCATGTCATGCATTATTGAATGCGTTTATCAATTTCCCTAAGCTGAGCAGAAGGTCTGCCCTTCCAAATAAAAGCCTACCTAGGCGTTCATACCGATGGCTTCTAACAGAATTGTACTGGTAGATAGATTCACCTTCTCTTGCTTTTTCTGTCCTCGGATAAAAGAATATCAGTATGGTTTACTGTTGGAGTGCCTGCTCTCTGCTACTTTTAGGGTGTTTGCCATATGTAGCCTATATGTTTATGACCACAAGTGTCAACATGGGGTAGAATATGCTGAGATATGTAGGCCATTGTACAAGTTTAAAAGTCCCCAGATAACATGAGAGTCTTGTAAAAAGATCTTCTCCCTGCTCTCACCCCATTACTTAGAGACATGCTGGGAGCCTAGGTCTTCTATGTATTATAACTATTCCTAATGGTTTAATGTTACGCAAAGGAAAGTTTTAATTCCCTAGAGACAGATGAAGGCTGACATTGTGGTCCAGCTTTTAGAAACTCAAGAGTGAACACATTAAAGGATTGCTTCTTATTTTTTCTTTTTATTGATTGCAATTGATCTGTGGGTTTATTTGGAGAAAAGTCTTTGCAGTTGGAGTTGGGATACATTGCTGAAATGGCCACAAAACTGAGTCTGAAACACAGCAGCCCAGGCAAGTCAGGAGAGCAAAGGTTGTCAGTGCTGTGTTTGTGGAGCTTTTTCCTCATCAGTTTGTGTAGCTCAGTTTCTCAGCTGCTTAGGATGTGCAGCATTTTCTTCCATAGTAGATTCTGTGTTTGGCTGTAGCACTGACCATTTTGCCCACTTGAACATGAGTTATAGAAGCCCATTTTACGAGGTCTGAATTGTGTTATTTCAGAGTGTTGGTGCCTGAGAGTTGGCTGTTGTCTTCTTTCTAGTATGGCAGCCCTATTCATTCTTTTTTCATTGTTCTGTGTGAGGATGTTTGGAGATGTAGCCTGAGTACTTGCCACCATCCCGCCCTACCTTTAAAAATGGATTAAATGTATTCTTTGCAAATTTCAAACATGGTAGAGTGCATTTTGCTTGTTTTTGCCCTTTTCTTCCTCCTCCTCCTCCTCTTCCTCTTCCTCCTCCTCCTCCTCCTCTTCCTCCTCCTCCTCTTTCTTCTTCTTCTTTGGTTTTTTTGAGACAGGATTTCTCTGTATAGCCCTGGCTGTCCTGGAACTCACTTTGTAGACCAGGCTGGACTCGAACTCAGAAATTTGCCTGCCTCTGCCTCCCGAGTGCTGGGATTAAAGGCGTGTGCCACCACGCCTGGCTTACTCCTTTCTTCTTGTATAGCTTTACCTCTGTTACCTTCTCCCCCACTCCCTTCACATTCATGCTTTAGGTTTTATTTTGTGACTCTCTGCTCCTTTTTAAAATTATTCATTAAGTCATTTATTTACATTACACCGGACCTCAGCTTCCCCTCCCTCCTCTCCTCCAAGTCTCTCCCTCTCACCTCTCCTCTCTCCTCTTCCACTTCTCTTCCCTTCTCCTCAAAAGAAGGGAGGCCTCCCATGGATATCAACCAGCCTTGTCATATCTTCTATTGGGGCTAGACAAGGCAGCCCAGTTAGGGGGAAGGGATCTAAAGTCATGCAATGTAGTCAGAGAAAGCCCCTGCTCTCACTTTAGGAGTCCCACATGAAGACCTAGCTGCACAGCTGTTACATATGTGCAGAGGGGCTAGGTCCATTTATGAATGCTCTCTGGTATAAAGTTCAGTCTCTATGAGCCCTGTGGGCCCAGGTTAGTTGATTCTGTAGGTTTTCTTATGGTGTCCTTGACCTCTCTGGCTCCTTCAATCCTTCCTCCACCTCTTCCACAGGATTTCCCGAGTGCCACTTAATGTTTATCTGTGGGTCTCTGCATCTGTTTCCATCAGTTGCTGGGTGAAGCCTCTCTGATGACAGTTATGCTAGGCTCCTGTCAGCAAGTGTAGCAGAATGTCATTACTAGTGTCAGGGTTCCTTCTCATGGCATGGAAGGAAGCTGGTCATGCCATTGGCTGGCCATTCCTTCAGAATTCTATTTCATCTTTTACCCCTACACATCTTGAAGGCAGGATAAATTGTGGGTCTAAGGTTTTGTGGCTGGGTTTGTGTCCCCATCTCTCCATTGGAAATCTTGCTGGTTATAGGAGATGGCCAGTTTAGGTTTCATATCCCATTGCTAGGAGTCTTAGCTTGGCTCACCCTCTTAGATTCCTGGGAATTTCCATTGTCCTAGTTTTCTAGCTACTCCAAGGGATGTCTGCCATCCAGTTGTGTCTCCCTTTGTCCTCCCCCATTTCATCCTACCTGTTCCCAATCCCCCTCCCACTGCCATACAATACCCTCCCTTCGTCTATCCCCAGTGTCTAATCTATTTCCCCCTTTCAGGATTCACTGACTTTAAAAATATCTATCTATCTATCTATCTATCTATCTATCTATCTATCTATCTATGTATTTATGTGTGTGTGTGTGTGTGTGTGTTTATTTGCTTATGTGTGTGTATACCTGTATAAGTTATGGGCACCACATACATACATAAGCCTGCAAGAGGCCAGAAGAAGATATTGGACCCCCCCCCCCCCTCCCCGGGAACTAGAGTTACAGGTGGTAGGGAAGCACCATGTGGATTTTGGGAGCTGAACCTGGGTTTAGTAAAGAGTAGTAAATGCTCCTGAGCCATGTCTCTAGCTCCTGCAACTGACTGCTTCCATGAGGACTGCATGCACAGCCATAGGCCTGGAAGTATCCACTGGAACCTAGTCAGCTTAGTGTTGGGTACAAAAGTAAAGGCAATGACCATCCCCCCATCTCTCCAATCTGTCAGTTGCTAATAGATCTTCTGGAAAGGCTAGGGTCCAATGAGTACCTCCAATTCATGAATGGCTATGACACCCCCAGTGTTCTACAGGCCCAGTGCAGGCAACCACAGATGCTGTGAGGTCAGGCTGTGTCATGCACTGGAGGTAGAATTTTACATTTCTTCTCATCTTCCAACTCATTTGCAATGTTCCATGAGCTTTATCACAACTGTATAACTGTCCTGTCTAGGTCTGAACATGAACTTGTCATTTATTCTAGTCATTTTGAGTAGCCATGAGACCATGTATTCATTGCTGTTCACATCAAAGAAAAGCTTCTTTGATTAAAGATGAGAATAGTATTTATCTATGCATATGAAAATAAGTATTTGAATTGTAGTTTGTGCCATGTAAATTTAGCTAAACAAAAATAGTGAGGACCTCTTTAGGGTCTGTGACCTCTTTTGCCATTTTATTTATTTATTATTTACATTTATTTTATTATTAGTTCATAGGACTAAGCATATATTCCCTCCTGTGGAATGGGTCCTAAATCCAGTATGAGAGTGGTTGGCTACCTTTGTAATGGTTGTGCCACTAATACTGGTGGGCACATTTTGCCTTGTAGGTTGCTTACTATGATTTGTAAATGCTTCCAGAGTACAAGCCTAGCTCTGGTCAGCCTTCCTAAATGTTTACCATCAGAAAAAAACCTCAAGGAACAGTCAGAACAGGGAAGATTTGAGTCAAGTCAATATTATTTTTTATTTTAAGCCGGACCTCACATATTAGGCATCATAAGAAATATAAGATAAGACTCTCACTTGAGCAGCACATATACCAAACTTAGAATGACACCAAGATTAGCATCTAGTGTGTGAGCTAGGAAAACATTTAAGTCTGTGAAACATTTCATTAAAAAGAAAGAAATGCAATCGTGACAAACTCTTGCATTCAAAGTAAAGGAAAGCAACAGGAGGAAAAGAATAGAGTTCTTGGGCAATATAGGGCTCAGTGGTATAACACCTGCGCTAGGCCCAGTGGATTCCCATCCCTGGGATTCACATAGTGGAAGGAGATATCTGAGACTCCCAAGTTGCCTTCTTACCTCATCTGTATGCTATTGCACATGTGTGTGTACACATAACCATACAAATAATAAAGTGTAATAAAAAAGATAATAAAAGAAAACCTGCGACAAAGTGACGATGACACAGGAGGTAGTGGTGACCAGTCTCCTGCCTTCCAACTCTAGCAAACAGCTCTCTGATTCTCTAGATACCAACCGTTGTTAAAACAGCAGTCTGTGTAGTTAACACACACTTTGCTCCTGTGTGTGGAAGACTGCCACATTGGGAAGCTCTCTGAACAACATTGTGTGAGCACAGTTAAGTCACTGGACAATACAGTTGATCCAATCTCTACCTTTTCACCCTTCTTACAGATTCGAAAGCAGGGCTAAAACTTCTACACTTCTTATCAAGGCTTCAGTGCCAACATACTTTAATCACGAAGCTAAGTAGGTACCACTAGTAATCTAATATAGAAAGTCACTATTCATTCCAGAAACTCCAAAGTTTAGAAGCTTGTGTAATCAGGAATGTGGCTAAATAACCAATATCAATTTTTAAATGTCACAACCATAGGGAAATTAAGAGGAAAGTGTTAAGGAGATTTCAAAGAGAAGAAAGATTTCATCCATTTTTTTTATTCATCCATTTTTTAAAGACATCATATTGCAATATCATGTAATGTCAAAGAACTTGGGCTTTCCTGTCCTAGATTTGACATTTGGGGTAAATCTCACAGCCACTCTCCCCCTTCTTTACTGGAATTCTTATTCCACAAATGGGAACAATGTCAAGAAAATAAAGGACCCCTGATTTCATCCAGGACAGAGCTTCTTGTGGTATAGGCACACTTTGTTTTCTTGTCTGCTCATCTTCCATAGGGTTTAACTCTGTTACCATTTTTTTTTGTTTCCAGAAACCACAATAAAATGAGGAGATTACTGTGTAGAAGTTGCAATTCCATTATCTGTCAGCCTCAAAAGATAAAAGGTGCCACCAGTGTGTCCAGAAAGTAATTTTTCAGTAGCCATAGGTGACAAGAATTACATTTCTGCACCAGGACATCTTGATGTGGTACATCATAAATATTCAGGTTCTGCAGACTTCGAAAAAGATATAATATCTTCTTTCTTGGGTAACATTGGCTTCAAGGTCAGATTCAGGATGACTTAGAAATAGGAACAAAAATTTCGTATACACGAGAACAAAAGAGTTGTTGGGGAATGGGCTGAGGAGATGGAAGAAGTCAAATCTGAAAGCTGAAGGGCTTGGCCTTGGAAATCACGTGATGAATGAGATCACTCTGGATCTGAGCAAACAGAGGGCTGGCTAGCTCTGTCTCCTTTCCATCTGTGCCTGGCCCATGGCATGAATTCCGGAGGCCAGAGAATATACATATCTCCTTGCAGGCCATATGTGCCCTTTCTAGATTATGCCTTGTTTCAGAAACATGGGATTTCTTGCAGAGTCACTGAGGTCTGCATGAGCTTCTTTCTAGATTCATTTTAAGGGATGATAGTGTCCTTTGTGTGCTCAAAGGATAATCAAAGGTTTCTGTATGTGACGACTCGGTGACAAGTATATAGAGCTTGCCTGTATAGCTTCTTCTATGCATATTGAAATGTCCTTTATATGGTGTGATGACTAAGAGAGAAAGGGATAACTTGTAGCCCCTGTATAACATTTGCATCCAGACTGTAAATGTTAGGGGTAGGCTTGTGTAGAAGTCTTGGTTTATAATTTCCAAACATGAAACTCTGAATTTTCAAGTAGTTCATGGAAGAATTAAGCTTGCTGTCTTTGTGCTAGATTCACTTGGTTGTCACTGATAAGCAAAGAGTTTGTTGTGTTAGCTGTCAACCTCCTACTTGGTAACTATGGTGTTTGAGATGAAGGGGCAGCAAATAGAAAGAGTGTCTTAAAACTTAGGAGAGTCCTATGACAGGGGAAAGAGTGTTGAGTTTCTTCTGAGCCTGACTCAGAGAGAGGTTCTTTTACCAGGACTTTGGAATCTCTTTTAAAAGTCCTGTCCTGAGACCATGGTACACTGGGTCCTGGCTTTTGCTCCTCCCAATAAGGGGCTCTGCCTTCAGAGCTCCTTATTTGAGTTTTAGTATGTTCTGCTCTGATGTCCTTAGCCTTGGGACTCCTTAGCCTTGTACTGAACCACATACAGGTCCAACTTACCTTCTTTAGGGCAATCTCCCATCTTCTACTGCTCATAGGACTCTACAAGGTAGCCTAGGAGCTCTGAGCATCATGCCTTTATATCAAGACAGGGGCATTTTGGAGCATAAATGGTTCCTGATGACAAACTAGTATTTCTTTTGTGGGAACTGGTCTGCCAGATGATGCTAGTATGCTAACCTTCATTACTCAATTGTTTAGATAGGTAAAGAAATGCTGTAAAAATATGTCTGGGCCCTGAGCAAGTATTTGCACTAATGCCAAGCTCATCCCCCAACAGTCCCTATAAAGCTGTTGTCTCTCAAAACATGTCATAAGATACCGACTCCACAAATTAGTAACTGAGAGATAGAAATGAGCTTGTGTTCAAGTTTTCTGTTCTCATTGTCAGAGATGGCTTTGAATCTTGATTTCTGGTTGTGTGGACAGACAATGGTTGGATGATAGACTGCATAATTGTGCAATGACTTTCAGGAAGTCACTGAAGGTTTCTGAGCTTTGGTGGCTTCTTTAAAAGAGGATAATGAGGCTGAAGAGATGACACAGGGCTTAAGAGCACTTGTTGATTCAGTTCCTAGCACCCACAGGAGCCTACAATAGTCTTTAACTTTGGTTCTAGGGGATCTCACATTCACTTGTGGCTTCCACAGGCACTGCAGGCATGTGGTACACAGACAGACATGTAGGCGAGACACCCACACACATAAAAAAATAAGTGTAAAAATGACAATAATGGAAAGCCTCTCTTCTGCACTGTTCTGTGGCATAAATAGAGGAGCAGAGACAACATGCACCACAGCCTTTGCTGTGGAGTCTCAGGGCCAGGGCTACTGCGGCTTTCCTTCCTTCACTTTTTGTTTTGAAAGTGGTTTAATCATTTGGCTTTCTCACAGAATTGTTCCAGTCTGGGTTTTTTGTTTTTTGTTTGTTTGGGTTTTTTTTTGTATGTGTCTCTCAGTGTGTGCATGTATGCATGTATGCATGAAAACATATGTGCAAGTATACATCCAAACCAGATATTGGAAGACTTCCGTGATTATTCTTCATCTTATTCATTGAGCCAGTCTCAGTTAAACTCAGAGAACTTTGATGCTGGCTATTCTAGGTAACTACCTTGCTCAGGAGCTCCTCTATGAGGACTGGGTTGCAGGTGGGTTTCTGGGAATCCAAAGTCTTGTCCTCACACTTGTATGCTAAGGTTTAACCAACAGACCCATTTCCCTGGCTTAGAACTGGTCTAGTCTTAAACATCTCTCCAAAAAGAATACACAGGACAAAAGTATTTTTTAGGTTGGGTGTATAGGATTGATTCTGGATTCCAAGGCATTGAGTGCTCCAGTCCCCAGGGAGACTGTTGTGAATGTAGCCATAGATGCCTAAGGAAGTGGGCTTAGAGTAACCATGGGAGGAAGGGGAGAGAGACAGAAGGATACAGAAAGAGGTAGGGATCTAAAGAGCTTTTTCTTATTGTTTCCTCTTGCCTCCATAGTTAAAAAAGAAACTGATTAGGAGGGTTCTTCTTAAAATTGGAGCTCATTGGGGACTGGAAACTTTTTATTCTTTCAGGTGTCCCTTGGAGGAAAGGAGTCTGTCAGAGAAACTGAGTGAAGGTTTCTTTTAGAAGAGCCCTCTGTTGGCTTGGAGGAGGCCGCTCACTTCCCTCTCTACCCTTGCCTTTCCCCTCTGCTAGCTCCTGGCTTTCTCTAGCCCTCTTGCTGATTTCTGATCCCTCAAACTCCTGCTCAGCTTTCTTCTCCCCTTTCACCATTTGCTTTTTATCCAGAGTGAGAGCTGCTTTGTTTCCTGTCACTCATATCCCAGTATGGCATCCTCTTGAATGCTAACCATGTCTGATTCTTCACCCCCCCCCTTTTTTTTTTTGAAAACTTGCACTTATTTAATGCTTTCCTGTTATTTAATGAGACTCCTATTCTTTCCTGGCCTTGCTTCATAGCCAGAACTTTAAAACCCACTGTTTAGAATTTAGAGGTACTATATTTTTATCTTTCCTCCTGCCATCAAACAGTTGCCACATTAGTGAAAGTGAGAAGAGAGAGAGAGAGAGAGAGAGAGAGAGAGAGAGAGAGAGAGAGAGAGAGAGAGAAAGAGATAATACTCAAAGGACAAACCTATACCCCAAACTGCTGAATTTGTGCCCCACTGGCCAGAAGTGAGTGGGTTTAAAACCCAACAGAAACATTCACAAACTATTGTTTCAATGAAGAATTACTTTTAGTTTTATTAGTCATGGCCTTTGCATAAACACGTATCTTGATTTTAATATAAATAAAATTGAGTCTAACTGGTTTCCAGCAATAGGGTGGATAAGGATCATTCTTTTAAAAATATAGGTTGTCAGTGTCTGTGGAGTTGATTTACTGCTGCTATGATAGCTACTGCTGGTGAGACAGTCTTTCCATTGGTACAGCTGGAGGACATAGGGATTGATCTGGCCCCTCAACTTTTTTGGGGGGTTTGCCATGGCATTATTCCTTCTTGGCGGAGGCATGCACACAGCTGACTTCAGAGGGGTTTTCTTTCCCACAACAGGGAGTCAGGCCAGACTTTGCTATTGCTTAGCTGTGTACCTCGGGTATTGTATTAACTTAGCATCTCCAGGCAGTTTTAGTTTTCTTCCCCTAGGTTACAGGAAGAATACATAGGGAGAAAATGATAAAGTTTTTAAATATGCTTAAGGACAGGGTTCAGTGTTGGCACATAACTAATGTTTAGACAGACGTTGTGAATGTAGACCAGTGTTAGACTGTTTTTCCAGCACGTACAAGGCCTTGAGTACCTTCAGGGAAAAGGAGAATTAGATAGTAGCTGTGCAAAAGATATGGAATATATTCAAAGCCTACATTGGCCTGGGCCATGGCACTATGGCTTAAGGTCAGTGTCATAGGACTATACTCTTTCATTAATTGTTTAAATTTGGTTTTGTCATGGAATATCTTGGTTTTACCATCTGTGGTAATTGACAGTTTTGTTTGCTATAGTAGCCTGGGCTGGCATTTTTGTTCTCTTAGGGTCTGTATGACATCTGCCCAAGATCTTCTGACTTTTAGAGTCTCTCTTGAGAAGTCTGGTGTAATTCTGATGGGTCTCCCTTTATACCTTGACCTTTCTCCTTAGTGTTTTCAATATTCATTCTTTGTTCTGTGCACTTGGTGTTTTAATTATTATGTGATGGGAGGAATTTCTTTTCTGGTCCCATCTGTTTGGTGTTCTGTAGGCTTCTTGTATGTTTATAGGAATCTCTATCATATTCATGAGATGGGATTTTAGATCTGAATCTTGCTTTTCAGATGTGTTCAGGGCTTGGTGTGATGGGAGAATTGGGTTCTGATCTTGTCAAGTAGCATTGGTTTCTGTTGCTTATGGTCTTGCACTTGCCTCTCCACATCTGTTTATCTCTAGTGCTAACTGCCCTTGCTATCTCTGACTGGAGCCTGTCCCTCCTGTGAGCCTGGTTGTATTAGAACTCCTGGGAGTCCAGTTATCTCTGTGATCCTGTGATGCTGAGATCCTGGGTGTGGCAGAGCTCCTGGGAGTCAAGCAATCTCTGGGATCCTGAGATCCTGGTGTGTCATTGAAGTCAAGCTTTCTCTAGGTGTAGAAGGAGTGAGTGGGGAGCCAGAACTGTGGGTCCACTGTGGGCACAGGTACAAGCCAGAAGGAATGTGTGCCTCTGGCTGGGCAGAGGTTCCTGCTTCACTGGTTTCTGTGGTGGTAGCAGTTATGATGGCTGTTGGGGCAGATGTTGTGGCTTCACCTGTGATCCTGGTGTGTCAGAGCACCTGGGAGTCAGGCTTCCTCTGGGTGTTGTAGGAGTGGGTGGGGAGATAGTTCTCTGGGTCCACTCAAGGCACTGGTTTTTTTTTTTATTTTTATATGGGATCTTATTATGTTGTCGAGGCTTGGCTTGAGCTTATGGAATCAAATGATCCTCCCCACTCAGTCTCCCAAGTAGCTAGAATTACAGACAGGCACTACAGTGTATACAGGAGCACTATAGTGTATACAGGAGCACTATAGTGTATACAGGAGCACTACAGTGTATACAGGAGCACTACAGTGTATACAGGAGCACTATAGTGTATACAGGAGCACTATAGTGTATACAGGAGCACTATAGTGTATACAGGAGCACTACAGTGTATACAGGAGAACTATAGTGTATACAGGAGCACTATAGTGTATACAGGAGCACTATAGTGTATACAGGAGCACTATAGTGTATACAGGAGCAGTTCCTTGTGGCCCAAAAGACCAAACCTTCAGATTATAGGAATATACTAGGAAGAAGAATTCCAGGTCAATAGCATAGAACAGATCCTCAAAAGATCATAGAGAAGAACTTCCTTAAATCCAGATACAGGAAGCGAACAGAACAATAAGTAGACAAGAAAAGAAACTGCCCATGGCACATCACAGTTAAAGCATTAAACACAGAACAGAAAGAATACTGAATGTTGCAAGAGAAAAAGCATAAGTCACATACAGTGGAAAGCATATCAAAATGCAGCTAATTTCTCAAAGGAAACTTTCAAAGCCAGAAGAGCCCGGAGCAATGCATTTCTAAGTCTTAAAATACCATGAGCCCAGCAAAACTTCTTCCATAAATGATGGAGAAAAAGAATGTTTCATGATAAAAGCAACCTTAAAATAAGTATTGAACAGACCAATCATGAAGAAAATAGAGGAAGCAATATTTTAGGCTGAAGAGAACAAGAATATGAAGAAACTGTAAAAAGAAAACAAATGAAGCTATAATTATGAAAATGCAAAGTACTATTGACAATGCAAACACCAAAAATAAGCAATACACTGACTATAATGAGCATATACATTTCAATAATAACTTTCAAATTAATGACCCCCAACTCTCCAGCCAAAAGACACAGAGCAAGAACCAAACCCAGCTGTCATGTATAAGAAAGACATCTTAGCTTTAAAGACAGCACCCCCTTAGGGTAAAGGGATGGGCAAAAGTGCTCCAATCAGATGGGACAAGGAAGCAAATAGGTATCACTATCCCTTGGTCTGCCAAAACGAACTTCAAAGGAAAGCTAATTAGAAGAGATAAATGGGGAGGGGACATTTCATAATAATCAAGGAAACAGTTAACCTAGAAGACAACTATTGTAAACACATACACACCAAATTCTGGTGTATCCAATCTTATAAAACGTGTATCAGTGGAATTAAAGACATTCATTGACATCAACCTATTTAATAATAAATAATTTCAACACCCCACTTTCTCTAATACACAGGTTACCTGAGCACAAGCAGAGAAAGAATTAAATGACATTGTACATCAGATGAACTTAACAGCTAATGATAAAATATTCCTCACAAATATCAAAAGATATGTATTCCAGCAACACAAAGAGACTGCTCTAAAATATTCTATATCATGAGACACAAAATAAATTTTAACAAATTCAGAAACATTGAAATAAGTTCAAACCTTTAATGAATACACAAACTCATGGGACTACACAAGTCATTACTGAATGATAAATGAGTCAAAGAAACTGAAAAAGAATTTTCTTCTTTAGAACTGAGGGAAAATAAAAAGACAATCCAGCAAGACCTCTGAGACAGGTCGGAAGGGTGCACATTTTAAAAATCAGAAAGAACCAGGGGAATCAGAGGCAGCAGAGCGTGCCGGCCATGGAGAATCCCATTGTGGCAGCAAAAGAGGTCCTGGCTGAGGTAGCAGGCATTCTAGAACAGGTAGGCTTGCAGGAAGAAACAGAGCTGCCTCCCAAGAACATGGAGGAGTTTGTGAGGAACTCTCAGAAGAGAGACAAGCTGCTCTGTAACCAAAGCTTGTACTTGAAAGTAATGAGCTTCTAACAGAATCTTCTGACTCAGAAGGATAATATAGCCCAGGACCCAGACACTTTGGTTTCTGAAAACATAAGTTGCCAGAAGGCAACTGAAGCTAAGGAACACTGGAAGGAACTGAAGGCCACATACCTGGATCACGTGGACAACACAAGATGTGCCCTGACCCAGGCCTTACCCCAGGTTAAAGAGGCTCAAAGGAGGTACACAGAGCTTCGGAAGGCTTTTGAGCAACTTGAGGCTAGGAAGCAAGTACTTGAGAAACTTCAATGAGCTCAGAAGCAGTGGCAGCTGCAACAGAAGTGTTTACAGAGTCTGGCCGAGATTTCTGCATGGGGTAAAGGGAGGTCAGAAAGAGCTCTGGAGAACCTTGACAGATCACATCAGGAACTTGAAACCTTGAAGCAGCATGCAGGATAGGCACAGGAGAAGCTGCAGTGGAATCAGGCCTACCTCCAGCTGCTGTGTACCCTGCAGCTGGTCATTGCTGAGGCCAATATTAAAGGCAAAGGTGTCACAGGATGACTTGCCCTCCCACTCAAGTCTCCCTAAAACACAGAAAAACACTGGTTGGCGTGGAATACCTTATCCACAGAGAATAAGAAGGCGTGTATATGCTTGTGCTTGAGAAGTGAGATGGTTTAATGATGACTCAAGAGCTAAGGAGTGTGGACTAAGGAAATCTAGTTGAGATTGACAGCGGGTTAGCACATCTTCAGGATGCATGTAGTAAAATGCAGCACACCTGAACTTTGGCTGAAGAATCTGCAACAAGATGCCCTGGGCCAGAATGTTGACCCCTGCATGGAGATGGACTGTCTGGAAAACTATTTATGGGAACAGAAATCAACCTTTCATTAAAGTCCTTAATTAAAAAAAAACAGAAAGAACATAAAAAATGGCTTAATTATAAAACTTAACAATTCAAAAAACAAGAACAAAACAAACAGGTGAACAAATAAAAAACCCAAACCCAGTCTGTGGCAAAAATAATAAAAACTAGTGCAGAAATTAATGAAACACAAAAAAACCAAAAATCAATGAATCTAAGAGTATTTTGAGAAGATAAATAAGACTGACAATCTCTTGCTCCAACTAACCAAAATAGACAGAGAGAACACCCAAATTAACAAAATCAGGAATGAACAGACAAACGTTACAAGAGACACCAAAGGAATTCAGAAGATTGTAAAGGAATACTTCAAAAATCTGCACTTAAACTAGCCGGGTGACACAGGTGCCTGCCTTTAATTACAACACTTGGAGGCAGAGGCAGGTGGGTTTCTGTAGGCCAGCCTGGTCTACAGGGTGAGTTCTAGAACAGCTAGGTCTATAAGGAGAAAGCCTGTCTTGAAAAACCAAAGTGGGGGTGGTGGATCTGTACAACATATTAAACTGGAAAATCTGAAAGTTGAATAAACCAAGAAGAAACCAACAACTTAAACAGACACATTAGAAATTAGGATATTGAAATAGTAATAAAAAGACTTCCACCTTAAGAGGGGTAGGGAGGATTGAAGGAGCCAGATGGGTCAAAGACACCACAAGAAAATCAACAGAATCAGCTAATCTGGGCTCATAGGGGCTCACAGAGACTGGACTGCCAACCAGAGAGCATGTATGATATGGCCCTAACCTCTCTGCACATATGTAACAGTTGTGCAGCTGGATCTTCATGTGGGATGCCTAAAGTGGGAGCAGGGGCTGTCTCTGACCACACTGTCTGCCTTTGGATCTCTTCCCCCTGGAAGAGGATGCCCTAGTCTTACTGCAACTTGGTAAGCCAAGGCTGGTTAGTTGATACCCATGAGAGGCTTCCTCTTTTTTGAGGAGAAGGGGAGGAGGGGTTGAAGAGGACAGAGAGGAGAGGTGAAAGGGAGAGACTGGGAGGAAAGGAGGTGGAGGGGGGCTGTGATCTGGATATAAAGCTTAATAAATAACTTAATTAAACAAATTAACAAGCAAATAAACAAACAAAAAAGACTTTCAGTTCGAAACGTTCAGGGCCAGATGGATTCATAGGAGAGGTTTATGGATGGCCCTGGTGTTATTTGTATTTTGATGTTAATTCCGTTTTCCTAGGAGGGGCTATCTGGATGAGGAATGAGTCACGTATTCAGGTGACCTCTTGTGAACCATCCCCCTAATGAAAAAGGAGCCAATCACTGGGTGAGTAGGCGGGACTTCCCGGTTGGATAGGGGAAGAGAGTAGGCAGGATCGAGTTAGGAGCTTTTGGACAGAGATAGTGAGAGGACAAGATGTAACTATTAATGTCTCCCAGTTTTAATGGCGGATCCACCAGGATTCGCCACCAGAGGATTTAGATTTAATATGGCTCACAAGATTAGGATCTAGATGCTGAGCCCAGCGATTGAGTTTCCATTGTTTCTGAACTAAGTTTGTGTGGTGTTTTTTTACACGTGGCTGCTTGACTGGGTTCCAGAGAGAAAGGTATGATGGCAAAATGTGGGTTTGCCTGATGTGCACCACAAAAGGCCGTGGGAGTTTTGAAAGATGGGGCTGGTGTTGTAGGGACCCAGCATGGGAACTTAGTGAGCTAGGTGGAGAGATTTTGGAGCTCTGAGTTAGAGAGTCTCCATGAGATAAGAACAGCTAGGTCATTTCCCATCAGTTCATGGCTGGCCAGCCCACCAGGGCAGATAGTAGCTGGGTTTGACTCCGGATGGTTCATTTTTGAAAAAATATTTCCCGCAACACCAGACTTTCAAAGATATATAGTCAGTCCTTCTTAGATTAAAAAAAAAAATGCTTAGAAGGATACTTGGAATCTGAATAATGTATAATAAGCCACATAAATGGACCTAAAGATTAAAAAAAGTCAAATGATCATGTTAATAAATTGAGAAAAAGGCAGTAGCTTAATCCAATGTAGGTTCATGATTAAAGTACTAGAGAGAGTAGGACTAGAGTGAGCATGCCCAACGTGATAAAAGCCGTGAATGAGAAACCCAGGGCCAGCATCATCCTACATGAGCAATCCTATTGAAATAAGGTGTGAGATACAGCTGCCCACTAACCCCTCCTCGTCAGTACTGTGCTCTAAGGAGTAGCCAGAACAGTAAGGTGAGAGAAGGAGATTAAAGGGATACAGAGAGAGAGGGAGAGAGAGAGAATTCTATTTTCAGGTGATACTATTAAACATAAAATATCTTAAATATAATATCAGAAAATTTCTAGAATGATAAATTTAACTAGTGGAAGGATACAAGATCAACTTGTAAAAATTTAATAGCTTTTCTATATACAAACAACAAATACTCAGGAAAAGAGATCATGGAGAGATCCTATTCAAAATTGCCTCAGCAATGATCTGGGGACAAATCTGACTTAGGAGGAGAAGGACCTCTACAATGGAAACTCGAAGCCTCTGGAGAAGTAGAGAAAGAAACTGGAAAATGGAAAGATCCCCTGTGCCCATGGATTGGTAGAATGAATATTGTGAAAAGCTGCTTAAAGATGCAGTGCAATCCCAGTCAAGATCCCCATCTCTTTCTTCATATGAATAGGAAAATATCTATCCTGAAATTTACATGGAACCTCACAGACCAAACGTTAGTAACACAAACCTGCTTCCTGCTTCCCCCCACCCAAGTGACATTAGTCACTTTATATTCACAAAGATACCAAAAGATACACCCAAGAGAAGAAAGCATCTTCAACAAACAGTGCTGGGAATACTCGGAACCAGCACATAGAAGAATGAAATTAGTCTTGATTCTTTCACTTTTTTCAAAAAACTAACCACAAATGGATCAAAGACCTAAATGAAACACTGGAAGTATTACACACACACACACACACACACACACACACACACACAGACACACACACAGCACAGAGAGGCAGTATCCTACATGGTACAGGTGTAGGGAAGGACTGTATGCTGTATGAATGAATTGCATTTACTTAAGACTTCAGGTCAACTATTGACAAGTGGGGCTTCATAAGACTAAAACCTTCAGCACAGCCAAAGTAACAATTGAATGGGAGCAAGCTCTCAAGAAGGGAGAGAATCTTTGCCAGCTATTCTATCTGATAGAAGATTAATATCCAAAAGATATAAATAACTTAAAAAAATAGAATCAAAACAAACAAACAAACAAAATGACCCATTCAAAAAAATGGGCTATTGAACAGACAGTACTGAAAAGAAGTAGTGGGTAAGAATTATGTGTGGGGTGGGGCTGGTGAGATGGCTCAGTGTGTAAGAGCACCCGACTGCTCTTCCAAAGGTCCAGAGTTCAAATCCCAGCAACCACATGGTGGCTCACAACCATCTGTAACAAAATCTGACTCCCTCTTCTGGAGTGTCTGAAGACAGCGACAGTGTACTTACATATAATAAATAAATAAATAAAATCTTAAAAAAAAAAAAGAATAAAAAAAAAAAAGCCGGGCGTGGTGGCGCACGCCTTTAATCCCAGCACTTGGGAGGCAGAGGCAGGCGGATTTCTGAGTTCGAGGCCAGCCTGGTCTACAAAGTGAGTTCCAGGACAGCCAGGGCTATACAGAGAAACCCTGTCTCGAAAAACCAAAAAAAAAACACCAAAAAAAAAAAAAAAAGAATTATGTGTGGGGCTTTTAATCCCAGTCCCTGTCAAAGGATGAGGGAGATCTGGCTAGGTAGAGATGTTCCTTATTAATATATATCTCTTGATACACCCACAAACACACACACAGAGACACACACACATACACACATAGACACAGACACACGAGTTACACTTTTCTGAGTAAAGTACATGGAAACTCACAAGAGTTCTTTTTTTTTTTTTGGTTTTTCGAGACAGGGTTTCTCTGTATAGCCTTGGCTGGCCTCGAACTCAGAAATCCGCCTGCCTCTGCCTCCCAAGTGCTGGGATTAAAGGCGTGCGCCACCACCGCCCGGCACAAGAGTTCTTGAAAGCGCCAGGCTTACACTTCCTAGACTTGCCACACCCAGACGGCAGGTGGGGGCCCTGTTCAGATATGACTCAGGTGAGGATGTCAAGATGCAGTATAAGATGTGATTTTACCATGTGAGGTGCTTAAACTTGCAGAATGGAAGGCAGTTCCTGTGAAGGTGTGTGGGCTGTGGAGTACGGGTGCGTGTGTTAGCTCATTCTGTGGGTTGCAACGCCTCAGAGCAGAAAGGATGTCATCAAGACTGACCTAACTAAGCACCTGAGTGACCAGCACTTGATCACTCCCTCAGGTCCTCCACTCACGTAAACCAGACCCTTCAAAGGGTTCAGGTGAGACATTGATATGACCATGGGGACAGATTTGTTGCCAAAAGTGCAAGTCTTGGTGTCAGTGGACACTTGATGGCACAGTCATCCCTTTCTAATGGCCTAGGGTAATATCGTCTTCACTTAGATCTTGGAAAGGGTTGAATGTCTAAATAGAATTGTGAGTCTCCAGTGTTGGGCCTAGCTTGAGCTTCACCCCCTTTGACAGTACCCACCTGGGTCAGAAGGAAGACGGCTCTGCTATCCCTCTGTTCCTTTTATTTTTATTTCTTTTTAGATTTATTTATGTATATGAGTACACTGTAGCTGTTTCAGACACACCAGAAGAGGGCATCAGATCCCATTAGAGATGGTTGTCAGCCACCATGTTGTTGCTGGGAGTCGAACTCAGGACCTCTGGAAGAGCAGTCAGTGTTCTTAACCACTGAGCCATCATTCTAGCCCTTCTCCTCCTCCTCCTCCTCCTTCTTCTTCTTCTTCTGTTTTAAAATTTATTCTTCTCTCATACATTGCATCCTGATTTCTGATTTCCTTCTCTTCTCCTTCCAGTTCCCTTTCCTGGCCCCTATCCACTCCTCCTTCATTTCCCTTCAGAAAAGGACAGGCCTCCCAGGGATATCAACCAATCACAGCATAACAAGTTACAATTAAATTAGACCTTCTTCATATTAAGGCTGGATGAGGAAGAAAGAGTTCCTAGAGCTGGCAAAACAGTCAGTTATCCCTCTCTTGCTACCAATGTTAGGAGTCCCACAAGAAGACCCTGCTACATAACATATGTGTATATCTATCTATCTATCTATCTATCTATCTATCTATCTATCTATCTATCTATATCTATATATCTATATATCTATATATCTAGAGAGAGAGAGAGAGGGAGAGAGCTTAGATCAGACCAGGCAGGCTCCCTGATAGTCACTGGGTTTAGTTGCTGTGAGCCCTGGATAGTTGATTTACTGGGTTTTCCAGTGCATTTGCTTCTTTTTGAATCACAACACTTAGCTATTTCCCACAGTTCCGACATCATTCCAGATTCCCACCATAGTACACAAAGATGCCAATTTCTCCACATCTCTGCTGACACACACCATTTCTGCTAACTTTTTTTTTTTTAATTTTAAAAACATAGTCCAGGATGACCTTGAACTCACAATCTTTTTTGTTTGTTTGTTTGTTTTTGTTTTGAGGCAGTCTCATGTATCCTAGTTTGGCTGGCTTCCACCCTAGGCTAGCCTCATATGTAAATGAGGATGTGTTCTTACTGCCTTGCTTCCTCCTCCTGAGTTCTGCAATTATAAGGCTATGCCATTATACATGGTTTATGTGGGGATAGGGATGAAGTCCAGGGCTTTGTTCCTGTGAGGCAAGCACTCTACCAACTGAAGTAGCCCAAATGAGGGGGTCTTAGTAGGTATGAAGATTTTGTTTTGCATTTTCCTGATAATTAGTAACATTGAATGTATTTAACATACATATTGTCTATTTGAGTGTCTTCTTTGGAGAAAAGTCTGTTCAAGTCCTTTGTTCATTTTAAACTCAGTCTGGGGATTAGAGTGATGGTTTGGTGGATAAAGTGCTTGCAGAAGGGCCTGGGTTTGGGTCCCCATATCAAGTCTAATATAGAGGCATGTGTCTGTAATACTACAGGGAAATTGTAGCTTGGGGGTGGGCAGAGAGTCCTCTAGCATCTCATGGACCAGCTAGCCTGACACACACAGCAGTGAACAAGAGACTCTTTTACAAATAAGATGGACAGCGAATTCCAGCACATTTGAGAGTGTACATAGCACACACACACACACACACACACACACAGAAGGTGACATTACTTATTAACACTTTAACAAATACATGGGTGGCAAATATTTTCTCCCACTATGTAATTTCCCTTCCTTCCAGTTGTTTCTTCCTTTGCTGTGCAGGAGTCTTATATTTGATATAGTTTCACTTACTTTATTTTTGCTTTTGGGGCCTGTGCTTTGGGGTCAAGATTAATCTTATGAGGTTGGTCAAGATGTACTTTCTGAAGGTCAGGGAGTCAAAGAATTTGTGGAATGCTTTAGAACTCTCACAGACATTAATATTTAATTTAAAGTATGGTTTTTCCATGACTGCTGAGGAAAAGTTTCATAATTCTTGGTTCTTCGTTTTCTTGGTTGTGAAGTGGGGATGGTGATGTTTGCCTCCGTTGTACTATCATCCTTGAGAAAAAACATACTCTCGCCAAACTGTACACTCAAATCAATAGTCAGTGGCAGAAATAGTGTTGGCCAAATCATAAACCTATGATATTCTTCACCCAAAGCATTTACAAGACCCATAGCCACCACCAAAGAAGCACTCACCCATCTCTGTCAGAGAAGTACCTGGGAATGGGCACTGTTGGTCCTTTGCAGCTGTGACTCCAGCTGCTGCCTCCTTTCTGTGAGGTACTGGAGGGCAATGCTGCTAAGCCTCATTAATTCAGCACCTCAGTAAGGAAGATCCACTCTCACAGCTTCTCCATCGCACTTGCAGCATTACCAAATGGAGGCAGTGGGAAACTCCCTGGCTTTTGAAGCCTCAACACTGCCGTAAATCAGTTTAATGTTCCAGATGGGGCACTGCTTTGTTAGTCCGATGCTATAGGCCTGTGGTGAGGGAGAACAAGGGGCCATGGGAGCATGGTAGAGAAGGATGCTTGGTAGAGAAGGATGCTAGTTGTTGCTGTTGGGAAATGGGAAGAGACAGGCAGGAGAGACATCCTTCAAGGAAGACCCCACTGATGCACTCCAGTCAGGCCCCACCTTCCACAGCCTTCATCACCTTCTGACAGCCTATTCAATTATGATTACATATCTGGATTCAGCTAGTGACTAGATCCATGCTCTTATGATCCAGTCATTTCCCCAAAGCCCTGCTTCTGAGCACTGCATTGGTAATCAACCCTCCAACATAGTCTTCAGAGGAGAGTCCACATCCAAACCATCACAGTAAGACATACACCTTAGCATCTACCCTGAGTTATGAGCAGGCATTTCCCATCTGCCTATTCTCCTCACTCCTAAGAATGACCTTAAGGACCCTAGATAAATCGGAAAGTGGCAAAGCTCCCATCATTTCTTGTAGTCAAGGAGTAGGTACTAACACTCTCTTGTTTAGTAGGGATATTATGAAACACGGAAAGAAACTCAACAATTAGGCTAAATCCGACTATGGTTAGCCCAAATAGGAGTGTTTCTCTTTCCTGAAGTTTAAAAAATCCCACTTAACAACTATTTTTTCTATTAAAAGCCAATTTGTTAACATTTAATGTTTTTAAAACATTATATGTATATGTTTTTTGCTTTTCTTTTGTTTGTTTGTTTGCCTGTATGTATGTCTGTGAACCATGTTCATACAGTACCTGTAGAGGTCAGAAGAGGGCATTGGACTGGACAGGCAGATGTGTGGGTGCTAGGTATAAAAGCTGGGTTCTTTGAAAGAGCAGCCAGTGTACTTAACTGTTGCGCCACCTCTCTAATCTCTCGTTAACACCGTGAAAAGCTACTGTGTCTTAGGCATCAGTGTTCCTATGTTCCTCTTCTAATTCTTTTATTCTTAGAAAACAACGATGGCAATTAAAAACTAACACAGTGCCCAATCATCCTGGTATTTACTGTGTGTCAAGGTCCTGCGATGTGCTGAGTGGACAACAATCCCTGAATTGTCTTGTACTTGAACTTTACCTATGACGATGAACTTGACTTTTGCATACTTAGGACTTAAAGAAAAAGACTTGGTTTTTATTAGGCTAAAGGGTGGTTACAGTAGTTAACACCAGGTGGCGCTAAAAGACTGGGCTTGGAAATAGAGTGCTTGGGCCTCTGCAGTACACCGGGGTGAGAGATGTTCCTATTGAGAACAGAGTTAAAGAAAAGAAGAGCCAGCATCACCCTCGATTTTACATCACCCCCACATGCCAAGGTCCAATCTCTCAAGTTTTCTCGGTGGTGAGTTCTCTGGAGATCTGAGACTCTTCGTGTGTATACACAGTGATTTTACTGTGGTGTCAAATGTCCCTAAAAATTATCCTGGCTTTTCTAAGAGAAAATGAAAACAAATCTCACTTGAAATTACATTGGGAATCGTCCTGACTTTTCCCTCACCACTTAGCTATGCAGGAACACAGAACACATCCCCTGAAAAATCTTCTCATCGACTTGGGCTTTATTGATGACCACAAGTTCCCTTGCTTAAGGATCTCCAGGATGCTCAGAAGGGTTTTTCTCTAGTGCTGGTACCAGGGCGCTAAAATCCTTCAACAGACACCACAGTTTAACACAGTAGAATCCTTCCACTGGCCTTCAAAGGCAGGGCAGAGGTAAGAAGAGTGGAATAGAAAGCCCTGCCACTCAAAAAACGGAAATTCTAGGAGCTTGTGAAACACAAGTAACCAAAATTAAGGACTAGCACTCTTGGAAGGAATTAAGACACAGTGGAGGGCAGAGCTACACTAGAACTTAGGCAGGGTCTATGGGAAGTGGCTTTGGCGATAGATGTGGAAAGAGGGATGTTTTAAAGGCATGTTCAGTGTTTTGTTACCAGCTCTTTCTTTTCTGAGTTTCAAATCTAATAAAAATTCAGGGCAGTAGTTGGACATTTGATTTATATGAATCCCTTACAAAATGGTTGTGGTCACTTCCTTATGAAAATAGTAGCATTATGGGGAATATTTTCTTTTTTTCTTTCTTTTTTCTCTTTTCCTCTCCACCCCTTCCAGGACAGGGTCTCACCATATAGCCCAGGCTGGCTTTCGACTCATAATCCTCTTGCTACAGCTTCCCAAATGCTGAGGTTTTAGGCATATGACATCATACTTGCCTCTGAATTTTAAGTTAACTATCTCATCATATAGCAACCAGTTACCATTTTGGATTCCTTGATTTGACCCAGACATCAGACAGTGAATTTTCCTTGTGATCCCTGTTGACATAATAGTCATGCTTTTAGTCTGAGCCTGGAACTCTCCAGACACTCCACGAACACTAGAGGCAGGAATTGGTCGATCATTCTTCATTTCCAGGTCCTCTTTTGGCCAAGGGAGAAATCGTGGGGAAGGCCAGCTGTCCCACAGATTTTGCTCAGAGGCTGCTACTTGGCTAATGTAATCTGAGGAAGCTGTTCTTTTAGGTCTTCTATGTATATTTTATTTATTTTAACATTTGGCCTTGAAACCATTGTTGAAGGCATTCTCTTGCCCTCAACACATTTTGAAACACATTTAGTCTGTGAGAGCAGTAGGACCAAAGAAGGAATTATATTTTCCAAGAGATGGTTTTAAGCTGCATATAGCGGTATACACCTGTAATCCTAACTGCTCAGGAGACTGAGTCAGGGGGACTGCAAGTGTGATGCTAACCTGGGATACATTCATAACAAGATCCAGCCTAGACTGGAAAATTTCGTGAGACTCTATCTTTTAAAAATTGGCTGGGAGTGGTGTAAGGTGTCACTCAAAGCAAAATAAAAACACTCTTCCTATCTCCACCATGGGCTACAGCAAGGAGAGCCAACCTGTTGTCAACCTGGGGACAACTAAAAAAGCTGACTCGTGAGGCAGAGGGACTGCTACAGAGTGTTGGACAAGATTTCATCAGAGACATTGTTTTTAGCCATTCAGGCCAACTCCCCTATAGCTGTAAAAATTGTGTACCTTACCTGTATGCTATATTTTAAGAGTTAAGATCACCAATCTTGGCAAGTCTTTTCATATTCATTGTAATTCTTGTCAATTAATTAATTGTATAGATCCTAATTTAGATAAGAAATCTGCTGTTATGATTTTGTTAAAGAGACCTGCTTATGTTTTACTGCCTATAGAGTTAGGAAATGTGCCTTGGTTCGAGAATTCAAGATTACAAACTTTAAAATTCTGACATGGCTAAAGCTTTAGTGTTCCAACAGTCCTAGAACGTCCTTGAGCAAGACCATGGGCTTGAAATTCAGTAAGAATGTTGCTATTCACTGACATTCAGAATAGCCTGGTACTACACTATCACTTTGAATAAAAGCTAAGTCACTCCCTTACACAGGAATTTACCATCACTAAAGAAGAAGGAAGTTTCAGACCAAAGGAGAAACCAGAATAGATACTTAGAACTATAGTGGAGTTAGACCCATACACATGTATTTACAATGGCCTAAGGGGAAGGTGGACTATACAATAGACTAAAATAGGAACTATAGCAAGGGCACGAAGTCCTTGACCCTGGCTTCTAAGATTAAGTGAATCTTAGGTGGAGCCCTTGTTGATCCCAGTTGTTAACAATGAATTCTATCCCAGGTGGTTCCCGTTAGACCTTCTGTGTTTGCATTCCTCTGTTTTATGTAAGAATCCAGTAACCTCTTTGTACCTTTCGAGTATGTCGCCCAACTTCCTTATTGTCTTCTGTATAAAAAGTTTGATGCTTGATTTGACAAAATACATTCAGATTCTACACAACCTCTCCTGTGTGTATCTGTCTGTCAATTCATCCGACGCTTTGCCCACCTGCGACTAGAGACCCGTTCCACGCAGACAAAGGGGCCCAGAGGGTCTGCGGCAGTTGCCCTCATTGTACAGTTCAGACAGCACTGCACCTCTTGAATTGTGGAGGCTTAGAAAATATCTGAGATTAGAAGAGACCATTACAATTTCAATAAGTATTCTAAACTGATGCTTTGAGAGTTTGTGTATGTTCTCCAGGTCTGCTAATAACTACAAAGTCTTAACACAATGTGCCATTCAAAAATCACACTCAAGCCACTGTGCTTGTGTGCATGCATACACTTACAGCTCATTAGTGTCAAGCTCTTTGTATTGTAATGAGTGTGTTTGTTATGACAGGAGGCATGGTACAGGTGCTGTTTTGCTTCCATCACTGGAAGCTTAGAAAACTCAAAGCAATAGAGACAATGTTTTACAGTCTCTCAGTACATCTGTTGAATACACAGCCAAATGATTTTATTAAAATAAATCTGTGGCTGATTTTTCTTTAATAGTAGCTGAATAAATACATGACCATTTATAACTGTTATGCTTATGGGAGCCAGGGAAATGATCTGCATAACTAGCTCTATCACTGGCCCAGTCTTTTGGCTTTCAGGATTGGAAAGTGGGATACCTACACAGATCAGGATGTCCCCCTGAATCTCAAGGTGGAACAGCTTTGTGGGGAGAAATTAGTTTTGAGCACTAAGCAAACATTTCTTTGAACTCTTAAATTATTTCATGGTTTTAAACTCCCCAGTCTACACTGAAGAGTTGGGAAACAAGAGAGAACCACCTGGGGTCTTGTATTGGCCTCTTTGAATGGACAGGTGTGGCAAGTAGAATTTGGAGAATGCCCCTGTCTCAGCCTATTTGTTGCTGCTGTAACAAAATACTCAAGATGGGGATTTGCAATGGATAGAAATTTATCTGGTCCCCAGTTCTGAAGTTTGGGAAGGTTAAGGATATAATACCAGCACTCGCTCAGCATCTGGCAAGGGCTTACTTGTGCATTATAAGGTGCGTGGGAGCATCACATGGCAAGAATTTTAGCTCAGGTCTGTCTCACTCTTATTATGAAGCCTCTAATGCTCTCATTGGGGATCCTGACCTCATCCAATCCTAATCACCTGCCAAAGGTACCACCTTATATCTAAAGGATATACTTTTTTTTTCAATTTTTTATTAGATTTTTTTTTCATTTATATTTCAAATGCTATCCCGAAAGTCCCCTATACCCTCCCCCCGCCCTGCTCCCCTACCCACCCACTCCCACTTCTTGGCCCCGGTATTCCCCTGTACTGGGGCATATAAAGTTTGCTAGACCAAGGGGCCTCTCTTCCCAATGATGGCTGACTAGGCCATCTTTTGCTACATATGCAGCTAGAGACAGGAGCTCTGGGGGTACTGGTTAGTTTATATTGGGTTGCAGACCTCTTCACCTATAGGGTTGCAGTCCCCTTCACCTACTTGGGTACTTTCTCTAGCTCCTCCATTGGGGGCCTTGTGTTCCATCCAATAGATGACTGTGAACATCCACTTCTGTATTTGCCAGGCACTGGCATAGCCTCACACGAGACAGCTATATCAGGTTCCAGGATATAAGAATTTGAAGATTAAATTTTTGTCACATGAACTTTTGGAGGATACATTCAAAGCATTGATAGCCCTGGAGATTCCCACCCTCTGCTGTATGTACCTGGTGAAATCCCCTTCTCATAAGTGTGAGCAGAGCCTATGAATTGGGGCTGTCGGACACTTGACTAAATTAGCTTATATGACCACAGTGATGAGGTCTTTACCCTTACATTACCAATGTTTTCATCTTAACAGGCTAAAGTATCTTTAGCCGGAGAGTTATCTTTCCCAGGCATTGGAAGAACTAATTCTCATGCTACAGAGAAGCTCATGTGGAGGAATGGTGGCAGCCTCCACCATCTGAGAGAAAGCCCTGATAGCTAGAAATCGAGGACCTCAGTCTTCCATCCATGAGGAAGCTGATTATCCCATCCAGCAGTAAGCATTGACGTGATGCCATCTCACATGGGAAATCCCAGCCCCAGGCAACACCTGTGCCCTGATCCATGGACGCTGTAACATGAGACACATGCACTGTTTTGTGGTAATGTTACACAGAGATGAACAGCTACAGTCCCCGTGGGTATGGAACTGAGAATTCATATCTGCAAGGCCATGCTGAGGCTACTGGTCAAGGGCCAAACCTTTGATATCATGGTTATGGTTCAACTTCCCCTGGTGTTTTATTAGTGACTCTTTGTATGCCTCTGGAATATAACAATAGTTAACCAGAATGATGTCAGTGGTGTGCATTATGTCACACATAAATGTAAGCCTTTTGGCTTAAGCCTTTAAAAGATAATTTAAGTTTCATCAAAAGGATATATAGAAATTATAATAGTAGAAAAGTAATTGTGATGGGGCCTAGGAAATGAGGGTAAGACATTGATTACATTCAATTACAATGAACTGTAAACAAGGTGTGAAGCCATCGAGCAAACACACAGGCATTGTTAGTGCACACACTCTAGCAGGAAAGACAACGGAAATGAGGGTAAGATAAACAAGGAACTGTAAACAAGGTGTGAAGCCATCGAGCAAACACACAGGCATTGTTAGTGCACACACTCTAGCAGGAAAGACAACTACTAATTATTATTTTCTTCTTTTGATTAAAACTCACTACATAGTCTTCCTTGTTAATTCTTTTTATATTCCAGAATGTTCCTCATCTCTCCTGCTTGTGAAGAATTTATGTTATGAACATATCTCAATTATAAATTAATTTTATAACACCCTCTAAACTCCCCTACATTTACTGTACCAAAATACAGAAGATGGAATACACTCTTGTAAATCTCCAAAGTACACTAACTACTGAAAACCTGAGGGCAGGCAAGCATCTTGTGTTCTCTGCTTCTGAGTCTATGCAAATACTTTTCCACCTCAGCCTGTAGTCAAATTCTTTCTCTTTTCTTCCCCTTTCACCCTTAGTTGTCTCTCTTAAGCAGTTTCTGAAATTAAGAAAATTCTTGTCCACTGTAGAATAAAGTACCCAGAGCCTTGAGGAATCCTGGGATATTTCACCTCTTGCCTTTCCACTTCTAAGGATACAGACACAGTGCAGTGATTCTCCTTGCCAAAACATCTGGATCAATGTTGCTTCTGCGAATTATATGTATCAGCAATGAATTTCAAGTCACCAACGACTCATAGGTGTCATATTAAGGAAGGAAATACAAACACTCCCTTGCTGGAGTCATTTAACCAAGAGCCAGCCGAGGTTTGAATTCTCTACTTCATGCTCTCTGTGACATGTGCCTTCTCTCTGCATGATTCTGAATCTGTGTCTGCCTGAAGGCTGTCTTGTGTCTTGTGATGTTGTCTCTGTGTCTGTGTGTGTTCATCCCTATGTTTGCCTGTCTGTTTTATGAGCTTCATGTGTCTGTCTGTCCTTAACAAAGGGCTTTGCTTTGTATTTATTGAGCAGCATAGAAAACGTCTCATGGGGAAGGAATGGGACTCATCACTGAAATTTTTAACAGGGTTTTACAAGGGATTAAGTTGCTGACGCTAACTGATCCCAACTGATCCAGATAGCAAACATCATTTTTATCAACCCAAAACTATAAATCTTTGCTTTCAACCTTTATGGGAGATTTTAGAAAGTTTCCTTCAGCTTCAGCATTTCCTGCTTTCCCCAAATGATACACATGCACTACTGAGTGAGGGGCCCAGAAGAGCACATAATTTATGACTGCAGCTGTGCATTAGTTTAGGTTGTAGAAGTTGTTAATGGGAAATCCAAGGCAAATAAAGTTGATTGTTACATTGTTCTCCTAAAGGCAGGTTAGACTGACAATCTGAGTACACAATAGGCTAGCAGTCTTAAGAGACCTCACAGTGTATTATTAACTCTGATTGTGAGGTCCAGCAAAAGTTCTCATCTCATAAGAGATATTTTGAGAATATTGTATTGGCACAGTTGATATGCACACACACACACACACACACACACACACACTTACTTAAAATCTGTGTCTATTTTCCAAATAGGAGGGCTGTGTGGTCTCCAGGTACTTCTGTGTCTAAGGTTCTCTTCTTTTTAAACAGTCATGCCAATCCATTGGCAAAAAATGAATTTAAAAATTGGTTTTAGAGTTGTTTGGAATGTAGCTTGGTCTGCTAGAATAGGAAAAGAGTGCATATGTAAATGTAAGAGTCGGGGGGGGGGCAGTGACAAAGGAGAGGGTAATCACAGTCACTTGTAGTGGGAGAGAGGGCTGAGCAGTGCTATGGAGTTATTTATACTTCCTGGGAGTATATGATATACTTTTATTCAGAGCCAAAGGCAGGCTACCTAGTTGGGATATTTGTCCAGCCTTCTTATAATGCTAACTTTATTTTGAGAACTGTTTTTCAGATACAAAGATTATTTTCTGTAGCTTAGGCATCATGTAGACTGTAGTAGTTTCTGAGCATTTTCTCCCACTGTGGCATCCTATACTAGGTGTTCCTTTTAGAAATAAAATTTTATTTCAGAGCCTTATGCCAGGTTTTGTGCTAGAATAGTAATTATTAAATACTTTATTTTTGTGAGAGGCTCTGGGAGTAGGGGAAGAAAACATTTATTGTGTGACTTCCTTCTATTCTATGTTTTGCTCTCTTTGCCATTAGTAAAGCTTTAAATTTTTTTTCAAAAGCGTATTTGGGACAAAAAGTTTCTGTGCATTTACTACACACATATTATGTACTTTTATATAAAGGGTTATATATTTGTGTGCACTCTGTACATATAATGTTTAGGGAATTATGGCAAGAACAAGTTTGCACATGCTTGGTACAGATACAGTTGAAGATGCTTTTAAGTTTGGGGTTGATTGATTTCACATCATGGATACAGAATGTTTAAACTGGTAGGTCTGTGCACCACTGTTCTGTATAGAACCTGTAAGGTGGAGGAATAACCTGTCATGCAATGTTTTTCTAGATTAGGAAATGGACCGCAGAGGAATTGTCAGTTTTCTGGCTAGTGATGGGGACACTGGTCTATCTTTAAACACATGTGCAACTGTATTAGACTCGGCTAGCATCCAAACACTGGATTTCTACATTTAATTGTGAATCTCAGTATAAGTCTTTTTTTTAAAAAAAAAATCCCTAAGTCTTTTATCTTTTTATTTTTTATTAGATATTTTCTTCATTTACATTTCAAATGCTATCCCAAAAGTCCCCTATACCCTCCCCCTGCCCTGCTCCCACTTCTTGGCCCTGGCATTCCCCTGTACTGGGGCATATAAAGTTTGCAAGTCCAATGGGCCTCTCTTCCCAATGATGGCCGACTAGGCCATCCTCTGATACATATGCAGCTAGAGACAAGAGCTCTGGGGTACTGGTTAGTTCATATTGTTGTTCCACCTATAGGGTTGCAGACCCCTTCAGCTCTTGGGTACTTTCTCTAGCTCCTCCATTGGGGGCCCTGTGTTCCATTCTATAGCTGACTGTGAGCATAAGTCTTAATGATGAAAATCTGCAATTTTTGGCTAAGAAATCTGAATTCTAAGGGTGTGTTTCCCTGAGGTGTGGTGCTTGTCTAGTGTGGGGGAGTCCCTCAGTTCTCCAACACCATAACAACAAATTCACAGACTGTTTGAATTCTATTCCTATGCTGGAGAAACTATTCATTCTTAATAGCCATACATTTTGAAAGCCAAGTTTATTTTGAAAATATATATTCAAATAAAAAAAAATAACTGTCTTAACAAGTTAAGTGATTTTGAAAGAAGTAAGGTAAGTCCAGAATTGGTGGTTTGAATTTTTTATTTTTATTTTTTTCATTCAAGAAATTTTGTGTGAGATGAGTCTCACTCATCTAGTGGATGGAGACATTCTCTGTGCTGCAGTAACTTCCCTGGCTGTCTCTGGCCATCACTGCTACAGGATGTAGGCACTATACAGGATGCTGGATATACATAAAAATCTGGCTAAGAAGGGCGATAGGTTGTCTGAGTTGTGTTGACTTTGTAGCTTAGATATCAAGTTTGGGATGTGATTGCTAATTGGTCTTGTAAATGTTACATTTATCTCAGGACACACCCCATTTCTAATCCCTAGTTGGTATTAAGTGATCATGGATCTAGGAATGGCTTTAAGACCTTTCCTGCTGCTGACTTAGCTACGGTTCAGCCCTGAGGCAAATACTGTCTGTAATTTTTGATACCAGTCTGATGAGTACCTGGTAATGCAGAAGGGAGCAAGCCTTCTCCTTATTTCTCAGGCAGAGAAGAATGTGATTCAGCCTGAGCTACACACATGGGAACTAAGCGGGAGAGGAAAGGCCCCACAGCAAGAAGAGAGATGTGACTTCAGGGAACAATCTTGGGATTTCTTCTGGCTCAAGCTGGTGCTGGTGAGGTGGGAGGGAAAATTACACAGGAGCAACGTCTTGTTTTAATCTCTTTTGTGGGAGGCTTCTTGAATTCTGCTCTGTGGAATGACTCTCCACAGGCTCTTGTGCTTGACCTCTTAGTTCCCAGATGGTGGCACTGTTTTGGGATCTCAAGGAGGTGGAGTTTTGTTTTGTAACAGGAAGTCTGTTACTGTGGGCTGGCCTTGAAGTTTTACAGTGCTAACTCCGGGACTGCTCTCTACTTCCTGTCTGTGATTCTGTGATCCTTCCTACTCCCATCAGGGTGCCATGCTTCTGCTGCTGTTTTCTCCTCACCTGATAGAATGCATCCCCTTAATCGGTAAGGTAAGCAAGATTAAAATGTTTCATGTTTGAATTGCTTCTTGTTACCTATTTTATTGCAAACCAAGTAACCAACACATCACCCATCCCCAGTTATTGCAAAGACTAAATGAGATGATCCACCTCTAGGAGAGTTTACCATTTTATAAAGGGTAGGGAATATTCCTTAACTTACAAGGTTTGTGGGGATTAAACTATAGAGAATGTACAACATAGTAATGTTACCCCAAAAACAAAAACAAAAAACCTTAGTAAATTTTGGGAGCTAATGAACTAGAATTATCTGTTGCTGGTTTTCTGGGTAAATATTTTATCAGTTATATAAATGGAAAATGTCAGGCATATACTCTTTATATTTTTATTTTTATCTTTCATTTAATTCTTATTAAATTCATTAAACTTTGTTGTTGAGTTCAGGTTAGTATTTGTTCTTTTATGCATTGTGTTTTTGTTTAACGTAAGGTTGCAATTTTTTTCTTTTCTTTTATTGGATATGTTCTTTATTTACATTTCAAATGTTATCCCCTTTTCCAGTTCCCTGCCCCCTGAAACCTGCTATCCCATTCTCCCACCCCCTGCTTCTATGAGGGTGTTCCCCCATCCCCCACTCACTTCTGCCTCCCTGCCCTGGCATTCCCCTACACTAGGGCATCAAACTTTCACAGGACCAAGGGCCTTTCCTCCAATTGATGCCCAACAAGGCCATCCTCTGCTACATATGCAACTGGAACCATGAGTTCTTCCATGGTTGGTTCTCTTTGGTTGGTGGTTTAGTCCCTGAGAACTCTGGGGGTCTGGTTGGTTGATATTGTTGCTCTTCCTATGGGGTTGCAAACTACTTCAGCTCCTTCAGTCCTTTCTTTAACTCCTCCACTGGGGTCCCCTTGCTCAGTCCAATGGTTGGCTGTGAGCATATGCCTCTGTATTTGTCAGGCTCTGGAAGAGCCTCTCAGGAGACAGCTGTATCAGGCTCCTGTCAGCAAGCACTTCTCAGCATCCACAATAGTGTCTCGGTTTGATGACTGTATATGGGATGGATTCTCAGGTTGGGCAGTCTCTGGATGGCCTTTCCTTCAGTCTCTGCTCCACACTTTGTCTCTGTATTTACTCCCAAGAGTATTTTGTTCCCCCTTCTAAGAAGGACTGAAGCATCCACACTTTGGTCTTCCTTCTTCTTGAGCTTCACGTGGTCTCTGAATTGTATCTTGGCTATTCCGAGCTTTTGGGCTAATATCCACTTACCAGTGAGTGAATATCATGTGTGTTCTTTTATGACTGGGTTACCTCACTTAGGATGATACTTTCTAGTTCCATCCATTTGCCTAAGAATTTCATGAAGTCATTGTTTTTAATAGCTGAGTAGTATTCCATTGTGCAAATGTACCACATTTTCTGTATCCGTTCCTTTGTTGAAGGACATCTGCATTCTTTCCAGCTTCTGGCTATTATAAATAAGGCTGCTATGAACATATTGGAGCATGTGTTCTTGTTATATGTTGGAGAATCTTTTGGGTATATGCTCAGGAGTGGTAGAGCTGCATCCTCAGGTAGTACTGTGTCCAATTTTCTGAGGACTGTCAGATTGATTTCCAGAGAGCTTGCAATCCCACCAACAATGGAGGTGTGTTCCTCTTTCTCCACATCCTTGCCAGCATCTGCTGCCACCTGAGTTTTTTTTTTTTCTCCTATACTTCTTTATAAAAGTTTTGTAGGTAGTTGTGAGCCAGCTGTGAGCTGCACATGTAAGATCTGGGAATTGAACCTGAGTCCTCTATAAGAACAGCTGGTTCCCTTAACCACTAAGCCTAGGCTGACCCACCTGAGGATCCATCCAATATACAGACATCAAACCCAGATACTATTGTGGATGCCAACAAGTGCTTGCTGACAGGAGCCTGCTATAGCTGTCTTTTGAGAGGCTCTGCCAGAGCCTGACAAATACAGAGGCAGATGCTCACAGCCAACCATTGGACTGAGCATGGAGACCCCAGTGGAGGAAGTAGAGAAAGGACTGAAGGAGCTGAAGTAGTTTGCAACCCCATAGGAAGAACAACAATATCAACCAACCAGACTCCCAGAGTTTCCAGGGACTAAACCACCAACAAAAGTGTATACATGGAAGAACTCATGGTTCCAGTTGCATATGTAGCAGAGGATGGCCTTATCTGGAATTAATGGGAGGGGAGGCTTTGGTACTGTGAAAGCTCAGCTTCCCAGTGAAGTATATTAGGGCCATGAGGTGGGAGTGGGTGGTTGGGAGGGGGAGCACCCTCATTGAAGCAGGGAGAGGGGGATGTTATTGGGGGGGCTCCAGAGTGGAAACTGGGAAAGGGGATAAAATTTGAGATGTAAATACATAAAATATCCAATAAATAAATAAATAAATAAATAGTTTGTGGAACTGAACAGAGTAATCTCAAAGGAAACATAAATGGCTGATAAGATTTTTAAAAAATATTTAACATTGTTAGCAAACAGGGAACTGTAGAGTAAAATTACTTTGAAGTTTTATCTCATGCCAGCATCAAGGAAACAAATATCAGCAGATTCTGGCATGGATGTGAGGAAAGAGGAATTTTTATCCATTGTGGGAAAGAGCATAAGTTCGTACAGTCACCAATTACAATTAGTCTGACAGTTTCTCAAAAAATCTAAAACTAGAAATATCATATTACCTTGATATTTTACTTCAGGGCATATACCAAATATATACCATCTATATATCCTATAATGGAGATACTTTCACCTTCATATTCATTGCTGCTCCATTTACAGTAGTTATGAGTCAAGTAGATGACCATCAACTGATTATGTTGGGTAATGAAATGTTGTACACATACAGAGTGGAGTTTTATTTGGCTGTAAAGAAAAACAAAATGCCATTTTCAGGAGAATTTATGGGACTGACAATTATTATATAAAGTGAGGTAACACAGACTAAGAAATTAAAATATTGCATGTGTAGATAATAGCTTTGAATTTTTAAACTTCTATATTAAACTTTGAATGCATGTAGACATCTGGAAGCTAGATGGTGGGTATGGTGTGACAGGAAGGAGGGATGTTAAAAGGTGGTTTAGTCATGTGTGATCTGACAGGGAAGGAGGGTGAATAGTGGAGTGTCAGGACTTAAACTGGGATAGGGGAAAGATGATGAGGTAAGAAGTGAGTGGAGGAGTTAACAAACGGTATCTGTATGAAGAAGCAATATGGAAACCCACTACTTTATAAGCTAGTTGAATTTTTATAAAGTCTGAATAGAGGTGTTCTGCATGGATGTTTAGCTAACCACAGAGAAGTGGCTTATTATCTGAAAATCCCAATTCCAGGTGTTTAAGACAACATTATGAGTTCTTGGCTAAGAAGATGAAGAGGCCTCTAAAATAATACAGCTATGGCCCTTGCTCTTGGTTCTTTGCCAGGCCTAGAGTATCAGATACTTTGGATGTACAACCAAGAGGAAATCATGCTGAGAGTTGGCTGGATGGCTTTGATAGTGCTGGAAGTTGTTAATGTAAGCAGCTAGGGGAAAAATCATCAATGGTAATAGTTGTGGACCTTACATGCTACAATATTAACTTACCCGGTAAGATATACTCCCTGGTGCAGTAGTGTCATGAGTTTTATGGGGGAAAACAGCTGATTACTGATTTGATCTGTGTAGCCACTTTGTCTACTTTCTGAATTCTATTTTCTTCCACCCTCTCTATCTCCTTTCTTCCATTCTTTCAACCCTCTAACACTAGACAGGAGAGAAAAAAAATATAGAGGAGAAAGGGGGCAATATTATCATTAGACCACTTCCTGCTGATTAGGGCCATCAAGTTCCTTGGGACAAGTTTGATTTTCACCATCAGAATATATAATTTCTTCTTGTTTTTATTCTTTGTGCAGAACTACTTACTTAAGAAACCATGACCAAGAGCAAACAACCAACAGCCAACAACCCATCAGCCTCTCAGGGCATTAGCGTTTATATGCCCTCTGGAAAGTCCTCACAATTCCAAATGTCACACAATTGAAGAAACTATCTGCAGTAGGCAAAATCACATTCCTTCTAGAGCATGAGGCAAACCATAGGTAGTTGGTAAGGGACAGTCCAAAGCAGCCCCACACTCCCACACTTGGAGTTAAAACAAAAGATTTTTTAAGGAAACCAAAATTTTCACTACAGATCTGAGGAATCTTAGATAGAGGGAATTCATGTCTGGAACTATTAACCTCATTCAAATAGGCCCTAGGGGTAACCTACTGCTTCTATTCTGGTAATTGAATCTGTGCTCAAACTGTCTTCTAGTTATGTATGCTATAACCACAGTCTAATGATGCCCTTAGCCTTGGTCAGAGAAGTGCCTTTTTGCAGTAAAGAGTAGTTAATGGTTGTGGCTGGTTAAGATGCAGAACTAGTGACTGCTCAGCCCTCAATGGAACATCTATACTTAGTCTTTCTTTCTTTCTTTCTTTCTTTCTTTCTTTCTTTCTTTCTTTCTTTCTTTCTTTCTTTCTTTCTTTCTTTCTCTCTCTCTCTCTCTCTCTCTCTTTCTCTCTCTCTCTCTCCCTTCCTTCCTTCCTTCCTTCCTTCCTTTCTTTCTTTCTTTCTTTCTTTCTTTCTTTCTTTCTTTCTTTCTTTCTTTCTTTCGTTTTTTCATTTAAAGCCTTTTAAAAAAAGTTTTATTAGATAATTTCTTTATTTACATTTCAAATGCTATCCCGAAAGTTCCCTATACCCTCCCCCCGCCCTGCTCCCTTACCCACCACTCCCACTTCTTGGCCCTGGCGTTCCCCTGTACTGGGGCATATTACTTACTCTTTCTAAGGCTCAAGGAAAGTCATGGAAGAAGGCAGCTGAAAGATTGGTAGAGCTAGATGATAGAGATGAATGATGTGAAATGTTGTCTCTTGGAAGTGGATATTAAACTCACAAACTCACAAGAGCCCTGGTGGTCTTCATGGGGCCTGCACAAGACTGGATTCATTAACTTTCCAGCATGGATGGGGTGTGGGAGCCTCGTGAGGCTTTTTCCTTGAGAACTATTGGCAGCAGGTGATTACTGTAGGAGGAGTCATTTTCTTTAGTGGTAAAGCCACTAGTCAGTTGTCCATGCTCCACATCCATGCCCATACGGGAATCCCTGGTCAAAGTCAGTGAGTCATGAAATAAAAACAAAAGCAAAACAAAAAGATACTCCAGTGGGAGGGCTCACTGAGGGTGAGCATGCAATAAGAGAGGAATGAAATGACTGCACTTATTATATTTATATACAAAATGTCTGAGAAAAATTAATAATAAAAGGAATAGAATAAACATTCTTATCTTGGTGTTGACTTGGGAAGAAAACACTTTGTCTTTTCTCACACATTTGGGGTTAGCTGTGTTGTTTTTTATTATTAAAGTTAAATTTTTATTTACTCATTTTGTATGTGTATATTTGCATGTAGGTGTCATTGTACATGTGTGGAGGTCAGAAGATGACCTGTAGGAATTGACTTTTTCCTTCTACCATGTGTGTCCTGAGGATCAAACAGAGGTAGGTAGTCAGGTTTAATGGCTGGTGCCTTAACCTGTTGAGGCATTGGTGCCAGCCTCCAGCTGTAGGTTTTTTCTGTTCTGTGTCAGGGTAAACACTCCCTCTCTATTTCTATTTTGATTAGATGTTTTAAATGAGTATTTGCTCTTATCAAATCCATTTTGGTATTGATTGGTCTTCATTAATTCAATAGCCATAAAGATAAATAGGTTCCGTTTTTGGCCTGTAGAAATGATATTTAATTCTGCATCTAAATGCCAATTTTCAGCTGCAGACGACATGTTTGGCATGAATCAGCACCACGTATTTTTTTTTTTTAACAGTGGCATGAAGAACAAAGTTATATCATCTAAAATTCATGATCTTTTTCTACAATGTTCTAACTTATTTTTCTTATATTCTTATTTTTGTTAGTAGTACTCCTTATTGTTTCCATTGGGAAAATTCGTGAAGTATTCTTGAGTATAACAGGAATTCTATCAATTAAGGGTTCTAATTTAGTCTTGTTAACAATTAACTTTGTGATTTTAGACAAGTTTGCTTGGGTCTTACTTTGTAGTGATGGCTGACTCAGATAGCACTGTGTAGACCAGGCTGTCCTAGAATTCACAGCGATCCACTTGCCTCTGCCTCCCAAGTTCTGGGATTATAGATGTGCACCCCCTCTCGGCAAATTATGTTGTTTTGTTTTGTATGATGGGTTAGTTGTTTCCTCTGAGAAATAGCTGCCATGTTGGAGTTTGACGTGCAATGACTAGTTTTAAGGAATGATTATGTAGAAAAGAAAATCTTTAGAATATGATTCAGGGCCGCAGGATTTTGGGACTGCTGGTGAGTGGAACACAGCTTCTGCTCCAGTCCAATCACGCGGGACCTGAGACTGCTCTGGTTGGGGAGAGAGAAATCCGGCCTACATAGGGCCACAAGCCTCTTCCGGTCAGAAAAGCACCGGGGCAGCTGGGGCGCAGGGTCGGCTGACACTCGCCAGCTACCCACAACACCCGCCACAGGATCTTAAGACTTCTGGAGAGTGGAACACAGCTTCTGCTCCAATCCAATTGCACGCGGGACCAGAGACTGCATTAGTTAGGGAAGCAGAAAACCGGCCTGAGTAGGACCACAGGCCTCTTCCGGCTGGACCAGCACTGGGGTACCATCAGCTACCCACGACCCCCGCTGCAGGATTTAGAGACTGCTGGTGAGTGTAACACAGCTTCTGCTCCAATCTTTAAACAGTGACAACGATAACAACTAACCCCAGAGATTACCAGATGGCGAAAGGTAAACGTAATAATCTTACTAACAGAAACCAAGACCACTCACCATCATCAGAACCCAGCACCCCCACTTCGCCCAGTCCAGGGCACCCCAACACACCGGAAAAGCTAGACACGGATCTAAAAGCATATCTCCTGATGATGGTAGAGGACTTCAAGAAGGACTTTAATAACACACTTAAAGAAATACAGGAGAACACTGCTAAACAGGCAGAAGACACTAAAGAGGAAGCACAAAAATCCCTTAAAGAATTGCAGGAGAACACTGCTAAAGAGTTACAAATCCTTAAAGAAAAACAGGATAACATAATCAAACAGGTAGAAGTCCTTACAGAAAAACAGGAAAACACATCCAAACAGATGATGGAAATGAACAAAACCATACTAGACCTAAAAAGGGAAGTACACAAAATAAAGAAAACCCAAAATGAGGCAACACTGGAGATAGAAACCCTAGGAAAGAAATCTGGAACCATAGATACGAGCATCAGCAACAGAATACAAGAGATGGAAGAGAGAATCTCAGGTGCAGAAGATTCCATAGAGAACATCGGCACAACAATCAAGGAAAATGTAAAATGCAAAAAGATCCTAACTCAAAACATCCAAGAAATACAGGACACAATGAGAAGACCAAACCTACGGATAATAGGAGTGGATGAGAATGAAGATTTTCAACAAAAAGGACCAGCAAACATCTTCAACAAAATTATAGAAGAAAACTTCCCAAATCTAAAGAAAGAGATGCCCATGAACATACAAGAAGCCTACAGAACTCCAAATACACTGGACCAGAAAAGAAATACCTCCCGACACATAATAATCAGAACAACAAATGCTCTAAATAAAGATAGAATACTAAAAGCAGTAAGAGAAAAAGGCCAAGTAACATATAAAGGCAAGCCTATCAGAATTACACCAGATTTTTCACCAGAGACTATGAAAGCCAGAAGATCCTGGACGGATGTTATACAGACACTAAAAGAACACAAATTCCAGCCCAGGCTACTATACCCAGCCAAACTCTCAATTAACATAGATGGAGAAACCAAAGTATTCCACGACAAAACCAAATTCACACATTATCTCTCCACGAATCCAGCCCTTCAAAGGATAATAACAGAAAAAAACCAATACAAGGACAGGAACCACGCCCTAGAAACAACAAGAAGGTAATCCCTCAACAAACCTAAAAGAAGACAGCCACAAGAACAGAATGCCAACTTTAACAACAAAAATAACAGGAAACAACAATTACTTTTCCTTAATATCTCTTAATATCAATGGACTCAACTCCCCGATAAAAAGACATAGACTAACAAACTGGCTACACAAACAAGACCCAACATTTTGCTGCTTACAGGAAACTCATCTCAGAGAAAAAGATAGACACTACCTCAGAATGAAAGGCTGGAAAACAATTTTCCAAGCAAATGGTATGAAGAAACAAGCTGGAGTAGCCATTCTAATATCTGATAAGATTGACTTCCAACCCAAAGTCATTAAAAAAGACAGGGAGGGACACTTCATACTCATCAAAGGTAAAATCCTCCAAGAGGAACTATCAATCCTGAATATCTATGCTCCAAATACAAAGGCAGCCACATTCATTAAAGAAACTTTAGTAAATCTCAAAGCACACATTGCACCTCATACAATAATAGTGGGAGACTTCAACACACCACTTTCACCAATGGACAGATCATGGAAACAGAAACTAAACAGGGACACAGAGAAACTAAGAGAAATTATGAATCAAATGGATCTGGCAGATATCTACAGAACATTCTATCCTAAAACAAAAGGATATACCTTCTTCTCAGCACCTCATGGTACCTTCTCCAAAATTGACCACATAATTGGTCACAAAACAGGCCTCAACAGATACAAAAATATTGAAATTGTCCCATGCATCCTATCAGATCACCATGGACTAAGGCTGATCTTCAATAACAAAATAAACAATAGAAAGCCAACCTTCACGTGGAAACTGAACAACACTCTTCTCAATGATACCTTGGTCAAGGAAGGAATAAAGAAAGAAATTAAGGACTTTTTAGAGTTCAATGAAAATGAAGCCACAACATACCCAAACTTATGGGACTCAATGAAAGCATTTCTAAGAGGAAAACTCATAGCTCTGAGTGCCTCCAAAAGGAAACTAGAGAGAGCACACATTAGCAGCTTGACAACACACCTAAAAACACTAGAACAAAAGGAAGCAAATTCACCCAAGAGGAGTAGAAGGCAGGAAATAATCAAACTCAGGGGTGAAATCAACCAAGTGGAAACAAGAAAAACTATTCAAAGAATCAACCAATCAAGGAGCTGGTTCTTTGAGAAAATCAACAAGATAGATAAACCCTTAGCCAGACTCACTAGAGGGCACAGGGAAAGCATCCTAATTAACAAAATCAGAAATGAAAAAGGAGACATAACAACAGATCCTGAAGACATCCAAAACACCATCAGATCCTTCTACCAAAGGCTATACTCAACAAAACTGGAGAACCTGGATGAAATGGAGAAGTTCCTAGACAGATACCAGGTACCAAAGTTGAATCAAGATCAGGTTAATGATCTAAACAGCCCTATATCCCCCAAAGAAATAGAAGCAGTCATTAATAGTCTCCCAACTAAAAAAAGCCCAGGACCAGATGGGTTTAGTGCAGAGTTCTATCAGACCTTCAAAGAAGATCTAATACCAGTTCTTCACAAACTATTCCACAAAATAGAAACAGAAGGTACTCTACCCAACTCATTCTATGAAGCCACAATTACTCTGATACCTAAACCACAAAAAGACCCAACAAAGATAGAAAACTTCAGACCAATATCCCTTATGAATATTGATGCAAAAATCCTCAATAAAGTTCTTGCTAACCGAATCCAAGAACACATCAAAACAATCATCCATCCTGACCAAGTAGGTTTCATCCCAGGGATGCAGGGATGGTTCAATATACGGAAATCCATCAACGTAATCCAGTATATAAACAAACTCAAAGACAAAAACCACAGGGTCATCTCCTTAGATGCGGAAAAAGCATTTGACAAGATCCAACACCCATTCATGATAAAAGTCTTGGAAAGATCAGGAATTCAAGGCCCATACCTAAACATGATAAAAGCAATCTACAGCAAACCAGTAGCCAACATCAAAGTAAATGGTGAGAAGCTTGAAGCAATCCCTCTAAAATCAGGGACTAGACAAGGCTGTCCACTTTCTCCATACCTATTCAACATTGTACTTGAAGTCCTAGCCAGAGCAATTCGACAACAAAAGGAGATCAAAGGGATACAAATTGGAAAAGATGAAGTCAAAATATCACTTTTTGCAGATGATATGATAGTATATATAAGTGACCCTAAAAATTCCACCAGAGAACTCCTAAGCCTGATAAACAGCTTCGGTGAAGTAGCTGGATATAAAATTAACTCAAACAAATCAATGGCCTTTCTCTACACAAAGAATAAACAGGCTGAGAAAGAAATTAGGGAAACAACACCCTTCTCAATAGTCACAAATAATATAAAATATCTTGGCGTGACTCTAACTAAGGAAGTGAAAGATCTGTATAATAAAAACTTCAAGTCTCTGAAGAAAGAAATTCTAGAAGATCTCAGAAGATGGAAAGATCTCCCATGCTCATGGATTGGCAGGATCAACATTGTAAAAATGGCTATCTTGCCAAAAGCAATCTACAGATTCAATGCAATCCCCATCAAAATTCCAAATCAATTCTTCAACGAATTAGAAAGTGCAATCTGCAAATTCATCTGGAATAACAAAAAACCTAGGATAGCAAAAACTCTTCTCAAGGATAAAAGAACCTCTGGTGGAATCACCATGCCGGACCTAAAGCTTTACTACAGAGCAATTGTGATAAAAACTGCATGGTACTGGTATAGTGACAGACAAATAGACCAATGGAATAGAATTGAAGACCCAGAAATGAACCCACACACCTATGGTCACTTGATCTTCGACAAGGGAGCTAAAAACATCCAGTGGAAGAAAGACAGCATTTTCAACAAATGGTGCTGGCACAACTGGTTGTTAACATGTAGAAGAATGCGAATCGATCCATTCCTATCTCCTTGTACTAAGGTCAAGTCTAAGTGGATCAAGGAACTTCACATAAAACCAGAGACACTGAAACTTATAGAGGAGAAAGTGGGGAAAAGCCTTGAAGATATGGGCACAGGGGAAAAATTCCTGAATAGAACAGTAATGGCTTGTGCTGTAAGATCGAGAATTGACAAGTGGGACCTCATGAAACTACAAAGCTTCTGCAAGGCTAAAGACACCATCAATAAGACAAAAAAACCACCAACAGATTGGGAAAGGATCTTTACCTATCCTAAATCAGATAAGGGACTAATATCCAATATATATAAAGAACTCAAGAAGGTGGACTCCAGAAAGTCAAATAACCCCATTAAAAAATGGGGCTCAGAACTGAACAAAGAATTCTCACCTGAGGAATACCGAATGGCAGAGAAACACCTGAAAAAATGTTCAACATCCTTAATCATCAGGGAAATGCAAATCAAAACAACCCTGAGATTCCACCTCACACCAGTCAAAATGGCTAAGATCAAGAATTCAGGTGACAGCAGATGCTGGCGAGGATGTGGAGAAAGAGGAACACTCCTCCATTGTTGGTGGGATTGCATGCTTGTCCAACCACTCTGGAAATCAGTCTGGCGGATCCTCAGAAAATTGGACATAGTACTACCGGAGGATCCAGCAATACCTCTCCTGGGCATATATCCAGAAGATGTCCCAACTGGTAAAAAGGACACATGCTCCACTATGTTCATAGCAGCCCTATTTATAATAGCCAGAAGCTGGAAAGAACCCAGATGTCCCTCAACAGAGGAATGGATACAGAAATTATGGTACATTTACACAATGGAGTACTACTCAGCTATTAAAAAGAATGAATTTATGAAATTCCTAGCCAAATGGATGGACCTGGAGGGCATCATCTTGAGTGAAGTAACACAATCACAAAAGAACTCACACAATATGTATTCACTGATAAGTGGATATTAGCCCAAAACTTAGGATACCCAAGATATAAGATACAATTTGCTAAACGCATGAAACTCAAGAAGAATGAAGACCAAAGTGTGGACACTGTGCACCTTCTTAGAATTGGGAACAAAACACCCAGGGAAGGAGTTACAGAGACAAAGTTCGTAGCTGTGATGAAAGGATGGACCATTTAGAGACTGCCGTATCCAGGGATCCGTCCCATAATCAGCTTCTAAACGCTGACACCATTGCATACACTAGCAAGATTTTGCTGAAAGGACCCAAATATAGCTGTCTCTTGTGAGACGATGCCGGGGCCTAGCAAACACAGGAGTGGATGTTCACAGTCAGCTATTGGATGTATCACAGGGCTCCCAATGGAGAAGCTAGAGAAAGTACCCAAGGAGCTAAAGGGATCTGCAACCCTATTGTTGGAACAACATGATGTACTAACCAGAACCCTGGAGCTCTGGTCTCTAGCTGCATATGTATCGAAAGATGGCCTAGTCGGCCATCAATGGAAAGAGAGGCCCATTGGACTTGCAAACTTTATATGCCCCAATATAGGGGAATGCCAGGGCCAAAAGAATGGGAATGGGTGGGTAGGGAAGTGGGGGGCGCTATGGGGGACTTTTGGGATAGCATTGGAAATGTAATTGAGGAAAATATGTAATAAAAATATTAAAAATCAAAAAAAAAGAGATTTAAAAAAAAAAGAATATGATTCAGGTTTGATGTCTAGAAAAGGATGCAAAATGAGGAAAGAATATGTGAGAAGATCCTTAGATTGCAGCACAGTTCTGTTCAGCCTGGCAAGCCCTTGGGCCAGTGTGAACACCATCTGTTAAAAAGCCCTATTTGCAAGAATTATGTCTTTCTGAGTATCCTTCCTGTCCTTGGGTGTTGGCTTGTAGCAGCCTCTGGGATGTGTGGCTCCACTATGATCTTGAAGATGGATCTAGAAAGGCATCTGTTGGAATCATACTTCTTATAGCAGAGATGGAAGACAATCATTGACATGACTGCCAGTCCTTATTTGATCATTTGTGAAAATTACAATACTTTCAAGGTTTAAAGTGACGGCTTAAAGTGTGCTTTTCTTCAAGGTTGTAATAGCTACTTTTCCTATTTGTGTGATAAAATACCGTGACAAATACAGCTTAATGGAGAAAGGGCTTAGTCTGGCTCACAGCACAAGGAATTGTCTACCATAGTGAGGAAGTCAAGGCAGCTACATATCCTCATATTCCATCTACAGTCAAGAAATAGAGAGCAATGAGTGCTTACAAGTGCTCAGCTCCCTCTCTGTACTTATACATTCCAGAATAGCAGTCAGACAATGGTGTCGTGCACAATAGGTGGGTCTTCCTACCTCAGTTAAGCCAAACAGTATGATCTCCCACAGGTACGCTCTGAAACCCATCTCCCAGGTAATTCTAGATCCTGTTAAGCTGTTAGTTAACATTGACCAATACAGTTATTTTTCTCATTATGATACCAAAATAGTTAACAACATCTTAAAGAGGAAGGATATTTATTATTATTATTATTTTATTATTAATTGGCTTACAGCTAGAGAGGGAACAGTCTATCATGGCAAGAAAGGCATGACAGCTGGACCAGGAAGCAGCTGGTTATATTGCAGAAATAGTACAGAAGTAGCCAGTGACCAGGATGTGGGACCAAGCTATAAAACCTCAAGTTCTTGGCCTCATAAACAGAGCCAGATATGGGTTCCACCTCGTGGAGTGGACTTTAGATCACATCAGAAAGTGGTCAGAATACAGAGCTGTGGATCCCAGTCACCAGAGATACATCTATAAAACACTTCCACTACTGGAGCTCAGGGAACATTACTGAAGAGGGGGCAGAAAGATTATAAGAACCAGAAAGTTAGGGAGTTTGCAGTGAGGTTGTGTCTGCCTCACTGTAATGTCAGAAGCTACATTAAGAAAGTCTCACCAATATAACTGCTTAAACATGAGCTGAGCAAGGACAACACCAACAAACACACCAACTGGACAGGGCAAAGCTCATGAGATCTCATCCATACACCGAGAGCTTCAGGCAACTAAGGAATGTTAAGAGCAGGAGAAACAGTCTTCCCCAGGAAAGAACACACCAACTGGTTATCCAATACCACATAATTAACCCTGAAAGCATGCATACAAGTAACATTACAACAGGTTATATTTAGGATACATGTGTATATACATACCTTCATGTAACAATTTGAAGTGGAAATATAAGGGTCCTTTGGAAAGGCAGTTGGATGGTGTTTTGCTGGGGCAAACATGTGAAGGTATTTCGTTAAAGTGGACACAGGTGTGAAAGACTAAGGCAGACTTGTGAAGGAACGTTTTGCTGAAGCAGACACAGGAGAGAAGATGTTCTGCTAAAGCAAACACCTGAAAGGACACGTGATGAGTGATCCCTTGTTAACAACACACATGTATTGGTCCACATTACATTGCAGAGTTGAGCTGCGTTTGTTGGGACTCCATAGAGAGAAATGCAACAACAACAACAAAAAACTTACAGTGGTGCGCTACAGTTTGTGGTCACTTCAAAGGACTCGGGCTGATTAGATGCACGTGTGTGCTGAGACAAGCCATGTGGTGAGGCAAGGCACGTGATGTTTGGAGGGTCTAAATAGGACTCCACAGAGTAACAGAGACAGAACTTGGCTTGCTGGTACAGCTGGCTGTGCAACGCTTGTGGGTCTCGAATTTTTGCTGATCTTCGTTTCCTTGAGAGAGGCAGAGCCGAGAATTTCTCCTTGTGTTCCTGCTGGTCCCTCTTACTGACTCGAGCTGAGGCTGAGTCCTGGCTGTCTCTGCTAAGTCGTGTCACTGATTTTGCTAACCTAACTCTACTGAACTGGACTATTGGTGTATCTGTGAGGTGTTAGCTAGTGGATCAAGCTGCTGCTGCCTGCTGACCTGTGAACTGGATTGCTGATTTCCAGACAACAAAGGTAGGAGTTGCTCCAAAGAGTCTATCTAAACAGGTCCACTTCCTCCATATCCTTTCTTTACCGCTACCTCCAGTGGGTGGTGGGCTACAAGGGAAGTTAAAGCATTGAAAAGCCATCATTGGAAACAGGATTTGAAAAAAATTAAAGTTACAACAGTTAATAAAAAAAAAAAAGAGGCCATGAATTTGAAAGAGAGCAAGAAGGGTTAGAGAAAGAGAATGGGGAAAATATAATTACATTATAACCTAAAAAAATTAAAAAGAAAATGCTAGCTACTCCCATAATATTTATGCTGTGGCTGTGTAAGAAGTCACATCTAGTCAGGGCAGTCATTACTATGGCTTACAGTGAACACACCTGGTTAGATGGATCACTGTTTTTCTCCTCAGATAGTATGCACAGCACCTTGAAGCACCAGGAAAGCTAGCCAGTTGGGATGAAAACTCCCAGGTGAGTACCAGCTTGACTTCTGTGTGTTCTATGACTCATTCAATCTCTTCAGCATCAGGGTCTTACCATCAAGTTCTGGAGAGTAACCAAGGTGTTGCCAACAGCCTGGAATACTTGAAGGGTCTATGGGACCCCATTTTCCAATGACTCAAAAAGAGGTAACCAATACCTGGTAACAGAGTTTTTAATCTGCTACATGTCATGCCTGGTTGGGGGTATAGTCCCTCCCTTCATTTTATAGGGTAGCTCCATTAAAACTTTTCATATATACATATAATAAATATTATTTAATATGGTTATATATTTCTTAATATATTTACATACAATTATATATTTGTTAGTGTATTAGTATATATTAGGAAGTATCTGCATTAGTAAGTTTCCAACTGGCTTTTCATAAAGCTTTCCTAAAGCCCTTTTTCATAAGGACCTCTCCATATTTCCTCTTCTACCCTGCCTTCCCATCTCCACCACAATTTAACACCTCCTGTTTTGTTATTCTCCTTTAGCCCATTTTAGTACTGAGTTCTATCTCCTCTTTCTTGAAGCACTCCCATACCCCTTACTATTTTCCTGATTTCTATGGTTATTCCAAATGAAATACAGGCATATGAAAATTCAAATGAGAGAAAACATGCAATGTTTGTCCTTTTGTAACTGGGTTACCTCACTCAAAAAGATTATGCTTAGATTCATAGGCTTCTAGGGAGAACCCCATAATATTATGGTGCTAAATGGACAGTGTTAAAATGATCCCTAATAACATTACTATACCAATACATGTACATCTCTTAGTTCCTATCAGAGAGGCTTCATCTTGTACTGGATAACAAATAACCCAGAGACTCTCAACTAGTTCATGTGCATAGCATTAAGAGACTATGCATGTCCAGATTTAAACGGAACACCTGTATCGCATCCTTCCCTCCAAGGGTCAAAGATTTTCATGGATGTGGGGACGGAGAGATTGGAAGAGCCAGAGTTGGTAGATTAAACTCAAGGAGCAGTGATTTCTGGACACATCATGGCAGTGGCAATATGGGCTCACAGCAGTTATAACAGCATGGACAAGATCTGTGCAAGCACATGCTAGACAAGGTCCTGACATTAAGATTGCAGAGGTAGGCCTGATATCTCAATGCTAACAGAGGAGCTATTGACATTTGATACCTGCCCAAAGGAATCAGTTTTCTTTAATGATGTGATCCCTGGTAGGTGGACCACATTTCAGGGCAGGTCCTACTACCAAATCCTCAAAGTTGGATGGATATAAAGGTACAGGTAGAGAGAGTGGATATGGGAAGAATAGTGGAGAGAGTGAATATGATCTTAATATATTATATAAAATTTAAAAATAATTAATAAAAATATTATTTAAAAACCAACCAACCAACCAAAATCCTCAAGTGGTCTTCCAAAAACCTCTATCTTCTAAAGGTGTTGCCTAAACTTCCTAAAACATGTCAAACTATGCCACCAGTTGGGGGCCAAGTATTCAAAGAAATGAGCAAGAAATGAGCCTGTGAGAGATGTTTCACATTCAGACTATACCAGGAGTATAGATAAATGTTAATATATGTTAAATATTAGGATATCAATTGAATTTAATATTAAAGTTATATGTATGTGTGTTTAAGTATATATACACACACATATGTATATATATATACATATATATATATATACATATATATATGATTAGCTTTCTCTTGCCATATAGATGTTGGACATATATACATATACACATATGTATGTATGTATAGTATTTCAAACATGCAATGGTACATAATACACTGTCCCATTCCAAAAGGGAAGAATGAGGTATGATGAAGAAATACTGAACCAAAGCAGCTTCTAAGTTTCTGCCCATTCTCTTCACTCATGTGATTGCTCTCTCAGTGGAACAGGCTTATGAGAATACTACTTGTAAGAGACACGAAAGAGCCTCTTGAGGATGAGCTCACCATGAAGGAGAAATGGTCGGTCAGGTCTAGAGAACTGGGCACAGATACAATCCCATCAAATAGTCTAGGAAATGTAGACAAATGTCCACTCACCTAAGGTGGTGTGGGGGACACCAATGACACGTGAAGGTAATGATTCCCCCAGGGTTCCTTGGTGAAACAATAGTCTATTTGGCTTCCTTAATTAAGCATGTAGGGAGATGGATAAAACTCCAAACAGCTTCAAGACCCAACATGCTTGTTAACTTTTCCATAGATAAAGTCTCATTTTGCAGTTACCTCTCCTCACTCTATGCACTCTGTCAGCTCCTGAATCCATGAGACCACAGACAGCTTGCACAGAATTTTATAGATTTGAAAGGCAAGAGTGGGAATGAGTGGAATTTCAAAGAAGAGTCTACTGACTTCCTCTATCCCTCCTAGGAGGGAATGTCAATAGGGCCCTTCTTGAGGGTCTCTAGAAAGTCACAGCTGCTCTGAGAAAGATGGTGATGACTGCTCTTCCCAGAAGAAAGCATTATACAAGAGACGCAGTTGTGATGGGGAACAATTCTGAGTGGGGTCATTTACTTAGGAAGGGCAAGGATAGTGGAAGGCTGTGGGTGTTGCCAAATGAGCTGATCCATCCAAAGGTGCTGACAAATGCAAGTGGTAAGTGTGATTTCTTCTAGTGGAGTTTAACATAAAGAGATGGACAAAGGGATTCTTCCTATCTAAGTCTGTCTCAGAATGTTGTATGGCAAATAACATGAAAGGGCAGTTGATAGGTAGTTAGGCAGACAGGGGCTACCTGAAAGGGAAGCTGGGGGACCTGACTCATGATAGGACATTGATAAGCCAAATGTAAACATTCAGATAAATGAAGCTGAAGGTAGGGTTAGGATTCTGGATGGTGGATGGATTTTAATGTTTAATGCTGAAGATATTCATAAGATTTGCTCAATGATTTTGTGTCAGTTCAGTTGGACAAAGTAATTCCACTCCAAGCATGTGTGAGTCTCTGATTCTTCTGCCTTCTCCTAGGGCTCTTTTTTTTTTTTTTTTTTTTTCTGTTGGCACATCTTGTCCAACTTTGATTTAATGATTTTTTTGTTTTATCTTATTATATTTTATTTTGTTAAAAAGCACAATGGTTAAGATAACAAGAGGTTATCTCTTCCTCATATTGTGGTCACGGTTTAAGTGTTCTACTTACCTCATTTCAGGATCCATTTTGATGAAACAGTCTTATTTTTTTTTTATTTTATTTTTTTTTGCAACTCTTTGGTGACTTGGTAGAAGGACAAAGAAAGGACACAGTTAAAACACACTTGGGATATAAAATCTTTTTCCTGGAAGTGACACATATCATGCATCATTTGCCAAAAAAACCCACATGACTGCACCTGAGTTCATTGGGGTGGTTTCCCTATAAGATGGGGTAGAGCATATTGGCCTCTTTTGGGGGCCTCATCTCAGCTGTGTACAGGCTTCCAGACATTGGTAGGAGGTCAAAAAATTAGGTAATTTTATAAATTAGTTTCCTCTACTGCATAAACACAAGTATTCCAAGCATATGTTGATTTTGGGGACATTGCACCAGCTGGTTTAGCTTCTTAGGGAGCTTTTCTTGCACATGTTGATTTGCAGGACTTTTTCTTGCCATGTAGATGTTAGCTTTACGTTCAGTTCATTGAGGTTGTATAGATACCCAATCTACGGATCCTATCCTGTTCCTCCCACCTATGACATCTCCTTTCTCTTCCCTTATGGTACACACTGTATGTACAGGTCTGTCTGTCTGTCTTCTCTCTCTCTCTCTCTCTCTCTCTCTCTGTGAGTGTGTGTATACATGTGTCAGTCACTTTGGGTATCATTTCTTTAAAGTCCTCCATTTTGAGTTTTGAGACAGGCCCTCTCACTGGCCTAAACTTGCTGGATAGACTAGGCTGGCCAGTCAGTGACCCTAGGAATTCACTTTTTCCCATGAATTGCAAGTGTTACAATGTTCAACTTTTTACTTTGTCACTGGAAATTGAATCCCAGTCTTCAGGAGATATGGAAAGTACTTTACTGACCAAATCATCTTCTCAGTCCTAGTCACAGGCTTTTACAACAGGTGAAGAAGAGGACTGAACCAGAGTGGTAGAGTGGAAAGGAGAAGGGACTATAAGCAAAGCCTGCTTAGACCAATGATTCCTGGGACACAGACTTTGGAAATGTATAGTGATGCCTTTATATATGTTGCTATGTTTGGGTCAATCGGTGGAGGCTGAGAAATTGTTTTGAGACTGTTTGAACTTTGAAGAAATGTCTCGCTGGAGAATCCATACTTGGTGCTATGTGAGAGCTTGCAGCTGCACTGACCTTGATCCGAAGATGCTCCTGGAAAACCTGGAGTTCTTACTTTCGATTATGGCCATGGTCAAAAGGGACTGAGATTTGTGTGCATTCTCTGCTCTCACGGGCAGCAAGGGCAAGATAACTTTGGTAGCTGGAACCGTTTGCAGCCCCAATTCACCTTGTATAATGTTTGACTAAAGTAACTGGAGTGAGCTAGCCTGGGTGTCAGTCTTACAAGAAGGCTGAACCCCTCTGCTCCTTTGGAAAATGAAGGCTTAGCATCTTGGTGAGCTTCTCTCTCTACTGTGGCATCTATAATTGTCCGACATCAATCAATGGAAAGGAGGCTTATAAAGTGTACTCTCCTGGAGGGCAATAAGATATTGAAAAAAAAAAAGAGGGGCCAACATCTTTTTTAAAGTGTAGACTGTAGAGATGGGCTAAGAGTGCTCACTGCTCCTGCAGATGACTGCAGTTCTACCCCCAGTACCCATGTAGGGTGGTTCACAACCACCTGTAATTCCAACGCCTGGTAATCCAATATCTCAAGCCTCTGCTGGCACCTGCACTCACGTGCATATACCCACGCATACAATTAAAAGAAGTAAAAAATAAACATTAAAAAGGTTCTATTGTTTATATTAATGACCTTGGAAGATGAAAAAAAGCCAGTTGAAATATTCTGAAATTGTTTTGCTTACTGCAATGTGTGCATTTGAACATAAAACCACATATAAAATAAGATGGCTTTCATACTCTGAATGCAGCTATTGTTAGAGCCCTCTCCTCTGTGAATGTTCTAGTTGTGTGTGTTATTTTTCATAAAGGTAACCCTAGATTAACAGCATGATTTTAGTGTCTCTGTAGCTGAGGCAGGGGTGGAGGTTTCTGGAACAATTCTTCACTCTGCTGACAACGAAGTCAGAACAATACACCGTCAAAAGGTTTGCTCCCATTGAAGCTACGTCAGGGAGAGGATGCTGTCAGAGAGGCAGGCTGAGGCTGTCCTGTACTTTCTTAAGGTTTGGTAAATGAGAAACACTATGGAATAGGGAAGCTCTCATTTTAATAAAGGCTTGTCCTTGGATTCTTCTTCCAGAAGAGTATAGTTAGAAGTGACTGTCAGAAAAAGAACTAAGGGCCTGATTCCCATCTTTGTAACTTGTGAAGTCAGAGGTTAATGTGCTAGCCTATGAATTGTAAGCCTTGCCAGGGCATTTTCATGATTAAATGCCAAGCAAAATGCCCCGAACGCCCATAAGTGGTCTGTTTAAGGAAGATGTGATTAAAAAGACTGATATCAGCCACAGAGGCAGATGGCGAATGAGCACCTGCTTTGGCATGTGGCCAAAGCAAAGGGTTCAAGGTCTGAGGGCTCTTCTTGCGGGAACATCTCATTGAGATAAAAATTCTAAGGAGCCAAGATTATCAGTGTTCTATTTGGGTTCCTGGTTGGGACAAGCCTAAATAAAAATTTTTGCTTAAGCTGTTTAAGATTCAGCCTACTTCCCAGACAATTTCGGTTTTGGTTTTTGATATACATGCCTGCTGTACACCACAGGCTTATCTTGAACTCACAATCCTCTTGTCTCAGTCTCCTGTGTGCTAGGATTATAGGCACAAGCTACTATACTCGTTCCTCTAAGAGATCTTGCCTAGGACCTTAAGAGCACTCACATACAGGTACATTCTAAATAAAGAGTTCAAGGTGTTTTGTGGAGGCTTTGGTATAGCATTCAATACATGACCAGGCAAAAATGAGGTACGGAAAAGTAATATGTTGAACAGTTGAAGGAAACTTTTATTTTAAATTCTTTTTGAATGATAGTGCCTTCTCAAGGCATTCCTAGAATTAAACATTTTTGTCAATTATTTAGTAAGTGCCTAATTTGTCCTTGCTAGGGGAGAAAATTACATGGTTGTTCTTAAATTATTAAACAATATTTTGATGGGATTGACAGAGCAAGTAGTGAAGTATTGACCAGTCGCCCTGCTTTAGGGAAAGTCTGTTGCAGCTGGGTTTTGTCTTACAAGGTGGAATTGAAGAGAAAAAAGTCATTAACTTCTGTGAACTACATCTTCAGACTCTGAGGGGAAGTCACACATAAAGTTCATTTTCTTTATAAGACAAAGTAGAAAAGCTCACAAGCTAATTCTTTCAAGAAATGCTGAAATAAACTGAAAAAGAAAAAAAAAAACAACAGATTACTGTGTGAGGTTTCGTTGCCTTGGCTTCTGCATGAACATTTAGTTTGTGGTAAGATTTCATTCACGCTTTTCTTTATGGCACTGGGCTAATCTTTGTCACGAAGTTTCTCTGTATGTTTCCTGAAATACCTAGATTAGTGAGTCACTGATCTATATCTTGGTTGTCTTGTACCTTGCATCCTGTAAGGAGGAAAAGCATGAAGGAAGCAGGGAAACAAATTAACATTAAAGAGAAATTCCAACAACAACTGTCTGGGTCAGGGATATTCTATATTCAAGGGTTTGAGAAGACATTGTATTTTGTGAGAAATTTTTAATCAAATGGAAATTGCCAATTCTTCTTGGTAATGAGGGTGACACAGGGAGGTACTAGGAGTGGAAGATTCTGTTATCAGGAGGAAGATGCTTTATGGACTATGTGCCAGGTACCTCCAGTGTGCTTAGACGTACAAAGTGCCAAGTACCTCAGTGTGCTTAGATGTACAAAGTGCCAAGTACCTCCAGTGTGCTTAGACCTACAAAGTGCCAAGTACCTCCAGTGTGCTTAGACCTACAAAGTGCCAAGTACCTCCAGTGCACTTAGATATGCACAGTGCTGATTCTTCAGCTGACTATGGGATAATTATTAACTCAGTTTCAGCTGCTAAGTTAGAACTTATAGAGATTGTCTTAGTGAAAAAACCACCATGACCAAAGCAGATTTTTTTAAAAAAGCATCTAATTAATTACTTAGCGTTTCAGAGGGTCAGTGTCCTTCAACAAGGCCACATATCCTAATTCCGTCTAAACAGTTTACCAACTGGGAACCAAACATTCAAATAGATTAGCCTATGGGGATCGTTCTCATTCACAGCACCACAGAAACCAAATAACTTGTTCATATTTTCTCAGGTGTGGCAGGTAAGTTCCAATGCTGACAAAGTCTGCTGTGGCTGTGCAGAAAGAGTGAAGCCATTTGCCTTCAAGGAACCCTGTAGACTTGGGCTCCAAGGTTATTGGTTGTGACCACTATAGAAAGAAGACAAAAGAGTATCACTGAGTACTTGCTTTCTCAAAGCTCCAGTACCCTTTCTTATCACCATGGAGACGGAGAAACATCCCTAATGATTGATAGCCCCAGAATCAGTTTTAATTGGATTGAAAGACTTTTCCATGTAGCAAAGTCTGGAGCATTAAAGGCACCCTTGCTGTGAATCAATCAATCAATCTCATAAGTCAGGAAGGCCCTGAGACCATCCCAGCTCAGATGAAGAGATGGTACTTGCTTTTTGCCAAAGTTCTTAGTTGAAGAAACCTGAAAAAAAAAAAAAGGAGTGTGAAGAGTGCTACTTTATGTATGACAACAAGATTACATTGCCATTAATATTGCAAGTTAGTGCTTTGAGGGGAATAGTCTTTGTTTTATTTTAAGATTTTTTAGCAGGGTTTATTCAAGGGCTTAGAACACTCAAGAGAGTCGGACCTTCCAGACAAATGCATTTGCCTTGATGAAACACATTTGTGATCACTCTCCAACAATGGCCTAGAGACTACTCCCAATTCACATTGGACTTCAAAAAAAATTTTTTTTTATCCTGTTTTGAAAATGGACCATGTTTGGGGCACCAATTCACATAGCTACCACACCCACTCTTTCTGCCCAGAAAGTGAGGAGAATGAATGGGTCAACCAGCTGACATATTTCCATCCAATTTCAAGGATAGAATGTGTTCATTTTCTGACTAATGGCATGTCATTTTGCAGAAGCCTTTGGTCGCGAATTAATCCTGGAATCAAAACAGATTTTCCGAGGAGCAATCTTCCATCAAGTATTGATTTTTTTACACTCACGGAGTCTGTACTCCCTAATTTAACCTGACAATGATTCTGCACAATGGCCTGGGAGCACCTTGGCAGCTCACTGAAGGAACTTTTACTGTCTTTTCTTTCTGCAAAGTGGAAGGGAAAAAAACACACCAGCTAGCCCACTCGGTCACTGGGGGGCACTTAGGACTGGATTCTTTACTTCTGGTGATTTGGAGTGGGCAGAGCTGCCTTCTAACTTTTAAAGCAGTGCTCTGAGGAACAGCTTTGGCTTGCAGAGAGTCTATTCCAAGGAACATATTTTTTTAAGCTGCCAATATTTCACACGATACATTCTGTAATATATCGTTCAGTCATGGCCAATGCTCTCAAATGATGCCATCTTACTGTGTTCACCAAGTTCAAGGAAACAGGAAATGCGTCCGAAGAGTTTGCCTCTGAATTTCAATAAACTGTTGGGTTTTTTCCCTTTTCTTTTTCTTATCTCAAAGTTACTTTGGATTCCTACATTTCTCATATCCTATCTGATCTGTATGAAATCGAGATATAGTCTTGGGCGAGTCTTTGGATGCTAATTAAGACATAATTCCCCATTTGAAGGAGCGTAGGGTTAAGAAAGTTTAGAGAAGAGAAAGAAGCATATTCTAAGGAAATAAAACATGACCTGTATTCACAACAAATTGCTACTTAGCCATAGAAGTGGACGAAATATGTCATTTTTGATCTGGATAGAAGTGGATGATGGTATGTTAAATGAAATAAGCAAGGGAAACCAATTGCCAATCTTTCTCATATTTCTCATATGTGGAAGCTAAAAAGTTTGTTTCACAGTAGGAGAGAGAGAAACAGGGGGGATAGGGGTGGGGAGAGAGGGAGAGGGGTGAGAGAGGTGTGCCTATAGTTAAAGAAGGGTAGAGGAAAAGGATTAACAGATCAGATAACAAGGCAAGAAGGTCTAAGCTCTAGTTTCTAGTGTTACTCTCTATAATAGAGTGGCGATGGTTCACAGTAATTTATTGTGAAAAAAAGATAGAAGAAAAGAATTTAAAAGTTCTCAAAATAAAGAAATAATATGCATTTAAAGAGGAGAAAATGTTAATTACCCTAATTTGATCATTACACATTGTATACACATACTAAATTATTACATTGCACCCCATATATATACTTTTATATATATATATGCACAGTTATTTTCTATTAAAAACAAAAACAAGCTGACTTCATTGGCACCACAGTATAAACTGTGGAAGACATGGACTTGCATCAGTGGAAAGGTAAGGACTGACAGTTAAGGTAATGCCAGTTTGAAGATGACTGAGTACATTTTTATAGAGAAAACATTTGAGTTGGGCCTCAAATGATGATGTGTCAGAGACCATTTCTAAATGCTCATTGAATATCTACATATGTCACTTTACTTCCCAGCTCCCTTTGTAAATGGGTTGAGATTGTGTGACCAGTTCTAGCCAGGGGAGTAGACTGTGAAGAGGAGGTTTTTATTCGCCCATCTTCTCTCTCCTGCACCTTGAGCAGTAGAAAGATGCTTATTGGACCTTGTGTGAGCAAACATAAACTTTTGCCTTACAAAGTTTTGAAGAAATTTAGGTTATTTTAGAAAGACTAGGTTAGAAAAGCATAGATTAGAAAGAAAGACTATTGGCAGGTACAATTTCTTAATAAAGAAGACACCAGAATTCAGAGTGATATACTTTAAAAGGCTGGTTAATACACAAGGATTTTAATGGGCCCAGAAGTGCTGGGCTCTGAGCAAGTCAGTGCTTCGCAGAAATTAGTGGAGGTTTTAAGTGAGGTTAACACCTTACACTTGCTGACATATTGTTGGAGAAAAGGGTTCATACTTTTATTGCTGATGTAGAATTGAATCAATAATCTGACTGAAGCAGTATGCACTGGGCAGTTCAAGGAGCTTGTGAGCCATCGGCATCCTGGTAGATTGCTGGGGTTTGGGAGCTGTGTCCTCTAGGTTTAGTGTCTTCAACCTAAACAAGCATAACATTATAGGCTCACCTGTAATTCTAGCACCTTGAGAGGCTAAAGGAGCCTGGGCTATGTAGTGAGGCCAATGAGGGAAGGAGGGAGATAAATGATAGAGACAGAGATAGAGAGGGAGGGGGAGAAAAGGGAGAAAATGGGAGCAAGAGAATGAACATATCAGCAGTGCATTACTTTATCATAAGTATACAAATAATCTGGCTCTTAAAGAACTTAATGTGTGGCTGGGGAAGAGATTCCTAGTACAGAATGACAAGGAGGAAAGAAGGAGAAGGAGCAGTGGCCAGCCCTGGGGGTGGCACAGTAGATTAGAAAAGGTTTTAGGGTCTGAGAGATGTGTTACAGAGAAGTGAGGGGTCCAGGTTGGTGAAGAGGATATGGATAGCTCTTGAGTAGAGAGAATGAAGGACCAAATGTCCTCAGTTACTGATGAGTAGAACCCTGGGAGCATTGATGTGAACGTCATGTGGATGTCCCTATAACAGCAGTAGTGGATCCAAGTTCTGGAAGAGTGGGAAGCCTTCCAAACATTTTCCCTGTATTGTTGACCTGATGATGCCATGAAACATGGCATGCAATTGGCCATGCCTCTGAGCCCTTTTTCCTTTCTCACCCACTGGTTTTACAGCAAGCTGTTACTGTCTGTGAGAGTCATAAAATGATTACATTAGGCCAATTATACTTCCTTCCTTCCTTCCTTCCTTTCTTTCTTTTTATTAGATATTTTCTTTTTTTTTTAACTTTTGAGATCTTTTTCATTTGAAGGTAATCTTAATGCTATTAAATTCACAAATATGCTATTTTTTTATTTCCCAATTCTAATTATCTAAAACACACATTGCAAACATACAAATATCTATTCTCTCCACATGTCAGCGCCCATTCATCATTGTTTTGGAAATGGGGAGAATAGATTCCCCTTAAATTGCAAGTCAGTAGGTGTTTCTTTACAGTTAACTTTAGCAAAATTCATACAAAATAGTAATTAACAATGATCTTCTTCACGTGTTAACTCACAAGGAAACACCTTCGAAACTGCATTTTGTTAAAGTTTCTGTACTAAAATGTAGAAAAACTGAACTACACAAATATTGAAAAGTTAAAAATTCCTTAATTTTTTATTCCTGGTACCACTACCACAATTTACAGGGCAATATACCTGATGTAATGAAAAGAAAAAGAAAAAGACGAAGCTACAACAGATAAAAGACCTCAGGAATGTACATCTAATTGACACTACATTGCATTAATCAATAGCTGCACTTTTTGCAAACTGTGGCTATGACAGTCCTGAACAAGAAGGGTTTCCTGTTTAAGCTGCAGTGACTTTTTTTTTTTTTTTTTTTTGGTTTTTCGAGACAGGGTTTCTCTGTGTAGCCCTGGCTGTCCTGGAACTCACTTTGTAGACCAGGCTGGCCTCGAACTCAGAAATCCGCCTGCCTCTGCCTCCCGAGTGCTGGGATTAAAGGCGTGCGCCACCACGCCCGGCTTGCAGTGACTTTTCTGACTATGGATCATCGTTCCTTCTGTGGCAGATTTTTACAGTTCCTCTAATGCATTTGGGACGACTGTCTCAAAGTAACCTGCAGCTTTCCTGACAACTCCTCGCTCTCTCTCCTGCTAAGAACTGTAGCCGCTTCTGTTTTATTTTAAAACCTTCTGCTACCATATCCACCACTTCCACCTCCAGATCCATAGCCACCACCATAGGGACTGCCTGAGCTTCTTCCACCAAAACTGCCCCCCTTCATGGGTCCATAATTTGACTGTTGCTGTCCACTATAATTTCCAAAGTCATTATAGTTTCCACCACCACCATAGTTACCTCCACCAAAATTTCCTCCTTCATTGTAACCATCATAGCCTCCTCCTCCACCACCATATCCACCACCCTGGTTTCCATAGCCTGGTCCACCACCTCCATAACCTCCTCTACTGCTGTAACCAGGACCACCACCATAGTTGCCACCATCACCTCCAAATCCATTATATCCACCATCACCACCTCCATAACTACCTCTGCTGCCACCACCTCCACCACCATAGCCACCTCTTCCACCAAAGTTTCCTCCACGACCAAAGTTTCCACCACCACCTCCAAAGTTTCCTCCACAACCCATAAAGTTGCCAGATCCACCTCCACGACCTCTCTGTGATCCAGCAGACTGCATCTCTTGTTTAGAAAGGGCCTTTTTCACTTCACAATTATGCCCATTAATAGTGTGGTATTTCTGAACAACAATCTTATCAACTGTGTCATGATCATCAAAAGTTACAAAAGCAAATCCTCTCTTTTTGCCACTCTGCCTGTCTTCCATAACCTCTATGGTTTCAATCTTGCCATACTTTTCAAAGTAGTCTCTCAGGTTATATTCTTCCGTATCCTCTTTAATACCACCAACAAAAATTTTCTTCACCGTTAAATGGGCACCAGGCTTTACAGAATCCTCTCTAGAAACAGCTCTCTTTGGTTCCACCACACGCCCATCAACCTTGTGTGGCCGAGCACACATTGCAGCATCCACCTCTTCAACACAAGAGTAGGTCACAAAACCAAAGCCTCTGGAACGTTTTGTTTGGGGATCTCTCATTACCACACAGTCTGTAAGTGTGCCCCCTTTCTCAAAATGTTCTCTTAAGCTATCATCTGTGGTTTCAAAGCTCAGACCACCAATAAACAGCTTCCTCAGCTGCTCTGGTTCTTTTGGATCATGGCCCTCCATTTTGAGACCGGACTCGCCTCTTCCAACTCGAGTTCAATATGGGACCGAGAGCGATATTTTCTTTATATACATTTCAAATGCTATCCCGAAAGTTCCCTGTACCCTCCCACCGCCCTGATTCTCTACCTACCCACTCCCACTTCTTGGCCCTGGCATTCCCCTGTACTGGGGCATATAAAGTTTACTATACCAAGGGGCCTCTCTTCCCAGTGATGGCCGTCTAGGCCATAACCAAACCAAAACAACAGTCTTACTAACTCATGCAATCTTTATAGACATTTTGTTTTTCAGAGCAGAGTGGTAAATTAAATAGGAAAATTAATGTAATGAAATTAGTGCAGTGTTGGTCTTTGATAGTCTTAATAATTATTAATGTCATCACCAACCTTGTGTCTCCATTACTGTTCCGAATGTATTTGTATCCATAGAGAATGTTACCCTGGTTTATGATTAAAAAAAAGAAAAAGAAAATTGATTTTGTTAAATTATTTCAGGTTACAGAAGTTTGTCCTGTTGGAAAGTGTAAGGTCCAGAGCATTGATGAGTCCACAGCAGATAGTGATGCCAGTTAATGATTCATTGACTTCTTTTATTCTTCTGTCATCAAAGCAAAGAGCTTATTTCCATGCTATAGCTTGAATACAAGTGCCACTCAGATCCATGTTTTAAGCAATTCTGTTTTCAGGGTTTGGGAGCCTTTAGGAGGCTACGTGGAGGTGGCAGGGTTACCATGTCTCTGGACCCTTCCTGCCTCCTTAGCCACATGCTCCTGCCACCAGGATGTCCTATCCAAGAAAATCATGGAATCATGGCATGTATCCTTTGAACTCCCTCAAGCTATTAATTTTCACTCTTTTGCTCACAATGAATAAAAGTAACTAAAATAACGTGGTCCCACAAAGAAACATTAAATGCGCCATTTTATGTTTGCCGTGTTTTGGAAATTACAAATAACACACATCAAATAACATTTGAATGTGTTAAGAGATGTCTGTTTTCATGTCTTTGTCCTTTTGGGATGAGAACTTACCACCATGTTTGCCTCTGAGGAAAGCGGCAATGAAGCTGTAACTATAACACCTGGCTCCCTTGTACTTTAAACATTTTGAGTAAAATAGCAAATGTCTAGATTAGAAAAGTTGATCTAATATCGTCTGAACGTGTGAGTGGCACAGGAACTGGCTTAAAGTGGTTAAACTGGCAGGTGTTTTACCCAGTTACGTGCAATCTCAAGCTTGAAATTGGTGATTAAAATAGCAGATTCCAGCAACTGTACACAGAAGGCATTGGGGGGGGGATTCATTGTCTTTTCTTTCTGAAGATGAAAGATAACTCCTGGTCAATTGAAATGGCTCCAGTTTTGTCTTCTTGCCCATCAAAGTGTGCTGCCCATCCGTGAACCTGCTAACAGGCTCTTCTTAGAAGGTGTTCTGTCCTATGCAAGAGCAATAGAGACATCACACTTTCCATCAACGTACCAGTGATTCCACTGCAGAGAAAACAAACTTTGGCTGGAGTGAAACCAGCTCCTGATTTAGGAACATTCCACTGTGCTCAAGGTGGGTACATTTTGGAACCAGCCTTCCTGACATCAAGAACAGCCATCCATCCCTTCAAATCCACAGAGCATCAGAGTTTGTATTTGCTGACCTGAAGAAAAGGATTTCACAGCCAGGTCTCCTGGTTACAGATTCTGCGTTTGTGGCTTCATGCAGCTGTGGATGAAAACTAGCTGGAAAAAACAAAACAAAACAAAACAAAACAAAACAAAACAAAACAAAACAAAACAAAACACAAAACTGGGCTAGTATTGAGCACGGCCAGACATTTTTTTCTTGTCATTATCTCTAAACAAAATAGTAGAACAACTGTTTAAATAGCATTTACGTTGTACTCGACTGACCTGGGACATGCTTTAAAGAATGCAGGAGGCTGTGGACAGGTACATGAGAAAATGTTTGCATAAAGGCTTGAACGTCTGCAGATTTGGATAGTCTAAGGGTCCTGGAACAACACAAGAAATGGCTGCACTCAGATAAACATAAAACTCCAAGAAAACAACAACAACAACAACAACAACAACAACCACTCAAAACAAAAGCCTGTGATTGGGCCCTCAGTTATTGTGAAATGGAAAAAATTGCTTCATTTATTTTTTTCTGGTCAAGTCTTTTTTGTGGCTGAAGAGAATCTGAGCTGGTTTGTCTTTCCTGTTTGAGTATTTGTAACAGACACTTGAGTTTAGAACACAGAATTCCTAAATTTTCTCTGTCTAAACATTTCTACCAAGTATTTCCCTTCATAAACTAATTGCATTTAGATTGTTAAATTAATAAAACTAGAAAAAAATGACACTGCGAACAAAAATGTATTTCAGCTGGATGGTCTATGTCTTTTCTTTTTTCTTTTTAGCAGTGGCTTTTTATGTTTTTATCATGTTTTAAGGATAATTTTAATTTGACATATTAGAGGAATAAATAGATTAGTACACATTTAAAGTACCAATAAGAAATGTTTACTATATTTATATTATCAGCTTAGTAAACAAGGAAATTGGGTTGGTGATTAGAAAAATTCTCCTATACTGAGCTAACTCAGATTTCATGTGTGTGTGTGTGTTTTGGCATATTTATTTTTTACACATTTCCTTTCTTTTTTAGTGGTTCAGTTTGTTCGTTGACAACTTTATACATGTATATATTACATTCTGTTTACTCTCACCTTGTTTTTTCTTTCTCACTCACACCCTCTCCTCACCCTCATCCCCACCTTTATACTAGACCTTTTCCCACATTCATGCCAGGACCATCTGTGTGACTACAGGTTTGGAAGTATCTCCTGGAGGAGTGTTGTGGGCTCACTGTTGGGTGAAGACAGTGGCCTGTCCCCAGAATCTATCAGTACCCAATCATTTATCAGAGGAGAGTAAAGCTCCCTGAACCCCTCCTTCACCATGGGTGTTGACAAGCCCAGTCTCCTGTAGGGCAGTGCAGATAAGCTCAGCTGTTATGAGATCATGTTTGTGTTAGCTGGGTCATGCCTTGAATATAGCACTGCACAGCCCTTCTCTCTGGCTTTTCCATACTTTCTGCTTCCCTCTTCTGAAAGATTCCCTGAGCCTTAAAGGAGGTGGTATAAATGTCCTGTTTTTATAGGGCTTGCACTCTTGACAGTCATATTCTTAGCACCTTGAACATCCACAAGTCTCTGCCTTTACTGAAGTTCACTGTCCAGCTGGGGGCTTGTGGGGCGGGGTGGTGCATTTCAATTTTTATTTTGTCAGAGGAGTGAGGAGTCAGTTCAAGGTATGACCTTAAAGAGAATCAAAGCTCCTTAATGCAGGTTTGATTTGTAGAGAAGAGAGGGAAGCATCAGGACTTTGTGTTTTATTCTGATCTGGCTATTTACTTATTCTTTTTAAGTTGTAGACAATGGTTATTTAAAATGAGAAGATTTAAAACAAATATAAAATATGTCATTACAGAACAGTAAATAATACTGCTTTTCTTTTGCTAGGGTCTGTATCAGAACCTGGGAAAATGGTACCCAGAAATAAGCTTGAAAATAAGACAAGACTAATACAATGTGCAGTCTTCAGTCAATATGTACAGAGCCCTATAGTAACCACATACTACAGCACTGGCAATAGCATGTCCCTAACATGTTTACGTTATAACTGGAGGATTTGCTATTCTGGCTTATTAAATACAGTTTTCTAACAAAATTTGGTTGACTGTAACAAAGTGTCTGATATGCAATGGGAAAATAAGAACCTCAGACGTTAGAAAGAAATCATCTCTGTGGATTTAATTGCCATTGACAGAAAAAGGCCATTGGTCTGGAAAGGTAATCATTGTTCAGTCAAAAAGCATTATATAGTTTGAAATTAAGGAAGAAATTCTATTAAGTCTATACAACTGGAAAATGAAATCTAATAAAGAAAATATTTAATTTTTAAATGATTATTTTATTTTTCTGGCCAGTGACCTTTTTTATCATACATGTATTACTAGGTATTATATGTTTATGCCAGGTAGAAATAGATATTTGCTGATAAATGTTAATTTATAGATTGACAGAAAAAATTGGGATTCACTGCTTTTAAGTTTATTGCCTTTCCATACCAATCATTTCTTTTTCTTTCTTTCTTTCTTTCTTCCTTTCTTTCTTTCTTTCTTTCTTTCTTTCTTTCTTTCTTTCTTTCTTTCTTTCTTCCTTCCTTCCTTCCTTCCTTCCTTCCTTCCTTCCTTCCTTTCTTTCTTTCTTTCTTTCTTTCTTTCTTTCTTTCTTTCTTTCTTTCTTTCTTTCTTTCTTTCTTTGTCATGATCTGTGAGGAATCCTGGTTCCTCTGATTTACAGACTTGGAAAGGCCATTTCCTGTGTGACATTTTCATTCAGCCATTTCCTTGTAAGGAGACTCAAGTATGCCCACCCAGGGCACTGCCCTCTCTTAGCTGGACTTGCCACAGATGAACTGGCATCCTTTCCTGTGCTGAGCTGCTAATCAGGTTAGGTTTGTGGAGCTCCTGTTTTGTCTCTTTTCCTGGTTACTTCTTGGTACATCACTGGTTCTATTATAGTCTCTGAAAGCCCAGCCCACAGCTCCCAGCCCTCATGGTCCATGATAGGTGAGGCTTTTCTAGGTGAGGAACATGATGAGCAAGTATTATGGGGCTGGCAAAATGGCTCATGTGAAAGCCTAATGACCCAAGTCCAATCCCTGGGATGCAAGTAAAGGCAGAAGGAGAGAACATGTCACAAAGTGACACACATGTGCTGTGCAGCAGTTTCCGCTGGGATAAGACAATTCATATTGGAGGGAAGTTCATTAAGACTCAGGCTGTTCTTAAGGGATGGGAAAGATTTCTTCCTGCTAGAAAGCACATTAAAACTCAGGAATAAAATAACTCAGTGTCATCAGGAACTCCCTGAAACTGTCCAGATTCACTAGACCCTTCCCTCCCCAAGGTTATCTAGATAGTAAGGACTGCTAAGAGATTCTCACAGACATGGTAAGTTACTTGGAAGAGGCTGAGAGAAAAGGCCTAGAGGAGGTGATGTGAAACTTAATCTTCCTTCAAGTTGTGCCGTGAGCTGCTTGTTTCCAAATTTCATGATCCAATACCCGTACTAGCTCTTAGTGATACAGTTCTCTTTGATTTGTACTCCTGGAAGAACATCTCACCTCCACTCTGTGCATAACCCCAGTAAACTCAGTGGTTCACCAAGTTGGCATCTTTACTTTGGTGTGTTGTTTGTTTTCTATCTTGGTTACGTAGATATTTATTTCCCTAAGAATGACATACAACATGTTCCATGACACATGTATATAAACCCATACTCACATATCTCTTTATCATGCACAGATAATAGGTGAATAGGTTATTTTAAAATGTTAAGTGTTGGTATAGGTTGTACTAACCAAGGTAACAGAAATTATAGAATGAATCTCTGATTACAGGAAGGAGATTTATTAAAGTGTCTTACAGGCTGTAGTCCAGCTAATCCAACAGTGGCTGGCTATGAATGAAAAGGCAATAATCCACTAGTTTCTTGTTCCACAAAGGTGGATGTTTCAGCTAGTCTTTTTTAAAAATTTTTAAATTTTATTTTAATTAGGTATTTTCTTCATTTACATTTCCAATGCTATCCCAAAACTCCCCATACCCTCCCCCCTCACTCCCCTACCCACCCACTCCCACTTCTTGCCCCTAGCATTCCCCTGTACTGAGGCATATAAAGTTTGCAAGACCAATGGGCCTCTCTTTCCACTAATGGCTGACTAGGCCATCTTCTGATTCATATGCAGCTAGAGACACGAGCTCCAGGGGGTACTGGTTAGTTCATATTGTTGTTCCACCTATAGGGTTGCAGACCCCTTCAGCTCCTTGGGTACTTTCTCTAACTCCTCCATTGGGGGTCCTGTGATCTCATAAGAGACAGCTATATCAGGGTCCTTTCAGCAAAATCTTGCTAGAGTATGCAATGGTGTCAGCGTTTGTTTGGAGGCTGATTATGGGATGGATCCCCGGGTATGGCAGTCTCTAGATGGTCCATTCTTTCGTCTCAGTACCAAACTTTGTCTCTGTAACTCCTTCCATGGGTATTTTGTTCCCAATTCTAAGGAGGGGCAAAGTGTCCACACTTTGGTCTTTATTTTTCTTGAGTTTCATGTGTTTTGCAAATTGTATCTTGTATCTTGGGTATTCTGGGCTAATATCCACTTATCAGTGAGTACATATTGTGTGAATTCTTTTGTGATTGGGTTACCTCACTCAGGATGATGCCCTTCAGGTCCATCCATTTGCCTAGGAATTTCATAAATTCATTCCTTTTAATAGCTGAGTAGTACTCCATTGTGTAAATGTACCACATTTTCTGTACCCATTCCTCTGTTGAGGGGCATCTGGGTTCTTTCCAGCTTCTGGCTATTATAAATAGGGCTGCTATGAACATAGTGGAGCATGTGTCCTTCTTACCGGTTGGAACATCTTCTGGATATATGCCCAGCAGAGGTATTGCGGGATCCTCCGGTAGTACTATGTCCAATTTTCTGAGGAACCGCCAGACTGATTTCCAGAGTGGTTGTACAAGCTTGCAATCCCACCAACAATGGAGGAGTATTTCTCTTTCTCCACATCCTCACCAGCATCTGCTGTCACCTGAATTTTTGATCTTAGCCATTCGGACTGGTGTGAGGTGGAATCTCAGGGTTGTTTTGATTTGCATTTCCCTGATGATTAAGGATGCTGAACATTTTTTCAGGTGCTTCTCAGCCATTCAATATTCCTCAGGTGAGAATTCTTTGTTTAGCTCTGAGCCCCATGTTTTAATGGGGTTATTTGATTTTCTGAAGTCTACCTTCTTGAGTTCTTTATATATATTGGATATTAGTCCCCTATCTGATTTAGAATAGGTAAAGATCCTTTCCCAATCTGTTGGTGGCCTTTTTGTCTTATTGACAGTGTTTTTGCCTTACAGAAGCTTTGTAACTTTATGAGGTCCCATTTGTTAATTCTCAATCTTACAGCACAAGCCATTGGTGTTCTATTCAGGAATTTCCCCCCTGTGCCCATATCTTCGAGGCTTTCCCCCACTTTCTCCTCTATAAGTTTCACTATCTCTGGTTTTATGTGGAGTTCCTTAATCCACTTAGATTTGACCTTAGTACAAGGAGATAGGAATGGATCAATTCGCATTTCTTCTACATGATAACCACCAGTTGTGCCAGCACCATTTGTTGAAAATGCTGTCTTTTTTCCACTGGATGGTTTTAGCTCCCTTGTCAAAGATCAAGTGACCATAGGTGTGTGGGTTCATTTCTGGCTCTTCAATTCTATTCCATTGGTCTACTTGTCTGTCGCTGTACCAGCACCATGAAGTTTTTATCACAATTGCTCTGTAGTACAGCTTTAGGTCAGGCATGGTGATTCCACCAGAGGTTCTTTTATCCTTGAGGAGTTTTTGCTATCCTAGGTTTTTTGTTATTTCAGATGAATTTGCAGATTTCCCTTTCTAATTCATTGAGGAATTGATGGGAATTTTGGAATTTTGATGGGGATTGCATTGTATCTGTAAATTGCTTTTGGCAAGATAGCCATTTTTACTATATTGATACTGCCCATTCATGAGCATGGGAGATCTTTCCATCTTCTGAGATCTTCTTTAAATTTTTTCTTCAGAGACTTGAAGGTCTTATACAGATTCTAGAAGCCCAAAGAAATAGGCTCTAATGCCAGTGAAGGAGTGGACTTGCTAGTGAGGTGAGAGCAATCAGGCAGAGAACAAAAGATTCATTCTTTCACCTCTGTATATAGGCTTATAGCAGAAGGCATGGCCCAGACTAGAAGTGGGGTTTCCCAGCTCAAAATATCTGGATTAAAGGTGTGTTTTCCTACCTCAAAGATTCAGATTAGAATTAGATTTTCTACTTCAAATTAGGCAAAAATTCCTCATAGGTGTGGTCTCCCTTTTTGGATTTTAGTTAATTCGATATAATCCAGTTGGCAAACAAGAATAACTGGCACACAGACACAGTCTGGATTTGACTCATTTCCTATAGGCTCTATGCTGAGCCAGGAGTTTTGTAATCCATGCTCACTCATGCATCTAAATGAAGTCCTTTACCTATTAAAATCTGTTTGGGCTTCTATAACAAACACCCATGCCTGAGAAGTTTATAAAAGACAAACTTGTTTTTCACTATTGTGAGATAAGTCAAATTCAAGCTCAAGGTAGCAGCAGATTCAGTGTCTAGTAAGGGTTGCTCTTCAATTCTGAGATGGGCCCTATTGTTTCATGTTCATGTAGTGAGAGGCACAGAATTAGAACAGGGCAAACACTTCCTGGTACCTGTTTTATTAGGACACTAATCTTATTCATGGAGGTTATGCTGTCATTTCTAGGACAGTGACACAGGTCAAGAATTTTTCCCAAAATATAGTGCCAGGTGTGGTGCTATATGCTTATAACTGAATGAAGCCTGAAGCTGCCCTTTCCTTCTGCATTCTCCTCCCATTTTTGTCTGTGGGAATGCTCAGCTCATGCCTGTTGGTGATAGCCCCTCCCTGGACTTCATTACTAATTAGTTTAACCCCATGGATGCAGAGACTAGTACCTATAACTAGTGTGTTCACACAACATATTCATTTCCTTTTTATCTCATGTGTGTCCACAAGTGCATATATAAAATATATTGCTCCTTCAAGTTGAGTAGGCATGCATGAATTCACCTCTCAGATTCCTGATTGTGGACATCATGTTACCATATCTCTTGCTGCCTTGACTTTACCACCATGGTGGACTACACTTTCCCCTTAAGTTGTACTTATCAGGTTTTTTGTTTGTTTGTTTGTTTGTTTAATCAAAGCAATAGAACTTGCGTTATGTGATTAGTGAGTCCATAACAATTTCCAGGGTCTTTTATCCGGTAGGAGGAACAGAGATGACACATTTGTCCACTGGGGACTCTTTGTATTTAACTTTTTATTGATTCTTTGTGAATTTCACACCATGCATCCCAATCCCTACTTGTCCCCCAGTCCCTTTGCCCATACAACCTCCCTGCAAAAGAAAAGAAGAAGAAGAAGAAATAGAAGAAGAAGAGGAGGAGGAGGAGGAGAAGGAAAGAAAGGAGGAGGAGGAGGAAGAGGAGGAGGAGGAGGAGAAGAAGAAGAAGAAGAACAACAACAACAACAAGAAAAAGAAGATATTGTTCTGGAAGCTGTAGTGTGTCACAGTGTGTCCCACAGTACCCTTTCATACACACTTCACCTGCAAATCTTCATTGCAATGAGTCATTGGTCTGGTATGAGGCCTCTGGTTTCTGCTACTCTATTGATACTGAATCCTCACTGGGACTCCTCTTGAGTATTCTGTTGTTGCCCTGTGTCATGGAGATCCTAAAGCTTTGGATCTGTAGAACTGGCCCCTTCACTTGTTCCAGTTGTTCATAAATAGGGTAGATGTCAGGGTAGGCCAACTCAAAGCCCTGTAGATGGGCCCTGGTGGTTGCTGAGCTGGTCAGCCCTCTAGTTCTCTGGTACCCATACCACTAAGGTGTGCTTTACAGCACTGGAAGGACTAGCTTCTCTAGTGACACAGCTGGCAAGGGGGAAGAACCAGCTCTCCTGCTCTCATGCCCTGGGGCTGACTCACCTGTAAAACCCCCCCCCCCATCCAGGACCAGTTCTACTCTACTGTGCTTCCTGGGAGATGTGCAGGTCCTACTATCCCTAGTGCTGCAGCTGGCAAGAGATGGGGCTAGCTTTGCTCTCAAGATACACTGGGGAATCTTGATGCCCAGAACCACAAACATTTACAGGCACACACACACACACACATACACACACACACACACCCCTTCAAGAAGAGCTTGTCTCCAGTCAAAATATCAGACACAGAATCTTGGTGATGTGGACAAATTGCTTGGAATGGTGAGTTGCCAATGGAAGCAGGGACTTGCACTTTTACCATCACAGAATGAAAGTCATAGATCAATACACTTGATATTTTCTACTTGATGGGATCTGGATGCACTGTGGGGAAATTTTTAGTTTGGCTTAACTGAAGTATGAAGATTCATGCTAATGTACTATGGCATCATCCCATGAGCTGGAATCCTGGGCTGAACAATAAAGAGAAATAAAATAGAGAAAGCCAAAGTTGAGTGCCAGCATTCATTGCTCTCTGCCTTGTCTGACTGCAAATACAGAGCGATAAGCCACCTAATCTGCAACTATGCCTCCCACATCATGATAAACTGTGAAAGGTCTCAGATGCAGACTCAAGGAGTTCACTTAAATGGATTTTTGGGGGTCAGTTAGAATTTTAGTAAAAGAGTTATCAACACCACGTATGGACAGACAGACAGACAGCAGCACAGCAGGGGCTCTGAGGAGAGCTAAGGCAGAGTACCAGTGACAACACAGTGAGAGTTCATAAGAGGGCCACTATGGCAGAGCCAGGCTCCCTTCTTATCCTTGATTCCATAGGATTCTGGGAAGGACTGGGGATGGACCTGTGTAACCAGCGATGCCTTCTTTGATGTAAACTCATATCCTGCAGGTAAAAACCCTGCTTCTTGGAAATCTACTGGCTAGAGATTCAAAGGTGTTGTCTCAGCAGGAGCCTGGTGATACCCGTGGGCAGGCAAGGTCTGCTGCAGGTACTAAGGTTTTAGCAACAGTCTGCTCTGGACTCCAGTGTTACAGACTGTGCCCTCAGTGTGAACCCAAGTGACTCCTGCTTATGTTGCTTTTGTCAGGTATCTTGATGCATCCATAAGAAATGTAATTTAATGCAGTTCCCAAATACCTAAGTGGGACCACCTGTGGGCAGCTACAGCAAGGTGAGGGACTTTGCATCTGTAGGTGTTAGATTTACAGCATCTTTAGCCTTAGGCTGGGTGGAGGGTGCTATTATCTGTTTCTGAGATACATTCTTAGATGTTTTTTTCATCAATAGGAGATGTTAGCTCAGACTTCAAAGTTGAAAGTTGTGTCTTAGTCAGTGTTTACTGGGAAGAGACCAAAGAAACTCTTATAAAAGGAAGCATTTCATTGGGGATTTATGCTTTCACAGGCTTAGTCCATTATCCTCATAACAGGGAGCATGGCAGTGATAAGGCAGGCCATGGAGCAGTAACTGAGAGTCACATCGAATTGGCCCTGGCATGGGCTTTTGAAACCTCAAAGCCCATCCCCAGTGACACACTTTCTCCAACAAGGCTGCACCTTCTAGTCCTTGAAATCCCTTCAAATGGTGCCTGGTGACTTAAGCATTCAAATGTATGAGCCTATGGGTGCCATTTTTATTCAAACCACCACATTCCACTCTTAGGTCCCCATGGGCTGGTAGCCATCCCATAATGTAAATATGTATTCAGTGCAAATTCTAAAGTTCCCATATCTCAACACTATTTAAATCTCCAAAATCTTTTCTGAGACTCAACGCAATTTCTTAGCAGCTATTGATGTAAAATCAAAAATCTAAAAGCTGATCACATACAATGATACAGAATATATATTACCATTCCAAAAGAGAAGAAATTGAGCACAGTGAGGAAATACTAGACCAAAGCAAAACTGAAAAATAGCTGGGCCATCTCCAAAATCTGCATCTCCATGTCTGATGAAAAAAATGCTCTTCAGCTCTCCAGCTCCTTTCAGCTGTGTTGACTGCAACACACTTCTCTCTCTTGGGCTTGTTTCACATTAGGTATACAGCTCTACTTGGCAGCTATACCAAGATGCTCTGGTACCTCCAAATGTAGTAGATGTGTGATGACTAAGAAAAACTCCATTTTATGCAAGGCACTCATTCTAAATTTCTAAAAGATAAGCCCTGGCAACTCTGACTCCTGGTCCCCTTCCCAAAATTGTAAAACTGCCGTGACATACACGAAGCAGAGGGGAATAAAAGCAGTTTCTTAGCCATCAACCCATTCTACAAAAATGAGATAATTGTGGTACCCACCTTTAAACATCCTTCATCTAGCCTCTTTTGCAGGACACATCTTTGATTTGGCTTTAAGACTTTGGCCTGCTATCAGTAATTAATAAAGTCATTTAATTAAAATTTGAATTGAGTCTGTGGTCTTTTCTGAGTCTGAGTTTAAAGCTAAAGAAATTGGATACCCTAAGTGCAGAGATGATGAGGTCTGCAAAAGCCAGCTGCTGTACAGAACGTAAGAGCCCGTGTCACAAGGTCGTTAAGGAACTCTACGGTACTTCCTAATAGAAACCAGTGTCCATTGTTGGCTATTCACTCCCACTGAAGCACAGGGAAAGCCTTCCCTACTCCTGGACCCTCTTTGTCAACCTTGTATACGTTGTAAACATTGTAAACCCCTAAGGCAGGAAAGTGGCCAGGCCCCACCTGAGGAGCTGCAGCAGCCAGGCTTCCTAATCCAGACATCTCTAACTGTCATAACAATATTTCTAGTCTCTGTAAAGGTCACAAAGTTTATTTCCAGCCCCTCAATAGGACCCTTCCCAGATTACGCTAATTTAGGTGAAAAGTCTGAACAAAAAGCTGCCAATTCTTGAGAAGGAAAACCTCCCAATCCCTGAGCTTCCCACAAAATCCCACCAATCCCTGGGCATGAAAAGCCACCAATCCCTGAACATGAAAACTCACCAATCCGCACGCTCAGGACGTGAAAACCTCTGCCCTGAACAGCCCTGCTTCCTCCCCCCAAACATGAAGCTCTATAGAATGCCCGTCTCTGCTCAGGTCTCTGCTGTCTTCTACCAGGAGCAGAAGGAGCCGTCGTTGGATTTGTCCCCCAATAAGTCTCTTTAATGAGATTTGCTGCTGGGTGTGGCTCTCTCATCGGAAGAAACCAAGCAGCAATGAAACACAGAAGGAAAGGGATTGGGGCTGAGGCCCCTGAGCCTTTCTGCTCATCTGGAAATACCCTCCCCTGGGAGCTGCAATACCTCTACTCAGGCTGTTTCCTCTCAGAGCTGTACTGTTCCTGGGCTCCCATGTCTCATGGGTTCCCATGTCTCAGGATGCCCTTCCATTTGGAAACTGTCCCACCTCCAAGATGTGTGGTTCCTGGGCTCCCAAGTCCCAGGATCCCTTCCCATCCTAGCAGGAACACTAACATCCATAACCTAGGGAAACACAAAGCTTCAAAAGCCTATCATTATCTTCATTATTGTCGATCATTATTATTAGTAGTAAACGGTCTTTTTCATGAGTTGATTGTAATATGTCCTGCACTGTCTCATGTGTTTGAACCTTTTGTTCCCTTAGGCAGCACTGTTTTGAGAAGTCAGGGAGCCCTTGTGTGTGTGGCCTGGCTGGAAGCAATGGGTCCTTAGGAGACCCGGGAGATTGTCAATGCAGTGAAACTGGTTACCTCAACACCTGTGCCAGTGCCAGCAGGTGAGCCAACCAACAAGCTGTGATTGATCTTCTGAAAGCCTGACCCCCCCCCCTCCCTCTTGGTTTTTCGAGACAGGGTTTCTCTGTGTAGTCCTGGCTGTCCTGGAACTCACTCTGTAGACCAGGCTGGCCTCAAACTCAGAGATCCGCCTGCCTGTGCCTCCCGATTACTGGGATTAAAGGTGTGTGCCTCCATGCCCAGCTCTATCTCTTAAATAGGTTTATGGTATGGATTTGGGAGAAACCATAAAAGGAGCTAGACATTCAAATGGGCTTTGGCTAGCTGTGATTGGCCCGGGGCTGCTGTGACCTCACAAGGAGTCATTGTGAGCAATGATAGTAACCCAGCTATATAAGGCACTGGTTGGCCCTGCATCTTGTCCATATACTGAAGAGATGCTGCTGGTTGGCTGCAGAGTAGCTGGGCTCAGACTTGGTTCTGAGCGTTTTATTTTTTATTGTCCATTTTTGGAACTCAACATCTGTGAGCCTCACTGACCTGAAGAGCGTTGAGTTTGTTTTCTTGTGGGCTGGGTTTTGAGCCTGGATTTTGATTTACTGTTTATTGCTTTGGATTTAGTTTGTGCACGTGCTTCAGTTTATTTCTGTCAGCCATTTTTCTATTATTATCTATTAATTTATCTTTGACATTTTGTACACTGGTTGGTTTCTTTACCTTTAAACTTTTGTTAGTATATATTAGCTGTGAAAAATAATGAATTTAATTAAGCATTGCTCTTGGATCACATCCACCTGCTTTGTTACTTCAGCAGCCTTTCCCTGTGGTTAGAAATTACCCTATCATGTTAAGAGTATTCCCCAGCCACCAAGACACTCATGAGAGAACACATGCCTTGGGGGAATCTTGAGGGACAGCACATTTTGTCATGGCATCACAGCGTTACAGACAGGCTACTGAGAGGGCAAATCTACTCCATCTTGGGACTGGCCTCCATCCAAAAAGAAAAAAAAAGCCTGAGACCTTGACCTGCAGCAAGTTCCAGGAAGGACCTCAAGGCTTGTCCTTGGTCCATACCGCAGACTTACTTCCTACTTCTTAGCAACAGTTAATCAAAGACTATTCTGATTGTTTCAGATGTACTTTAGATCGTTTGTGATTGTTCACAGTCTTGCTTCACAACACCCACCTGTCTGCTTACAATAGTCATTCTGTTAGATACTCGCCAGGCTGGACACCCCTCACTTGTTCCCATTTCCTATGTAACCTTGTCGTGCTGAGGGTTCAAGGCTGCTCAGCCTTCCTGTACTGCTGTGTCAAGGCTGGGTTGGAGGAGAGTCCAAGCTCATGCTTGTAATGAGACTTGAATTCAATTGCATTGGAAAAGGCTCCTTGGTGGTCTTTTGGGGTTCACGGACGCTTCCTAGCACAACAGCTACCAGCCTTTTGATGCCTATGAGTTTAAGAAAAAGGAATTGACTATCACGAGGGTATCAAGAGGTCTGCAGTAACTAGTCATTAGAGAATATGAGGGTCTGAGAGAAAAGTACCCTGAAGAAGCCTGTGTGTTCGTTCACTCTCTACCCAGTCAATAACCACGTCTCTAACCCAGGTCAGCCCAAAGCTGACAGACTCCATTCTTGTCACTGCTGCTCTTAATAAACTCAAAATGTCCTCCGTAAGGTTTGAATGTGAGAGGTTTCATAGCATCTCATGTGTCTGAATTCTTGGTCTCTAGCAGAAGGTTTGGGAGGTTGTGAGACCCCAGGGTGGTGGAACTAACTCAGCAAGGAGAATTGGGTCATTAGGGGTAAGGTGACCTGCCAAAGCCATGTAAGCAGTTGCTTCAGACCCATCATCTCAAGTCTCCAGCCATGGCTTTCGTGAGCCAAAGCCAAACCCGTGTACCATATGTTGCTGCTTCTCAGGGACTTGGCAATGAGAAAAAAAAGGCAGGACATGGAGACCGAAAGTGAAAAAATCCTTTTCTGGTTGTGAACTACCACAATTGGTTCATTTCTTGCTATGAGCTCACTGGAACCATTGTGAGGAGTTGCAGACCCTACCCATTTAAGGCACTGGCTGGGCCTGGGTCTTCTTACAGCAGAGAAGCTGTTGGCTGCAGAACAGTTGGACATTGGTTCTCATATTATTGATCTCTTGGAAACAGACATTGTTGATCTCATTTGACCTCCAGAGAGTGAGTTTACTTCTTGGATTTTTATATTTCAGTTGGCTTTTGGATTAATTTTACTCTAGTTTTTGTTTGTTTGCTTTTTGAATTATTATTTTTATTAGATATTTTTCTTATTTACATTTCAAATGTTATCTCCTTTCCTGGTTTCCCCTCTGAAAACTCTCTGTCCCATCCCCCCTCTCCCTGCTCACCAACTCACCCACTCCCACTTCCTCTCCCTTGCATTCCTCTATACTGGGGTGTCCAATCTTCACAAGACCAAGGGCCTCTCCTCCCATTGATGTTTAGTTTTTTTGATTAGTGCTCATAATTATATTCTTAAATAAGCATGATTCTTTGACATTCTTAAATTATTTTTCTCTGATTTTTAAATGCTTTGTTAGTATGAATAAGGTATAGAAAACAAGGAAGTTCATCACTGTGTGCACTTCGACTATATCACCTGTAGGATTATATTCCTAAGCTTTATATAATAAAAATTTGCCTATCCTGTTAAGTATCTTCCAGAATCACTATCTCCCACCCTCCCTAAACCAAGACCATGCCATTTCCATAAAGGATAGCCCATTTCATTACAGCACTGTGGTATCAGGGAGGGCTACCATCCTTTGGATGACCATCCTTATGAGTTTAAGACTAAGGAACTGGGCATCATGAGTGTAGAGATGATAAAGTCTGTAATAATGTGTTATTAGAGACCTTCAGGTTCCTAGTGGAAAGGCCATTGAATCAGACTGTGGGTTCACACTCTTAACTACTTCTCACCCATGTCCCTAGCCCAGGTCGACACAGAGATCATGACATCTGTTTTCCCTGTTATTGTGACACTTACTGTTATTATTAAAAGTCAAAATGTCCTCAAGGCTTGATGTGAATGGTATCACACTTTCTCATGGGTCTGAATGCTTGGTCTCTAGCAGGGGATGCTGTTTGGGGAGGTCATAAAGCCCAACTATGTGGAAAGCAGCAGGTGGAATTAGATGACTGCATGCAGGAGGGGCCTACCAAACTCATGTAACCACCTACTTCAGACCGATCCTTACAAGCCATAAGCTCCTCCAACTACCATAGCTCCCTTTGCCCCTTCAGCTGCATCTTGTTGGGGATTGGCTCATGGCCATGATAAAGTTCTGCAGTGACTGGATCCGGATACCGAAACAACTTTGAGTTATCTCATGTGGTTATTAGTTCATTCCTTGCTGTGAGATCACAAAACACCTTTGTGAGAAGTGATAGAAATGGGTTCCTATAAGGCACTGCAGTGGGATGGGGTTTGTCTTGATACTGCAGAGGAACCCTTGTGAGAGGGAGAGCAATTAGACTCCAGTACAGATCCTGATAAACTTGGACTTTCCAAACTGCTTTTTTTTTTTTTTTTAAAAATTAGGTTTTATTTCATTTCCATTTCCAATGCTATCCCAAAAGTTCCCCACCCACTCCCCCAACCCACCCACTCCCACTTCTTGGCCTTGGCTTTCCCCTGTACTGAGGCAGATAAAGTTTGCACGACCTATGGGCCTGTCTTTCCACTGATGGCCGACTAGGACATGTTCTGCTACATATGCAGCTAGAATCACAAGCTCTGGGGGGTACTGGGTAGTTCATATTGTTGTTCCACCTATAGGGTTGAAGATCCCTTAAGCTTCTTGGTTACTTCCTCTAGCTCCCCCATTGGGGGCCCTGTGATCCATCCAATAGCTGATTGTGAGCATCCACTTCTGTGTTTGCTAGGCCCCGGCATAGTCTCACAAGAAACAGCTATATCTGGGTCCTTTCAGCAAAATCTTGCTAGTGTATGCAATGGTGTCAGCATTTGGAGGCTGATTATGGGATGGATCCCTGGATATAGCAGTCTCTAGATGGTCCATCCTTTCGTCTCAGTAACTCCTTCCATGGGTGTTTTGTTCCCAATTCTAAGAAGGGGCAAAGTGTCCACACTTTGGTCTTCATTCTTCTTGAGTTTCATGTGTTTTGCAAATTGTATCTTATATCTTGGGTATTCTAAGATTCTGGGCTAATATCCACTTATCAGTGAGTACATATTGTGTGAGTTCTTTTGTGATTGGGTTACCTCAGTCAGGATGATGCCCTCCAGGTCCATCCATTTGCCTATGAATTTCATAAATTCATTCATTTTAATAGCTGAGTAGTACTCCATTGTGTAAATGTACCACATTTTCTGTAACCATTCCTCTGTTGAGGGGCATCTGGATTGCTTCCAGCTTCTGGGTATTATAAATAAGGCTGCTATGAACATAGTGGAGCATGTGTCCTTCTTGCCGGTTGGGACATCTTCTGGATACATGCCCAGGAGAGGTATTGCTGGATACTCGGTAGTACTATGTCCAATTTTCTGAGGAACTGCCAGACTGATTTCCAGAGTGGTTGTACAAGCTTGCAATCCCACCAGCAATGGAGGAGTGTTCCTCTTTCTCCACATCCTCGCCAGCATCTGCTGTCACCTGAATTTTTGATCTTAGCCATTCTGACTGGTGTGAGTGGAATCTCAGGGATGTTTTGATTTGCATTTCCCTGATGGTTAAGGATGCTGAACATTTTTTCAGGTGCTTCTCAGCCATTCGGTATTCTTCAGGTGAGAATTCTTTGTTTAGCTCTGAGCCCCATTTTTTAATGGGGTTATTTGATTTTCTGGAGTCTACCTTCTTGAGTTCTTTATATATATTGGATATTAGTCCCCTATCTGATTTAGGATAGGTAAAGATCCTTTCCCAATCTGTTGGTGGCCATTTTGTCTTATTGACAGTGTCTTTTGCCTTACAGAAGCTTTGCAACTTTCTGAGGTCCCATTTATCGATTCTCGATCTTACAGCACAAGCCATTGCTGTTCTATTCAGGAATTTTCCCCCTGTACCCGTACCTTCAAGGCTTTTCCCTACTTTCTCCTCTGTAAGTTTCACTGTCTCTGGTTTTATGTGGAGTTCCTTAATCCACTTAGATTTGACCTTAGTACAAGGAGATAGGAATGGATCAATTTGCATTCTTCTACATGATATCTGCCAGTTGTGCCAGCACCATTTGTTGAAAATGCTGTCTTTTTTTCCACTGCATGGTTTTAGCTCCCTTGTCAAAGATCAAGTGACCATAGGTATGTGGGTTCATTTCTGGGTCTTCAATTCTATTCCATTGGTCTACTTGTCTGTCGCTATACCAGCACCATGAAGTTTTTTTTTTTTTAATCACAATTGCTCTGTAGTACAGCTTTAGATCAGGCATGGTGATTTCACCAGAGGTTCTTTTATCCTTGAGAAGAGTTTTTGCTATCCTAGGTCTTTTGTTATTTCAGATGAATTTGCAGATTGCTCTTTCTAATTTATTGAAGAATTGAGTTGGAATATTGATGGGGATTGCATTGAATCTGTAGATTGCTTTTGGCAAGATAGCCACTTTTACTATATTGATCCTGCCAATCCATGAGCATGGGAGATCTTTCCATCTTCTGAGATCTTCTTCAATTTCTTTCTTCAGAGACCTGAAGTTCTTATCATACAGACCTTTCACTTCCTTAGTTAGAGTCACGCCAAGGTATTTTATATTATTTGTGACTATTGAAACAGGTGTTGTTTCCCTAATTTCTTTCTCAGCCTGTTTATTCTTTGTGTAGAGAAAGGCCATTGACTTGTTTGAGTTAATTTTATATCCAGCTGCTTTACCGAAGCTGTTTATCAGGCTTAGGAGTTCTCTGGTGGAATTTTTAGGGTCACTTATATATACTATCATATCATCTGCAAAAAGTGATATTTTGACTTCTTCCTTTCCAATTTGTATTTCCTTGATCTCCTTTTGTTGTATAATTGCTGTGGCTAGGACTTCAAGTACAATGTTGAATAGGTAGGGAGAAAGTGGGCAGCCTTGTCTAGTCCCCAATTTTAGTGGGATTGATTCCAGCTTCTCACCATTTACTTTGAGGTTGGCTACTGGTTTGCTGTAGATTGCTTTTATCATGTTTAGGTATGGGCCTTGAATTCCTGATCTTTCCAAATCTTTTATCATGAATAGGTGTTGGATGTTGTCAAATGCTTTCTCCGCATCTAACAAGATGATCATGTGGTTTTTGTCTTTGAGTTTGTTTATATAGTGGATTACATTGATGGATTTCCATATATTGAACCATCCCTGCATCCCTGGGATGAAACCTACTTGGTCAGGATGGATGATTGTTTTAATGTGTTCTTGGATTTGGATAGCGAGAATTTTATTGAGTATTTTTGCATCGATATTCATAAGGGAAATTGGTCTGAAGTTCTCTATCTTTGTTGGGTCTGAGTTATTGTGGCTTCATAGAATGAATTGGGTAGAGTACCTTCTGCTTCTATTTTGTGGAATAGTTTGTGAAGAACTAGAATTCGATCTTTTTTGAAGGTCTTATAGAACTCTGCACTAAACCCATCTGGTCCTGGGAGTTTTTTGGTTGGAAGACTATTAATGACTGCTTCTATTTCTTTAGGGGATATAGGACTGTTTAGATCATTAACCTGATCCTGATTTAACTTTGTTACCTGGTATCTGTCTAGAAATTTGTCCATTTTATCTAGGTTTTCCAGTTTTGTTGAGTATAGCCTTTTGTAGAAGGATCTGATGGTGTTTTGGATTTTTTCAGTATCTGTTGTTATGTCTCCCTTTTCATTTCTGATTTTGTTAATTAGGATCTTGTCTCTGTGCCCTCTAGTGAGTCTGGCTAAAGATTTATCTATCTTGTTGATTTTCTCAAAGAACCAGCTCCTTGTTTGGTTGATTCTTTGAATAGTTCTTCTTGTTTCTACTTGGTTGAGTTCAGCCCTGAGTTTGATTATTTCTTGTCATCTACTCCTCTTAGGTGAATTTGGTTCCTTTTTTTCTAGAGCTTTTAGGTGTGTTGTCAAGGTGCTAGTGTGTGCTCTCTCTAGTTTCTTTTTGGAGGCACTCAGAGCTATGAGTTTCCCTCTTAGAAATGCTTTCATTATGTCCCATAAGTTTGGGTATGTTGTGGCTTCATTTTCATTAAACTCTAAAAAGTCCCTAATTTCTTTCTTTATTCCTTCCTTGACCAAGGTATCATCGAAAAGAGTGTTGTTCAGTTTTCACATGAATGTTGGCTTTCTATTTATTTTGTTATTGAAGATCAGCCTTAGTCTATGGTGATCTGATAGGAGGCATGGGACAATTTCAATATTTTTGTATCTGTTGAGGCTTGTTTTGTGACCAATTATGTGAGCAATTTTGGAGAAGGTACCATGAGGTGCCGAGAAGAAGGTATATCCTTTTGTTTTAGGATAAAATGTTCTGGAGATATCTGTCAGATCCATGTGTTTCATAACTTCTGTTAGTTTCACTGTGTCCCTGTTTAGTTTCTGTTTCCATGATCTGTCCATTGGTGAAAGTGGTGTATTGAAGTCTCCCACTATTATTGTGTGTGGTGCAATGTGTGGTTTGAGCTTTACTAAAGTTTCTTTAATGAATGTGGCTCCTCTTGTATTTGGAGCATAGATATTCAGAATTGAGAGTTCCTCTTGGAAAATTTTACCTTTGATGAATATGAAGTGCCCCTCCTTGTCTTTTTTGATGACTCTGGGTTGGAAGTCGATTTTATTAGATATTAGAATGGCTACTCCAGCTTGTCTCTTCAGACCATTTGCTTGGAAAATTGTTTTCCAGCCTTTCATTCTGAGGTAGTGTCTTTCTTTTTCCCTGAGATGGGTTTCCTGTAAGCAGCTAAATGTTGGGTCCTGTTTGTGTTGCCAGTATGTTAGTCTATGTCTTTTTTATTGGGGAGTTGAGTCCATTGATATTAAGAGATATTAAGGAAACGTAATTGTTGCTTCCTATTATTTTTGTTGTTAGAGTTGGCATTCTGTTCTTGTGGCTGTCTTCTTTTAGGTTAGTGGAAGGATTACTTTCTTGTTTTTTCTAGGATGTGGTTTCTGTCCTTGTATTGGTTTTTTCCTGTTATTATTCGTTGAAAGGCTGGGTTCCTGGAAAGATAATGTGTGAATTTGGTTCGGTCGTGGAATACTTTGGTTTCTCCATCTACAGTAATTGAAAGTTTGGCTGGGTATACTAGCCTGGGCTGGCATTTGTGTTCTCTTAGTGTCTGTATAACATCTGTCCAGGATCTTCTGGCTTTCATAGTGTCTGGTGAAAAATCTGGTGTAATTCTGATAGGCTTGCCTTTATATGTTACTTGACCTTTTTCCCTTACTGCTTATAATAAAAATATTATATCTTTATTTAGTGCATTTGTTGTTCTGATTATTATGTGTTGGGAGGAATTTCTTTTCTGGTGCAGTCTATTTGGAGTTCTGTAGGCTTCTCGTATGTTCATGGGCATCTCTTTCTTTAGATTTGGGAAGTTTTCTTCTATAATTTTGTTGAAGATGTTTGCTGGTCCTTTGAGTTGAAAATCTTCATTCTTATCTACTCCTATTATGCATAGGTTTGGTCTTCTGAATGTGTCCTGGATTTCCTGGATATTTTGACCTAGGATCTTTTTGCATTTTATATTTTCTTTGTTGTGCCAATGTTCTCTATGGAATCTTCTGCACCTGAGATTCTCTCTTCCATCTCTTGTATTCTGTTGCTGATGCTCACATCTATGGTTCCAGATTTCTTTCCTAGGGTTTCTATCACCAGCATTGCCTCACTTTGGGTTTTCTTTATTGTGTCTACTTCCCTTTTTAGGTCTAGTATGGTTTTGTTCATTTCCATCATCTGTATGTTGTTTCCTGTTTTTCTATAAGGACTTGCAACTCTTTAGCAGTGTTCTCCTGTATTTCTTTAAGTGAGTTATTAAAGACCTTCTTGATGTCTTCTACCATCATCATGAGATATGCCTTTAAATCCAGGTCTAGGTTTTTTGGTGTGTTGGGGTGCCCTGGACTGGCTGAGGTGGGAGTTCTGGGTTCTGATGATGGTGAGTGGTCTTGGTTTTTGTTAGTAAGATTCTTACATCTGCCTTTTGCCATCTGGTAAACTCTGGAGTCAGTTGCTATAGTTGTCTCTGGTTAGAGCTTGTTCCTCTTATGATTCTGGTATTCTCTACCATCAGACCGGGGAGACTAGCTCTCTTCTGAGTTTCAGTGGTCAGAGCACTCTCTGCCGGCAGGCTCTCCTCTTTCAGAGAAGGTGTACAGATATCTGGCATTCAGACTTGCCTCCTGGCAGAAGATGAAGCCCCAAAACAGGACCTGTTCCAGAAGCTGTTAGCTTCTGCAGTCCATACTCTCACCTGTGCATAGTAGTCTCCGTGGAGTCCGGGAGCCAAGATGTCTCCTGCAGATGCTCAGGCAAAGCCCTCCCGGGCCGGGAGGACACCTATCCTCTGGATGGGAAGGTGCCCGGATGTCCGGAGCCGGAAAAGGGGGCTGCCTCAGAAGCTCTGTGGCTCCCACCTGTCTCAGAAGCTGTTAGCTTCTGTAGTCCACACTGTCACCTGTGCAGAGTAGTCTCGGTGGAGTCCGGGATCCAAGATGTCTCTCCAAACCTCTTGGACCTTGACTTTGGGAGACTTCCTCTTTGTTGGTTTGGATTTGTGTGTGTGTGTGTGTGTGTGTTTTTCATTAAGATTGTGTTTGTTTTTTATAATTGTTCCCTTTAAGAACATTTTTTTTTATGTGGGGAATTTCCCTGTGACACTTCTGTACATGAATATAGCGACCTGAGATCATGTTCATCTGCTCTGTCACACTGCTGCAGCCACTCTCCTGTGCCTAAAAGTTCTCCCATTTGTATTAAAGTTCCATCTATCCATCCATGGCTCTAGTTAGGTTCACTGTATTTTTGGAACTGGCACATGACAGACAATCCCTATGACCATGCATATTTTAGAAAACGACAAGATTTCATTCTTCATGGCGGGGTATTATCTTTTTCCCTTGACCCTTCTTATAAGATTGGTGTTGATCAGTTTGTGGAATTATCCTATTTCCATGCTGAACCCTCCCTGGACATGAAGCACCATTTCTGACATGTTCTTTTGAACTTTGGACTACCAGAAAATCTACTATTAGTTGTACACATGTATAGGTTTATCAAGAATATTATCTTGTATGTGTGTTGTTGTTTTTATGGTTTTGGGATCATGTAATACTGCCTTTATAGATTAAGTTTGGAATGATCTTTCCTTCTCTTGTTGGTGAAGCAGTTTGAGGAACATTGGTTTCCATTACATTATATAGCCAGTAGAGAAGATCTATCATGCAATCCACTGGTCCTAAGCTGCCCTTATTAGGAGAGATTGTATTACTCTTTACATTTTGTCCCTATATTGCTCTCTTCACATGTATTATAACACCCTGAGTTTATCATCACACCTGTGTATAACACCCTGAGTTTATCATCACACCTGTGGTGGAGCAGGCAGAAGGTAACAGGTATTAGGCATGTTTGAAAGCCTACCTCCTTTATCAATGCTGTGTGTGTTTTGTGAACTGAGAAATATCTTCCTGGATTGTCAACACTCTGGAAAGTATGAGTTTGTCGTGACCCTGTACAACCCCATGAGTAAGCCCTGTTTGTTTATTCTGTGTCTACCATTTCAATAAGTTGGTTTTTCCCTGGGTGATTCAGGTCAAGGGTTTGTCAGATTTGTTCATCCTTTCAAATGACCAGCTCTTAGTTTCTTTGATCTTTGGGGTCCACTTATTTCCAGGCTCTTTTTGTGTCAGGGAAGATAGCTCACTAGACCAAGTGCTCTAAACACATGCAAGTGCTCTAGAACATACACACAATAATAATTTATTTAGCACCAGTTATGGGCAGCCAAGGAAGAAGTGGTACAGCCAACCTAAATCAGGGTTGAACATGAGCAGGGCTGGGGAAGCATAGCATTTATATAGGGAAGCATATAGAGTATAAGTGGGTTGGAAAAGTTTATAAAAATGTTTAATTCCATTTATTAGCCTTCATTTGTGGGAATAAAGGAGAGTGAGTCTGAGAAATTAAGAGAGACACTTATTTTGTAGGTATTTATTGATGAGCGGCAGTGTCAGGCAGGTACAGGCATGGGCTTTGGAGAAAATAACCATGAGGAACTTGGTTGTAGAAGTAGGTAAATACATAGTATATAGTGCTAACTCTGAAACAGTCTAGGGACAGAGAAGAGCATCTAAACTTGTCTGGAAGGGCTGGCTGGAGAAAATTATAGCTACACGAGGAGCCGGGAAATGAAGAAGATTTAGCCAGGAGAAAGGAGCAGGATGCCCCAGACAGAAGTACTACTTGGTTTAGAGGTTAGTAGATGGCAAGTTCTGTAGATGGTAGCTAGAGTAGAGCAGACTATGGAAAATCAAGGAATGATGACTGGGCCACATGTTAGCAAGGACCACAGGGATTAGAAATGATCTTCAAAACCATCACATACACAGCCTAGTCCAGAGCTGGAATTATGGGCAGCTGAGAGCTGCATGAGACAGGTGCTAGTGAAGATTCCTTGCATTCTTTCTTCCAGGGCAAACTTTTCTCAAAATCTAGTTGTATAGGCCAGGGAGCTTGACAGCCATAAACACAAAACACACTTACTCTGAGCTACTCCCTATAAAGACTTTTCTGCCCATCACACTCCTAGCTGGTCCTTTGTGGATGGATATACCTTAGCTATTCAAATGTCTTTAACAATGGGTTAACAGCAGTTGTCTTGGATTCACCCTTATCTCAAGGCTGACTTTTTTGTGTTCCTCATTATTCTGAAGGCTTATCTTTCATGGGTCAGGGAAGAAAAGTCTTTCCTTTTCCATATTGTAAGTTCCTAGATTCTGGATCTTCCTTCCCTATTTGTTCTTTCTCGTGTCTGCTTTCCTTCACTGCGATAAAATATAGAAGATAGACGTAGAATGAATATTTTAGCTCGTGAATTTTGCATTGAGAGGTTTTGGTTTGGGCCTGTGGTGAGGCAGAACATTATAGTAGGACAAAGCTGTTCACCTTACAACAGCCAGAGAGCAGAGTGGAGAGATGAGAAGAGGCCAGTGCTCATCAAAGGCTCATCCTCTTGCCTAACTTTCTTCCCTGGGACCCTACTTCTTGCAGATTTTACTATCTCTCAAAAGCATCATTGGCTGGGGACCAAGTGTTCAACGTATATACCAGCAGGCACTTTTCTGACTTTTTTAATTTTAAATAAAAAGCTTACTTTTTGATTAGCATATAAAGTAGTACATTTCCTTATGACATTTTTGTACATAATTTTCTGTGATCCTCCTGCTTTCCTCAGTGATTTTCTCTGTCTCCTGGCTTGTATCATTCCACTCTTAAGACCCACTTTCTACTTTCATATAACATGTGCTCACTGCTTTCCTTGAAGCCTCTTTCCCCCTTTCTGAGTCCCCCCGCCCCACTCCCAAATATATAAAAATTTGAAACCAGGATTCTTGTATGACAGAGAACATGTAGCATTTATCTTTCTGAGTTTGGGTTACCTATTTTAATATGTTTTCTGGTTTCATTCCTTTGCCTGAAAATATAATTTGTTTGAATGCTGAATAAATTCCACTGTGTATATGTAACATATTTTCATTATCCAGTCACTTGTTTGTTGTTTGTACTTTTAAAAACATGCTACTGCCTTGCCCAGGAGCTGCCATGCTCTGGCCCCTCCCAGCTCCCTTTTGTCCCATCCAACTTAACACCAGGACTGATCAGCCCCAACAATCAGCCCCAACAGGACCTCCTTTTCTAACCACTTTTGCTCCAGCTTGGCTCTGGGACCAGACTCACTCTCTCTCTCTCTCTCTCTCTCTCTCTCTCTCTCTCTCTCTCTCTCTCTCTCTCTCTCTCTCACTTAGAAACCTCGGATAAAGGGCAAACAGACAGCTTTATTATTTTAGAGCTTGCCAGCTAGGTACAGAAATCTCCTGCCTGGAAAGGCATGGCCTTATCAATTCTTTTTTTTTTTTTTTCCGAGACAGGGTTTCTCTGTATAGCCCTGGCTGTCCTGGAACTCACTTTGTAGATCAGGCTGGCCTCGAACTCAGAAATATGCCTGCCTCTGCCTTCCAAGTGCTGGAATTAAAGGCGTGAGCCACCTTGCCCGGCAGCCTTATCAATTCTTATTTCCACTTCTCTTCCTGTTCTAAATTTAGTGACTTGTATCAGTTAGCCCCTGCCAACCTCCTTGGCTGTCAGCCTGTAGTGGAGGCCGGAGGTCCTAGCTGCACTGAGACCTTACATGATTGCAGCATCTTTTTTCCTCCAAAACATGGCAGAAAAGGCCCAACCTCTTTCCCTACATCTCCTTTTCCTCTTGGGACCCAGAAGTGCCACTTGTAGGTTCTGTTCAGCAACTGCCCTCTAGCCTTCTTTATGACAAGTCAAGAACCAATTAGAGAACAAGAACTTAACACCAGAACCTCCCCTTACACCTTTTGGTGGGGATCTAGACTTATCTCATTTCCTTGATATTGTGAGTGGAACAGCATTAAAATGGACAAATTATCTCTGCTATAAGATAGAGAATCTTTTGGATATGCATGCAAGGAGGTATAATTAGGAGCTGGGACATATGGTAGTTCTAACTTCAGTTTAAAACCTTCATGTTGATTTTTTAAAAATTTATTTATGTATATGATCACTCTATTTGCATGTATGCCTACATGACAGAAGAGGGCATCAGATTCAATTGTAGATGGTTGTGAAACAACATGTGATTTTGGGGAATTAAACTCAGGACCTCTGGATGAGTAGTAGCTTGCACTCTTAACTGCTGAGTGCCAGCAATACATGAGAGTTCCTTTGTTCCTATATCCTTATTGGAAATTGTCATTTGCTTTTCTTATCCCTTCCTTCCTTCCTTCCTTCCTTCCTTCCTTCCTTCCTTCCTTCCTTCCTTCTTTCCTTCCTTCCTCCTCCCCCCTTTTTTTTTTTTGGTCTTTTTTCCTGTCTTGTTTCTTTTTTTGATGATAGCTATTCTGATGTGGCATACTAATACATATTTTTATATAAACAATAGAATATTTTAAAAGAAATAATAAAACAAAAATGAACAATGAAATGTGAAAGTATTGTGCTTTCTGTCCGTAGCTTTTCTTAATTGGAGAGGACAGACCCTCTGTTTATATTTTTCTTTGTGTGTGTTGAATGGGATCACACACATGCCATGGTGAGCCTGCAGAGGTCAGAGGACAACCTTGGATACCCACTCCCTCTTTCTACCTGGACTGTGACAGGATTTCTCTTGTTGTTCACTGTTTGCCCCTTCAGACAGTGGTGGGATGGTTGGGTGTTTTGCCTATGGTTTGATGAAGTACACACTTCGCTTTAGGCTCGATAAGCTCAGCATCAGGTTTGGGTTTCCTGTAGTATGAACTTGCTCTTGCTCCAGTGAGTGCTTGGAGTCCTTCACCACTCTTCACTAGCTTTGTTCAGAATATTTTTATTCTTGCTTATTTTTGTAGTTCTTTTTCTTATTTACCTTTTGGTAGTTTTCCATGAAGACTTTCTTCCATTCAAACTCTTGGTCTCACAGATACTGCCATCTTGCCAGCATCCTTCTGAGATTGTCTTTTCTATCTTGACAACAGCAGCTGACATGTACTACTAATGTTGGATTCTCCAGTTATAGCTCTAAGTTTGTTAAGTACAGTATTTATCTTTTAGTTAGAAGTGATCGTTCTATTATTTCATGATGTGTGCTATCTCAATAGTCTCTAATAACATCAACACTAACTGCCTACTAAGCCCACGTCACATGTCTTGAGTATTTGGTGCATTTATGAATCACTGCTAGGTAACCATTGAATCTCATTAACAAAAGGCACCAGAAATATGCACCATCAAATCTATTAGATGTATTAACTCATTCTCAGTTACTAAGAATTGCAGATCAGAGACCCATGGGATAGACATCTTATTAGAAGAAGAATTAGGAGAGACCAGATTTAGAATTTAGATCTGTGGTGGATGATATTTGGAAAGTATTGTACTACATTAGTAGTTCCCAACTTTTTTTTAAAATGCTGAAACCATTTAATACAGTTCCTCATGTTGTGGTGACCCACAACCATAAAAATTATTTTTCTTTCTACTTCAAACTGTAATTTTTGCTACTACTCTGAAGGTCACGACCCACTGGCTGAGAACTACTGCTGTACATGGATTGCTTTCCAATACTGGGAGGTGGGACTGAATGGCTGGGAATCTCATCAATTTTTATGTAGAAGGTGGGAGGAAAAATTTGAGGATTTGATTGTCATTGATTAGGGTCAATGGTCACTTCTGTGGGATGCCTTGAGACCTGTTTATGAATATGTTCAGAAGGAAAACAAGACTCAAACAAATAGCTGGTGGGACCAGCTATTGTCCCATCCTGAGGAAACTATCCAGAGCACCTTCAACAGCAGAGATGTATCACAGTGGTCAATAGCACTGCAGAGGGGAGCTCAGTAGAACACTTCCTACATGAGGGTGGGTTATATGCATACTGGGTCCAGGCATATCAATACCAAAGTCACATGGTTATATGAAAACAATCTTGTTTCTCATCTCTCTTCTCCCAGATAGAGGAAATAGAGCATCAGGTGGCTGGGAAACCTTCCATTTAGACTGAAGTTTCCTAGTCTGAGGAAAACTTGAGCTAGGGAAGTGAAGAGATGATATAAGGCTAAGTTGTTCTTTAACTGAGACTGCAATAAAAAGAGAGCTTTGGGCTTTTGATGAAGGGAAACAGTAATTCTTAGGCCACGTAGTGCATGATTGAAGACGATATCCGCTGGAAAAGGTGATGAGGTTTGTCACAACAAGCTCTTTGCATCAATTTGGTGACTCTTGGTTACTGTCTTTAGAATAGAATGTGAGCCCAATGAGGGTGGCCGATAGAAGGTTGGACTTCCCTGTGCAACAGTTGTATGGATTGTAGTAAGAGAACAGTCTATGAACAAAACCAAATTTCTATTGTAAGAACAAAATGAAATTAATAGAGGAGCAGAGTTCCTTCATTTTTGCTCAAACTCTCCCTTGTTCTTAGTAGGATTATGGTTATATCTGTTCCAGGGGTTGCCTACCTTCAATTTCAATCAAGAATGAGATGCTTATTTAGTTATTAGATGACTCTAGATGAGAGTCAAAAATAATTTTGAGAGACCTAAGTGGAGGCCCAGAAACAAGTTTAAGCAAAGAACTAGGTCCCAGGGTGAAACAGATCCAGCCAGCTGCAGCTGCTGGGAGTCACTGGTCCTGCTGCCTTCTTTCCTGCACTCAGGAGATACCATTTCCTAGTGACCTTCCCACCCAAATGGCCCTTGGGAATCAAGTAGCACTGTTTCTGGAAATATCACAAAGGGTGCTAATCGTTCCTCTTCCATAGCAGCAGGTAATCAGCAGTCAACACACATTGCTCATGGCCAGATACCCTCCAGATGGCTGGGCCAGAGTCATTTTGCAGCCTTGGAACCGAAAACAAACCAATCATCTTAAAAGTCAACTTACCCAATCATGTAATGCCAAGGCTTGGAACCCCCTGCTAGCTGTTCTTTTTTTTTTTTTTTTTTTTTCTCTAAAAACTCCTTCCCCTAGACCTTGGTGTCACACTCCTGTCCTGTTGCATCAGGAAGGTTTGTGGCTCAAGCTTGAACTTGAATAAAGACTCTCTTGGGCTTGCATTGGAGTTGTGGTTCTGGTGGTCTCTCTGGAGATTTTGCAATCTGGGCACAACAATGACTTTGGGGGGTGGGAGAAGAGAGCATGAGATCTGTTTTACTTCCTGACTGAAGACTTCCACTCTGAGGAAGACTTGAACTGGTGAGGGAAGAGCTAACATTATGTTGGCTCCTGAACCAAGACTATGCAATCTGAAGTCACCATTAGACTATTAATAACCCTTACTAGAAACATTTTCTAGTTAGTGACCTGAAGTAATTGCAATGAAGTGGTCCCCTACCCAAGCCTCGTTCTACAGTCTACCCAAGTGACTTTGGTATTACTGTGCCTGGAACCAATATGCTCGTGCTTGAAGTTAATTAGGTCCAGCTTGTGAAGTTTAACTAGAGATTCCTTGATCAATGCTGTGTATTAAAAGTAGGCTCAACAAAGTCCATTAGCCTAATGGGTCTCAATCCCTGGCTACACTTCTAAGATAGTGTTTGTGCAGCATATCTTGGTGTCATTCAACACAATTAAATCAGAATCTCCGGAGGTAAAGTCCATGAGTAGGAGGAAGCTCATGAGGCCTGACCCCTATAAGAAGAATGACAGGCAACTAACGAATGCCGAGAACAAGAGTTTTTGTTGCTGTTGTTGTTGTTTTGATTTAGTTTTTAAACAGTAAAGAGCACATCAGATGGTTATCCAATATCAAATGGTCAGCCATAAAATGTGCATATAGGTAATATTATCACCACATATGTACCTACAGTTAATAAAGAAGTCATAAATGTAAAAGAGAGCAAAAAGAGAGTGCATGGAAGAGTTTGGAGAGATGAAGGGAAGGAGGAGATGATGTAATTTATATTGTAATTAAAAAAATAAAAACATAATTGGAAAATCAGGAATATTTTTATGTATCTGTTTTTGTAAGAAAATAGAGCACACCAGGCACTGTTATTCTTTGTGCGGTGAGTTGCATATGGTCTGAGATGGACTCTAATCAGATGTGGTAGGGCTATTGGCCCATGGGCAGTTACTGAGTAGAGTGCAGTTAAATGTTTCGTTCAGATAGAAAGTCTTGTGTTAATACTGTTAATACTGTTATACAATATACAAGTTATTGTTGCTATTCTGAAATCCAAACATAACCAAGTTTTCTATAGTTTTGTTTTCTCAAGAGACTGGGGAAAGAAAGCTGCTTCTCTTTCACAGTAGTTTGGTGAAAGCATCCTAATGCTGGTCAGTATTAACTGGGGAGGGCTGTAATCAGGGCCTAACACTGGTCAGTATTAACTGGGGAGGGCTGTAATCAGGGCCTAACACTGGTCAGTATTAACTGGGGAGAGCTGTAATCAGGGCCTAACACTGGTCAGTATTAACTGGGGAGGGCTGTAATCAGGGCCTAACACTGGTCAGTATTAACTGGGGAGGGCTGTAATCAGGGCCTAACACTGGTCAGTATTAACTGGGGAGGGTTGTAATCAGGGCTGTTGGCTGTAAACAGCTGAAAGAGAATCAGAGAGAAGCATGCAGAACCAAAGGGAATGGGAGGAGTCAAGAGGTCTGGGAAGTCAACTGCATAGCCAGGGCCATTTTAGGGAAGGGCCAAGTTTGGGAAGTGCCTCTGCACTCATGGTATCTCTTTATTCCTGCTGTGGCTTTCAGATCTGCTGCCATCAAAATCCCTTCTGGACTTGGCACCTTTGAGGTCACAGTCCTAGGAGAGTGCATCTGAGTTGCCTGCTTGGGCCTTAAGGACCCAGAGTTCTTAGGGAGAGGACAGAGAAGCCTAACTATGGCTTTCTAGGAGTTGGTCTTTGTGTTCTACCAAGACCTAAACCATGGAAAGAGATTCCTCAAATAGAAAATAATTTTAAATTAAAGTTTTAAGATATGAGGAATGTATACTATTGAGGACTGAGTTGGTCTTCTTAGAACCAAACGAGTTTGAAAGAGGCAGCATGGTATCATGTCAGATAGGAGACTCCTCTCCACTCACACTGGACCACTCACTGACTTAGTGGGTCACTTGGTCCTCCTGAATTTCAGTGTCTTAAAAATTCAGCAATTTGTGGATTTTGAATTTTACTAACCAATAAAATTCAAAGGTAATTTTGAACACATATACAAACACACACATACACATCTTGTCATTTTCTACTTTGTTAATTGAAAATATTATTTAAAATGACTACCATCTACCATCATCATTTTCTAAAATAAATCATATTTAAATGCCCCAAATAGAAAGGACATAACTCAGAATATTGACTTGCTCTTTAACTAAACTTATATTTTAGGAAAACGTACTCTGTTGGCTCTCTCCTATTTTCTAACTTTGCTTGGATCAATGAAAGACTGCACAGCAACAGCACTTGGTGGCATCAGCAATGGCTTTTAAAGTCCTTTCTAGGATTAAAATTCCATCAATTTCTGAACACTGGAGAGAGGAGGTTTTGTGCAGGCTTGTGGCATTATGAACTATTACTTTTTGGTCCCTGGATAAACCTCTGTTAGATAATCTTCAGTGCGTGGCATAGAGGCTACCTCTAATGTGCATTTAAAACTCTTGAATGGCAAAAGGAAGCCTTGGGGACAGGGAAAATCTACCTCTCTGTGTTGCTTAGTGTTACTGTCTTAGAGGGGTCCGGAGACTTTGGCAGTGAGTATGTTTCTATAAATCTTACAAATCGATTAGCTAATCAATATTTCCGGAGGGCCGGTAGATGTGCCCACTTAGAGGACTGAATGCCTCATCCAACTCAGCCTTTCTCATTATTGAGACAGTGATAAACTGAGGTTATACAAAACATTATGGAGATGACTCATTTTTTTCTCCCCATGCTTTAAAAAAATGTACATTTGGAGAACAGCTGCGAATGAGGACTTGGATTTATACATTTTGAAGGAAGAAAACCATGGATATATTTTATAAATACAGAGAAATACTAAGGAGAGGGGCATGTACAGGCTAACTGGGCGTAGCAGTGAGGAGTAGACCATATCAGAATGAGGGAATTTTGGCTCTAAGAATGTAAGTTACTAACAACAGGGATTCTGATGCAGCCCCTTTCTGAGTGTTCAGAGCCAAGTATAAGACAGATGAAAGGGTTTAGTTTAGCAGGCTAAACTGCCTTCATCAGGGGCTGTGGAGCAGCTGTGGTAGTTGTTTACATGCCTACAATTTGTAATTCTGCTCTCCTTTGTAGATTTTGTGTTGTCATTTCGACTGGCCCGCTTCTTCCTACCGCTCCCCTTCCTCTGCCTGTGGTTATCTCTAAAATTCTACCTTGTAAGTCTGGTTCACTTTCTTCTGGTGCCGCCATATTGCTCATTTAATGGCTTGGCACTATTTTAAGACTGACTCTTAGACATTTCAGGATGAAGAACATTTGGCAGGCAAACCACCATGCTTTCCTTCTGCTTCTTCCCATTCTGGATATGTGTGTGTTCATGTGCATACAGGGGTTGGTGGTGGTTCCAGTCTTCTGCCTTGTACAATTATCTGTTCATTCACAGAGATGAAGCAAAGAGAAGGCCACCAAAAAGAAGGTAAATTATGTCCATGATCCTCTTTAAGAAAGCATAGAAATTTGGTTTTACAAAAGATTTTTACTCAATATAATAAAATCTCTTCCTCTGGGGTCACCCATTTCCTTTGGCCACGGATTTCCTTAGAGCACAATAAATGAGCCACATGGACATTGTTGTGCTGAATTCTTTTCAAAAGGCAGGGCTAGGGATGAGGAGCTGGGACTATTTTGTAGTAGAGAAAATTTAATATATTTACATTGTTGTGACCCAAAGCTTCTGTGTATTCCCTCTGCCATAGATTTTTCACCAAGCTCATCCCTTTTGCTCTTGCCACTGGATAGATTGTGTTTGTGTGGCCATCACCAAAACAGTGTTTGGAATCATTTCATGCCTCAGGTGACCATCTTCTAAGCTTAATTCATGTTTTCACGTGAGCCTATCATCATGTTCATTTCAAGATTTATTTTTACTTGTAGTTTACTGTAGTAACTAGAAACAGGCTAATTTTAATTTCAAGAGAACTATGGGGTTTTTTCCTTTTGAAAAATTCTATTCCTGAATCTTTAGCATATAAAATATTTTTTTTGAATTGGTAAACTGACTTTATTCTTCAAGCTGTTAATGTTTCTTTTATTTTATTTTTCTCTCATACAATACACCCTGACTACAACCTCCCCTCTCTCTTCTCTGCAATCTACCTCAAGATCCAGCTATAGCACTCATGGGAGTATCCCAAAAGCTTTCTCAACTATGTTAACTGTTAATGTTTCTTTTTTTTTTCCAATTCTTATTTTTTTAGTTAGGTATTTTCTTTATTTACATTTCCAATACTATCCCAAAAGTCCCCCATACTCCCCACCACTACCCTACCCACCCACTCCTACTTCGTGGCCCTGGCATTTCCCGGTACTAAGGCATATAAAGTTTGCAAGACCAAGGGGCCTCTCTTCCCAATGATGGCCAACTAGGCCATCTTCTGATACATATGCAGCTAGAGACACGAGCTCTGGGGGTACTGGTTAGTTCATATTGTTGTTCTACCTATAGGGTTGCAGAGACCCCTTTAGCTCCTTTGGTACTTTCTCTAGCAAAATATTTTGACACACAAAGCACTTAGAAGATATTTTTGAAACAGGATGATTGAATTTAAGTGATGACTATAATTTTAAAGAACCTGTATTATGCTCTAGCATCATAAACTATGCCTAGAGTCTTTTATATGGAAAGAAAGTTTAAAATAACATTGGCTGGCTCTGGCTGGAATCTATGTATGTATGTATGTATGTATGTATGTATGTATCTATCTATCTATCTATCTATCTATCATCTATCTATGTATCTATCAATCATCTATCTATTTAATCTTTTTATTTCCTTCCTCCTACCAGTGAGGGCTGAGGCATCAGTACTTGTTCCTTTTAAAGTCAGTCTTGGAGACTTCTTGCTTCTTTGTCTGTCCATTATGCTGCATGGGCACACAGGTTTGGGTGAGGCTGATATATAGATCTCCATGCTCCTTAAGAAATATTTGCTGATGGCCACCACATAATAGAGATTAAATATTATGGGTTTAACTGGCATTAAAATAAAAAGACTGATCAATAAGACAAAAAAACCACCAACAGATTGGGAAAGGATCTTCACCTATCCTAAATCAGATAAGGGACTAATATCCAATATATATAAAGAACTCAAGAAGGTGGACTCCAGAAAGTCAAATAACCCCATTAAAAAATGGGGCTCAGAACTGAACAAAGAATTCTCACCTGAGGAATACCGAATGGCAGAGAAACACCTGAAAAAATGTTCGACATCCTTAATCATCAGGGAAATGCAAATCAAAACAACCCTGAGATTCCACCTCACACCAGTCAGAATGGCTAAGATCAAAAATTCAGGTGACAGCAGATGCTGGCGAGGATGTGGAGAAAGAGGAACACTCCTCCATTGTTGGTGGGATTGCAAGCTTGTACAACCACTCTGGAAATCAGTCTGGCGGTTCCTCAGAAAATTGGACATAGTACTACCGGAGGATCCAGCAATACCTCTCCTGGGCATATATCCAGAAGATGTCCCAACCGGTAAAAAGGACACATGCTCCACTATGTTCATAGCAGCCCTATTTATAATAGCCAGAAGCTGGAAAGAACCCAGATGTCCCTCAACAGAGGAATGGATACAGAAATTATGGTACATTTACACAATGGAGTACTACTCAGCTATTAAAAAGAATGAATTTATGAAATTCCTAGCCAAATGGATGGACCTGGAGGGCATCATCTTGAGTGAAGTAACACAATCACAAAAGAACTCACACAATATGTATTCACTGATAAGTGGATATTAGCCCAAAACTTAGGATACCCAAGATATAAGGTACAATTTGATAAACGCATGAAACTCAAGAAGAATGAAGACCAAAGTGTGGACACTGTGCACCTTCTTAAAATTGGGAACAAAACACCCAGGGAAGGAGTTACAGAGACAAAGTTCGTAGCTGTGATGAAAGGATGGACCATTTAGAGACTGCCGTATCCAGGGATCCATCCCATAATCAGCTTCTAAACGCTGACACCATTGCATACACTAGCAAGATTTTGCTGAAAGGACCCAAATATAGCTGTCTCTTGTGAGACGATGCCGGGGCCTAGCAAACACAGGAGTGGATGTTCACAGTCAGCTATTGGATGTATCACAGGGCTCCCAATGGAGGAGCTAGAGAAAGTACCCAAGGAGCTAAAGGGATCTGCAACCCTATTGTTGGAACAACATGATGTACTAACCAGAACCCCGGAGCTCTTGTCTCTAGCTGCATATGTATCGAAAGATGGCCTAGTCGGCCATCAATGGAAAGAGAGGCCCATTGGACTTGCAAACTTTATATGCCCCAATATAGGGGAATGCCAGGGCCAAAAGAATGGGAATGGGTGGGTAGGGAAGTGGGGGGCGCTATGGGGGACTTTTGGGATAGCATTGGAAATGTAATTGAGGAAAATATGTAATAAAAATATTAAAAATCAAAAAAAAAATAAAAAAATAAAAAAAATAAAAAAAAATAAAAAGACTGATTCTATGTTCCTTTTAAGTTAGTAAATTGCATAACAAAATTAATTCATTCCTCCTATCTGTATGTCCTAGATGTGTAAAATTTGTAACTTATGCATGATATAACTTGGAGCAGCAGAGAGATGTTTCTTGGCATAGCTCTCTGCAACAGTTGGCTCCCAGCTGGGCAATGCAGCAGACAGAGCACAGTGGTTGCCAGCTTTATCTGAGCGTTGCCATGTCTCATCTTCCATCTTCTGGATCTTGGGGGGAACCTTCATTCTGGGCATCCTGTCATTGTAGGCTACCATGTCCTACCTAGACAAGAGTAAGCCTGGAGACTCCAAATGCTTGATTTAAGATACCTTGCCCCAGTACTATTGCTTGGACTACAGGAAGGAGCATGATTCAACCCCTTCAGGTGGACATTAGAGAATTGGACTGAGAATAAAGCCAAGTGAGCTAGGCAGGTGAAGAGTCCGAGCCAACTGTTTTTGACATGTACAAGATGGCTTCCCATTAAGTTATGAGACATAGTGCCTTGTCATTTAGGATTGAGTGGGATTTCTGTAATGTGCAACGAAAAGCACCCCAATGGATGTGACATTTTTTTTTCTCAACCTACGGGATTGAAATGTACACTTTAAATAAATGCTTAAAATTTAAGTGACACACCTGAGCACAAGACATACTCAGCTGAGAAGTTCATGTCAAACAAGTCTTTATTTTTCATGGTACAAATTAAAAGTGACAGATCTGAAGCTGTTAAGAAATACACAAAGTGCAGCTTTACGGACCATACAGATATTGCTCTAGATTAAGTACAGTTTTTATTTTATTTTATTTTTAAACATTAAGCAACCTGTGCAGATAAGTCAGCTTTGGTTTCAATGTTTCAACAAGTAAGGAGCTTTCAATATCCAGTTTGGCTTCTTGGTCACGAGTCTATCATGTCAATGTCTCGTCGGCATGATTGGTTTTTCCAGAACAACCCAGTCTATTTTCCTGCCCTCTCTCCTGCTGCCTGCCCCAGGCATGGAGAAGCAGATTCCTTTGCAGCGCCTCATGAAGTGACCCTGGTGACCAGTCTAGATCACAGCACAGAGGATGAAATAATAAATCAAAACTAAAACTTATAAAAAAATAAAACCAACAACAACAACAATAAAACCAAACACTTTTCAACAACAAATAAGCCAATGTGCCTCACAGAATTTCAAGTTGAAGACAAGCAAGTCACATGACACAAAAAGCTCATTACAAAATATTATCCAAACAGATTTTACAGTCAGACATGAAAATGAAAATCAGTTTCCTTCTCTGTGTGTTTATGCTTGATCATTAACTGGGTACAAGTAGAGTGCTGAGGTAAAACATTGATGAACAGTTTGTGATTGGTTTTTCTTAAAATAGGAACAGTTTCGTATTGCAAGATTGTCAGCAACATTTAGCCATATCTACACAGTGTGCATATTCCTACACATGCTGAGCTTTGGTCCAGCGCAGAGAAGAGAGCAAAGGCAATTGGATTTCTTTTTGGTTACAGCTTGAGTTCTTTGAGACGCCTCTACTTGTTTGGTTCTGCCTCTCCCAGCTCTTTGATTTTGTTTTTGTTTGTTTGTTTGTTTGTTTTTTGTTTTTTGTTTTTTTATTCTCTTTTGTGTTGTGTTGTGTTGTGTGTGTGACCATGTGTTCACGACAGAAAGAGTCCAAAACTTGCAAAGGCAAGTAAAACTTTTAACTATTTAAAATATCTTTTTGGTTGAAAGAGAAAACAACCCCAACAAGCAAGTGTAAAATACATATCGGCTGTCATGTCTCATCAATAATGAAGAAGATGAAGATGACAACAATTTTAAATGGTCGAGAAAGACACAGAAGCTTGAAATACAATCACATACACCCAAAGTGGCTTTTGCTTTTTGTTGGTGGCAACCTTAGCCTTCAGTTCATGGAAACATAAACGACACTTAGATGTTATTGGCATATGAAGTTGCTTACCAGAGGAAATAAGAAATATCTAAAGAAATTAAGCGTAGGTGTGGTCCTGAAGGCTTATGTGTTCCCAAGTACAGTTTATATTCCTAAGAATCTGTTCAGGCATCTTTTCTGCCTTGTAGCAAAAAATTTATCAGTAAAAAAATCAATATAAGAAGCATTACAACACTATATAAATAATTTATAAAACAATACAAAATTATAAAACTATAAAAAAATCACTGCATGTGAATAGTTTTACAACCATGGGATGAATTTGCTTCTTTTTGTTCTACTCTGGGTGATTAGTTTTATTTTATATTTTTACTATTCTAGTTATGCTCTCCCAATCATAGACGCCAGAACTGAGCAGGCCTCATGTGCCCATTTCCGGTTCAGATTTTAAACATTTAGCATCGGTCATATGTTATCTTGTGACTTCTCTTCTTGGGGAGCTTTTCTGGATGGAATTTGGAGCAGGTCCTAGGAGAATACAAAATCTGTTTTAATCAATAAAGTTTCCGTTTCTGGGTTGCTGGTATTTGTGCAGTTTTTGCAGTTGTGAAATGCTACCAGGATGTTGTTGGCACTAATCGGGCTGGTTGTGGTCCAATTAGAATCAGACTAGTGGTATGGAGACACTGTTATTAATGACTCTAGTCCAGAATTATTGTTTTTTAGCTTCCTTGTTGGGAGTTTTATGATTGCTGATTGGACCATCTGAGGAGACTATTACACTGTCCCATTTTTATAACCAGCAAAGGAGCCAACAGAACAAAAAACTAGAACCCCTGGGTGGGAAGAGCAGGCTAGGGGGAAAAGTCAGTCTCTGTAATCATCTGGGCAGCTGGAGGTGGGGTATCTCTTCCCCTTTCATGATTTGCCTCTAGAAAGTACATGAGCATGCTTTTTAATTACTCATGAGTATTTATTTATGTTGATGGTTCTCTCTTGCCTGCTTTGATAGAACCCTCTGCCCTCACCTGGGTGAAAAAATCAGCAGGTTCCAGGGATTTCTTTGCCCTTTATTCAGTGGCCTTCTTGGGTCTCATGGCCCATGCCTGGGGGAAGTTCTTTTAAAAGTGAATTAATGTGCTAACAGTGAAGGCTCTTCTGATGTGTTCTATAAGCTACTTGTATATTTTTCCTTTATTGGAGAGCCTTTGTTGCTAAACTTCTTTCTGAGTCAAGAAGCCAGAGCCTAGCTCCAATTGCTTAAATTTGCCTGTCACATTTCTATGCCATTTATATAGTCCAAGAACAGCTCCAAATGTCTGTCAACACTGTCTGATGAAACAAGTACCAGAAAAGGTTAACAGACACTCGACAGCCCCTAACAGTCTAGGTCACCATCATTTTTTTTTTTTTTTGTGGTCTCTCTCTTTTTGTGAGGTGGATGAGTATGAACGTGCTTGTGTGTGTGTGGACTGAAACCTTGAGACATTTCTTTGGCTATCAGACTTCTGAGAGAATTTGCTTTGAACAGAAGCAATACACAGATGTAAGTATTGAACCATATGTGCAGCTTATATTTATATTACAGAATTAATTTTGATCAGCTCTCCACATATGTGGCTAGTAGACTGAGAAAAAAAATCCCAATCTCTGGTGTGGACCGTGAGCGCAGTTCCAGCCTCTGCTGGGTGTTGACAGTCATTCAGCAGATAGACCTAGTTATCCTGGAGTGTCTCCTGCATTTCTGCAGGATGGGAGTGGGGAAGAAACTGTTCCTTCCCACGTCTGCTATCTTCCAGAAGATCCCAGGAGCCACAAGAAAGGGAGATGGAGAAGTAGGGAGGAAAGGGAGGTGTGGGCTCCATTTTCTTTCTGAAACCTACAACTCATAGTGAGAAGAAAGCCACGCGTGCTTTGGCACACCACCATCCAGGTTGTTTCTCCACTCCACCATCTGCCTAACATAAAACAGAAAAAGGAAATGACACAATTCAGAAAACAAAACGAAAAACAAAACAAAACAAAAGGAAGCTACTTCGTCTGCTAAGAAGCAAATTGGTAGACAGTGAGCCACACAGAGTGATTTCAACAATGGCATTCACCCTGGCGGCCCAGACAACAGGCGAGAAAGATGGGAGAAAGTGGGCTTCCCACTTTTCCGTTGGTACAAAGGTAAAAATTCCTAACACAACTTTTCACGCAGAGGAGAGCGAGCAGTAGCATTTGCAGTGGTTCCGACTTTGGTTAATAGGGTTTGCAGCGATCAGCGCTTGGTCCCTGAAGGGATGCAGTTTCTCCTCCAGGTGGCAGGCTTGCATTCGCTTTGAACAGATAGGAGTTTGTGTTGGCGGGCTTTTTTGTTTTTGTTCTTTTATTATTATTAATTTTTTTGGTTTAGTTTTTTTTCTTTTTCCTTAAAAGGTGTTCACATTTTCATCATATACAGAAAAGAATAAGTGGTTATTTGGTTTGCTTTAAAAAACTGGCGTTAGGGAGGCAGGTGGGGGAGCGAATGATCCTACCACATACTCTTTCAATGTGGCATTTTTCTTGTTTAAAAATTTAAAATTTCTTTTTTTTTTTTTCCTTTTGGAAAACCAACGGACACGTATAAACCATTCTGCCCATTTGGTAGTTTTTGTTTTTTAGTCTTTTACATACAAGGGAGATGATGACTGGGACAAGTCTTTAAATTCTTTCTTCTTTTCTTCCTTTCTTTTTTTGTGGAGATTCAGGGTAGTGCTCAGTTTCTGTGATGCTTCCTTCCAACCACGAATGGGTGTGTCTAACAGTTTTCTTCCGGAGAGTCTGCTAAGGGCTCCAGGGGGGCCGCCGAGGTGGGCTCGTGTTGCTTTAAGCGTTTGATTGTGTTCTTCAGAGCTTGTCTCTTATTGCAGAACCAAACTCTAACGACCTCCCGGTCGTAGTTTAGCTTCTCAGCAATCTCGGTCATTTCCTGCCCTGAGGGGTGTGTGTTCTTCTCAAAGTGGGCATTGAGGATCTCAAGGGCCTGGGGCGTGAAGGAGGTGCGCCGCTTGCGCTTTTTGGATGGCTCACTCCCAATAAATTCCGTGAGATTCTGCATACCTGCTCGATGGCGGGCCTCAGCCTCAGCCATCCACCGCTCAAGCACCGGCTTGATCTTCTGGGCACTTTTAGGGGTGATGTCCAGCTTTTCAAACCTGGCAGGATACAAAAGGCCAGGGTTCAGTTTGGCTGTCAGACTGCTAGCTATAGTGTTCTCTTGGGCTTCCTGTGGTAGGAAAAAGTGGCTTCTCAGGATGGTGTGTCTGGGGGGAGAATTGAGAAAGAACAGTCTTACACTGAGTCCTCTGCCAGGGTGGGCCTCCTGCCTGCCTGCCTGATTGCCTGGCAGGGTGAATTCACTCCAGATTAGCAGCCAGCTGCAAGGTAGCCAGCCCTGTCCCAGCCAGCACCCACCCTCCCAGCAAGCTTCATGCCAGCCATGCAGATCCCCAGGCACACAGACAGGGGAGGGGAAAGAGGCACCGGTGTACAGGAAACACAAGCAATTCGCAGGCTGTTTTTTTTTTTTTTTTTTTTTTTTTTTCTCTTGAGATCCAAGCTCTTCCCAGATTCATTTCCCCCACCTTCAGAATTCTTAAGGCAGAAATTAACCAAGACAGTGATGTTCGAGATAACAGCTGTCATATTCTTCTACTTAAAACGGTTGTGTTTTATGTTTGGTTTTCTTTTCCGTTGTGTTGGTTTTTGATAAATATTACAGCTAGTATCATAGTCTGGGAAGGCTACTGGGCCAAGCTCCTCCTCATCCCACTCTTTTTATCTCCCCTTGTGTCTTATTTTAACTTCTTTCTCTCTGGTAACAATTTTCCCCATATGTAAGTTAACAACATGCCTCCTGTCCAGGTAAAACATAGACCAGTTGTTACTTTACAGTTCTGGCCTAAACAGCTGGATACATTGTAATTACTATGGAATACCCCACCCCTGGGTGGGCTTAGGCCACCTCATGCCTTCCAATCAGCATCCAGTGTAATGGTGCACTTTTGTACCAGGGCATCATGCTGTGTTTAATGTGGGATATCTGCAAACTGTACTTGAATGATATCATTTTCTGTAAATGAGGTCTTCTATACATCAATTGCCATCAGCAATTCTTTGCTACGTTTACTTTAAAAAAAATACGAAGCATCCTGGACAAAATTATATAGAGTATTTTAAAAAGTCCTTTCTGGTACTAAATTTATTCTGTCAGTAAAATACAAAAGAGGACCAGCTCCCTTTGTCTCTTTATTCTAAGTCCAAATTCATGTCCTTCCTATTGAAACAGTGAACACAGACTTTCTCTCTCTTAAAGTGTTCCACGCTGTTGAAAAGCAATCATCTGATGTTTAAGATGCTTGCAAAAGGATAGACCAGGAAGGCCTTCCTCCTTGTCAGGATCTGACTCTCAGAGTGCATCTTTAGATGCCTTTGTTGAGATGAGCAGCTCAAAGGCTAGCAAGGATTTAACTCCATCACACTCCCTTTCACACATGGCCAGTCAGGGAAGCATTTGTTTATGTTTGAAAACTGCAGCTTCTTCTAACACTCACTAAGGAAGTCTCCTTCTTTAGCCGCTCTCAGGGCAAGGTGAGTTAATCACTTAGTATTAATAATGAGTTTGTCACTTGTGGCAGGCTCCCCAAAGCCACCATTGTGATAACTTGCCACGTTCTGCATTTTGCCATATCCTTCATCATAAAAGCCTAGAGCCTGAGCTCTTGAGAGCAACCGGCCTCACAGAGCTGTGCCGCCAAGGGGCATGAAGGGGAGTCTTCTCTTTGTGCCTCTGATAAGGAGGTTCTCATACTGCACCTCTGAGTCTGCAGCCAATTAGCACACAGTGGCACCTCACCACTGACATGCATTATTTCCCAGGTTTTGAACTCACTGAGAATATTCCAATGTGGAGTCTTGATTCAAGACTAATTAATTCATTAGTTAATTAATTAATTAGGATAGACAGCTTCTAAAACTGCATCACTGGGAACTGGATAAAGGATTTAGGCCCTGAAGTCTGGGTGTCTGCTCTGTTAACCAATAATAAATTTGGTCTGCAATGTACTGCATTTTTAGCTTCCCTCTGGGAAAGATTTAACAAATCAGCATATCTGATTGGGGATGCCCAGGAATCCGTGTTCCCGTATGAGTTGAAACATTAAGAGAACACTCCAGTCGATAAAAGGAAATCACATTTTAGGGCTAAAATAAGCCGAAGAAGAAGTTAGCAACAATGTCAAATTGTCATCAAAATAAAAAAACCTGTGGCTTCTTTGATCACAGGGCATCAGGACCAGACAAAATTAATGTCTGCCGATAGGGAACAATAATATTCCCATCATTGATGCTGCTTGTTAGCATTGGTGCTTCTGTCTGTGTTGTTTGGAATAACATATACAAGCCTTGATATAAATTTCCCAGCAGTAGTATCCTTGTATAGACTGAATAAAGGTTATTTTCTACAGGGAGGTATCTTATAAGAAAAAACAGTAGGGGAGACCATAGAAGTGAGAGGATCCTATGGTGCTTTTTGTATTTAACAACAATCAATGGGTTTTATGGAAAATCATTGAGCAAAATGTGAGCTGCAAGCTACCACCCCATACTGATGTTATTTATAACCTTAGTCTTAAACTGCAGGAAAAGTACACTTCTGTCCTTTGGGGAATACATTAAAAGTATAAAGAGCAGATAAAAAGACAGTATTTCATGGATCACCAAGAACAAAATCCACTTAAATGAGTTTAGAGTTGGTTTCTTGGCTGTTCCTGATGGAGGAGGACTCCTAAGGCATTGCCCAAGAGGAAAAGGCTCCTACCGAGTGCCTTGTTACCTCATGCATAAACATAGGATTAGTACAACACACATGCATACATGGGGCAGCTCCTGAAGATTTAACCCGGATCAACTCACACAACCAAGGCTGGATTCAGTAATTTATTTATCTAATGTGTGTGGGGGTGGGGGGTGGGTACAGTTAGGCCAGATTCACTAACATTTAAAAGGGGTTCTTCCTTCCTTCCTTCCTTCCTTCCTTCCTTCCTTCCTTCCTTCCTTCCTTCCTTTCACTTTCCCTTTTCCTTGCTTATAAAGATGTGTCTGGCAAAGCAAGCTATACAAATTCCTTCCGCAATATAGAGAAATTTGTTAAAATGTGCATTTCATGGAAACTTTGGAGCCATCTCTGGGTGGTTAACAGTAGGATGGACTAGCTGCTTTGCTTTTACTTGGGGATGCCCCTGTGTTGACAGGAGTTGCTATTCTCATCTGGCAGGGGCATGGAGGAGAAGGAAGACCCCTGGCCAGGGCAGCATATTTCAAGCGGCCAGCCTTGGAAGTTCTAACAGTTGATAGGAGTTAGAAGATCAGGACCCCTCAACTCTGCATTGGCACTCCACTTTGTATCAACATCACCGATCCCAACTTACAACTACCCCAGTTCTTAATTGCATGCTCTGTCTGTTTGTCTAGTTTGCCCACCCAAAGAAGACAAGCTGAGCTGCAAGGACAAACAAGGCCCGGGCTGGCCAGGACAGGTGACAGCATGCAGTGCCCGTTACCTGCAGATGGCCGACTGGCTGTATGCGGGGCCCTCTGTGGCACTGAGGGCTTGTCCCACCTGAGTCTGTGTCAGGCCAAGGGACAGGCGTCGGATTTTAAAAGCTTTGGCAAATTCTCGGATCTCCTCCAGATTAACCCCGTCCACCTCACCCGCTGCCGTTTGAGGATCTGTGGAGATGTTTTTAAAATAGGATCAACATGTCAACACACAGCCAGTCAGGATGTTTATCACTGAGCAGCCACAGAGGAGCGGTGGGGAAGCCATCAGGATACCTTCTTTGTCTCTCACCCTTCAGCACACCTTCCTCCTGCACAAGCCATCCTTCAAGACACTTCTATCCCAGGGTAAGCCACTCCTGTTTACCGTGCCACTTCCCAGAGCAAGGGCACAATTCTTTAGGGCTTAATAACAGCAGCCAGCAAGGGGAGGCTCTTGGTAGAGGGATTCAGACCCACTTTGCTGGTAAGCCTGTACATATACGGTGCAAAGACAAACACAAGAAGGTCTCTCTTGGAAATGTCTTAATTGGAATTCTCCATGCTAACAATTGGCCACTAAGGAAACGGCGCTCTGTTTTTCCTTCACCTGATCGCCATGGAGCCAGGGTAATAGATGGTAATCTCGCCTCATTTCTTATGTTCACATTACCCCTCAGAAGAGCATGGTTATGAAGCTGTGAGAATAATATTGTCTTTTTTCCCCATAGCGGTTTACTGACACAGCTGCCTTTGTCCCCTGAAAGGGCACATAATAAAACCTGCCTACCACAGGAAGGCTCCTTTGGTGCCGGATAACGCGGTCAATTTAGGACTTATCAAGGGAAATGACACAACAGCTGGAGAATGAAACTTTCTCCCCCCTGGCTACTGATCCCTGGATAAATGAAAGTGTTCGCCAAGCTGGAGCCAGCATGGGCTAGGCCTGGTGGGAGATTTCAGTGCAGCTCTATGCTGCCTGTGGGGAAGTCACTGCTGCTGCAAGCCTTCTCGCTATTGTTCTTCCCCTCACTCTTCCCACTCAGCTCAAAGTTGCTCTTCCTCCTCCTGCATAGCAACCCATCAGTTCCAGTGAATTTCTGCTCTGGTCCCAGGACTGTGGTACTCCTCTGGGCTTAGCTCTATATACTTTCTGGATGGTACTAAAAGAAACATTTGCACCCTAAGTGACTATGTTTAAGGTGCTTTTAAGGAAGGAAGGTGTATCTATGTATCTGTTGGGGAGGGGCCTAGAGCACTGTGTATAACTTCTCTCAGCACAGGGAGTAATCCCACCAAGCAATGGAAAATGTACTGTCAATAAGAGGAGTAATGCTGGTACATTGTGCATTTATCTTCACATTAGAAAGAAACTCCTAGTCAGGTACAATGGCATGCATGTGTGGTACTGAAGCAAAAAAGGGAGACTGAACCCCAGGGGTCCATGGCCAGACAGGGCACCTCAGCAAGAGCATTGAAGAAGACCTTAGAATTTTCACAGCACAGGACCTCAGTTCATCACAGATTAGAGGAGCTTGGCCATAAAGTGATTTCTGGTTTCTCAGTAGAGTGGAGGAGGCATATTCTTATAGGTTAATGGGGTTTCGAGGTCTAATACTAAGGCATGAAAAACCTACAGAAAAACAGGAGTGTCACTCTTAAGGGCAGGCCCATGCTTAGCAGTAGATGGCTGCACAAAACAAACTCAATGGCATTTTTGGAGGTCTTAAAAATTTTTATTTTTTCCCTTCTCAATAGTCACAAATAATATAAAATATCTTGGCGTGACTCTAACTAAGGAAGTGAAAGATCTGTATAATAAAAACTTCAAGTCTCTGAAGAAAGAAATTCTAGAAGATCTCAGAAGATGGAAAGATCTCCCATGCTCATGGATTGGCAGGATCAACATTGTAAAAATGGCTATCTTGCCAAAAGCAATCTACAGATTCAATGCAATCCCCATCAAAATTCCAAATCAATTCTTCAACGAATTAGAAAGTGCAATCTGCAAATTCATCTGGAATAACAAAAAACCTAGGATAGCAAAAACTCTTCTCAAGGATAAAAGAACCTCTGGTGGAATCACCATGCCGGACCTAAAGCTCTACTACAGAGCAATTGTGATAAAAACTGCATGGTACTGGTATAGTGACAGACAAATAGACCAATGGAATAGAATTGAAGACCCAGAAATGAACCCACACACCTACGGTCACTTGATCTTCGACAAGGGAGCTAAAAACATCCAGTGGAAGAAAGACAGCATTTTCAACAAATGGTGCTGGCACAACTGGTTGTTAACATGTAGAAGAATGCGAATCGATCCATTCCTATCTCCTTGTACTAAGGTCAAGTCTAAGTGGATCAAGGAACTTCACATAAAACCAGAGACACTGAAACTTATAGAGGAGAAAGTGGGGAAAAGCCTTGAAGATATGGGCACAGGGGAAAAATTCCTGAATAGAACAGTAATGGCTTGTGCTGTAAGATCGAGAATTGACAAGTGGGACCTCATGAAACTACAAAGCTTCTGCAAGGCTAAAGACACCATCAATAAGACAAAAAAACCACCAACAGATTGGGAAAGGATCTTCACCTATCCTAAATCAGATAAGGGACTAATATCTAATATATATAAAGAACTCAAGAAGGTGGACTCCAGAAAGTCAAATAACCCCATTAAAAAATGGGGCTCAGAACTGAACAAAGAATTCTCACCTGAGGAATACCGAATGGCAGAGAAACACCTGAAAAAATGTTCAATATCCTTAATCATCAGGGAAATGCAAATCAAAACAACCCTGAGATTCCACCTCACACCAGTCAGAATGGCTAAGATCAAAAATTCAGGTGACAGCAGATGCTGGCGAGGATGTGGAGAAAGAGGAACACTCCTCCATTGTTGGTGGGATTGCAAGCTTGTACAACCACTCTGGAAATCAGTCTGGCGGTTCCTCAGAAAATTGGACATAGTACTACCGGAGGATCCAGCAATACCTCTCCTGGGCATATATCCAGAAGATGTCCCAACCGGTAAGAAGGACACATGCTCCACTATGTTCATAGCAGCCCTATTTATAATAGCCAGAAGCTGGAAAGAACCCAGATGTCCCTCAACAGAGGAATGGATACAGAAATTATGGTACATTTACACAATGGAGTACTACTCAGCTATTAAAAAGAATGAATTTATGAAATTCCTAGCCAAATGGATGGACCTGGAGGACATCATCTTGAGTGAAGTAACACAATCACAAAAGAACTCACACAATATGTATTCACTGATAAGTGGATATTAGCCCAAAACTTAGGATACCCAAGATATAAGATACAATTTGCTAAACGCATGAAACTCAAGAAGAATGAAGACCAAAGTGTGGACACTGTGCCCCTTCTTAGAATTGGGAACAAAACACCCAGGGAAGGAGTTACAGAGACAAAGTTCGTAGCTGTGATGAAAGGATGGACCATTTAGAGACTGCCGTATCCAGGGATCCATCCCATAATCAGCTTCTAAACGCTGACACCATTGCATACACTAGCAAGATTTTGCTGAAAGGACCCAAATATAGCTGTCTCTTGTGAGACGATGCCGGGGCCTAGCAAACACAGGAGTGGATGTTCACAGTCAGCTATTGGATGTATCACTGGACTCCCAATGGAGAAGCTAGAGAAAGTACCCAAGGAGCTAAAGGGATCTGCAACCCTATTGTTGGAACAACATGATGTACTAACCAGAACCCTGGAGCTCTTGTCTCTAGCTGCATATGTATTGAAAGATGGCCTAGTCGGCCATCATTGGAAAGAGAGGCCCATTGGACTTGCAAACTTTATATGCCCCAATATAGGGGAATGCCAGTGCCAAAAGAATGGGAATGGGTGGGTAGGGAAGTGGGGGGTGCTATGGGGGACTTTTGGGATAGCATTGGAAATGTAATTGAGGAAAATATGTAATAAAAATATTAAAAATCAAAAAAAAATTTTTATTTTTTATTTTACAGGTCTTTCATGTATATGTTGTGGGTTGCTCTGGTGCTGTTCATATTTTGATGTTAATTCTGTTTCCTCCGACATGGAGTAGATCACATACTTAGGTGATCTCACTGAAACTTCTCCCTATTCTGACTGGTCACATAAAGACTAGAGCCTGTGATTGGGCAGTGGAAGGAAAAGGTGGGAGTGGAGGACAGAGGAAGAAGAGGTGGAAGAAGGATGGAGCAGAACCACATGGTCTGGGAAGCCACAAGTAGCAAGGGGTTGCATAACTGGGGAATAAATTAATATAATGATAGTTCTGCCATTTCTAGACATAGAGTTCATAAATATAAGAAATTACCATAACACATATATATTATTGTTTTTATTTTTGTGTTTTTATGGAATTTATTTGCGTGTGTAATGGGTGCATCTCTGTATCTGTGTTTCTTGTGATTTTTGCTTGGCTGATTTGCTTCTGGTTTGTTTTTATTTTATCATTATCCTTGAAATGCCTATTTGTATTTGTATAGATATGGGTTGGAGGGGAGGTGGGGAGGATCTAGGAGTTGGGGGAGAGGAAACTATAATCAGGATATTTTATATGGAAAAATCTATTTTCAGTAAAAATATTCATTTCAACAAAAATATTCATTTTTTTTCACAGACTATATGGGATTTGCTTTGTGAATAGTAGGGGCACGTGGGCTAGAGAAGGGGCTCCTCCAAGAGATAAACATTTCAGAGTAGCAGATGGAGAGCATATATGTATGGGCAGGGCTTGGAGGATTTTGTATAAAGTTGAGTTAGGTAAGATAAAGTCCTGCTTTTCCAGCATCCATCCCCAAACTTCCTTCTAGATACCTGGTATTCAGTTAATGCAAGACATGTTTGGGTGTTTTGTGGTGGAGTCTGTCCTCTGAATTTGAAATCCCACCAGCACAGTAGTATGGAGTGGCTTTCAGGGTTCACAAAAAATTCTGGGAGACCACATCTGCACACATGGCAGTCGCTAGCCCTTATTTCTTCATTAAAACGTTCCCAGAAGTGGGAGCTGCAAATGAGCAGCAGCATGGAAGGCACACACAAAATTGGAATTACTTGCCAACAATATAAAAAGGGATTTTAAAGCAAAAGCAAGATTTCTGTTCTTTCGGATGCACAGGGCCTATATGTGACATAGTTTGTCCAGTCACCTGAAACCGATTCTTGCTTCCTCTCAGCATCTCTTCTCCAGCTCTGGTCACATTTGCTGTCTGTCCAAGATGAGCTGTGAGCCTGAGTTTAGACTGGGAATTCTTCCTGCTTGGTTCTGGGGCTTAAGCAGGGAATACTTGGTAGCACAGTGTCTCTTCAAGGCAGATTTAGAGCGTATCTATGAAAGGCTAACAGCAAAAAAGCCTCCTTCATGGGGAAGGAAAAATTATGAGGATTAAGAAAAGGTTTGAAAAGTCCATTTGCAAGAGGAGAGAGGTAAAAATTTAGTAGCTGAGGGATCCTAATTTCGAATAGAAAGGACACACTCTGTACCTGCTGGATACAGGATGGTCGAGTGAAAGGAAAGATTGGTCTGGTCTCTTCCAGAGACGGTGAAGTATTTGGTAAACTTGCAGGAAATGTTGGATGCTCAAAATTCAAAACTCAAAACTCAAAACTTAAAACTTAAAAAAAAAAAAGGAAAGAAAAATGAAGCAGCAGCCGCAGCCGCCACCGCCTGTGGGACCTTGAAAGGCTGCCTGTTTTCTGGTTGAGCTAGGTTTAAGCCCCAGAGACCCAGCAGATAACTCTGCAAGGGACAAAAGGAAGTGTGCCATGCTCCCAGACACCAGGCTCCTAACAGGAGGCCCCAGCTCCATAATTCTGTGGCTATCAGTCCTGTAGGGCAAAAGCCCCAAGCTCCTGGAATTCTGTCTGGACTCCACCCCCACAGTTACCTGGCAATAGCCAGGTAGGCCTGGCCCACTATAAAAGGACCAACTTGCCTCCTCCTCCTCCTCCTCCCTCCCTCCCTCCCTCTCTCCCTCCCCCCTCCCCCCTCTCCTTCTTGCTCCTCCCCTCTCCCCATTCCTTTCTCCTCTCTCCATGTGGTCATGGCTAGTCTCTACTTCTCTATTACCTCCCTCTCTCTGCCTCTACTACCCTCTTAGCTCCCATTCCCACCATGACAATAAATGCCTTAAAACCATGGACTGCCTCTTGGCATCCGTCATGCTGGAGGAGTGGAGCAAGTCTTCCTCTAAAAAGCCTCACCTAATCTCACATAGGAGGCCTCTCTGACCCAGTTTCCACCAAGCCAAGCTGCCTGCTGAGCAAGCCAGAGGAGACACTCGCCTTCCTGCTAGAACCAACTGGAGCATTCTCCTCCCTATCTTTTCCCTTCAGCCCCTGGCCAGAGCCAGCCTCACCCCCCCTGCCCCATGCCTGCCCCCACACTCTGTTCTCAGCTCTTCCAGAGCATCCATGTCTGCTGTGCCCAAGAGTGAGGACCTGTCGTCTTCGTCCTTCATGCAGTCCCCAGGGACCCTAGAGCCAGCTCTTCTGCAGCACACAGTTGGAGAGTTTGAGCCCCCAGCAGCTCTGAGGGGACCTCATACTGTGCTTCCCCATCCCCAGAGTGGGGTCCTGCAGCTTCTCAGAGCCTGACACCCACCCTGCAGTGGCATGGGGTGCACACAGTCAAACTTCCCTCGTCCCGCCCAGCCCTGTGGCGAACTGGATTTGGGACACCATTCTAACCCACAGAAGCCAGAGACTTCCTTTGTACAAAAATGGGTTTTAGAACAGGCTTTTCTTAATTTGGTAGGTTCGAGTCACCTGGTAGGCCCAAGGGCATTTTTTCAAGTTAGTATGGTGTTCTGGCACAGGATCTGCCTGTTTCTGCATCTGTCTCTACCGAGTCTGGGTGTGGTATCACTGCTGTGCCATTGTCTTTTGGTACCCATTCATGTTCTCATCCATCGGGCTTCAAGGTACAGAAAAACTTGGTGCTTATCTATATAAGACTGATGAGGCAGACAGGCCTGGTGAGAAGGCACTCATGAGAGAGGCGCCACCTCTTCCTTTTTTCATCCCTTCTGCACTGCACTGCATAGGGGAGGGATAAAGCTGTGGCTCAGTGGGACAGGAAGGCCAGTGTGGTCTATGATTGGGGGAACGTTTTCTCACTGTCTAGATATCTCTGTGGGAAATAGCTCTCTGGCTTTTACTATTCCCATCTCTAAATTAACCGAAATCAGTTGTTAATTAGCACAGGAAGGACTGGTTTTTATGGAAAGCCTTCCACAGTGCAGTGTTGGGGAGAATTTAGAATGTGGTCAGCAATTTTACATAAGTGTATCGTTTTTCTCCTCTATCATCTCTTTAGTTGATAACTCCTTGCTAATTCCCAACCCTTGGAACTAAACCTGCAGTGATTGCACAGTTTTCTTTCAATTTTCCTTTTCTTCCTCCCCTTTTTCTTTTTTACTGTATTATTAACAACAATCAGAGTTAATGAGAACACTTTGGATTCTGAAATTCCATGCGCTGAGAAGTGTTGGTGCGGATGTCAGTTGTCCACTGAAGAGTTGAGAGGAATGAGTCCCAGTTATAAGCATAGTGTTTCCCATGAGGCTCCAATGAACATGCTTCTGATTTTACATAAAAACAAGAAAAGAAGGTTTTTCTTTCTTTTTTTCTTACTCATAAAAGCTGGATTGCGAAATACATTGCATGGTTTGCCTCACAGGCATCTCCTCATCCAAAGAGAAGACGTCATTGTTGGACATTTGTTAGTTGTATCTTGATTATATGTTTGTGGGACTGGTCTCAGACATTGGCAGGATACTTTAGGAGGTTCTTAGGTGTTCCTTAGTTTCTCAACTGACTATATTGTTGTTTTCCTACCTCAAAGTTTGTCTCAGAATGTCTGGTTGTTTTATTGTTGCAACAGTTTCCTTTGTTAAGGTATATGTGTTATTCTTCTTGAGGAGGAGAAAAATGTATAGGTGTAGTGAGTAGAGGCTTTCCTAGGGTATTAGTATAGCCCCCAACCTAGCTCAGTGTGTAACATTCTACAGTGGGAAAGATCAACCTTGCTTCCATCCTCTTGCTCTTAGGAGAAGATAGAATTAGTTTTGGAAATGATCTGGGCTTGGCTTCATTAGAACCACAAGAGGAATCTTCAGGGCTCCCTCAAAATAGATGAAGCAACTTTAGCCAGAAACCTAGAGTAAATGCTCTCTGCAGGGAGGAGGAAGTGATACCTTCCGGAGAAGTTGTCCAAGATTAAGTTGTACACAAAATAGAGTTCTGAAAGGAATAGCAGTGATGGACAGGAGTCAACTTAAAAGTGGCCATGGCTCTGCAGAGGGAATCCTGCGACCCTGGCTCTGCAGAGGGAGTCAAGGGTTTAAGGGAATATTGGAGTTGGAAATTTGCAGGCATTCAAAAGTATGATGACAGTTCCCACATCAAAACAGAATGCAAGGACTTGAAACAGCAGAGATTTTTATGGAAACGAAATGCAAAGTGTGTAAGAACAAACCTATTTTGTGCATGGTTTCTGGGCCTGTGTGGAACTGGAGCTCAGTATAGTCCAGGACAGATGTTGCTGTGATTCCCTCCCTCCCTCCCTCCCTCCCTCCCTCCCTCCCTCCCTCCCTCCCTCCCTCCCTCCCTCCCTCCCTCCCTCCCTCCCTCCCTTCTTTCTCTGCCTCCCTTTCTCTCTCTCTCTTTCTTTCTTTCCTTCTTCCTTCCTTCCTTCCTTCCTTTCTCTTTTCTTTCTTTCTTTCTTTCTTTCTTTCTTTCTTTCTTTCTTTCTTTCTTTCTTTCTTTCTTTCTTTCTTTCTTTCTTTCTTCCTTTCTTCCTTTCTTCCTTCCTTCCTTCCTTCCTTCCTTCCTTCCTTCCTTCCTTCCTTTCTCTCTCTCTCTCTCTCTTTCTTTTTTTCAGTTCCATCTTGCTGTTAGCCTTGATGTTTGTGTAGAGTTCTGCTAAATAGTTGAACATAGCACATATCAACATCATCTGCTATGATCCCTGCTCATGGAATCACCATAGGCACAAAGTGCATCTTTAAAAGAAGCTGTTAAAAGCATGAATGAAAATCTAGGGAAACAGAAACAACCACCAGCTCTTCAGGTCTCATAGCACACAGTGGGTGTGCTTACCCAATAGTTCTAAAAAAGGAGAAACCACTGGAGAATAAAAATGTGGATTGGAAGAGGCCCACGCCTCATGGAGATGTCACTGGGCTGTATACAATTTCTCCATGCAATAAGCTCTCCCCATCTTTAAGGTTCAGCTTGAGTTTTGAGGCAGTGACTGCTATCGGTCTTTTGCTAAGGGTCAAACTTACAAATCAAGAGCTTTTTGTTTTGTCTTGTCTTGTTTTTGTTTTTGTTTTAAACTAGTATGTGAAGAACAGTAATGCAAGCAACAGCCCCCTCCCCAGCAGTTAAAACCTCAAATATACCTATTTAAAACTAGTACACTGTAAATTTCAAACCAAGCTGGAAGTTTTAAAAGATATTCATTGATTTTTATTTTAGATTTTTAGGCTCCGTAGGTTTAAGCTCTGGCTTAAGCATGAGGATCCTCAGAGTCCATGTAAATACTAGAAGGGAATGGTGTGCTGCCTGCAACTCTAGCCTTAGAATGTAAAGATAGGCAGAGATGGGCTTCCCAGAGCAAGCCAGCCACTGAGACTAGCCATAGCTTTGAGTTCTGGCTTTGACCGAGGATCCCACTTGCTAAGGTAGAAGATCTATCGAGGAAGGTCTTGGACATCAACTCACACACTCACATGTGCCCATGCACCTGTACACACACATGCACCTATATACACGTGAAAACACATGCACATACCACATATTCATACACATGAAAAAAAAAAAGATCAGCTAATAGAAGCAGTGTCTGTCTGAGCAGACTGAGCACAGTGTAGCACAAGGGAAGGGCATCAGGCTACAAGGCTTTGACAAGGATGCTTATTTGGCTACTCTGAGCTCACATGGGAAGTTCATCACATATGAAGATCATTTGATCATTGTCAAGGGATTATCTGGGCATCCTTTGGCTTGGAGTGAGCAAAATATTTTAATACTATTTTTTAGCCCATGGAACATTGGATAGCACCTTCTGACTGTGATGTGGAAGATTCACTAACTAAGATTCTGATCAAAGTTTGTGTGATATTGTCATATAAGAAATATATTCTTGGTCTTTGTGTCCAGAGCATAGCTCCCAAAGCTTTTATAGAGTCTCAGGTAATTATAGGAATTCTATAATTCTTATTCTAATTTCTTCCTTCCTTCCTTCCTTCCTTCCTTCCTTCCTTCCTTCCTTCCTTCCTTCCTTCCTTCCTTCCTTCCTTCCTTCTCTTTCTCTCTTTCTCTCTTTCTCTCTTTCTTTTTTGTTTCCAATATACACCATAACTCCTTGGAATTTCTTCATTGAAAGGAATTTTTTTTTGGGTCCTAATTAGTTGACTCCTGGGTAGCTTTAGGAAGAATGGGGGTGGGTCAGTCATTAGAAAAACAAACTATGACTAAAAACAGAGCCTCTGGGCTGATTGAGCACAACCATAAGTTAGTTGTGTGTGTTAGTGATATGTGAGTGTGTTTGTGTGTGCATGCGCGAGTGTGTGTTCGCAGGGACAGAAGTTTCTGCGCTCACGTCTTCTTGGACTTTACCCTGTGTACTTCTTGCAGAGAGACTGCCTCCTTTATCATGTGCTTCATGACACACTGGCAAACATGGTTCCCTGAAATAAGGCATTATAGCAAGTTATTGAGCTGGGAAGGGATGCGCTTTATAAGTATGTGACTCATACATCCCTTTTGTGATTGGGTTTGACACAGAAGGGAGATAACTAAAAACATCCCCCAGATCTGTAAAGGTTGTAAGTTTAGTGCTGGTTGTGCAAAGTTGGCTGCTTCCTGGTGATGCCAGACTCTTACGCAAGGCGGGCCTAATGTTGGTGTGGGCTTCTTCCTACTCAGCCTTTGCATATGGGTGTCATTTCTTTTGCTTCCAAGGCATACGATAGAAAAATTTCCCTCTCCCAAGTCTCTATTTCGCTGATCACTCACCATTAATTGAAATGCAATTCATGTAACAATTCCACCTGGCCTATTAAGTAGTTTCCTTATTAAATTCTAAAAAAGTTAATTCTTATTTGTTCAGTAAGTGGGCAGAGACAGCCCATGTCCACCTGTCTGTCCATCCATGCAGCTTTCTCTCCATCCACCTACCATGTTGAGTATAACACATTTGTAAGACAGCATTCATTAGTGGAGTGGTTTTTGCACTTTTATATTACATGTAATTTTTTTCTCTGTATTGAATTTTGATCCCTTTTCTTTCAGGATCAAATCTTCATAGCTTACTTTATACACACAAACACATACAAACACACACACACATACATACACACCATTGCCATTTAAAATGGGGTATTTAAACACACAGAAAATTGAATTCAGGTAGAATTTGAATCTTTTCCTACAACAGCCATATGAGGCATTTCTTTATAAAAAAGATGAAGATATAATAAGATTAATTTTATCTATGAATTTTTTCAGCAGGGACAAAGGTTTATAGCCAAATGCAGAGTTGTATGTCTAGACAGATTAAAGGGCAAACTCCGAATGTGTCCCTGCTGTGTAGTGTTCAGCCCCATTTTAGACCAAGAGTGTCCAGGCCAGTGCCCTGAAGGACCTGGACATTGTAACAGCCTTCCCTAGTGCCTCATTCCATTTCCTACCCACTCACAGCATCTTTCTAGTCTGCATTATCTATGCAGTTGAACATGCAAGCTTTATTTTCCTTTGGGGAGCATCACCTTGCATTACCAGATCTGCTTGTTCTGTGTGAAAATCCCCACATTCTGGCTTTAACAGGTCTTTCTCTGTTCTTCACTGACACAGGCATTCTCATGTTATGGCACAGGTGTGTATGCAGCGATGTGGCTTCTGAAACCCATGATTGTTGGACACTTGATGAATGTTGGATTGCGATCTGCATGTATGTTTATATGTTGTCTGATTTCTAATGAAGATTTAGTAAAGGTGTACAGAAGTGAGTAAAAGATATTTTTAATCAGACCATTGTCCCATGTATTATTGTGTGCTGTTGGCTTCCCTGGGAACATATGCTAACTCCACAGACCATATATAGACGACTATAGCCATTTTATTAGGGACGCAGCCTTCAGGCTTGCTTTATTTTGTGAATGGTTGTTTGGAGATTTCTGTCTGATTCCAGCCCACACAGCAGCCTCCGTGTGTCACTCATTGTTCACTCACATATCCGCCCACAGGCATGTTCTCCTTTATTTCCTCTGACACCTACAGACAGAATGGCAGGGGACTTCAAACACAGAGGAAAGTGGCTTGACCCTCCGGCTGAGTACCTGTTGTTGGTTGTTTCAGCTCAGAGCTGTTTGCCCAGGCCCTGCAAGCTGATCAGTTTCTACCTTTGGAAATGTCAGGTCTGACTCAGCACACCAGAATCCCCTGAAAATGGAGCTTGCTCCTAGCTTTCACTAATGCAGGGGTGTGCTGTGGGGGCCAGCTGCCCTAAGGAGTCAAATGGCCTTGAGCACAGATATCATTCCAATATTGGCCTAGTAGCCCTAGAAAATGAGGGAGAGAGGGAGGAAAGAGAGAAGCAGGGGAAAGAGAGAGAAAGAGAGAAAGAGAGAGAGAGAGAGAGAGAGAGAGAGAGAGAGAGAGAGAGATTGCAATAGGCAATAAAAAGGTCACCATGATTAAATGGAGCCAGAAAGAATACTTACTGCTGACTAACTGGCCCACGCTCAAAGCTGAAGAAGAGGAGGATGAAGAGGAGGAGGAGGAAGCCTGTCGCACGGGACTGTGAGAGGTGGCAGCTTGGCCATGAGCCAGGTGCAGAAGGTTGCCTTGGGTGCCTGCTTGACCCACTGGTGTCTGGGAAGATTGGTGAAGCTACACAAGGGATGTAAAAAAAACACACAAAATGAATGTTACGTGGTGGGAAATGCTAGGGAATGGACATTTCATCTGTGGTTGATTCATTTTATGTTCCCGAATACAGTGTCTACTTCTTGGGAAGAGCGCTATACCCAGGCAGGATTTATTTTTTGTGTATATAATATGTTGTTGCTTGCTTGACAGGCATTTTATTAGAAATTCTAAATATATTATTAATTCCCTACTTGGCTTGCCAGAATACCCAATTTTTGACATTTCTCAGGCATAGTGTGTGACTGAACTTTTTTCTGCCTGTTTACACAATTCCCACCCACCTGGGAGACTTCTCAGGCTGTTGTAGAATGGAAACAACACAATTCAAATGCAAAGCTCAAACTTGACGTTGGGCCTGTGCCCATCATTCGAAGAACTGATAGTTTAGGGGAGGTTCCAGTTTAGGCTGGCAGCTCCACTCTCTCACTTCCAGTTTTGGATGCCTTATGCAAAACCAATGACATGACATCCTCTAGAAATCTGGTAATCAGAGCAAAGATAGAATATCCCATAATATATGGAGGTCTCAGTTGCTACATTTATGGGGGGTGGAGAGAGGGTTTGTCTATGTAGCATCAGGTATCCTGAAACTTGCTCTGTAGACAAGACTGGCCTTGAACTCAGGGCTCAGGGATCTACCTGCCTCTGCATCTGAAATGCTGGGATTAAAGGTGTGTGCCACCATTGTCGGTTTGCTACTTACTTTTTAAAGATATTTTTATTTATTTATTTATTTATTTATTTATTTATTTATTTATTTATTCTCTCTGTCTCTCTGTGTGTTTCTGTGTCAGTGTCTGTGCATGTGTGCATTCAGTGCCTATGGAGGAGTCAGAGCCCTTGGAGATGAAGTCATACGCATTTGTGAGTGAACTGACATAAGTCCTGGGATCCAAATGCCAGTCTCCCTTGCAGAGTAACACATACTTTTATCCACAGTACCATCTCTCTACCCCCTTTCTAGCTACTTTCTTACTCTGAGCGAGCTCCTGGATTAAGGGTATGTTCATGGACGCTTTAGCTGAATTCTCACACTACTATTGCCTCCATAGAGGGAAGCCAGGTTAGTTAGGGGAGACCTAGGGTGTGGTGGTTCATCCTCCTGGTGTGGAAGAGCTGGTCTCTGGACAGGTCAAGTTTGGTCCTGGGGCTTGTGCCAATGATTACAATGACACAAAGAAGAACTAATTTACTTTTGAAACGTTTTTGAATTTTGTGTCTCATGTCTGTTTACTTATTACTCCTTTAAGGGCTCTCAAGGAAATGGGCTCTGAGAGGCTGAGGAAGGAGAGAGGAGAAAAGTTCCACTAGAAAACTTGGAGGGATCTCTCCCTTCTTCCTGGGTTGCCCTTCTAAAAAGATGTTCCAGGAGCTCTGGGCCCTAAGGAGTTTGAAGGTTAGCCTTGGCCGTAGCCACCCTAGTTAATTATAAGCAATATTTGGTTCACACTAAAAGGCATGACAAGGTTTTATAAAAGTGGGACAGCCTGGAAGTCAAATCAGAGCAGGCAGTAGGAGCTGTGCACTGAGTGAATTAGCCTCTGACTGTCATATCTAAGAGCCTTGGACACTTCAGCTCCAATTTGCGTCTGCCTCTCCTCTGTGTGTTCATTCTCCATCATTTTTGAAGATACAGTTTTCACATAATAAAACACCTATGAAACCATCATTATAATCAAGACAGGAAGCTTTATTGTTTTATAAAGTTTCCTCTTGCAAGCAATGTCTACCCTCAATTCTCCACCTTGACAATCATTGCTCTGCTTTCTCTCATGATGGAGTCATTGGTATAATTCTAGAAATGGTGCCACATGACACACCCTTCTTGTAGCCCCCTTACTTTGCTTGGCAGACTGTTCACAGATTCATCCAATCCTTTGGGTATTCCAGTAGTTCATTCTCTTTGATAGCAAAGCAGTAGTTCACTGCCATGATGCGCATCCCCTTCCACAATACACACATTATACTCTTCATCCATTATTTTTGTTGGTAGATATTTGGGTGTTTCCAGTTTGCGAACATGATCAATAATGCTTTTTATAAACATTTGTGTTCAAGTCTGTGAGTATACTTTTTTTAAAAAATAAAAGTATGAGTAGAACTATACTTCAAATACTGATCGTACTGTAAATTCATGCTGAACTTTCTAAGAAATTCCAAAATCGATGTCCATTTGACATGGACACCAGCAATACATAAGAATTCTGGTTGTTCCTTTGTCATCACTAGCACCCTAGTCTATCAGTTTCTTAACATCCCTATGTCTTTCTAGCCATTCCAGCAGTTCTAGTAAGGGGTGACCCAAGAAACATACTTAGTTATTGCCTATTGTGCACTTCCCCTATGCAGTGGCCAATGACAATATCCATACTCACTAGCTATTCCTGCACAACACATATGCCTCTCGTGGCTATAAGTGCATGACTAGCCCATATGGCCTCTGAACATCAGAATCTAGATGCCTACTTGCCCCACAATGAAACTGCCTGCAGTTACCATTTAACTGAACACCCTTGTTACTTAGATACTCTAAATAAAGTATTGATTGTGAGCCAAAGATGGTCATAACTGACAAGATGAACACAGATTGATAGGCATCAAACAGCTGCCTAAGGTAATTAGCCGATTTGCTGAGCACATAATCAACAATTAAATTCAGCAAATTTTATGTTGTAGGGTTGTCTAGTAAAGATGAAATCCATTTTAATTTACTTCACAAATTGTGATAGATATTTCACATCAATCTTCACCCCTAACATATTGAGTTGTCTTTCCAAAGACTGGTGCAGAGAAAACATATTTACAGATTTGAGATACTGGTCAGGAGCATGTTCTCTGGCTTCTCATTCCACTAATAGTTCATTGGTTCTGGCTGTGATAAAGTGTCGTGCAGGAACTGGACAAGACGGTAATCAGTTGAAACATTTCTTCTGTAGACATGACATAGTCAAGAAAAGGATGTCCACACTGCAGTGTCACTTAGGAATCATGAAGGCAAGCTGGGGTTTGTGGATAATTTGATGCAGAAGAAGAAATTCAAGAGGAAAATAAGCTAATCTTTTAAAAGAACTTGTTCCACACATGTACAATTAAAGAGAAAGAGTAATCTAAGATTTGTAAGAATTTTAGATATTTTTCCTCAAAAAACAAACAAAAACCCAAAACATTTGTTAAGGGCATTGAGGTTTTGGTTTCTTTCTTGAGTTCTGCCAGACAGTTAAACAAAAGTGTATGAGAATTCTTAAAGGCTTTGAACTTGTAAAAAATGAATGGATTGTAATGGCACTTTTCTTCCTGATTCCAGTTGCCACTGTGGACATTTTGGATGCTAACTTAAGAAGATCTGTGAGCTCAGCGCTGTGTGGTGTGTAAAGTGATCAGCTCCTCTCAAAGCTCTTTCCTCAGAAACAGAGGACCTTGATGGCAGCATAGCATTTACTTCTGTGCAGCTAAGTTGTCAAGGTGACATGAGTTGGAGTCAGTTGGGAAGGAGGGACCTCAACTGAGAAAATACCCCCACCAGATTGCTCTGTGGGCACGGCTTGGTACAGTTTATTATTTTGGATGAATGGTAGAAGGACCCCGTTCACTGTGGGTGGTGCCACCTCTGGGTTGTTGGTGGTCTCGGGTGCTATAAGAAAGCAGGCTGAGCAAGCCATGAGGAGCAACCCAGTAAGCAGCAGTCTTCTGTGGCCTCTGCTTTGCTTCAAGCCTTGAGTTCCTGCCCCGAGTCTCCTGGAGGATGGATTATAACTAAGACAACATAAACTCTTTCCTCCCCCAAGTTTCTTTTTGTCATGCTGTCCCCTCAGAGCAATAGAAGCCTAAGTAAGAACTATCCTCTACCCAGCAGACAGCAATGCTTTCAGAAGAACATGGCACCGTGTCTTGGATACTCGAGATTTAATGATTATAGTATATTAATTTTTTAAAATTATGCTTACAACTGTATTTACAGAAGAAGTTACTGACAATTAAAAAAAAAAGTTCTAGCCGGGCGTGGTGGCGCACGCCTTTAATCCCAGCACTCGGGAGGCAGAGGCAGGCGGATTTCTGAGTTCGAGGCCAGCCTGGTCTACAAAGTGAGCTCCAGGACAGCCAGAGCTATAAAGAGAAACCCTGTCTCGAAAAACCAAAAAAAAAAAAAAAAAAAAAAAAAAAGTCCTTTGCTTAAATATTGGCAAAAAAGGCCTAAAGCATAACTGGCCACAGAAATTGGAATAGTTTAGGAAAGGCAAGGGGGGCCCTGTGAATAACTGGAAGCACACAGCTAACAATAGGTTTCTCTGTTGGATGTTGATGGTGTATTGTAGATGAGACAGCAGATTCCTGAAGAGAAAGTGATTGGCCAGGAACAAAATAACTAGAGCACCCAGCCATGGGCCCTGAGATCCGACTGCATGGTATTGCTTCTCCTTCAGTGCAGGCCAAAAGTCAGCAAGTCAGAGAACAGAAGCCACGGCTGGCAGAGTGAGAACCAATGAGGTGTCTGAAGAGCTGGCAATCCCTAGAGTAGATCTATCCACTTGAACACACCTTACTTACATTTCTGTCCTAATGAGTTTAAAATATTTTTCTAGTTTAGATATTTCTCTACAGGCCCACATGTCTTTAAAACTTCATATTTTTGCGGATAACAGGACATGTTAGGTAACTGGTATCACCTGAGGACACATTAGAGATAGGCAGATTATCCTCTGGTTGATAAAATTAGTTCTGGTGCCGACAGTACTCCACAGTTACGTTACTTGGTGTTGTCCTTTATGTAATAAAATTCTCTGTTTGCTCACTGCACCTTCGTGAAACTTCTTAAAGGAGCTGTAGCTGACTTGTATCTGAGTTCATTTAATCACCTCCTTGCCCTGCTGGTGCTGTGAGCCAGGTGCAGACAGGCTGAGCACATGGGGAGTGAGCTCACAAGGGAAGTCAGGGACAGTCCTTGTTTTGCAGAAGGCTCTAAATCTGTCTTACACAAGAGATGGCCTAGAGGGAGACAGGACTCAGCCTGACCTGGACCCCCTTCCCCCCACCCATGCTACCTCCCACAGGCTGGCTTCATGGGATTGCTAACACTCATTGGCACTGCCAGTGTGTTTTATATATTAAACAAAAAAAGAATGAAATGGCCGTATCTTAGAGACAATTTGTGTGTGTGTGCGCGCGTGCATGCGTGATTTTTTTCCCATGTGGTTGGTTCCTTCAATCTTGCCTGTGTGATCTTTGATAGTGTTTTAGATTCTGGAATAAAACATCTTTCATTAATTCCATGATAATATAAATGGGTGGCAAGTATCTTGCAAAAATGAAAGAAACATGAGTATAGTATACTCATCAAGGTGGGAACAGACTGCACAGAAACAGTAAAATTCACCCAGGGAGCTTCATGTGTGAAGAACAATCCCCAGGCCTGTAAAAGCCAGTGGGGATGTCTGGCCCATCTCCATGTGCAAGAGTGACAAAGTCAAGGTGGAATCCCTGAGGGGTGAGAAAGAGGTCGGGAGGGAAGAATCTTGCTTGTATGTGAGGTTGTGAGGCATTAGAAGAGGAGTTAGTGGAGCTTTCAAAGTGCAGGCAGGAGAACATCCCAAAACAACTGATGGACTACCGCCTGTGCTGAGCAGGGACACAGGGGGATGTGAGTTAAAGTGCAGAGTTGAAACAAAAAGAGTTCTGTGCAGCTGAGATAGTGAGGTGAGAGATCATAGGGAGAAGGAGCTGATGTAGGGAAGGTGCTGGGCGTCTTCAAGGATGGTTCTGGAGTGCCTAGTGCCTTAGGTGGTGAAATAGAAGTCAGTAGCCGTGGACACACTGACTAATCTTTCCTAGGCTGGGGATGGGTTTATGTGAATAAAGCTGAGTTAAGCTGGCCCCTGTCTTTCAGACTTGTGATGATAAATAATTTGAGGAATGAAAGCTGAGGTGAGGGAGTGACAGGGGTGGGGAGGTGTGTGTGGGTGAATCACAGAGAAGGGCTGGTGGCCCAGATCCCACAGGGTGCTGTTGGTCAGGGAACTTGGGCAGAGGCATTTCAGGGTGCATGCTCTACGTAGAACACTGTCAAGTTGATAAGCACTTTCTAATATGCTATCTGCCTGGAATAGCCACCAAACTGCAGATTTTAATAAAGAGTCTTACAGTGAAGACCATCAACTCTGAGGCCACGTACAACAAAAATTGTACAGGCCAAGGAAGGACCCCTGCTCATGAGCTAAGGCTGTTTTTTGCTGGTAACTAGCTGGAACATGGGCAGACTTTGACTACAATGCTCAAAAAGTTTTGCCCCCCCTCCCCCCCCCCATCTTGGGTTGAGACTTTATGGTGGTGCTGGGGAAAAAAAGAAACCTTACTCTACTTCCAAGAAGAGTAAGCACAAGAACAGCAGGGCTTAAGTTGGCTGTCCTGAAATACTACAAGGTGGATAACATGGCAGAATTAGTCTTGTCCATCAAGAATGGCCTTCGGATGAATGTGCTGCTGAAGATTTCACAGCTAGCCATGTTAACAGGCAATTCTGTGGCAAGTGTGTTCATCAAAACACAAGACACAAGTAATTAATTGTGTGAATTAATAAAAACAGAATAACTGAAAAGGAGAAAAGACTATGTGCAATAAGCAAGGGTATTTCGTATTTATTTGAGAAAAAGAGGATAATTGCCTGGCATTTTAGTAGAACCGAGTTGTCCCAGCTGCTTCCTGTCAGCATTAAATGTTCAGAGGAAAACCCCCAAATCTTTACTTGCAAGGCAACCTCTTGGTATATTAATTTTTAAAAGTTGGTGTTCCACTGTATAGGTTGAAACATTTGCTTTTCAAATTTTCCTTGTGAGACAATAATTCCTCTTAACATTTGCTAGAGTTTAGTCAAAGGAAGAAAAACCACACAGAGAGAAAACGATGGTTTATGAAGAAATCATGCATTCAGTCACAGGGCAAACCTGTGATTGGGAGCTGTTCTCTGACCTAAATGAGTCTCCAAAGTTGGGGCAGCCACAAAATCTGGGGCAGGAAATAAAAGGCTGCTTTTGAGCTCCACTAAATCTTTTAGTTTTTGTATGTAAAGCATTTCCTCTGGCTCTCTTTCCCATCTTGTTCTTTATGTACTTGCCCTGCTCACCAGGCGTCTCTGGTCTGGTAGGTTCTATGGAGCTTTATTTAGGACTATTGGATACTGGTATACTCTAAAAAAATACTGTTTCAGACAGTAACTTGATAGGCTCTTCCAGATCGAAGAGTGCTAGAGACTCCATTCTTAGATTTTATTCAGGTCTTCTGAGTCAGGGTTAGGCAGATGGAAAGCTTAACCTGTGGCTAGTACTATTTAAAACTTCAAGCAACCCACTCTGGGTCATTTGACCTGAGAGCTTTATACTTTCCTAACATGGATTTCCTTCTGTGTAGGGGTTAGGGACTCTCCTCCTGAAATCTATGACATATTTTACTGTCAGAATCACACTCTTTTGAGATCCAGCATTTGCCATACATCACTCAAAAGACTAAATTGAGACGCTTCTTACTAGATGATAGAAATCCTTTAGTTTTAGTACATGTACATATTATAGTTCTTTAATGCAAAGGGTAATAGTTAAAGAAAAATCAAAGACCACTGTTGCTATACCTCTGAGGTTAAAGCTTTTCATGTTTGACTGGGAGTGTTTTGATGCTTACAATCATAGCTATTGCCCTCAATACGCAAGCCGGCATATCTATTGATAATTTTCCCAATCCCGTGCCTAACTTCATGCTCCAAAGTGTTTCAATTACAGCTAATGCCGAGACAAACTTCTCTATCGCTATCACTCTCCTGACATTTGGGAGCCAGTCCACCTTGGTTCCCTCAGCATTTCCTGGAGCAGGATAAGAGGCTTGATGCCTGCTATGACTTGAGGGGTGGGGGTGACCTTCCCCACATCCTTTTCTGTCACACTTTGGAATTCTCAGTATGGACACACATATGTAACAGATACATGCACATACATGCATCATGCAAAGGGCATGATTCCTCTATTTGGGATACTAGTTGTGACTGAGACGAGTTTGCCAGGTTGTAACAGTGGAGTAACACCTGTTTCCTCCGTAGAAGTGAGGTTTCATTCTAAAGGAGACTAGTATAGTTCAGGAAAGCTCTGGAAGTGTTTGTGGATGCTTGGGAGAAACTCTGGAAATATTGCTGACAGCTAGCATGGGCTGAGTTGAAAAGTGGCTGAATTCCTTGATTCCTTTACCTCTGTCCACCTTTGAAATCCAAGGTGAGTGGGAGGAACTTTACATCAAGCGCAAATTATTTCTAACCAATTCACTTTCCTGAAAATGTATGACTTGGCTTTGCTGGCATAGCTTTTTATTTATTTTATTTGTTTTCAGAGAAGGCAGGCATGCCTGGTTTTTCTCCCTAGAGAAAATTATGAATAGGCTCAAACAGACAGAAGTAGGGTTGAAGAAGCCAAAGAGGCTGTGTGTGGGGGTGCACATCTTGATCACAGCAGTGGAGGCTGCATCTGCATGTATTCAAGGAGGTCTGGTTTACACAGCAAGTTCCATGCTAGCTAGGGCTGCACAATGAGAAAGAGAGAAGCTTGATGGAGAATCAAACAATCAAATGGCCCCTTGTAAACAACAAGAGGTGACTCCGGGCACAGAAGTCTAACTTAAAGGTGGGTCTCTCGGGAACTTCTTCCTGGCCTGGGGTTTAGCTGGGAACAATGGCTTCTGTGGCCAAGATTAAACTTGTAGTGCAGAGAAACAGGCCCTGGTTTCCACGTTGTGTTTCCTGGCACCAGGCACCTCTTGCTCACTGATGTCATATTCCTCTCAGTTTTATTTTCTTTTTCATGACATCTGCCATGGAGTGAAGTTTCATATCTGAACAAGTCTTCGAAGACTGTGCATCTTCCTTGCTCAGTTGTAAACTCCATGAAAGAAGAGTTCATGGTGCCTGTCTTGCCTACTCACTGACATACGGTTGATGGCCCAAAAAAATATTTCTAGTAAACATTTTTAATATTAATTGAGTAAGCACATGGGTTTCTGTAGTGACAATTCTGGAATTTTTTTTTAAAGAGCACAAATATAAGAATGTGCTTTCATTTTAATCCCACTGTGAGGATATGAGACTGCTTCAGACTGTCCATAGCAGCTGACTATGATTTGCCTCCTGCTCTAGCAGACTATGGTTTGCCAGCTGCAGATAGTTTCTGTGATTGCATGGTGTATGGAATTCTGACAGCTTTTCAGAGGGGATATAAATGCTAGGGCCCTGAGAAATGGGGTTGTTAGTTGTTGGTCATTTATTGAGGTTGGTTGTGGTTTGTTAGTAGCTATGGTTGAAGAAGAAACAAAAGGAAAGAAATTAGATTCAAAGGTCCCCCTTTTACTCTCTCTCCTCTATCTTTCTTCCTCTCCTACATAATGCTAGAAGTAGACATTGGGGGGGGGATTAAGGGTGGGAAAAAGAACCCATAAACTAGCAAAGACCAGCTACAGGTTTCTGTGCATAGCCTCTGAGTGCTGCTGAGGTGGGAAGGCATGGGTGATGCTGCTGTCTTTGGAGGGACTTTTCTGTGTTGCTGTGGCGAATGATAATATTGGTGCCTTGTTGTTCTCATCTCTTTGCATTTTATTTGTCAACTGCTTGGCATCCCACTGTCTCTTGACAACTTATGAAGCTTTATCCTCAACTGCATGTTGGCTCCTAACCTTCACATTCCTTTCTGCCATCTTTCTTTTATCAGTGTCCACTTAACCTTAAAACTGGGTCTTAGCCCTGTTCTGCTTTGACTTACTGACTCATCTGGTTAACAGGTGACACATTTCAAAGTTCTTAAAACAAAACTGACCCACACTTCAAAATGTGCTTGACCTGATGTCTTCTCTGCAGCATTTGGTGCCTGTCCGGATCCTACCATTTGATCATCACTTCTTACCCAGGTTCCCCCTTACTTAGCCATTGCTTCTTCTTTCCCCTTCCTCTCCTATTATTTTTAAGAGCTGGCATTAACCAGACAGATCCTGGATCTTGCTCCTTTTCCTGTTCTTCAGGCTATCTCTATATGTCTTCTTTATTTTTCAGCTACAGAAAAAAAATGCCTCTAGACTCCTATTGTCAGCTGCTGGTCCGTACTGTGCTCAGTAATCCTTGCTTGGCTTCACTATTGTCCCCTAAGTAGTTTGTTTACAATGGAAAGGTCCTAATTTCAGGTCAACTTCCACATCACTCACAGTCTTATTTTCTTAGGGGAAAAAACTGAGCACATACTGTCTTCTTGAGTAACATCCACCTCTGACAGTTTCCAGGGTGGCATCTTCACTGCCACTAGCAGCTGAGGTGGCAATAGTATCATGACTGAATTATAGCTTGCTGTATCCCAGACACAGGTTTGATCACTCTGCCCTTCACACACATTCTTTGGTATCCCTATTCCATTTTATTGTTGTAAAAATCTGAGCAGGAAGTTGCCATATGACATCGCTAAGATCACACAGAGATAGAACTTAGCTTTTCCAGTTTGAGTCTACACCCCATGCACAACTGTCCCAGCTTGTTCTGTGCTTCTGCCACAGGAACTGCTCTCTGTCCCTTAATATGCTGTCATAGTCGTTGTCGTCATCGTCCCCTTTGCCCTACCTTTGTGCTTACAGTTTCTACTTACTGGAGTGTCGCTAATTCATCTTCCTGGTCAGCTGCCACTCATCTCACTCTTCCCTGCTCTGTTTCAGGGCCTTCTCTGCTTTATTGCCCCATATAACACCATAATCTCTGGGTTAGAAAGAATATCTCTATTTCTTAGCTAGCATTTAGATGAGTCTTGCTATAGACTATCAAAAATGCTAATTGAACAAACCATTCACAATCTCCATAAAGACCAAGGACCACATCTTTCTTCTTTAGTGCTACATGTTCAACTTCTAGCGTAAACACACAGGAAAAAGTTCAGCTGGAGACATGAGCTCCGGGGGGTACTGGTTAGTTCATATTGTTGTTCCACCTATAGGGTTGCAGACCCCTTTAGCTTCTTGGGTACTTTCTCTAGCTCCTCCATTGGGGGCCAGTACCCCCCCCCCCGGAGCTCGTGTCTCTAGCTGCATATGTATTAGAAGATGGCCTAGTTGGCCATCAGTGGAAAGAGAGGCCCATTGGTCTTGCAAACTTTATATGCCTCAGTACAGGGGAACTGTACTGTACACAGAACAGGGCCAAGAAGTGGGAGGTGGGAGAGGGGAGTGGGGGGGAGGGTATGGGGGACTTTTGGGGTAGCATTGGAAATGTAAATGAAGAAAATACCTAATTAAAAAAAAAGTTCAGCTGGTATTTGGATGACAAAGTAAGCTGCCACCAGAGATTTAGTGAAATTAAGGAGTAGAGCTGCCTGTCTTTCACTTCTTCATTTATAGACAGCTGTTGTGGTAGCATCAGCTTGGGATTGTTTTGTGTTTAATAACATTTTTCATTTATAATTAAAGCATAAATAGTCTTGGCTTCCTTTTACCTCTATTAAGAAAACAGAAATTTAGCACGCCTAAATGGTGCACGCCTTTAATCCCAGCACTCGGGAGGCAGAGGCAGGCGGATTTCTGAGTTCCAGGCCAGCCTGGTCTACAAAGTGAGTTCCAGGACAGCCAGGGCTACACAGAGAAACCCTGTCTTGAAAAAACCAAAAAAAAAAAAAAAAAAAAAAAAAAAGAAAACAGAAATTTAAGTATATTGGATAGAGATTAAGAAGGGCACATTCTAAATGACTTTTAGTCACACTGTCTGTTATAATTCAATATGTTCCTGGTTTTAGATTAGGGGGATATTCATGTTATTGCTTATATTTGCTGAGAATAGGAAATAAATCTATGTGTCATCTTGTAAGTATTGATACATTAAGTTTAGTGAAAATAATAATTTTATTTTATTTTTTTTGGTTTTTTTGGAGACAGGGTTTCTCTGTATTGCCCTAGCTGTCCTGGAACTCACTCTGTAGACCAGGCTGGCCTCGAACTCAGAAATCCGCCTGCCTCTGCCTCCCAAGTGCTTTGATTAAAGGCATGCACCACCACGCCCGGCGAAAATAATAAATCTTTTTGTAATGCAAATTTACCTTATATTGAGAGCAAAGAAGAGAAAGGAAGAAAGAAAAAATATATTGGGCACCCTTATAGCATCAAGTGTGGGACCCTTACCTGCTGGCCTGGCTTGATGGGGGACAGGGTGATACCCTGGGTGTTGATCACAGGCAAGATCTGGTTTCCGATGACCGTGGCAATGATTTGGCCCTGGGCATTGGTTAGGAGCTGGGGTGTGATAGGCTGTACTTGAAGGCCCTGAGTGCCACTTGCTGCTTGACTCGATGGCCCTGGGTTAGGCATCAGTGGAATGGTCCCAATAATCTGCAAGAGATAGGCCTGAACATGAGAGCCAGCTGAATTCAGGGTCTGCTTGCACAGGGCAAAGACTGCATTGTGCCCTTGTTGTGAAGAACGTTATCAGAAGCTCATTTGCTATCTACAAGCAGGCCAACATGGAGCAAATATTAGGGCATGAGCATTAAAAGAAGAGAAGGCTATGCATGCACTGATTCCCCAAGAGAAGGGAAAAAACTACCTTACTTAAAAATAAAACCAGCTATTGATAAATAGTTAAACATGCAGTTTCTTCCAAGGCTTTCTCTCAGAAACAGGAGGAATAGGTTTCTTAGTACTTAAGTGGACTTGGGGCACTGCATCTTCCTCACACTGGGGATCTAGATGCCCTGTGTCCTGGGGACTCCTCTTCCACAGTCTGCCCTTTACATCTTCTATTCTTTTTCTCTGCCCCGTCCTGCCATCCTACTTAATGCCAAGATCAATGTCAGCTTCTTGACCTCTATAATCTTTCGGATTACCAGCCTCAAACAAGTATCCTGCCATGTGTGTGGTTGAGAGACGAGACTCTGAAGACAGGAGGTTAGGATATCATTTCCGGTCAGGTCACCAAACAGCTGCATTTGTTAAGGTACTTCAGCCTCTCACAGGCTAGTAAATAAATGGTTAAATTCTTTAGAAGTGATGTGACTATTGACAGTTGAAATCAGAAAGATGAGATGTACAGCTTAAATGAAGTGTGTTAAACCGGAACCTAGTTGTTAGGGGTCTCTGTGTGTTTAGGGGGTGATCCTTAAGTGTTGGGGGCTCAGGGCTCTGCCACAGGAGGCAGGAGGGGGCCATTGCCTCCAGTGGCTTCTCTTGTCAGTGAAAGTGTTATGTAGGATGATGATATGGGGCAAGTGGTTAGATATGATTACTGTGAAAGAAGATGCCATGTTCCGTATAGCTACAGAATCTGAAAATGGAGACTTGGCTTTACACTGCCAGGGACTTCAACTACAAGCTGTTTCTAAACATGAAACCTCAAGGGGTGTCATGAGGAATGGGTGTGGGACTATTTCTCCTGCTTAGTATATTAAGCCTTACACTACAAATTGTCACCAATGGCTGTTCCCTAGTTTTGAGCCATGGTGGTCCATGACTTCACTGTCATGTGACATTCTTTTTCATTCTGTCTTCTTACAAGACCTCTCTGAACTCAACTGGAGATTAGTCATGTCTCTCCCTCACAAATCAGACACAAGGGTGAAGAAGAACTCTGTGAAGTAATCTTTGAGAGAGGAGTTGTAGTGACAGAGCTGGAACTGGTGTCCCCGAATGCTTGCCTTTTCATTTGACTCCCGAGTCCCACTACCTGGGAGACACTGAATATTGGGTGTTAAAGGACTCCAGCTCTTGGGCAATGCTTCATATTGTGTCTGCAATTTTCTACTGGATGATAAGCTCTCTGAGGACATGTTCACAAATGGTAGTGATTTCTACTGCACAGTACTCACACAAGGCTTTGAACATAGTCTCTCAGCAAATGATTTTTTTTCAGTGAATGATTTTAGGGTTCTGGGGTTCAGGTTTCCAGATGCAAGCAGGACAACCACCAGACTATAGCTCTTGGGAAGATGACATTGGACAGCCCTCTTCCCCATCTGTCATTGGTTCCAACATAGCAATCCTGTGGGTTAGCAAAAATGGAGAAGCTGTACAACTATCAGTTATCAGTGGCATTTGTCAATGGATGCTGATGAAGGTCAGGCAATTATTGTGGAAGTGGTCAGCCATCCCTTAAGGAGATGTCAGGCTTGCAGGTATCCTGAACAAGTAAGCATGCAGTGTCTGTCTCACAGTGACAGCAATGAAAATGTCCCATCAGTGTAAGCAAGGTCAGGAGGAGTCCACATCAATAGATCATAATGCATAAGTACTTTATTGACAAGTGGTCCTACATTAGCCTAAAAGCCAGTTCCTGTGACCCCCACAGGCATTGTAAGAGAGACATGGGATTAGCCTCCTGTCCTTGTCTATACTGGATATAGATGGCCTGCACATGCACAGTGTAAACTTGGCAATAGACCTTCCCACTCTGACTGCCTGGAGAGTCTTAGGTCTTTGCTTTCCCTCTCCAACTGATTGGCTGCAGAAGTTGGGTGCATTTAAGTGGAGGGCTATAGATTCTATTTTTGGCAGAATGTCAGTGCATTTAGGAGCTTGTGGGAGTACGTAGCCTGAGAGAATGCCTCAGAGTAAGGCATGGGACATGACAGCTATAGAACACATAGTGATGAAAAGAGAGGCATCTAGCCCGGAGATGATTGACGTGAGTATCTGCTGACTCTGTAGTAATGAGATGCACTTTCTGGGTGAAGGAAGAAATCGAAAGGCAAATGCAATTGGCTCACTAGCCTCTCCCCTATCTAGGAACAGCCTCACACTCTAACACTGAGCTGCAACTAAAACGCTTGTCACTGTGTCTTCCCCACCTCTCCTCTCTTTTTACCTGGGTCTGAGCATTGCGTACGGATAAGACAACAGTGTCAGAGCCAGAGGAATCCGAAATGGCCCAGTGGAAGGAGATGTTTAATAGAGTTTGGTTGGGAGGTGAGGGATGCATGTGAAGTCAGGAAGTCTTTGGTGAAGTTGTGTATTTCTTGGTGGTTATTGTCTTCCTTTCAGAGGCAGGAGCATCACCGTATCTGCATTCCAAACACTTGGTGGTACACGTCGGGAACTTTGTAATAGACTCCAAGATATCAAAATACCCTGGTTTTAACTTGATCAAATTTGTTGACTGGTAGATATGATCACACACTATATTATCTAAAAATTATCTGTTGAATTATTACGCTCATTCAGACTTCGATGTGTCTTAGCATTTTCACACATGTAATCAGACTACTTCCAAATATGTTGAGTTCACAGAAGTAGCATAAGGTGATAATAGGAACGGAAGCACACACATCTGACACTTTCCATGCTCTTAATAACTGTCCAGTTACCGATGGAAATTGTGTTTCAAATTAAAGGCCTTGCGAATTTAATTTGATGGTAGGATTTCAACTCAAGAAGGAAATTAAAACTGAGTGTGGAAAGACTATAGAGAATCTTTGGTTTAGAGATGAAGACAGAAAATATACCTTTAAAAATTAGCTCCTAAGGGAATCTGAATACATTGGTTACTAAGAGTGTGCGGAGAAGTCCTGATGAAAGGGTTACTTTGCTACATAAACATGGCAATCAGGATCTGACTCCTGCTTAACCCATCCAATATATGAAACTAACTCATACTCTCTTCAATTATAAAGGACTCTGGCAGAGCAGCTGAATACCTATGGAGCCTTCTATTAGCACTGGGTGGTAGGCCATAGAAGATGCTAAATAGATGCAGGTGAGACAGTGCAGGGTTAATATGTTATCAAATGCAAGGATTCCATCCGTCAAAGGAAGAAATGAGTACTAAATGAATAAGCAAGAGCTTTGTGATGGAAAACGTCTATATCTATGTGGTATGTGTTTAAGAACACTGGGAATGAGTGAATTGTTTTAGACAAAGGTGGGGTAGGTTCAGGAACACTACAAAAGATGCAGGGCTGTGAAGTTTAGGTTTAGGGAAAACCTACTAGAAGCTAGTGTATAGGTAAGAGGCATGGGGAAGGTGAATTGATCAGTTTGGAGGAGAGAGAAGGTTGGGACATATCATCCTGCCTTAACCTCCTGAGTACTGGGATTGTGTGTGCCATCATGCTTGATGGCGAACAGGTTTTGTTAGGGGGTGGGGAGGAGGGCTGGTATGGAGCCATTTCAGGTGTGAATATGACAATTAGGGCCGAATACTCTCAAGTGGTGAAAGGCTACAGACCAAATCCGTTGCTAGGATGCTACTGAAGTCACCCAAGTCTGAAGCAAAATGCCTCAATGAATCCTTAGCACAGAGGACGCTTGATTCATTGGCTTCCACTTCAAAGCACAAAGCACAGCCTACTTCATGTCTAGCTTGCAACATTAGAAATTTTTGAGTGAAGTTATTGCCCCATCAATCGCACAGCAAATAGCGCAGGCATCGTTTGCAATGATCTTCTGTGTCATTGCCCTGACTCTCCACCTGTAATGATTCATCTCTGATGAATGCTTTAACCAGGCTGAGGCCCATACTGGCATTATAATGATAATTTGTGACTTGAAGGAGTTCCTGTTTCTCTAACAGGGGACTTACTTGGTTGTTGCTGTTCATGTCTGCCTGACACTTTCCTTGGAATGAGCTAAGAACATTAACCACATTTGAGAAATAAAGTTCATATATAAGAGCAACTAAACAAAAACCATTCCTATGAATAGTGTTCATTGGCACACATAATTTAAAGGATCCCTATTTCTGTAGTAAATTTAGTGGCTTACGTTCAACCAGGACTACCATTCATTCAAAAACAAACAATGCCATCATGAAGATTATTTTGCAACAGTGGCAAATCTGGCAGTTAAAGACCATGTAGCTTCTCAGGCTATTGTTTTAGGACTCCCCTGCACATCAGTCTAAAGGGTATTTACAGGGATGTGTTAGGTCTGAAGGATGAAAGTGAACAAATGAATACATTTACTGTTAACACACAGATGACATCGGCTGCAGTCTTAGGCTGGTGTCACAGAGGCCCAGGCACCCAGACAAGTCATCTGATGGGCTGCATGTTGTTATAGTCTCTGATATGCAGTTAAACTCTGCCAAAGGAATGTGATGGCAGATGTCATATTGACAAGTAATTTTGTTGCCATAGCTTAAAAAAAAGAAAAAGGGAAGCCTGTCAATGTTGTTCTCAGTGACTTCCTCAGGTCTGACAGTACATCAGTAGAGACACCTCCTTTCCAAATATTTGTGTCACCTCAGCAGTGTTTGGCCAAGTAGCTTTTGCGGATAGTAACATCACTCTGTCCACACTTGGACAAGGAACTAAGATGCCTGTGAGGGGCAGCCATGATGGTAGCAGCTGATCTCTCCCCATTCTTTCTGTCTGAACACAGTGATCCTCTCCTAGCTCAAGCAGTGTGTTTTCTTCTTCTATATGATGTATCCATTCTAAACTCACTTTTATTCTAGGTTTAAAGCTAACCTTCTTGGAGGCATGTTTGCATCTCTGATTAGGACATTGATTCTAAAGGGAAAAGGAAATATCACTATTTTGCAACCAAAATTTGTTTTCTGGATACAGTCCAGGAGCCTCTCCCCCCGACCCCAGTTTGATAATGTCCAACATGGTGAAAAAAAGAAATGTGGACACCGACTGTGAGAGATTCTCCTGGAATGTGTTCATTCTATACTTCTATTGTGGATGTTGGAGGTACATTCCTAAAATAATACCCTCCCACTTGGTGTCTTTAGCTATCAGAATTAAAACCCCATGGCTTATTAAGAGGTTTGGCCACAAATTTAGGAACCCAGAAACTCACAGACAAAAGCATAGCACTAGCGGCATCAGGATCTGTAAACTGGCATTTTCTGCAACGTTATGCGAAGAATGGTGTGCATAAAGGCAAATGCTATAGATATAATAAAACAGTAAAGTCAATCACCTTCCTTACATGTCTTAGAGATATTAAAACTGATTCTCTTAGTGAGTTTAAGACATACATGAAGGAAGCAAATTCCTCACCGGCTAGGAGAGCTAGAGAATGACTTTACCTCTCACAGTCCCAGTCTGTTCCTCTGTTAAATGGGAATAATCACTGCATAATGTCATAAAATAAGGTATGCAAGGCATTCCACATGGCTTTGCCTAGCAGCTCAGTGCTTGGAATGTTCATTCAGAAATCACTTTTGCTTATGCTCTTGTGGGGCAGCTCCCATGCATTTTCACGAGGCTGCAAAAACACTGTTGTTGACATGTTTATTTTGAGACAATACATATCCCAGATGGGCTGTAAAATTTCAATCCTTCTGCCTCAGTTTCCAAGTGTTGTGATTACAGATGTATGCCACCACATGTAGCCCTCAAATTCTTTTTGATATCATCATATCACTATTAAAATAGTTCACTATTAAAAATGGATATCAGTAGCTTACCACAAAGTATACTGAAAAGTTTCCTGTCTTAGAGTATCAAGGTGGGGGTTTATGCATAAGTATGATAAAGACCTGACTCCATGCTGAATACACAGAGGAGGCCTCTGCAAAGTCATTAGACAGTTCTGGAACAAGAACTCTATGATGAAATTAGACATAGAGAGCTCCTATGTGTATTCTCCTCCAGCCCAGAGTGACCTCAGAAATTTCTCCTTACCCCACAGTTAAAGCACTTGAGTGAACTTTCTCTTTTTAAAGTTAGAGACTGTAGCTTCTACAGATTTTGAAATGAGAGGAGACAGGGGAAAAAAGGGAACGGTGGGTGGAGGGAGAGGACAGAGTGTATATACTACACATCATTGTCAGGAGATGTCCATCCACTGATGGAGGGGGCCAGGATGTGCACTTCTCTAGACTTAATTGCATAGAGCCATTTTAAACTGCTAAAGCCCCCTTGTGGCATAAGCAGTCTGTGTGTGTGTGTGTGTGTGTGTGTGTGTGTGTGTGTGTACTTCACCCTCAGCTGGTGGAAATTCTTTTAATTAAAAAAATTAGGAAGCACCATAGAATTTGCATACATACACATACCACACACACACACACACACACACACACACACACAGTGAGTTTAGAATGAATATATCATATAGAAGAAAACACACTGCTTGAGCTAGGAGAGGATCACTGTGTTCAGACCAGAAGGAATGGGGAGTGATCAGCTGCTACCATCAGTGGTCGCTCCTCACAAGCATCTTAGTTTCTTGTCCAAGTGTAGACAGAGTGATGCTACTATTCACAAAAGCTACTTGGCCAAACACTGCTGAGGTGACACAAATATTCGGAAAGGAAGTGTCTCTACTAATATATATCTGTGGTTATGAGATTTACTATCTTTTATTTGGATTCTACAATCAAGGAGTAAGAAAACCTGATAGAAAATCTATCTAATCAAATGATTAAGTTAAACTAAAATCAATGATGTTATTATATTTGAGCTAGAAGCGAGGAATCATGGTAAGCCTTTGTGGTCTGTTCTTGAGTAGTGACTAAAAACCAGTGCCCCCAAAATAAGCTTTTCTGAACAAAATATAGATGCCCACTGTTAAGTCCACGCTTTTGAACTGTATCAGATGATTATCTCTCATGCACTGAACAGCACACTGGCAAAGTTTGCATTTTAGGGAGTTTATGGTTTTTCCGGTACTGCTGGGTTTCTAGCAGTTTTACTCATCTGCTAGACAGTGAAGGTAGGAGAGGAGGGGGACGATTTTCTAAGACATCACCTCCTCTGTTGTCAAAGTTCAACAGGGCATTTCTGCAGAGCGTCTGGACATCTCCTCGGCAGGAAAACTCATTCAATGTGGAGGTGAGGCCTCCAGAAAGAAGAGAGGTCAAGATGGCAGGCTCCTCTCCAGTAGAACTTAGGAAAGGGACTCTCATTGCTTTTCTCTGGAATCCTAATTGGGTTTTGGAAAGTGCACTTTAATCCCTAGTTACTTATGACAAGGGCAGAGGTGGTGCTCCCTCAAAACAAGTGGATTCTTTAAGTTGTGTGGCCTGGGATTTAATTTCTACCCCCCTACTCTATTTTTCTTTGATTATTTACTTGACAATTAGTTGTTAGATTGGAGGATACAGAGCTACATACAGAGCTGAGCTAACACTTCCATGTCAGATTCTCTTCAGTGCTACATTTTCTTTACATGTATTCTCGTGAATGAGTTGAAGAACTATCTGTGACCAGATGTTGGCAAATTCTTAATGATAATCAGAAACATTTTTTCTTCACTGATTCTGCTTTTAGCCAGTCTACAAATTAAACTGTGGATGTTATTCATTTTCTCCAGTGCTGGTTGAACGTATTTTCTGTTTCCCTTTCAAAGAGCATCACGGATACTGTAAAGCCACCACTTTGCAGAAGGGCCACCTTTTGTCAGCCTTTACCTGGCTTTCCCCAAGACTTTAAGCTTTAATATTAGCCTGCAAAAAACCCACCACCACCACCACCAACTTAGAATTAGGAAAAGCATTTCTGTTCCCATTTGCTGCTGCCAGGTTAAGTGACTAAATCAGACTTAAGCTATTTATTGCTTGGAAGAACACCTTGACTCATAGCCAGGAAACATCTTCCGACAAAGCCATCCATCTAAGAACTATTTTATATTTCACCCAAAAAGGAGAAAGAAATAACTATAGCACTGAACAAGCAAAAACAAAAAAATTAAAACAAAGACAAATCCTCCAGTTTGTTTTTTAAAAAAACAAAAACAAAAACAGCTAGCCAAACAAGCAACCAACCAAGCAACCAAACAAACAAAAACAAAACAGGGGCCAATGATCTCCAATATTTTTGGTTTACCCTTCACTGAAACAGGTCTACATTCAATGAGAAGAGGTGCAGAAAATGTTTGGCAATTGCTCAAGAAAGCGCTATGCATACTTAGCACCTCTTGGTTCTGTGTTTATACCTAGTGAGTGCATCAGGCCGAATTTAAATGAGGTTAACAACAAAACAAGCCTCCAAGGGGAAGGGAGGGTAGGGAGGGAAGCTCAGCGAAAGGCGCATCTGTCTATCATGGTCAGATAGGGCTGTGGTCCAGGTCCTCGCCCCTAGGATGCTTCATGCGTTTTTTTTTGTGAAGAAAATGTCCATTGTTGTGGCAAAATTAAATGTATTTTGATACTTGCATATGATGCTTATCTATCTGGTCAATCAGAAAAAAGTTGTCCTCATCATCCTAACACATATTACTTTTTCAATTTCCTGTTAGTAATGCTTCCTTAATGTTCTTGAGGGTGAGACCGCAGAATTTCTCATTTCTCGCAACAAAGACGGAGACTCGTTAGAATTATGCTGATGAGTTTCTCTCATAAAAATGCAAAAACTCATTTTCATAGGTGGCCAGTCTTCAGCCAGATCCCCGCTGATCAGACAATTGTTGACAAATGTCAACAAGGAGGGTGGGCTGTGCTCCAACTGTGGCTCCTCAGAGTGTTCTTATCTCTATTTTAAATGTTCCTCAAAACCGTACACGTTTACTTCCTCTAGTCCTCCATAACTCCTCTAGGTTCTTCATTATGGGAACCGGGCGTTAAATTCACAGAGCCATTCTGGCCTAGGCAGTGCCATGTGATCTCATCTCAAAAGTCACTGTGAGTTTTCTGATTGCGGTCCCACAGTATTCCATTTTGTGTTTATTTAAGAAGATTTTACACTGTGTTTTAAGTACGAGCATCCCATTCTCCTGAAGATGCCATCCTTTATATTAAAAAGCTAAAGAGTTACTTTATAGTTAAACAGACACTGAAAAGATTCTCGCCATTCAAAGTCTCTCCTTTCTAACTTGTACTTTCTCAAGTTCCTTGTAAATTGAAAGCAGAGTCGGTGCAGTGCAGACATTAGCTCTCCTTGCTTCTGTGGGAAGGCTGCCTAAAATGGCTTAAAGATACGATGGAGGAAGAGGAGATGTTTTTATTCTAGGGCACCAGAGAAAAACAAGAGTGCTTAAAGGCACCTAGTGACTGATAACCCCCTCTGGTCCTGTCTTTTGCTTAAATTGAGTACATCTTGTTAGGAAAAAAGGCCAATGCTGTTCTGCCCAGTATGTATATGTATTAGGGGAGGCAGGCTAGACATCTCCTAGCCTGGAGCTACTGTTAATCTTGAGAAAACAGGATTTCCCATCATGCTCATCATGTGGGTAGTAGATTCCATATTGCCACACTGGCCTTTTCTGCATGCTGTAGGGAATATGGTTTCATGGCAGATGTGATCAAAGGAAAAGTGTGTTTCAGGACATGTTTTAGATTCATGTGACTCACTACATAAGGCCTAAGTGTTGAGCAACCTGTATCGTGCTCACAGTTTACGCTAACTGTACAATTCTAAAAGAAGCTGAAGAAAGATAAGTAACTGAAAACAGCCATTTTCATTTGACATGGGAATACTGGACAGTGTTGAAAAACATTTTCACATAAAACTTTAATATATTCAGTGGACCTTATTTGAGATCAGCTGACTGAAGGGGATTAAGTATACACACACGATGTTATGGGTTGTCTCCTATAGTCTGGCACAGTATTGTGTATGTAGAAAGCCTATGCTGACAGCAGCTTTGTTTGAAGAAAATCTGCGCTTTAAAGCAGCCAGATTTGGGTTTCTGTCTAGGCTCTTTTATTCGCTGTATGACTCTGGCAAGCTGGATAATTTTCCTAAGCCTCCAGTCTACCCATCAGCTGTGAACTGGTATAACATTCAAGAGCATAGTGAGCATGAAATGAAATACTGAATCTATACAAGATGCTTACTGAAGAGTATACTAGCATACATGAAATACTATCCAGGCCATGGACATTATTACTGTATCATGGTCACTGTGTGACAGGTCGTGTTCTTGGCTCCTGAGATGCACTAAGCAGAATGCAAGAAGCTTCCAATTGTTGTTAGAACGTGTGATAGAGAGCATTCTGAGACAAAACCGAGCTTGGTCCCTGCATGTCTCACAGAGTGACCTTGGAAGCTCTCCATCCAATCTGTACAACAGCCATAGGCTACAGCATGCAGTGGTGGAAAAGGTAACATGATTGGGACATACTGAGGCTGAGTACTTAGTGCTCTATAAATGGCTACCTGTTACTAATTTTATTATTGTTGCTAACAGTGGTTTTCTTAACTTTTAGGGACATTTTATCCTTTCAAAGAAGAGAAACCTAGCTGAGGAAGATGAGATGCCTTGCTGGCCTCTGGGAGTATGATGGAATGGAGCGAGAATTTAGGTCCCTGCCTATCTGACTTGCAGCCCTGAGGTTTTAGCCCTGGAGTCCCTTCCATGTAGAGATATAGGCAGGCATTTCTCAGCCATGTTACTTCAGGGAGGTTCTGGGTTATTGCCACTATTGGCAGGTGTCTCACCTAGGTAGTACGCCAAGTTCTCTCCTTGTGCTCTCTGCATTACTTGCTTAATGTCATTTGCCTATAAGTATAAAGCTGTGCTTGTAAGAAAAGACTGTACTGCATGCAGCATTCTTAATGGTCCAGCTTACAGCATCTTGTAAGGGTCTACTTTTACTCTTATTCAAGATGGCAACAGTTAGGTGAGAAAACCAATAGAAACTGGGAGCTAGTGCTTTGGATCTAACGTGTTGCACAGAGGTTTAATTTGAACTTGAATATGTCCTCTTTCCTTGCTCTGAGTTGTGACATTTCCATTCTTCTCTGCCTCTGATCTACTAATTTCTCTCTTGTTGGTCTTGTAAGTTGATGGCTTCTGACATCTTTATGAGGACTAACCAGCTCATGGGCCAACAAAAATGTAGGGTGCATGTTTATAGACTATTTACTTCAAGGGTGGCTATATCTCATATGTGAGTTTAGTGTCTGATCCTATCTTGTAATGTCCTAATGACAGTGATGGTTTGAAGACGGGGCTGGTGATAGTCTAGGAAAGCTGACTCAGAGTTCAGCAGTCATTTCTTCCTTTGTTCCAACCCCAATTCAAGGTAAGCTTATTTTTTATTTTATAATAAAACAAAGAATAAATAGCTTCTGTTATCATCTCTCATTTTTGCTAAAATCCAAATATTGAGAAGGCAGCTAATATCCCAGTATATAGTTGTCTCAATTTCAGGCTAAGTTAAGGCTGAACCAAATAAATAACAATGTTTCTCAATTATAATACTCCTTATATTACTAAATTTTAGTTTTAATGTTCAGTACTAAAAAGCATTTTGAAAATTTGTGAATCTTAACAATTGATATATTTGTATAGTGTGGTATTTTCCTACTATACCCTCTCCCTCAAAAATGCATGGCCTGACTTTAGGCGCAATTTAAATCAGTGGTTTCTTAGGTACAAGAATACTGTGCTACATATTTCTGTTTTTCTTCAAAAGTCTTACCTCACTGGAGGAGTGGGTCTCTTGGGGGGAAAGATCTGGAAACATGAGGTATCTTAACATGCTTTGAGCTTAATCAACTCTAGCATTATTTTGTATATTGAGGATTGACTGCTGTAGGGTTTCCTACTGGGCTCTGAGAAGCTAACATGGAAAGCATCTGTGTGGCTGGATGGCTATCTATGTGTGGTGCACACCTGCTCTTTGTCCATGTTTAGGAGGTCTTGCTGGGAGGTCTCCTAGGTTCTGACACTTTGAGTCTGCTTTCCTCTGGTATGATTGGTGGTAGATCTGAGATAGACTTTAAATTTGTCTCATTGCTTTGGAGACTTCCTGAAAACACCTCTTTACATCCTTTGATGAGCAAATAAAACTGGTCAGTATATAAATTAGAATACCTAGTACTTACTTGGTAGGATATTTTTATCTTCAGGTTTCAAGTGTGTGTATAGATACACCTTCAGGAGCACTCTGTGACTCTTGTTAGGGTTTATCTTGTGTGTTGTATAACCAATTTGCTGTAATTGGTTCCTCTCCATTAATTCCTGATTGATCAATAAATGGCTGGGGCTTAATTCTGGGTGGAGGGGATAGAAAGGTGGAACTTAGAATTGAGGAGGGATTTTGAGAGACCACAGTGGGAGAAGAGAGAATGAGAAGAAGGTTACCGTAACGTTACATCTAATGGTAGATGGGCAAAGAGCACATGGCCAAGAGAAGTTCATCCTAAGGACAGGCTGATGGAACAGAAACAGCCCAGGAGATATCAGCCTGGCAAACAATGTGCATTTGTGTGGCTTTTAACAGGTGAAAGGATTAGAATAGCTCGGAACCTGCCCAGCATAGCGTCTACAGCTTATTAATAAATTGTTCTGTTTCTGTGTTGTTTACTTGAGAACTATGTGGCTAAAAGGAGGGTAGAAACCTCCAATAGATATTTAGGAGTAAAAAGGTGTGTAGCGACCCTCCAGAATAATAATTTCCTTCAGTAGACTGTAGGGAAAGAAATGCATCCCCATTTTTTTTAAACTTAGAGATTTAGGTTTTGTATTTTTAAGTTGTTCACATAGCATCTGGGAGAGCACCCAGGCCTTCCAGCCAGAAAAACGCAGGAGCACAACAGTGGGTACTGGGTTCAGGTCTCAGCCCTCAGTCTTCTGCAAGGTGCTGACCTGGGAAGTTGTGTTTCTCTGAACTCTGAGAGTTTGCCCATATGTACAGGGGGGACCATCAAAGCCTTCTAAGACATCCCACAGTGCATTAGTGCATTACTGATGGTCCCAGATAGGAGCTCACTAGGGTAGACATTCTCTCTCTCTCTCTCTCTCTCTCTCTCTCTCTCTCTCTCTCTCTCTCTCTCTCTCTCTCTCTCCCTCTCTCTCTCTCTCTCATATAACTTGACCTAAATGAGCTTGCAGCTAAGATCCAGCAGTCCTCCAAGATGCTTAAAGAGCTCAGTGCACTCTAATGAACTACATGATTATTTCTTAGGGATAGACAGCGCTTTCCCACAAGGGTGAATTAACTGACACAGAAGTCTGCTGCACAGGGAACACACTCCTTTACAGTCATTTCTTCTTAATGTGAAGCAGGGTAGCCCTGATCAGCTCCTTGGAACTATAAATAGCATCCTCTAGCTGATTAGCTGTTTAGAATTATAGATGTTCCAGAAATTAACTGGCCTCAAAAGAATGTGTGAGTTTTATCCAGGAGTCTACAGGAGAGGCCATTCTCCTGTTCCCATGAAAACAAAGGCTTATAGATGAAGCATCAAAAGTACAACATGGCAAAAGTTGGCAGTGGCCAGAGCTAAGAAGGAAACAGATAGCTCAGCATCCTGCTTTAGGTAGCAAAGACATGGTTCTCTCTTTCTAGGTCTTTGGGGTGAATTTTACAAAGGTAGTTTTTATTGTGTATTACTGCTAATCTCTCTTGTTAAACAGTGTGCTTTCTTCTAGGGGTGGAGGCTTATGAGACCCTGGAAAATCTTGAGACAGTTTGAGAACCCCTCCTTTCTACAAAGAGGATAAGACCACAAAGTGGAACTCACAACAAAGCTTTGGTGGCAAGGGCAACATCTCCTCACATGAAGGATTCCTGCTTTCAAAAAGCATTTAAAAAACCATGGATAGTTATAAGTGAGAATTGCAGGCAGCAGCGCTTTCCTAAAGAGCACAGGTAGATTTTTATTAAGTTTTAGTTGGGGTTTTAAAGGCTAAGGAAATTGAGCCTGCAGCCTGATGGCCTTGACTCACTAACTTCTTTGAACCTAGCAGGTCACTAGAGCTCAGACTCAGTCAAGACTGCTGCCTGGTGGCCCTGATGCCAGACTTCTCATTTGCAGAACATTTTGAGGGGCTGTGAGGGGATCACTTAGGAAAACAGCACTGAAATGAGGCAATAACGCCCTTAATGGGGCTCGGAGGACAGATTTGCTGTGTAAGTGGATGGGTTGGGTTGTCTGATTATTATTTTGTCTTTATCACCGAGAAGAAGCCATAGCGATATTCTTAGAATGCTACCAACCCCATGAAGATACATTTCCTGCCCTCCAGAGAGTATTGAAAAAAAATGTTCACTAAAAGATGATAGTTGAAATATAGTTCATTCAATTACTATTGCACCTTAAAACCTTCTTTTGTGATATGTTCAAATGGGGGAAATAAAGTTTTTGTCAGACCTATATTTATGAGAAAACATATAGACATCAACTCTTAACTTTCAACAAAATATGTTTGATCCTTATTCATAACACATTGTCTAAATAGATTCTGTTGTTAGTGTAATTTTAAAAGAATAGTAGGGCTTTATGCATTTTATGTTATTTAAATTAGTATTTTGTGGTAAAACCATAAAATTTGTAGAGAAATATCACAGTTTTCCACGTGACCACCCTTGAAATGGAGAGGAGTGTGTGCTTTTTGTCTAGAGTTTCGTTTTTCTTTTGAAAATAAACAAGACAACAGAGGCTGGTATGGAAAATGTAAAGATGTTTGTGTTGTTTTGGGAAAGTTATTTTTATATGTGTTTTCTGTGCTTCACTATAAAAGATGAAGTAAAAGGCACTAGGCGGGATGCCCCAGTTACCCCATCACTGGCTTGCCTGGCTCTAATGGGCCCCGAAGCTTATTCATAAGCAGAACCACACACTACTTCCTTTTCCGCATTACTGGAAAACTGTTTTACAGACTGTGCAGCTGTGGCTTTGGAAGTACATTAGACAGATCTCCTAAGACTCTGGAGAGGACCAACACACAGCTATCGAATTACTTATCTCTCAACCTTATGGCTGAAATGATCATTTATTATAACTTCAGTGAGTTGATCTTAGGGAGTCTCATCTTTCCATGTAAATCATGTGCGAACATTCACCTCTGCAACCTATATGGGGTCGGTTTCTGGGTTTTGATTTTAAAGGAACAGTTATAATTTATTAAATGCCTTATAACCTATATGAGGCCACTCTGCTGATGAATAGGAACATTTATGCTTCAATAAAAACTTAGGTTTTCATTGCATACACTAGCAAGATTGTGCTGATAGGACCCTGATATAGCTGTCTCTAGTGAGACTACGCCGGGGCCTAGCAAACACAGAAGTGGATGCTCACAGTCAGCTATTGGATGGATCACAGGGCCCCCAATGGAGGAGCTAGAGAAAGAACCCAAGGAGCTAAAGGGATCTGCAACCCTATAGGTGGAACAACATTATGAACTAACCATTACCCTAGAGCTCTTGACTCTAGCTGCATATGTATCAAAAGATGGCCTAGTCGGCCATCACTGGAAAGAGAGGCCCATTGGACTTGCAAACTTTATATGCCCCAGTACAGGGGAACGCCAGGGCCAAAAAGTGGGAGTGGGTGTGTAGGGGGGTGGGGGGGAAGGGTATGGGGGACTTTTGGGATAGCATTGGAAATGTAAATGAGGAAAATACCTAATAAAAAAATTAAAAAAAAAAACTTAGGTTTTCAATATGCTACTGTCTGGAAGATATCTTTGAGCTCGTGGTTATAATTCAGAGGACCTCACATGGAATGCAGTTCTGCTACTGCACCTCTTTGGAGAGCTAAACTGGGGGGGGACTTCCTGCCAGGGTCTGAGCACACTGTCAGAAGTATTCTTGCCTTCCCCACCTACTGTAGGGCTTGAAATGAGGCTGGCCCCTCGATGTTTCACTCAGGGAGGAGTTGCCCTTCGAGAGGCACACCTTCCAGTCATCATCCTCAGGAGGCAGCCTTTAGCTCACAGAGAACATGGAACTTCTCTTCTTATCAAGCAAGCTTCAAGTTGTGTAGAAGAATGCATATTTCTGAGTAACCTGTGTGGGCTGTGTGGGTACATGTCTTCACCCTGTTTTGTTCTTTTTAAAAACGGATGGAAAAAGGTTACCAGGTCTAGTCACAGAAACCTGTAATCTCAGCACTTGGGAGTTGGAGGCTAGTTTTCAAAATGGTAATGTTGTTTAGTTGCTTTTGTGTTTTACATGCTTGGCTCTTTAAAGGACGAAGATGGGTGTCTATGTTCACTAGCTTTCACCTCTCAAGGCTTTAGAGTGGTGGAGGACCTGATTTCATCAGGAAATAGCCACGAGCTTCAGTTAAAATGTAAAATGCTTTCCTTAACCTCAGAATAAAGCAAACTTTCATTTGGTTTTACTTTTCTGTAATAATGCCAATAAAGGGATATTGCCAAAGACACAAGGGAAGCAGTTTTGTAGCTGAACAAATTGATGGTAAATCTACTTGCCAATTTCTCAAAACACTCCTAGGAGCACACGTGGGAACCTTTACTCTCCACCCTCTGGTGCACTGTTCTGAGAAAGGTTGAGGGGCCCTAAGATTGCTTAACATCCCACTGCTGAGACTCACACAACCTTCATCCATGCACCAGAGAAAAATGTTCATCTTGATTAACAGACAGCGTTTACTGATTATTAGGTCTGAGATATTACTATGTGATCAACCTCAGTCTAAGTACTTTAAGCCAATGAACCAATGTCAGTATGCTCCCACTTTTCAGAAGAGAATTCATGGCACTAAGAGAATAAAGGAATCTGCTCGGGCTTCCTGGCTGATGAATGACAGCCTGGCTGCAGATCCCTCCCTGTCTGCCTGTATGTCATACTCCTGCCTCTTGCTGAGCATCCAAATAAAAAAATCATGAAAAACAATGGTGATGATACTTGTGGCATTGTTCATTAAATGTTTAATTGTGTGCTCAAGCTTCTGGGAGGTATTTTTAAAGAGATTATTTCAGTTAATTGTCATAACCAAGGGACAGTGATGTGTGTGTCTCTGTGTGTGTGTGTGTGTGTGTGTGTGTGTGTGTGTAGAATCCAGAAGCCAGCCTTGGGTGTCATTTGTCAGGAGCTGTCTACTTGCTTTTTGAGACAGGCTGTCTCATTGTGACCCATTTGATTATTAAGCTAGGCTTTCCATGAGTCAGCCACGGATCCTCAGGTCTCCACCTCTTCAGTGCTGGGATTCTAAGGGTGTGCTGTCATGCCCAGATTTAACATGGATCCTGGAGCGCAAATTCAGGTCCTCACTCTTGAATGGTGAGCACTTTCCCAATGGGCCATCTTTCTAGTCTACCGCTTGCCTAGATTTTATTGTCCATATAGTATAATTAGAAAACGAGGCTCAGAGGGCTCAAGAATTTGTTCAGACCATATTTGGAATCAAATCCATCACCTTTGACTTATTCTTTTTCTTTTTGCACAAGTATGTGATCCAGGAAGTAAAGAGAACTATAATGATCTCGGCAGTGCAGTAGCCAATGCCAATGTTCTGCTTATTTTCACCTAAAAGGTAAGTTCAAAACTCCTTAGCAACCCTGGGTGGCACAGGTACTTTGTGATTTTAGATTGCTGTGTCTGTTAAACTGATAACTCTACTGATCACTCTCTGTCCTTTGAATTAATAGTTATGATAGGGCAAAGTAAGAAAGGTATGAAAATGGAGGAACATTTTCTCTTATTTGTTATGATTAGAGGCTGGGGTGGGGGTAGAGAAAAAAGTACAGAAAAAGTTATTCTTCAACACACCCAAGGCCATGAGACCTAGGTGGTGAGATTTCTTGCTGTTGAAACCCGAAGGCCAAGATTCTGAAGAAAGATTCGGGCATAAAGAGGAGGCTGACCCTGCAGCAGGTGACTCCTTGAAGGTTATGAGTAGGCTTGGGTAAGCTAAGCCTTGGAAACCAGATAGAATTGGTACCTAAAGTTAATCCCGTGTAGGCTTGAAGGCTCATTTAGGTCTCTTAAATCCTGACTTTGGTCCATAGGATGCAGAAAGGATCTTGGGAAGTGAGGAGAAGGATAAACACTTTGGGTGAGAATGCCCCTACTTGATGGTTTCTGTGTGGAACAAATCTTCTCATCTGTCCATGTAACTATCAATAAGTTCTGCTTCTCAAACTTAGGTTTAACTTTAGCATTAATGCCACCATTCCTGGATACACTTCTAAATACTAAAAAGGACAGGTGCCAAGAACTCCAATAAGGGAATTTCTAAGTATTCAAAGAGTTTTATCTTCATGTCCCCTTGGGAAATCTCTGTGGAGACTTCAGTGGACTGAGTGTGGCAGTCTTAGGTGGCAGGGGTATGTTAACCAACGTGAATTGTACTAACCTAGCTCCAATACTTTTTCTTTTGTATCACATTAACAAGAGACAAAACCCACACCTATTAAATGATTTTTGCTCCCTGTTAAGGTAGTAGATGTTCACTTTAGAATATATGTTTACTATAAATACAAATAAACTACCCTTATACAACTTGTAAGATAACAATAAAAGACACTATATAATTAACTCTGATTTACTGTCTACAGAACCCTATGAGTATTCAGCTTGGTATTCTTACTGACTATGACAGAGATCCCAGGCCTTAGGGTGACTGACAATGGTGGATATTCTGGTTCCTAAGAGGTTTCCACTGGCTATCAAAACATTTGAAAAGAAAGCACCAAGTAGTCCAATGCAAGTCTTACAGTATTTCTCCTTGTGGGAGCATAACTGTATATTCACTTGGATGACAGAACAGAAAAATCAGAGGGAAATGCCTTTCTGTAGATAGATTTGGTGTTGCTCTTCAACTCTTAAAATGTACATCTTGAGGTTGCTTTATTTCTGGGTGTAGCTCTAGGAAGCTGCTTCCAGCATGGGCCTGAAGTATATGTGAGTTATAGATATTAAAACCAACTTTTCCTCCACCCCAATACTCACAGCCTTCCAGAAATCTTAATATGCTTTTGAGAGCCTCCATTTAGAGCTGGCTGCATAAAATGATCTTTTGATGAAAAGGAATTGGAACAAGGGTTAAAGCAGACATTGAAAGGTTACTGTAGAGGGCACAGTGTTCATACAACCCTCCTTTAATATGTGTGGTGTGCACCTGTGATAAGATGATTCATTACACGAGGCCTCTCTTTGACAAGCTCCATCGTTCAGCCCTTGGGCCTCTGATGGGACAATCCTACAACCGCCCAGGAAATATAACAAGGTCAGCTTTTTCTTTCTCTGGGCTGGAGGTAGAGATGGTTTAGCTTATAACGCATCTTTGTTTGCTGTTTATGTAAAATAAAAAACAAGAGTTGAAGACATTGAGATTCCTGCTTTTGTATAGCTGCTGTATGTAGCAGGGAGTTATGTAAACACACTGCCCAGTAAAGCAATGATACTCTCCATGTGTTTCATGTTCATAAATGGCCATGCTGGAAATCTGAGGTCACTAATCACCCAGGCTGGGCTCTGGCTTTCCATTGGAGGACACCCTGCCATCACCTGCCTCAACTCTGCCCTGCATTTTTATGCAGCTTTTATGGTTACTGACGACTGAGGTTCTGTCATGTGTGACCATGACATGGGCACATGAGTGTTGTAGAATGGGTCTCCTGTGACATGGGGAAGGCTTAGTGAACCTGACAGATTAGTGATAATCAACAGGCATGCAAGAGTACCCCCAAATCAGCTACAGTGCAGAGGCTGAATGGCCGTTGGCATCTAACTCCCCGCCCACCACACACACACTTTCTGTTGTTGCTCGAATACAACTTTGCATTAGCTTCTCACGCATACAGAATATGGCTTTACTGTGGTTAGTTTGGATATATCACACCAACCAGCAAAAGACACTAGTTTCCCCCCTTAACGTCAAAAAATTTTAAGTAAAAAATTTTAAAAAAAGCAAAGTAATGTTTTCTTTGAAAAATTTAGTTTTTGATTGTTTATTTCAAAAAATGTCCCAGTAGTGAGAAGGGAGAAAGTCTTTAACTCAGGCCATAATACTAGTCATCTCACAAAACAAAAACAACATAAAACCTTGACATTTTAGAGGGAAAGAAAGAAAAATCTTGCCTGTAAAAACATAGAAACACTTCCCCACCCTCTTCTATTCTTGACGTTGCAGTGAACATTCTTTATTTGCCTCAAATAGATGCAGCTACATATCACTGTCATGCAAAAGAAATTCATTTCCTTTCCGAGTTCAATCTGCCGTAAAATTCACTCTTCCTCCCGTCTCCCACTCACCTGTCCTTGTGCATTAGTAACTAGTTGACCTGTGACCCCCTGAAGGCTGGAGAGGGCATTGCCAAAGGCCTGTGAACTTGCTATGGAGCCCATGGCTGCTGCAGCAGCGGCGGCCTGGCTTGCTAGAGGATTATTAACCAGCTGCAAAGAAAGAAAAGATCAGGGTGAAAACCACCACGTGGCAGGGTAACCACACAGCGACGCAACGTTCCCTCCAGCTTGCTCATGCAAAGGGCCCCGAACCCACTGCAGGGTCCCAGGAAGAGATTGAAAATTGACTAGAGGAAGTCAGGGACATGGTGGGGGGCTCAGCTGAGGGATAGCCTAGGAGGGAAGGAGCCTGAATTTGGGGGTTGGCAGTGGGGGAAATCCCAGAATAAAAATCATGGAATGAAATGTCAGCCTTCCTTGAAATCGTCGTGTGAAGCAGGATGGGTGGAGGAAATTGATGTTCACAGGGTTTCTGTGTGGATTTATCATTCCCACGTATGAATCACAGCTTCTTTTAGGGTTGTTTGTGAGGGGCAGGTTTCCCACCTCACTTTCATTCCCGAGGTTCAAAGCAACCAAAATCAATGAAATGACAGCCCGGCTCCCGTGCCCTCAGAGAGCAAGTGGGTCTTGGGGCTTATTTTGAGGAGAGATTCAAAGTCACTGGTGAATGGTCAGGTTGACAATTACTTCCTGTTTTATCTCACATGTGGCCCTTTCCTGCAACAAACGTATAACAGGAAGGAATAAACAGAAGGGAGAGAGACCAGCACAGGGAAGTGAGTATGGCTGCCAAATTCTGTTTTTCCGTGGAGACCAATTCAATATTCTTTCTCCTGCCAATTTTCCACACCGCAGGTTTTCAGGCCTTCTGACCATGAGGCAGAAGGGTGGCAGGAACTGAAATCTGCATTTAGGTTAATGACTAGATATAAATTCAAGAAACATTTAAACTATTTTCACACTATTGGTTTTGATACATGAATTTCATTTGTATTTATTCTAGGGTGTTATTTTTCCCCCTCTGTACAGTTTCTCTCAACTTCAACAACTGTGTATAATAATGCATTTTCCATCACCACGTTCCACATCCATGCAACTCCTGCATTTTAGCAGAGACCTGCCAAGGCCACGGCCTGGGGGAGACGAGTTAGTCCTACCTAGTCCAAGTCTTGGCTCGTCTAGCGCTCCTCTTCTATTAGTATTATTTCTCCGTTTTAAACATTCTTTATTCTTCTCTGTCGACTCTGCTCTCCCCTTTCCCTCTTTCTTTTTCTTTCAGAAAATATTTTGTGTCTTTATTGTTTTGGGAATTTCCCCAGAGTTTACATCATCTGTACTGCTAAACAATACGCCAGTGTCTTAGACATAGAGTTCTCAGTTTCCATCCCAGAATTTACATTACTTATCTGATGAGTAAAGAAATAATAAAGGGGGCATAGGAGACTTTTAGTGTATATCCTTGTTTTCACTTATACCCAAAATCTCATTTACCCAGCACATTGTTTTAGAAAGAAAAATCTACTTTAAGCTCATTACTTTGCCTTTTGTCATTATCTCTTTCCTAAGAAAAATAACTGGTTTAAGTAGAAAAAAGAAAAAAAACTCATTCTTTGGCCTAGTGAGAAATCCTGTCTTACCCCAGATGAGTAGCCTTGACCTTGGAGTTTGGTGTATGTCTGTAGAGTGACTCTGGCTGAGAAGTGGGATGTGTTAAGAGAAAATACTTGCTTTAGTTTGAATGCCCACAGTGGATGATCCACATTGTGTTCTTGGGGCACAGAGCCCTCTAGCGCCTAGCACAGACATTGCACACTGGCCTTCCATTCTGAGCTCATTTGAGAAGACTTGGCTTACATTGTTTTTATGCATAAAGCTGAAATGATCACAAAATTCCTGGAGTCATAAGATAAACTTAACCCCGAAAGAATGATTAATTTATGTGCAATTTGGTTTTAGTTTTGAAAAGACAATTTTGTCTACAGTTGTGAGTGAAAATTTTAAGTGCATACATAGTCAATGTCTATTTAATGACGATCGTACAGCACTTCTTTGATATCTTCTAGGCCAACCAAGATATCACTTAGGGAGCCAGGCGTGGTGGTGCACGCCTTTAATCCCAGCACTCGGGAGGCAGAGGCAGGCGGATTTCTGAGTTCCAGGCCAGCCTGGTCTACAAAGTGAGTGCCAGGACAGCCAGGGCTACACAGAGAAACCCTGTCTCGAAAAACCAAAAAAAAAAAAAAAAAAAGAAAAAGAAAAAAGATATCACTTAGGAAAGGATGGACTGACCCTCTGGGTGTAGCACAATAATGGAAACCGAGAACTCTCTATGTCTGAGATATTGGTGTATTATTCAGTAGTAGTCAACTATATTTGCTGTAAAATCAGATACTGCACAAATATATAAAGCAAAGTCAATTACTTAAAAAGACTTCTGAGTCTTCTGTTTAAGGGTTAGAAATGGGTAACAGGGCTGGGGCAATGGTGGCTCACGCCTTTAATCCAAGCACTTGGGAGGCAGAGGCAGGCAGATTTCTAAATTCGAGGCCAGCTTGGTCTACAGAGTGAGTTCCAGAACAGCTACACAGAGAAACCCTGTCTGGAAAAACAAACAAACAAACAAAAACAAAAACAAAAAAATGAAAAAAAGAAATGGGTAATGGGTGTTTCAGAAGATTGCTAAACTACCTCAAATGGTTTCTTTCTTCTTCTTATGTTATTGCCTGGTTCTGTGATTTCTCTGTCCTTATGCCATGTGTGTATATACATATGGGTATGTGTCTTGCATGAATTACTTCTCTATCTTAAAGGAGAGACTGTCAACTTGCATGATTGTTTTTGTTGTTGTTATTCTGTTTTGCAGAGCTAACCCAGGGCCTTGTATACTCTAAACAAATGCTTTCCCACTGAGCTATATCCCCTAGCCTTGGATGGCTCTTATATCCACAGATAGCTCCCTGCTTTGTCTTTGTGGATAGTACCTTGTTCTATGAAGAAGTCTGGCAGGCCTTTTTCTACAGCTAGAATGCACAAGCCCGATGTGGCTGCTGTGGTACAAGCCAGGGTCAGAGCAGCCTGGATAGTGATCATAGTGGACACAACTTCATGAAATACTTCTTGGCTCTTTGGTTGGACAGGGATGCACTGCCATTAAGAGAAGTGGCAGGGGTGGGAGTGGGAAAGGCCATCACCTCAGGCCTTGTCTCTCTGTGCTGTCCATAGTCATGTCCCATTAGCAGTGCTCCGATCACTATTTTTTCTTGATTGGAGACTCAGGCTAGATTTGGACAGCTGTGAGACCATGCACAATAAATGCATATAATGAGCTTAGTACTGTCTGAGGCCAACTGGGCATTTGGAAATGGCTGCCAAGTTTATGCCTTCCTATCTTTCATTGTCAGTATGTCTACCAGGAAAAAGGCAGCCTGGAAGAAATCTGACTGTATTACATGGTGTGTTTTCAACAGATCTGTTCAAGACATGCTGATTCTAGTGTGTTCTTATTATAAATACAGGAGGTCTCAGAGTAAGGATTTGTAGCAGATGAGAGTTTTGACGTTACGTCCGGAGCACATCAAGCGTGCCTACAGAATCTACAGCTGGTCAAATCTACTCACTGAAATGCCCATTTCTGAAGACATTTCCTTTTCTAGAAATTTACAGAACAAAACATCAAAGTAAGTTTAAATATAGTCGTGTACCTCTGACATAGTGTACCAATGTACCAAACCCTACCTTTCCCTTGCTTTTTGAGGAGAGTCAGGCTGCAAAACCAGATGGGCTCAGTAGATGCAAAGAAACTCAAACCCCATTTTTACCTGGATAAAATAGGGGCGGGGGAATGACAGCACTCATGAGAGTACAATGGGAGTCAAGTGAACGTGTGCAGGTAAAAGTGTTAGATATACAACCATAGCTCACGCTCTGAACAAGTACTGACAAACACTCTCCCAGATCACACAGCACAGAACCTTCTTACCTTCGACATAATATGACAGTTGTTCTGCTTTTAATACAGTTTCTTTAGAGTTTGTGCTTGATTATTTTTGGCAGGGTGCTCCCCTGTAACCCAGGATGACCTCCAACTTGAGATTATCCTGCCTTAGCCTCCACAGTGCCGTAGTTATAGGCATGTATCACCACGGCTGGCTCTGTGATTTTAAAAAGGTAGCTTAGGGAAGCTACTAGCCAATCAACATGGTAACTAGATGAGTTCTGTAGTTGTAAAGAATATAAGAGTAGAAGGTATATAAAACAAATAAAAATAGATGAATACCAGGAGAAGGTATGCAAAACAAAAAAGAATTTGAAACAGTTGTCACCTATTTGTCTCACATCTGTCCTGTGCATCGGTAGAGACAACCATGCTTTAATTCTGGAAGCAGGGGTGGTAGGTGACAGAGAACTCAGAGAAGACATGACTTTCTTTATTATACATTATCCTTAGACTTAGTTCATAATATTTTAAAATTCTCTTCAAGTGTTCATTTTACAATTTAATCCCTGGCTCGTGTCAAAACATTGTGAAGTAGCTTATTTTATAGTTGTTTATTAGATAATGAAGACACGCAATAGAAAAGATTAGAGAAAAATAGCTCTTGGTGTTTACCGTGATCTTTTTCTCTCCCTCCCTCTCTTCCTCCTTCCCTCCCTCTCTCCCTCCCCACTTTCTCTGTTTCTGAAGGGCTTCATGTAAACAAGGATGGCCTCATATGTTCCATGTATCCAATGACTACCTTGGACTCCTGATCCTCCTTGCCTCTACCTGTAATTATTTATTTCTGTGTTCATAAATCAAGGTGACTCTTGGATGCTAATCTCAGGAAAATAAGTCCACATATCCAAATCTATGCTTTGTGAATTTCTTTGCTGTCTATGAACATTAAATTATGATAAAAAATTAACAGTTTTGCAAAGAGCAGCCTTCAGGGGTGTCATGTACGACATCTACAGATGTCACCATCACAGATGTCACCACAGAACAAAGCAATGCTTTTTTCTAAGTGTTTTTCTGAGAGACTCCTATCCTGCATCATGGTAAAAGATTCATGTTTCTTGAAGTTGGATATCAGCAGTCATAACTTTTTAAAAGAAACCTGCTGATTAAATTACAATAGTACAATCCATTTGCATAAATAGGACAGCACATTGAGGCAGTTTAGCTGTGACATGATATGAAATGTTTATGTCTATTTCCTAAGAGGGCTTTCTGGATGCATAGGCTCAAAGCCTTCCTGGTGCATAATTGCAGGTGATCTATGGTTTTGTCATTCTCTGTGAGCCACATGGATTTTACAGAGCATGGGTTTAGGAGCAGTCGTTTTTGCTACTAAATCTTTAGTTTAGCGTCTTGGTGTGTGGTCCCATTTCATTTTAAATGAGCACATTGAGGAGTGCACAACTGACTCCTTAAGTAGGGGCCAGCAACTCTCAAAGGCTATTTAGAAACAGTCGGGAAAACAGGGCAGTTTTTAGTTCATTTACATACATTAAGACCTTGTCTTTCCCTCTACCTATAGGCTGGAAAGAATCATGTCTGTTGTGTCTTTGAGACTCTTTAACCAAACTGGCCCTCCTGCTCCTTAACATTTGTTTTGGGTGATGAACGGAAGAGACTTGTTGGATGGGTGGCTCTGTCCCTCTTAATGAGCTACTTCACATATGGTTTTTGCTGGGAGGCTCCCCTTCCCCATCTATGATTGTCACTGTGTGTGAGACTCTTAGAACAGTTGGAAAACAGTTTCTAGTGTTTAATACTGAGCTGACCCTCAGCTCTCTGTCTTCCTGCTCTATTGCAGAGATGGCTCTGTGTTAAATGCTGTCTGTCCATTCAGCATCTGTGAAACAAACAAAGGTCTACAGTGACCTTTCGGGCTGAGGTGATCTGAGGCACTTCAGTATCCTAAAACACTTTGGTTCATTAACATAAAGTCACATCAATTTCTCTATACTTTTGGAATTAATCTTATTTTAAAGGCAAACTGACAAGGAGAACACCCTCTTCTTTTTTTAACAAACAGCCATATTGCTGAAGAGGAGTTTTAGAAAACAATGCAACATGTTTGTTGGATTCCCTAGCTATGGGCCAGGACAAAGAGAACCCTGATCCTGCAGGGTTCTATCTTGTGAGTGGGGCCTCAGACATGTCCCTACCCCAACAGGAGGAAGCTGGAACTTCATCTTTCACATCTGACAGTCATCATTATTCAGCAACCTGTGGGTAAGCGAGGACTGGAACCCTCCAGGTGTGGATGGCTCTGGGCTTAAGAGATAAAATTGATTCTGTTGCCCAAGGAAGCCCTTGGGATGTGATAGTTACTGAAGCAGAATGGTGGGGACAAGTGGAATTACAATTGATCTCATTAGAGATTATGTGACATGATAAGTACTCCTTGGTTCTCATCCCCTTTAATTATCATGGAGCTCTTAGATCCTTGGAATTTCTGAGTGTTACAGTAGGCGAGCAGCTGAATATTACTTATGAGACCCTTATACCTCACTTGAGCCAGTTGTGGAGGTTGGAAACTAGTTGCAAGAAGAGCCATCGTGCTAAACTGGCAGAGGCTTAGAACTTTGAGTTCACCGCTACTCTCTAGAGATTGAAGAGGGCCCAAGAAGGTTCCCATTGATTTCAGAAGTTAAGTCATGTGTATAATGGCATTGGAGTGTTCCATTGCTGTGAAGGAAGGTACTGTGCCCCCAACCATCTAGAAACAGAAGTTCCTGCACTCAGGACCCTCTGGATCTTGCCCTGTGTATGCCCTCCTCTGGAGCAGTGGCTCTTAAACTTCTTAATGCTGTGACCCTTAATGCAGTTCCTCAGGTTGTGCTAATCTCCAACCATAAAATTATTCTTGTTGCTACTTCATAACTGTAATTTTGCTACTGTTATGAATCATAATGCAAATATGCAGTGTATCTGATATGTGGCCCCCAAAGGGGTTATGACTTTCAGGTTGGGAACCACTGATTTAGTTCTTCATTCATATCCTTTCTAATACCCTTCACAACAAAATAATAAACATATTTCCTTGTGTTCTGTGAGGTATAATACCAAATTAATGTACAGGAACAGGGACTGATGGGAACCCACGAGTTGTAGAGGGATCCAGCACTTACAGGTGGCATATTTAACATGGATGTGTGTGTGTCAGGGGTGGAGGGACTGATCTTGTCAAGTTATATGTTTTTTACTTGTGAGGCCTTCCTAACTCCAGATAACTAGCCTCAGAATTGAATTAAACAGTTGGATCTATACTTGGTGTTCACAGAGAATTGGAGAATTGCTTGGTGTAGGGAAAACAGCCAAATATCTTTCAGGACAGAAATATAAGTAAACGAGCAATTGCCTTTTTAAACAATCATGTATATTCTATAATTACAGATATTACACATATCCTTTTGCTTAGTAATTTCTTTATCCCACAAGCACCTACTCAATACCCAATACGTTTCGGGCATAGTATCTCAATGAATGACCAACTGACATGTTCCCTATCTAGTGGGGCTTATATTCAAACAGAGGAAGAAACTTGGTAGTAAAGGAAGTAATGTTAAGAAAAGATAAGCCACCCAGTCATTGACTTCCAATCTTGGAGGCGTGATGATATAGAGTGGAGACAGTGAGAGCAGATGGGGTGGACCCCAGGATGGCTTAGCAGCTGTGATCTGAGTACCTGGACCTGTTCAGAATTGTACAGAAATGGGACTGGCAATTAATGGGCTATTCTATACCTTAAAGGAAAAATTCTTATAATGCAATGACTGGGAGCCTGGATTCTGGAACTAACTCTGAAGCTGCTCTTAGGTACCTGTGTCTCAGACTCTTCAACTTTGGTGAAAAGATACACAACTCAAGGCTGATAGTGCAGTCTAGTGGTAGAGCATGCACTTGGCACACAGGAAGTCCTGGATTCAAACCTTAGCATCACATGCATGCAACACCATGAAACAAAACAACAAAAAATGAGCCATTTTAATGAAGCAGTTCATGAAACATATTAGAAGAGTTTCCTGGCATAGAGTAGTAAGCCCCTTGTGAGTCTTACTATGATAATTGTATCCATTCTCTTATAGGCATACAATGTTTTAGGACTAAGTCCATTCATAAGGTCACAGCATCCTGGGTAGCTGGTTGGCCACTTTTCAGATTTTAACCTGCCCAAGGGGTTTGCATTGTGATAGCTTTCCTTGCTGGTCCCACATTTCATTTTTCCTGAGCACTCTTTAGAGACACTTTCCCTAGTTACAGTTATTCAAGGTACACTTCTTACAAGAGTCATGCCAAAACCATCGGAGGGAAATGAAACAATGCCCAGATTTGTATAAAAAAAATCAACGATGGAAGGGTCATAGGTAAAGAAGAGTCCTGGGTAGGTGCTCGAAGACACGGGGTGGCAAACTGACTTGGCTCACAGTCTATTCTGCTTTTAACGTGTAGCTGTATTTTCCCCACAATAATAGTTCTTAAAGATCTCTTTTGTGATACTTGACTGGATTTAGAATCACCATGGAAATACACTTCTAAGAGTTTCTGTGAGGACATTTCCAGAATGGTTTAGCTGAGGAGGGAATCCTGAATGTGGGTGGTACTATCCTTCTGATGGGCTGAGTTCTGGACCAATAAGGGTCAAACAAAGGAGAGAGGCAGCTGAGCGCAGGCTTGTATCTCCCTGTTTCCACTGCAGACTCAATGTGACTGGCTGTCTCATGCTCCTGCTGCCAGGGCATCTATCTCCACCATAATGGGCTGCATCCTCAAACTGTGAGCCAGAACAGGGTCTAAAGCCTTTCTTCCTAAAGTTGCTTGTGTGGAGCACATTTCCACAGTGATGAGAAAACTAAACAAACTCATCTTTCTGTTGTCTGCCCAGTCCTCTCACTTCACAAGACCCAGCAAAACACTAATATTTGTCGGCTCTCTTTCCTTCCCTTTCTAAACACCATCTAGTAACTTTTGGTTCATGGCTGTATTTTCAGTTTCTTTCACAATGAAAGACTCTCAGAGGCCCTGGATAGATGTTTATTGAATTAGTATGCAAATGAGTGTACAAAAAAAAATCTTCCTCAAGACAAGACTTTTGTGGGAAGTGAATCCTTCACTATTTACAAAAAAAGAGTGTATGTACATTTTTCCTTTTAAAAACAGTCTAAACTCTCTGACTTCACATTACATCAATAAACCTAAGCTTTAGGTGTGGAGTAAAAGGCCAGAGACTTCTTAGTCCCTTAGTGGTAATTCATCAGGTAAATTAGGGCCAAGAAATGCAGTTCTAGAAGCACACACCTACAAGGCTACAATGGCCTCGAATGATCTTTCTGACCATAGTCAGTTATACTCCAGGATAGATGATGATGGCATGTAAGGATGGAGATGTAGCTTTTCTTTGGACATCTTGAATGAAAAGCTGTATGTGATCTCTTATACACTGAAAGCCTAGAAATGGTGTAGAGAACTGAACAGAGGGCTTAATCTTGATTTGAGATTATAGTCATGGGTTTCATAATGATATTTCAGTTAATGATGGACTGCATATGGAGTTGTGGTCATATAAGACCACAGCAGAAGTGAAGCATTTTTATTGTTTAGTGATGCTGGAGTTGCCACATTGCCACATCACAATACATTACTTATATTTTGTGTTGGTGTTAGCTAATGTAGCAATCATAAGAATGTATAGCACTTACATAAGCATGTAGTACTTCATAATGATAACAATTGACTGTGTTGCTGATTTATGCATTTACTGCATAATACTTTGTATTGTTATTCTTTGTATTGTTATTATAGAAGGCACTCCTTTCAGTTATGCAGGAATTTAACTGTAAAAAAGCATACTGTGTTACATGGGCAGCAAGCTCATCCATTTCTGCCTATTGTGTTTCCTGATTGCATCACACAGGTACAGTCAGTAATTGACCTATGCTGTCCAGGTTCATTTTGTAATATTTGCATGGTGGGTGATAAAATGGCTCAATAACACAGTTCTAAAATTGTATGCCTTTCAGTAAGCTACTCCTGACTCTACTTGAGCACTGAAAGTTAAGGTAGTAGTATATGTGGCCTTTGGGTCTCTCTCTCTCTCTCTCTCTCTCTCTCTCTCTCTCTCTCTCTCTCACTCTCTCCTCTCTCTCTCCTTTCCTTCTTTCCCTCTTTCATTTGTTTGTTCTCTCCTCTTTCCTCCCTCCATCCCTCCCTTCCTTTTCCCTCCCTTCATCACTCTCCTTCCCTCCCTGCCACCCTTCCTCCCTCTCTCCCTCCCTCCCTCCCTCTCTCCCTCCCTCCCTCCCTCTCTCCCTCCCTCCCTTCCTTCCTATCTTTGTTGTTTGGTGGATAGCCTTGAGCTGTGATGGGCTTTATGGGGTGTCAGGTGAGTCAGTCAAAAGTGAGGCTCTGTACAGTTGGCTTTACAAAATCTGGGCATCACTGAAGATGGACAGAGGAGGCTCTCCCAGAATGAACATGGGTATCTTAGCAAGTGTTCTAGAATCATACTAGCTAGGTGCTGTATGGAGTCTGAGTCCAAGTTATGAAGACACTAGATGAAGAAGGCGGCACTGGGTCAGGCTGACACTCTGTGTACTGGCTATTTTTGTGTCAACTTGACACAGCTGGAGTTATCACAGAGAAAGGAGCTTCAGTTGAGGAAATGCCTCCATGAGATCCAACTGTAAGGCATTTTCTCAATTAGTGATCAAGGGGGAAAGGCCCCTTGTGGGTGGGACCATCCCTGGGCTGGTAGTCTTGGGTTCTATAAGAGGGTAGGCTGAGCAAGCCAGGGGAGGCAAGCCAGTAAAGAACATCCCTCCATGGCCTCTGCATCGGCTCCTGCTTTCTGACCTGCTTGAGTTCCAGTCCTGACTTCCTTTGGTGATGAACAGCAGTATGGAAGTGTAAGGCGAATAAACCCTTTCCTCCCCAACTTGCTTCTTGGTCATGATGTTTGTGCAGGAATAGAAACCCTGACTAAGACACTCTGTTAATTATGTGGCAGGCTATTGGAAAGCTCTTCAAAAGCATGCGCTATTCTGTTATTTTTATAGTTAATTCCAGCATTGAGGCAAAAAGCAGGGAGGCTTTTCCGCTTCACACAATTCACTCATTTGATTTTCTAGAAGAGAGGTCATTATTATCTGAACACACCAACCCTAAATCAGACTTTATCCAAGTGCTATGCAGACAAATACAATGTTACTACAAACCTACACATCTCATTTCCTTTTCTCTCTGGTCCTTCATCTAATAACCTAAAAATCCATCTTTTTATGGAGCTTCATGCTATTTTCTTACTTACATACACAGTGCTACTTTTTACAATTGCCTCTTGTCATGGCACATTAGTTAGGTGAATTTGTTGATATTACAGAATCGCTCATCCTGTGTCTCTTATTTTCTTATTCACCTTAAACAAATAATTGGGAATATTCCTGTGATGATAAAAGGAAAAATACTTTTAAAAAGAGATACTTTAAAAAAAAACAATAAATTGTTGCCATGGTACAGCAGTTAGTATTGTTTCAGTCTCTAGCAATGGAAAAGTTTATTACATTCTTTATTTGCCCAAACCTAATGTGTGTGTTTGCGTGTGTGTGTGTGTGTGTGTGTGTGTGTGTTCCCAACACTTGTTGAGTCCTAATGAGGGACCATAGGTGCTATGTAGTGCATAGGAAAGACAAGAAAGAAAGAAGGACCAATAGAAAGCCAGGGACAGTTTCTGCCTTTATGAACCATCACGGGCATGACATTCATTAAGTTCTTGAGATGACAGTAGTGCAGGCTCTATACCAAAGTTCAAGGATAAAGACGTCAATAATACAAGAGCATTTTGCATACAGGTCCTTCTAGGCCAGAATTTCTGGGCCCTCTCAGGCCCTTTCTACCAACACAGACAGGGCTGTAAGAAAAAGGAGTGAGAAAACCAGACAAGGGACATTACTCTGGCCCAGGAAAATGGGAGACTTCCTGGAGAGGACTCTCTTGAACTGAGTCTGGGAAGAAGACTAGGAATTGATTGTCAAGGAGGAGGAAAAAGAGAGGAAAAGGCATCGCGTCCCTGGAAATCCTCAGCTAAAGACACAGAGTTGAGAAATAGAACTCTGTTTGTGGGGTCATTAGTGTGGTGGCACTTTTGGTATTTGGAGGAGCATGGAGTGGTAGAGGCTGCTGGAAAAGCTTTCCCACAATTAAATGGAGCTCAATCCTGTGTACATCACAGATGGGCTAGGCTGATGGGAAAAGGCAAGCATCTATAGCAGAAGAGAGACTAAATACATAACTGTGGCAGCACAAAGCCCCATTCGCAGGGCAGGAGACAGATCTGGGATAGTTCTTAGCTGGGTTTAAAGGCAGAGAACGCAGGTAGGAACCATCGATTCAGAAGCACACATATGAACTGTGTGCTGGTTCATGGCTGGCGTCTCTTGAGGGAGAGAGTCATAGCTCTGAAAGCAGAGAGCCTACATTCTCATCTTCATTGTCACTTTATGGAGACCATCCGCAGAGTCTCTCAGCAAGGAAGCTACTGATCGGCAGTAATCTACATAAAATGCTTTCTCTATAAGAGGAAATTTAAATTGCTGATTATTTGTAAATTGATAATTAAACATTTGGCATTATAAACTACATAAAAATGAAGAAATGATCTAGGCTACAAAACCCCACAATGATGGGCTAGGAAGGACCACTCTGTCTATGGCTGGCTCCATGTATAAGATCAAAGTGTCATTTAATAAATTTTAATTCTAGCTGTTAATTAAAAGGAATGTGCTAGTTTGTGACTAGATCAAGTCTCTGGGAATCTGCACCAAATGGATGAAAGACTTTTACTTACTTGGAAGAGGGATTGCACTGTTGAATGTGTGTTTTTTCCTACAGATTCTAGTTTCATTGGTGAAACTTCCTAAGTCCAACCAATTCAATCAATCATTAAGAGGGTAAAAAGTATCCACTATCAGTGAGTGCATACTGAGTGTGTTTTAGTGGATATTATCCCAAAAGTTCAGGAATATCCAAGATTCAATTCACAGACAATATGAAGCCCAAGAAGAAGGAAGACCAAAGTGTGGATGCTTCAGTGCTCCTTAGAAAGGGGAACAAAATACAGGAGGAATTATGGAGAAAAGTGTAGAGCAGAGACTGAAGGAAAGGCTATCCAGAGACTGCCCCACCTGGGGATCCACCCCATATGCAGTCACCAAACCCAGATACTATTGTGGATACCAGGAAGTGCTTGCTGACAGGAGCCTGATATAGCTGTCTCCTGAGAGGCTCTGCTAGAACCTGACAAATACAGAGGTAGATGTTTGCAGCCAACCATTGGACTGAGAGTGGGGGTCCCAATGGAGGAGTTGCAGAAAGGACTGAAGGAGCTGAGGGGGGTTGCAGCCCCATGGGAGGAGCAGCAGTGTCAACTGGCCAGACCCCCTGGAGCTCCCGGGGGATGGACTACCAACCTAAGAGTACACATGGAGGAACCCACGGCTCTGGCCGCATATGTGGCAGATGGCCTTGTTGAACATCAGTGGGAAGAGCAGCCCTTGGGCCTGAGGGTGCTCTATGCCCCAGTGTAGGGGAATGTCAGGGCAGTAAGATGGAAGTGGGTTGGTGGGTGGGGGAGCACCCTCATAGAGGCAGGGAGAGGGAGGATGGGACAGAGGGTTTCCAAAGGGGATACCTGGAAAGGGGAAACATTTGAAATGTAAATAAAATATTCAATAAAAAAGTAAAAAAAAATACTCTTTTTCTTTTGTCTCAACAATCACATTATTAAGAAGTGCTTATAATGTCCTCTGCAGAATACCTTGGTTTTGAGCAGCCTGGGGGGGGGGCATCTAGAAGTCTTTGTATGTTGTATCTGATCTTTATTATTATTCATGATGGCTTGCTTGCCTCAAAGGTTACTCACTGACCTGCTGTACAGCCTCGGAGACTACGGTATTCTCAGAAAACAATCCTTCACTTGGGTCAGAGTTTTCAATCCCAAGAACAAGTAATCTTTGGTTTATTTGTTGTGTCTCTGTCCTGGAAACTTAGGCCACCATCTTTCATGAGTGTACAGTAAGGATTGGACATGACATTTAGACCGTAAATAGAAGAAAATACCATTTCCAGTTAGGTTACACCCCTCTTAAGTTGCTGTCTATATGCATTGCTAAGTAAACACTTGTGTGGTCTCTTCATCACACCAAGTGTGAGGTCCTCTGGCAAATGACCCCACAGGGCATCCTGAACATCACAGAAATGGCTGTACCATCTCCATGAGTAACTCCATGAAGAAAAACAAGTGGCCCGGTTATTAGAGCAAATACGGCTGCATAGACTCAGAAGAAAAACAAAAACAAAACAAAACAAACCATGACCAGAATGCTCAAAGGTAGATAAAACCCCCTACACTCCCAAGACATATTGGTTATAGGTTGTTCTAAAAACATTAAGCTTACAATAAGAACCAGCCACTCTCAGTAGGAGCCGTAAGCCAAGAAAATATAAAAAGGTGTTGTATAGATTGTTTGGGAAGTTCCCATTAATAAAGCCGAACACAGGTTAAAACGTATAAAAGCTGGATATCACCATGAGCAATTGCAAGACTGTGTGGGACTTTCCCCGTACTTAGGACAGAGCAGGCAGTCGGAGACTGAAGACAGTAGTCTTCCCAATCAGTAACAAAAACCTTTAAATATTTTTCCCAAGCACAGGCCAATACTGAGAAGTCTCTGGGTACGAAGGACACAAAGTAGTCAGCTAAGGATGTCAGAGGGCCGGTGGCAAAGTCCTTGGAAGCCAGGGCTCTTGGGTTCTCTCAGGGAGTCAGCTCATTTGCCAATTCCCCTTGCCAGGCGTTCTTTTCCCAATAAGAAGATGGAGCCGCCCCACTGGTTTTAAAGCTGATTTCTTAGGTACTGAATCCGCAGCAGCAGATTTAGACACTCCGAACTGAGACCTGCCGATCAATCTTCCTTTACACTACACTAAGGACTAAAAAAAGGTCTGACTTCCCCCAATCCCCGCCCCGAACTCTGCAGGGCTTTGGACAGAAGACAGTGCCAAGAGACTTGGTTTTCATGAGGAAGTCTGCAGGAAAAAGCTTCCCAGCTGTGGCTCTGATTTCGGATTCAGCCTGCAGCACCATCACCACAAGGAAACGCCACCATGCACATTTTAAGGCAGAACTGTGCTGGCACGCTCCCTCACTGTTAGTGTGAGTGGTGAAGAAAGCTGCCGACTTCACTTTTAACGGTGAAGCAGAGCAAAGCGAAGACCCCAGGTCCCAGAGTCCCTTTGAAATGAATAACCCTGTGACCTTACATAGTTTTACTAGGCCTCATCTCCTACCACATCCCAATAGCACCAAAGCTGGGGACACTTAAGATTCCTACACCGACAATTATAATGTTACAATGTAATAAACTGGAAACGGTGCTGTAATTTTTTACGATTTACAAGATTAAATAAATATATTAATTGGATGTAATTCTTTCAATATTCCTACTTCTTCTTTCTTTCTCCTTTTCTGCTCCTTCCAAGTGTGTGTGTGTGTGTGTGTGTGTGTGTGTGTGTATGTCTGTATTTGAGAAAGGGTCTTACTCTATAGCCCAGGCTGGCCTCAAACTCATGACAATGTTGTTATTCCTTTAATCCTAGACTCCCAAGTGCTAGGATTAACAGTGAGTCACTTAAATAGAAACATGTGGCTGGAAGTAGGCATTTAGTGAATCAGGCCTAAGACAAGGTTCTATCATGTGCAGCTTGTAGACTTCTGTGGTGGCTCCAGCAGCCTGGGCTTGATCCCCTCCCCCAAGACAAGATGGCCTTTTCTAGATGATAAAACCCTGCTTTAGCTCAGGGAACAATAGAATGCTAAATCTACAATAAATTTTAATAAAAAACAACTGCAAGCCAGACAGACAAAGGTTTTCGAAGACTCCAGAAGACCAAGAATTATAATGTCTTAGTGCTGAAGAAGCCACTTGCAGGAACCTAGGAGCTATCTGGGGTGGAGGGAGATTTGGACATCTTTAATATTAATTCCAGAATATCTTTGTCTTGGGGAGGTCATATTCATGTGTCTGTATGGCCCAATTAATATTTGTTTTTGAATTTTCAGATTAGCTTTGCTTTGTATACCACGTTTTAAAACCAAGAGGCACCTGGAGGGCCTGGAGGAAGACTCAGTCCAAAGTGCATGCTCAAACACACTTGCACACACACATGCACACAGTCTCACACACACATACTGACATACTTTCACACGATGCACACTCACATACACACAGTCTGTGTCTCTCTTATAATCTCTCTCACACACAACCACATGCATACACACTTAAACACAGCCTCTCATATACACTCACATTCATGTACAAGCAGGTAAACACACACCCACTCACATAGCACACATGTCACTTACAGTCACTAACTCCCTCATAAACACATACAGTTACACAATACACATTCACATATCACAGTTCATACAAAAACTCACTCACACATGCACACACACACACACACACAGTTATACTCATACATACACATACTCACATATACACACACTCTCACAAATCACAAATCACTCACACTAACTCATACACACATACACACACACACACACACCCAACCCCTTATAAATATATACTCACACTCCTGTATATACACGTACATACTCACATATGCTCATATACATACCCATACCACACCACCACACCATAAACACCCACACCACACACAATTATATACATGCTTACACATATTCACACACTCACATATGATACACTCACATACACTAGAACAAAAGAAAATATGAAACTTCAGGAAATGATTACTTTTTATGGAAAACATCAAAAATAAAACATAGAAATGGAGATGTAGAAGTGCTAAGCAGGTGTTTATCTTTTCAAGATTTTCATTTAAAAAATGTGGGTAAATTGACCAAGTTAGTCAGTTTAGTTTTTAAACAGTGAGAAATATAATTTAAAGAATTTGTTGGGTTAGAGATGGAAGTTCATCATATCCTTAAAACAATGCATTTCTAGATTGTAGATATGTAAGCAATGACACTGGGGCAGAATGTTTGGGTAGCTCCTGAAGTCTGTGATTTGGTACTGTCGTCCCAGGATTTACTCTGGAGTAAAATGTTTGGAAGTCAAATAGGTTGGATAAAAACTATGATGCATAGGCCTTCTGTTGACTTAGAATGATCTTAGTGCATTAATGTCTCGGGACATGGTCCGTCTTTAAGGACACTTTCTCAGCATGCATACCCACTGCACACAACATTATTCCATCACAATAGCTCCTTTACACATAGTGCTACATGGAAAGCCCTTCTGAACAGTGGCCTATGTTATGCTGTGTGCCCTGAGAAAGGCTGCCTGATATATCACTCTGTTATCTACAAGTTTAACTAAAGGAATATGTTGTATGCATATTACCTAGTCCCATCATCTACATATCAATGGAGGACTGTCTCTTCAAACCTGGGTGCTCCACGAACCACCTGCATCTGGAAAATGTTCCTTCTGACACTTTAGTTGTGATTCATACAAATTGGTTAAGATAAGATTTATCAATTTCAATATCATGTATCATGGAGACTACTGGCTTTGGGAATTCATAAACAGCTGTTTCCCGTGGCATAGCAGTGGAGGCCATGTTTTGCATTTCTCTGAAGTGGAATAGAACCAGTCGTGAACCCAACGGTGCTTACTTGCCCTCCCTCTCAGTACCTGGAGCAGTACAGTTTTCATCCCACAAAGAGAAGAGGTGTGGGCAGGATGGAAAGCAGGCACATGTGTTGGGGAGACTCTCAGGGAGAAAGAAAGGCTTGGATGATGGTTCTCTGAGGACAGCGCTCAAGACGGCCATGTGTGCTCACAGATGACCACTGAGGTGGTGGTTGTGGTGGCCTATGTCTATATATCTGTGGTGTATACTAAGTGTATCTGTGGTTGCTGAGTAACCAAGATTAGACTGTTTACTCTCTTTGAGCATGTGTGGCTTTGGAGATAAATGATACATGACCACTAACATTTTCACTTTCTTTATAAACCTCAATTTAGAGTGTTATTTGTGTATAAACAAAGTCAAGAAGCATATATGTCATATATTGTCACTGATTGCATACTGAAGTTAAATTTTCTCATGTTAAACTTACATTTAATATGCTATTTTCTCTAGTTTCTATAGGCACAGCCTCTTAAAATCTTAGGAGTATAAGTAGATAAGTTTATTTTCATCTACGAATTATGAATTAATTTTTTACTTCGTCGTTACAAGAAAGCGAAGTTAAAGGAGTTGGTTTGATTATATGAAAAGTTTTGAAAAACTATTTCTTTAACACAAAAGGGAGTCATTATAAATTACAGCTAAATCTTATAATGCAAAACCTGATTTTACTTACGTTGTAAAATTAAAAAAAAAACTAGTTTTATACTTTGAAACTTGGCACTGAACATTCATTTTGAAATGTGTTACAGTTAGATTAAGAAGCACTATTAATTTTGGAGATACATTTGTTCTGCATCTGGAGTGCTGGCAGATACCTTGTTTTGATAACTATGAGGAGCTGCCATCTTTGCCTTGATTTTCACCCAGGTGAGCAGAGGGTAGTGCGATGCAGAAGCTTCTGAATTTCCGAGCAAATTACTGCGCCTTCTGTGGCCATGGCTAAGAGCCTTACAGTCCATAGAGATCTGCTTCTCAGTGTTGAACATCTCTCAAGAGTAGGGAGGAGGAGCCAATAAACTGATGTATAAAGATGTCCGTAAATTGTCCAAAACAAAACAATAAAATTATGGTAAATAAGCATGAGAAATGCATTGAAAATGGCATTTCATTTTAGAAACATTTCAAAACAATCCTGTAATTTTCTAAATATTTTTAATGCATTTCTCTTTCATGAACTTTGTCATCTACTATTCAAGTAGCAATCAGGCAATACATTATAAAATACGTTATTTCAAGTAGAAAGGGTTTCAGATATAAAATGGGATTTGTGTACCAACCATTAATTTAACGGAATAAGTGGAATATGAATTTGGCAGCAAAATTAGCACTTTTTGTCCATTCTCATTTTGTTTTCCTTGGAAGAGAGAATCTGGGAAATTCACCCAGACATCAGAGGAGTCACTGCATAGCAATGTCTTCCTTTCGAATCATTTTGACTGACTTCTTTCACTTAGTAATGTGCATTTAATTTCTTCTGTGCCTTTCATAGCTTGCTAATTCATTTCTTCTTAGTGGTAAATATTTAACTTCAATGCATTGATTATTCCCAATATATCCCAAAGTATCCCATTTTATTTATTTATCTACTTGCTGAAGGATATATTAATTGCTACCAAGTTTGGGGAATTATGAATAGAGTATAGACATCCAAGAACAGGCATTTGTGCAGACACTAGTTTTCAGCTTTGTTAGGTAGACATAACAGAGCCCAATAATAGGTGAACTGTGTGGCAAGTGTATTTTTATGTTTGTAAGACACTGTCAGACTGCCTTCACAGTTGCTTCTATTCCCACTTCCACCAGTTCCCATCACATCGAGTCTTCCCGGTGCATGTGCTCTGAACTTGGGTCATTCTAACAGGTGTACCACAGGTGCTTCCCAGTAAGTGAATGAAGGTACCATGGAAAGGCTATCCACTGTGTGACTGCAACTGTGAAGCTTTGGAAAAAGGAGTGGAAGACTGATGGGGAAAAGGACCACAGGGAAGGAATGGGGATGAATACCCTTATGCACATGTCCAAACACAAAGGATGAGGCAAGCCAAGAGTAAACCCTCATGTAGACTGGGGCTTTGGGTGAAAAACGCTGGGTCATTGTGGGTGCACTAATGATGATAAATGCACCATCCGGATGTTTGTGGGCTGTGGATGTGTGAGAGCAGGGCCATGCGGAAAAGCTCTCCACCCTTCATCAAGACTTTCTGTGAACCTAACTCAGCTTTAAACAGTCGGTTAAACTCTTTTTTTTTTTTGTCTTTTTCTTTTTTTTTATTAGATATTTTCTTTATATACATTTCAAATGTTATCCTGAAAGTTCCCTATACCCTCCCTCCGCCCTGCTCCCCTATCCACCCACTCCCACTTCTTGGCCCTGGCATTCCCCTGTACTGGGGCATATAAAGTTTGCAATACCAAGGGGCCTCTCTTCCCAGTGATGCCCGACTAGGCCATCTGATACATATGCAGCTAGAGACAGGAGCTCTGGGGGTACTGGTTAGTTCATATTGTTGTTCCTCCTATAGGGTTGCAGACCCCTTCAGCTTCTTGGGTGCTTTCTCTAGCTTCTCCATTGGGGGCCCTGTGTTTCATCTTGTAGATGACTGTGAGCATCCACTTCTGTATTTGCCAGGCACTGGCATAGCCTCATACGAGACAGCTATAATAGGGTCCTTTCAGCAAAATCTTTCTGGGGTTGAACTCTTATAACCCTGCACAGTCATTCTGACAATTATATAAGTCTCCTGTGAAACACTGGACTTAAAAAAATATTTTCTCTACACTTGCTACCAAGCCTAAATATTCAAGTTTGATCCCCAGTACCTACATGGGAGAGGGCAAAAGCTAACTCCTACAAAGTATTTTCTGAGTTCCACACATGCTGTGGCATGCCTCTACTCTCTAATCACTTAAATGGATGTCATGTAAAGAGATAAGCTCTAAGCACATATACATACAATCACACTAGATGGACTCAGTATGTCAATAATAAAGAAGAGACCATGAATTAAGAGGGTGCAGAGACAGGGGAGGAGTTGGAGAGTAGAGGGTTGAATCGTAAATACAGAGTTCATGTGCTAACTCTCAAAGTATAACAATTTTAAATAAAAGAATACACTGTACATACATCTTCCTTTTTTCTAAATGTCATAACCTGAGGATGCACACAAGGGTAGTCACAGCCTGCCCCAAACATACAATTCTAGCTTTGTTTCTGTGTCTGCATCAGAGTCAGGGAGTAGGACTGAGATCGAATCCTGCTGTGTGGCTTCTAAATGACACTTTTCCATCCTCCTTTTATACTTACTTTTATACTTTTACCTGGAAGCAGACTCTGTAGAACAGTGTTCTCAACTTTCCGAATATGGACACCATTTAATACAGTTCCTCACGTTGTGGTCACCCCTACCATAAAATTTCATTGCTACTTGATAATTGTCATTTTCTACTGTTAAGGATTGTAATGAAAATGTCTGTGGATGCACAACCGCAATCCACAGGTTGAGAACCACTGCTACAGGTCATAGGGTGTTACTGAAGAAGGTCTTTGGGATGGATCCCCAAGGACAGGCGTGAGTGGAAGGAGTGAGCAGAGGAGAACTTGGGTTTGATACAGTCTGTGTGAATGCCTTCCAAGCCCACAAGAAAACTTTAGAGCTACAGCAGTCCATAAAAATGTGCTGAGCTGGGGTTTCTTGATTTATTTATTAATTTTAAAGTAGCAAGAATACTTTATTAAAAGCTAATTGGTAGTTAAGATTACACTGCGAAAGAGCAGCAGAACGCTTGAGGAACGAAGATGCTCCAGGGACAGAGCTCAGCTTTAAGCTACATAAGTAGGTCAGTTGACGTGGGTCATCCATGTCGGTGTATGGCCTCGAAGGAGGAGCCTCTTTGCAGCTAAAGCCACCTAGGAGGAACTAGTGACACAGGGCACTTCAGTAGCAGGACCAGCATGCCATCCATTGAAGAGGCGCTAAAGGGTTATCTATGTTTACCTTCTCCAATGGGAATAGTGAAGGCACTGGTTTCAGTGTATTTATACTAAGTTGTATTCAGGCACCCAGCAAATACTCACACTGGTCTTGCTGTTTTGGGATGATTACAGTTTTTTGTTTGTCTCTTTTCAGACAGGGTTTCTCTGTGAAGTTTTGGCTGACCTGGAACTTGCTGTGTAAACAAGGCTGGCCTTGAACTCAGAAATCTTCCTGCCTCTGCCTCCCGAGTGCTGGGATTAAAGGTGTGAGCCACTGCCACCTGCTGGTCCTAGAAGGTTGTTCTTCCTGGAACCCAGCATGCTCCTTCCAATGCAGAGGCAGGGTCTAGAGGTTTCTTTTTCACTGATGAGTTCCTTCCCAACCCAGGGCCAACACAACTTCTTCTGTTGAAACCACTCTCTTCTGCTACTCCTAAGTAATTTGCATGTGATTCTAATTAATATGTTATGTTAAAATTGTTCACATCCACGCCTAATTTCCCCTCTCACATCCTAGAACTGAAAGCAGCTGAAGAGCAGAGAGGACATCTTAACTTCTTACTGCCTTGTACTACTGCTGTGCTTTATTGGGCAAGCAATGGAAGTTTGTTGACTGAATAAACATGCAAAAGGGAAAGGTTGGTCATTTGTCACATACTGCTATTTTTCTTATTACAAGACTTTGAGATTTACAGAACCTATTATTTCCTAACTTCACCCCTGGGAAGTCCAGAGTTAAGTTTAATGAACAATTATAGATATGGTATTAGCCTAGCCATTTGGTCTCTTATTTTCCCTTCACTCTGCATTGATTTTGGTGTTTGTTTTATTGGCTTTGCTTATGACTGTTATATATTTTTTATCATAATCCCTCTTGGATCTTTTTTGGTTGTAGGCAGGTTATAAATTCTACGTATGCAAATAACATCATCCATGTTCTGACTTTCGAGAAAACATTTAAGGATTACTATCTAAACATAATTCATTATAAGATTTTATTTCCAGAATACAAAGCTTCCAAATGTGTGTAGAATCAACATCAACTTGATTCATTATATTTTTGTTTAATTGTATGTTGATAAGGAGTTATTAGAAAACAGTATTATATACAAAATAAGGTAGGAGTGATACCTAAAATATGGTCCACAGGGAGAAAAATAAGATGCTAAACCAAAGATAAAGTAAGTGGAATTATCCATCCATCTGTCCTTCTGTTTGTCTGTCTGTCCATCCACTCGTTCATCCATCCACCCACCCACCCTTTATTTAGAGGATGTATGTCACATGCCTTCAATGTTCTAGTGATACTGGAAGAGTCAGGAGCGAGACCCACATGGGACCAGGTACTTGCTGTTGCATTTTTGTAGATGAAGATAGGCAGGTATTGAGCAAACAATGGGTAATCTGTAGCAGTGGTAAATTCTCAGAAGAAAATAAAACAGAAGAGTGTGGAAGAGGAACTAACAAAAGGAGAGAGAATTGGATTTCTAGATCCTGTGGACAGGAGAGATCTCTCAGAGAAGGTAAAAAGACAGTTTAATGATGAGAGGGGGACACTTGTAGAGATATGACATATAACTAGGCAGAGAGATGACAAGATGTGCAAAGGTCCTGAGGTAGGAGCAGGCAAGACTGTTTATAAGTCCCAACCCTGGAAAATAATTTATAAGCAAGTATTTAATTTAAATTGTAGTCAATATATACAGCAGAGCCATCTTGCTAAAGAATCACAAAATAGCTGCAGCTCCTGACTGCCTTACAGTTCTCCAGGCTTCAGATGTGGTCACCAATGTGGATATACTTTTGAGTTTCAATGTATTTTTTAAAAACTTTAAGAAACTTTGCCCAGATTTCACCACGGCTATCTATTATTGCTACTATAGAAAGAAAACAGCCTTGCCATGGTGTCTGGTCCAAACCCTGGAGCATTTGATCTGTACCAAATGCAAGTACTTCTAAGGATGGAGTTTCTATTATTTTATGAGACACAGCCAATAAAATTCCTCCTCCTGACTTTGGTGGAACAAATGAGAACCACTGGGGCTAGTTGGATTTATCTTCCTCTCTGAGACCTCTAAGTGGGCAGTGCTTTGGACTATTGCATCAGCTTTTAGAACAGAGGTCTTTGAGTTTCTCATGTTGAATGATTTGTAATTTACTACTTGTTTTAAGACCCTTCTGAGGTGTTTCACTTCTCATATTTAAATTGAGCATCTAGGGGGAGAAGGTGGTAGAACTGACTCCTTCCACATTGACAGGAAGGGGTGAGAGAGAACCGTTAAGCCTGAAGCCTCTTTTCAGTGACACACAATTGTGGGAATGCTGAGAGAGGCAGAACCCAAGAAAAGAGACAGAAGGCAGGGAAGTTGTCCTCGTAACCTGGGTCAGGATCAGCTTTCCCACAGGACTCTTGGCAGTGACTACAGTCTTCCTAGATCTAAAGAGGTTAGTCAACAGTGGCCTGCCAAACACCCTAAGCATTTGTTTGCTGTGTGACCTGAACACATTCCTTCTGCATTTGTCCACAGATAGTATCTCTTATGACTTCTGTTCTCACTCCTGACTTCCTCATACTATTGGTGACAGCAGAAGAAGACAGAACCTGGTTCTTGGTGCTGAAGAGCTTGCACCATTGGGTCGATTTAATAAGAATATCAAAGAAAATGATCATTTCCTTTTAAGAGTAAGGCAAATGATTTCAGGAAACAGGTAGAAGGTTGTTGGGATAGGCTGAGCCTAAGGTTTCCATTTGGAAAATCTCAGCTGAAGCATGACTCACATCTCGAGAATCTTTGGACTCTGAGTGTTGTTTAAGGTTTTATTACTAAATAAAATATTAGAAAGCCTATTGATAACTTTGCTACCTTCTTTTTTACCCTGTCACATTTACTATACATGAATTGTGTGCTTGTTGTAGAAAACCAAGAAATGGAGACAAACCCCCTCCATATACATTTAAAAGTTTGCAAATTAAAACTACCTCAGTTGTAGCTGGATAAATGTCTCAGTGGTTAAGAGCACTTGCTGCCTTTGCAGAGGACTCCCAGCACCCACAGAGCAGCTCATAGTCATCTGAAATTCCAGTTATAGAGGATGTGACTCCCCCTTCCGGCCTCTGCAGGCACCGAGTGTGCACGTGATGCACGAACACGCATCTACACACAGAATAAAGACTGGATAACATTTTACTTTCTATTCTATCAGACTTGTCCTTGATGTCTATGTAAACAATAGTGGGAACAGAACCCTGAATACTCTAAGGAGAATGGTAGTCTTTTTTTTTTTTTTTAAAGAAAAAAACTACGTCATGTATAATTCATATCTTTTTATACCAGTAAAAAGTTTATGCTTTCCTAAGCTTGAAGGAGTGCTTAGTTTTCTTGATAACTTTGGAGTATAATGAAAATCAGTGACCATGTGTGAACTGTGTGGTACTCTATCCTTGGTCTTGTCTTTGTGATGTGTCTCTGAACCTAACTTTGAGAATCTTTATGCTCTCTAAATAACTTATACCCTCTCTGACTCAGCACACCATAAGTCAAGGTTCTGGACAGCATCCAAGTTCTTGTGACAAAATCATGATCGTGTTTCCTCTTGCTCACGTTCTTTGTCTACAAACCTGAAGTGTACAGAGTCTCCTAGCCTGCATCTTCTTTAGTCTTTGCATATTCCCCAGGGTGTGGGACTCTGCTTTAAAGTGCCCCCTTTCCAAGGTATATGAGATTGTACAAGAATCCCCACATCCAATGTTCTCTCCAGTTGCTGGGATGCATGGATTCCTGTTGCCTGCTGAATTCTACCTACTCACCAGTAGTCTGTATACTCATAAGCTGATGGTGTCCTCTATGATATTGGACAGTTTGCTTTCTTTCTCTTCATGAAGCTGATCTGTTCCTAAATTTTGCTATCTCAACAGGCATCATCCTTCTTCTTAGTGTTCAGGCCCTCATCAGGAAGTCACTTTGCCATTTTATTATTCCTTGCTATTAATCTTTAGTGGCTTTTGCAACCAGAAGCCAGTACGATCGAGTCAAAGCATGGGTATCTGATAAACACCTAGTGTGTGTGTGTGTGTGTGTGTGTGTGTGTGTGTGTGGCTTTTTGTTCTCAACTGGTTAAAGAAATGAGCTGCTGAACTATGGTGTTGCCAATCTGAGAGCTATTACCCTGGTCATAAGTAAAAATAGCATTTCTCTTATATTTTATGACATCTCCAAATTCTGAAGATTATACATATAAAATTTCTAGAAATATATACTCTAGAAATACATATGTAAATCTATATCTATATCTATATATTCTAGAAAAGTTGTATAACTTTATGAAAGGTATAAACTGGGTTACTAAAAATCAGGACTCTAATCAACTGATTATAGGAATCTATTTAATAATTAGGCCATTCTTTTTTTTTTTTTTTCTGCTTCAGTTGGAGCAGGGCATCGTCTCTTGCAATCATGCAAATATCTTGAGGAGAAATATGTACTCATACAAATCAGTCCTCCCTAACCCACAGCTAAAACTTTTTTACGGCAATCTTTGAAATTAGGATGACTGAGCCCATGAGAGGTGATTCAAGGTGATGTGACTCAAAAGTGGGAGCAGGTAGGTAGGCTGGCCATCTGTAGTTTTTCTATGTGATGTCATACTACTACATGGGTAAATTCTTCTCTGTCAAGTGGGATCATGACAAGGTGATGGCCTCCTCTTTCCCTCCATGCCACACAGCACTTCTGGGATTTCTGGGACGAATTGTGACCGATGATCAAAGCAAAGCTACCTATGGAAAGCACACCCAAGCAGGATTTGGACTTCTGTTCTGAAACCTCTTCAACAAAACAGTACCAAATGCCACTGTGAAGCTTGCCACGAAGAGGACAACTTCTAGAACATAAGAGACAGGATGCTGTACTTGATCAAATTTAGTGGGTTTGCTTCTGTACAGATATTCACGGAAGTGGGTATATGCTAATATGACAGTAAAAGTTTCAATTCTAACAATACAATTTTTGATAGCATTATCATTTTAATTTACAATACCCTTATGATATCTTTATAAACAATCCCCTGTCCTTGACAATCTAAGCCATGTTAGGTTGCAAAGAAAAGAGGCAAAGGAGTGAATGTTTGTATTAGGTTGGCAGAATGGCGTACAACCGTGATGTTAGAAATCAGTCCTCCAAAATAGCATTTTAACATGAAACAGTATTGTATATACATATGAAAATGTGGGTGCTTAATATATATCACCTTACTCATACAAGACATTGGGAAATAGATCCTATTATCCCCATTTTCTGGTGAAGAAATCGAGGTTAAATACCTAGCCCGAGGGGCACAAGAGAAGCTGCAATTAGAAGCTAGGCCTCCCCCAGGCAGTATACTGCCTGCTTAGAGCATAATAAATAAAAGAAAAAATTGTAGGCCAGGTTTATACAGCTCAAATTAAATGGGGCCTATGAAAATATTCAGTGAGAGCATCTATACTTCTCATGTGAATAGTACAGCAATTTTTTCTGAGTTATATGTATTTCTTCAATTGCATTGGGATGAATAGATCATTTCTAAATAAAACAGGAGAGTATAAAAAAATGAAACGAATGGGCTCAATCCCAGTTGAAGCAAGAAGAGTAAAATACATTTTCCTGCTTGAAAGAAAACGATTCATCTATGTGAGGTTCTATAAATGCCCTCTTTCAGAAAGTCACACGGCTGCCGGAAGGGCGTTTTACCTCCAATGACAAGGGCTGTCATTTGGAGAAGGAGCATCTGCTCACTCATGACCCAAGTGAACAGCTCTCTCTGGAGACCAGAGGAGTTGGTGCTGGTGATGGTCAGGGACCAGCTTGGGAGAGCCAAGTTGAGAAATTGGCCCTGTATTTCTTTGTATTTAAACATTTAAAGAGCAAATGCAAAGCTAATAGTGATTACAGAGAAACAGCAGAGCATCTGGCTACTCTTCAGAATCGCTGGAACTGGGTGACATCCCACCTGGAGACCATTTAGTACCAGGTCATACAAGAAGAGAAAAGAAACTGTTGTATTAACACCTGCACAGAGAGAGAGAGAGAGAGAGAGAGAGAGAAGGGAAATGTAACGGATGATCTGGGCATGGTGCTGAACCACGTGTCACTCTAGCACCTAGGAGACAGAGACAGCACTAGTCCAGCCAGGGATATATAGCAAGGTCCTCTCTCAAATGAAATAAAACAACAAAAGATAGAAGTATACCAGAAGGAAGTGGGTGTAGGGTTGAGAGGAGTGGCAGACAGGCGACAGAAAAAGGGGCGAGCTAGGTACATGGATATTTAAAATGTAATACTGACTGGAAAACTAAGAGTTTGAAGGCAGGGGCTTGGTTAATGGACAAAAAGTAGCAAAACCCATTCTTCCACCAGGAGAGATTTAATGCATATGGGTTCCATACTAAGTTCACGGCACTGTTTTAGCTCTTCTGTCTTTGCCTACCTGAAGGATAATCCCAAGAGTCTTTGGGGCATTGCGGCGCACAACATGTAAGAACCAGTTTTTCCCAGCACTGCTCCATCCCTCCTCAGGACCTGTGTCCTGCATGTCTGCTCCTCTCTCCCCTCATTTCAAAGATTCTATCAGTGGCTCCTTCATTTTCGTTTTGAAGAATTCCCTACTGTTTTACCTCCTGTGCACTACTCTTGGCCTAACTAAATTCTTCATTTCTTTATATTTGGACCACTGGAAGATAATTCTTAAATTTTGTACTTGTAGGGCACTTGTAGGGTTTGAGGAGTTTGGCTACTCTGAAAGGTCATATTATAAGAATGAAAGAGCATAGTGTGTCAGCTACTGTCATATAATAGTCTGGCGGAAGAGCTAAGAGGGGGGATGGGGTGGGGTGGGGTGGGGTGGGGGGTGGAGGGTGGGGGTGGGCTCATGTTTGGAAGTAGCAAAGATGTCTAAGAAATGGTGACAGATTTTTAGGACCAGGTGGAGTTAAGACTTGCTGGAATTCTGAGTTCTGGTATTGTGGGCTCATGCTTGTTCAGGTCACATAATAGCACATCATACCATGTCACTGACAGGTGTCAACAATGTTCCAGGAAAGTGACATGGTTGGCAGCATGGCCTGGGAAGAGATATGGGGAAGAATGAAGCTGGGATATGGGAAAGAAGGTTATCGTGCTGGAGCCTGAGGAAGTATTATTACAACCTAAGTGTAACACAAGGTGACTGACAGAAAGATAGGAAGGAATTGGAGAGACAGAGTATGATTCTGGACCCTAAACTTGCTTTCACTCAAGGATATTGTTAGGATAGAAATGTTCCATAAAAATCACTTATTACAAAGGATGGATATCCTTCAAAGACTGTGTTCCTAAGACACATATAAGATGCCAGAAAAACCTGTGTCTTTTGGGTTAACTTGTGGCTAATATAATTGATGAAAGCTCATTCCTCAAGTGTTGTGTTTGTGACGGGAACTTGGAGACCAGCTCTAGGTAACACCCAGGACAATGCTTTCCCGAAATCAGTTTCTTAGAGGTGTCTGCCTTCTAAGGCCTTTGGACAGGTTATTTTTTTAAAGTTCATTTTATAAGTCAATAAGATCCTGTGTCTTACCTGAAATACACAACAAAGGGGAGAGAAAACCTGTAGAGACTATATCCAGAGGTTAGGCATGGCCCCCGGATGAGGGATGGGGCCACCCACCCATCTCAAAAATTTTAACCCAGAATCGCTCCTATTTAAAGGAAATAGAGAGAGACAAATTGTGGAACAGAGACTGAAGGAAAGGCCATCCAGAGTCTGCCCTACTTGGGGATCCATCCCATATGCAGCCTTCAAACCCAGATACTATTGCTGATGCCAAGAAGTGCTTGCTGAAAGGAGCCTGATACAACTGTCTCCTGAGAGGCTCTGCTAGAGCCTGACCTTGCAGATGTGAATGCACACAGCCAACAATCAGACTGAGCACAGGAACCCCAATGGAAGAGTTAGGGGGAGGACTGAAAAAAAAAAAGATCCTGTGTCTTTGCTTAACTTTATTTTACAACTTTTCACAATTATACCAAGCTCCTGTCCCAAACCCACTTCTAGATGTTCAGGGAGTCGACAGCATTTTACCACATGCATTGGGGCTTTGATATATTTGGACACATGCAAACAGATATATTCAAATTCCTTTCCTTCAGATCTGACATAGCATGGGCATTAGAAAGCTGGTCCCTGACAGGTAACAACTATATGAAGGTCTGGATGTTCTTCCTATAAAGCCACCAACACCTTTGTGCTCTTGTGAATTGGATAGGGGAGACCCGGGAAAAGTCCAGCCTTTGCTCTCCACAGGGGGTGAAACATTGTTACTTTCTAATAAAGTAGTACATTCTTTTTTTTTTTATTATGTACTTTCTTCATTTTCATTTCAAATGCTATCCCAAAAGTCCTCCATACCCTTCCCCCCCACTCCCCTACCCACCCACTCCCACTTCTTGGCCCTGGCATTCCCCTGTACTGAGGCATATAAAGTTTGCAAGACCAAGGGGCCTCTCTTCCCCATGATGGCCAACTAGGCCATCCTCTGCTACATATGCAGCTAGAGACATGAGCTCCCGCGGTACTGGTTAGTTCATATTGTTGTTTCACCTATAGGGTTGCAGACCCCTTTAGCTCCTTGGGTACTTTCTCTAGCTCCTCAATTGGGGGCCCTGTGTTCCATCCAATAGCTGACTGTGAGCATCCACTTCTGTGTTTGCTAGGCACTGGCATAGTCTCACAAGAGACAGCTATACCAGAGTCCTTTCAGCAAAATCTTGCTGGTATATGCAATGGTGTAAGCAAAGTATTACATTTTTACATAATCAAAATGTAACTACACATATTTAATATTTCATTAGTTTTTTATATTATTTAGATGTAAGTATATAGTCATTTATGTTTTAAACTGTGTATGCTGTATATGTATATGGTGTGTGCAAATGTGGATGTGAACACGCCATTGTGCACACGTTTAAGTTAAAGGTCAACTGTGTAGAATTGGTTCTTTCCTACTGTGGAACCCAGGGCTGAAACATATGTTGTTGGGCTTGCTCAGCAAATGGTTTTACTGCTAAGCCATCTTGCCCACACAATGAGGTTATCACTTGATATCTGTAGGAGGTTGGCTACCAGTTCCTATAGATAATAAAATTTACTGGTTCTCAAATTCCTTAAATCCCTTATACAAAATGATGTAATATATATGACTTGTATTTTAAATCTCTCTTCTCTCCCTCTTCCCTTCTCTCCCTATCTACCTCTCCTGTTCTCTCCCCTCTCTTTCTCCCCCTTTCTTCCTCTTCTTCTTCCTCTTCTTCATTCACCTACTGCTCCAGGTAAATATGTATCCAAAACACAGCCTTCCAGATATCTTAAACATTTTCTAGAAAACTTGTAATACTTGATATATTGTAAAGGTAAGCAGTTGCTATAGTGTGTTGATTATGGACAAATGAAAAGACAGAATGTCTCTACACTGTTAGAACAGACTCAGCCATTGTAGGGTCAGTATTATGGAATGGTACATGCTCTGAGACAGTTCAGGTATATAACACTATGAGGTAGACCTGACATACACTCTGAGATTGACTTGCTGTGCATGAGCATTGGGTTTTTCCCTACTGTACACTAGCATGCTACACTAGCATGTACCCTCTGAGGATGGTTAACCTGCAGATGAGCAAACCATGGGTAGTAAAGGTCAATGGTATAAATTCCATAATTTAACTTATTTTACTTATTCATTTACTCTGTGCTATATATTTATTACATAACTAAATACACATTTATGTATACTATGAATATTTATATCATTAAACATTTATATAAAAATATACTGAACATGCTTTGTAAATATTTAGCATCTATATATAAGTTTACTAAGTAAATACTATACTACATTAACAATAAAATAGACTTAAATAGTATCAAATAGAATATTATTAAACAATAATAAAAGCTTTGTCCATCATAGCTAATAATATATTAGTATCTCTGAGCTCTGACATCTATTCCAGCATTTTCTGGTACTTGTGTTTCATATTTTCACAATCATAATTCTAAACACCCAACAATGTTCAAGCAGCTCAGCAGGTGAGAGCTGGAAGAGACCTAACATCACCTACACCTGGGTGGGCATGGCAGTAGGGGCATATGGCAACCACTCTGGGTCTGGGTTTCTTCTGCTGAACAGGAGAGGCCCAAGAATGTCACCCAGGTGCCCTGCCCAGGCTAGGCACAGCCTCCCAAAGCAGCGAGCACTGAAGTTCCTTTGGGATCTGGAGGCTTCCCAGTCACTCCCTGTGGCCTCTGAAGCCCCTCCCAGGGCCCCTCTGGACCAACCACTCACTTCAACACTTGTTCATTTGTTTTCACACTTGTAACAGTCTCAGGGAGAGTTCTGAGTTCTGGTATTGTGGGCTCATGCTTGTTCAGGTCACATAATAGCACATCATACCATGTCACTGACAGGTGTCAACAATGTTCCAGGAAAGTGACATGGTTGGCAGCATGGCCTGGGAAGGGATATGGGGAAGAATGAAGCTGGGATATGGGAAAGACAATGTTCAAGCAAGGAGAGAGGGAGAGGAGAGGTAGGCAAATGAAGAAGAGGAAGAAGAGGAAGAGAAGGGAGAGAGAGAAAGGGAAGGAAAGAACAGGAGAGGTAGATAGGGAGGGAGAGAGGGAAGAGGGAGAGAGGAGAGACTCATATACAAGTCATAGCTGTCTTCCCTGGGACAGCACCTTTCTACATCATATAGCAGTGCATGGATTAATTGTGAATTCTTGCTTGAGACCAACTGACTAATTGCTAAATTACAATGTATTTAAAATGGTCAGAGTTAAGACCCTTTATGTAGGACAGATGGAAGGGAACAGACTATATGCCCCCCACCCCATTCAAATTAAAACAATTTTATGAATTAGGTGAGTGCCATAAGTCCCATTTTCTAGGTGAAAAAAAAAACAAAACAAAACAAAAAAAACCCAAAAAAACCCTGAAGTCTGGAAATTCAAGTAGCTTGCTCAAAGCCACACAGCTCTGGTGTGTAAAAGAGCTGGGTTTCAGTTTAGCATACTCATCCGTGATTGAAAGGGAAAGGTGACAGATGAAAAAGCAAACCAAACCAAAACAACAAAACAAACTCAGCTGCTCTCAGGCAGGTAGGGAGACTGCCTGGAGGAAGAACACTGGCTTAAATGAAAGAGGGGCTTCCCTGCTCCAACGTTTATCACCTGAGCCTGGGCTGGAGAGTAAATGAAAATAGCAACCCTAGAGAAAAGTATTTATTTATTTAATGGCTGAAACAAAATGCCACCTCTGTTGTGCTAACAGAAGGTTTAAAGTGTATTACTGTCGTCCTCAATACACGTGCGGGCTGGCTTGCAGGTCATATGGTGCAACAGTCCATGTAATCTCCTGAGCAGAAAAAAATTAGGCTCCAGGTGCCAAGTGGACACCCACAACATAATATCAGGTAAAACAAGCATATTCCCCCATCCCCCACCCCGTCCCAACCTCTCCAAATGTTAGAGAAATAGAGAGAAATTCCAGTCATTTCTCATTACTGTGAAGGTCAGCCTGGCTGGGAAATTGTTTCTGCTTTACAATTCCCCAAACTGTAGAAAGCAGTTAGACTTCTGGACAAAAAACTAATGTTGCATTCAAAGGGAAAAGAGGCTGAGACGGCACGGCTGCAGTAATAAGAGAATTTTTTACTCTTTCCACTTCCCTGTGAACCTAATCAACTGTGACATGAGAAAATATACTGGGCTCACCCAGCCAGAATCTGCCAGCCACCTGAAAATGTCCTCACTACTCCACTGTCTGGGGCTTTACAATGATCCTTCCGACATCAATTTTGTGCATGTACATCAAAATGCCATTAGAAATGCCTCTCCTTTCTCCGTCATGGGCCTTCCCTGCCCCACCCCCACGCAGGGAGACTCCCCGGTGGTTGATGGATGGCCCTTTTCAGTGACTGGTTGGAAAGCATTTGCCTATATGGAAAGGTGTCTAGGGGAAAACAGGGCATCTAAGGCTCTCTGCTGAGTGACCCCAGACAAAGTTTGAATATTGGCAGAAGGGAATTTTGAGAATCAACTTCAATGCTTTATTAATGTTTGTTCAGATAGCAAGCTCCCAGGCTTTCTCTAGACCCAGAGAGTTGGTCAGCATCTTGAAGCAGGTTGAGAGTTAAGAAACAGAAAAACCCGAATGTGCTCACATAGGGTTGCTGTGTGGTCCCAGCTGTGAGCTACTGTGCCCTGGGAGGCCCAGTGGAGGTACACAGATGCACAGATTCTTTTTCCTTGTCCTCCAAGATACGTGCATGTTTTCTGGGCTCATGCACAGACACATATACATGGATAAATGATGCATAATGGTTTGTGACAAGTGCTGGGCATATACAATGAAATTCTTGCTGACAGTTTTATTATTTTTCAGTTACGTAAAGTTGGGCAGATCTAATGTGACTCACAGTGGCATTATCATCTTCTCTCTCTGCCCTAATATTTACAGAAATATTACAAGTATTTGACATATAAATTCAGCATTTGACTGACTTTAATAACCATGTGATCAATAAGAAGTGATATTTTTACAGTCCAGGTTCAATATTTAAAGGGTCACGGACGGCAAATCTTCATCAAAGCAATAAGGCCAGATCTTTTTATTTTTTAGAATTCACCATTTCTCTTTCAAAAAACAAAAAAGAAAGAAAGGAAGGAAGAAAGAAAGAAAGAAGAAAGAAAGAAAGAAAAGAGAAAAAAACCTCTTTGGAGCGACTACAATTAAGAATTAAGAGCTATAAAAAAATGTTACCAAATTCACAAAGGATGTGGACCCATTTGCTTCTGAATGGCTTGAAAGTTTGGATAGCAAGAAGAAATTCAATGTGTTAAACAGAGATGGAAACAAAATCAGTACATGTAAATCTGGGAACTCATTCTTTACTCAGTGAAGACACCAGGTCCCAGGCTCTTGGTAAAACCCTTGCTTCTCCAGCATACTCCCAGTTAGCTCATAGGGAGTTTAGTTCTCTTCAGAGGTTGATAAGTCAACCTCTAGCTGTGCTTGAAGCATACAGAAACCATGCCAGGTCTGGGCATCAAGAGCACTTATTTCTGTGTCCTTCATGCTCCTCCCATCTTTCCTAGGATCACTACCACACCCATTATATAATCAATCCCAGAGTGCCCACGCTCACTAAGGGCCAGCATTGTTTTGAAAATTCTTCCAGTTAATCCTCTGAGGAAATCTGTAAGATTATATCTATATCTGTCCAAAAGAAAGAAATCGAGTCACAGAAGGGATGAACACACAAAATTTTAGTGAGTTTTCAGTCACTAAAGAGGAAATCAGAACTCAAATCCAAGTAGTAGAACCTCAGTCTCTTTTTTTAAAGCACACTCCAGACTGGATGTCATTACCTTTATTTTAGGGATAATTATGTTTTCTTATTACCATCATTACTATTATTCTAAGGTAAGAGCCAGCCAACTGCTGCTCACAGTCAATTCAGGCCTATGGAATATGTTTGGACAGCTCAGCAAGCTAAGCACAGTGTTCACAGGCAAACATTGGCATTGATTTGATGATGACAAGCACCAAGCGTGAACTGCATTTAGTGCAGTTCCACTGAATGCCATCCTTCTGTATTGGTTAATTTCCTTTGTCACTTGGCTGAACTATGAAGTGCTCAAGATATTTTCGTTTTATTTTCTAGGTATTTTCATGATTGTGTTATTTGAGTCCATAGACAGAATTAGCAGATTGGCCTTTGCTGTATGATGAGGATTCACCCACTCCGTGAAAGCCATGAATAGCACAGCAGGCCCTCTGCAGTAGTAGAGAGCCCTGCCAATTTATGACTGAAACTGATATATGCCTTCCTCAGATTTCAGACTTGACAGCTTCCAATATTAATCCCAAGAACCAAATTCTCTCTCTCTCTCTCTCTCTCTCTCTCTCTCTCTCTCTCTCTCATAGATATGTACAGATAGAACCAATGGGATGTGTGTATGTTATCCAACCCCCTGTCTCCCTCCTTATCCACATCCATACTTAGAAAACACTCAATTCAAGGGATCTTCTCACATAACTGCAGAGGTTGGCAAGATCCAGACCTTCAGGGGAGCCTGGACAGTCTGGAATTCCAGAGAAGAAGCAATATTGAAATTCAAATTCAAAGGCTTTCTGCTACAGAACTTGTTCTTGATTAGGAGAGGACAAGCTTTGGTTAAATTTAAGGCTAACAGGGCAAGGCTTTACTCATTGACAACCAATATAAATGTCCAACTCACTGGAAAATGTCTGCCCAGAAATGCTTACAGCAATGCTTGACCAAATCTTTGATATTACAGCTCAGTCAAAATGCTGTACAAAAATCATATCACAAAGAGGAATTCATGTTAGGTGGAGGAGGGAACAGTTGATTTCTGGTTTGGGATACACCTGTAGCAGGAGAAAAATGAGACCAATAAGCTCTTTTACTGACTTAGACATCTGTGAGCTTAGGATGTTCAACTTCCAGCATTCCCGACCTTCTAAACTTGACCAGAAGTCCTGGGTTGATCTCCTCTCAAATTCTCTTAGACACTCCCAGTCCTGAGCAGTCTTCTCTCCAAGTCTCTGAGGCCACTTGCTGCCTGTCTACACTGCTCAATGTATGATTATGTTCTCATGTGGTACACCTGGCCATCCCTCCCAGGAAACATCTTTATTATAAGCTCTAGCAATAGCAGTGACCTTCCTTTCATCTGTGTTGGGTCTTTCAAACTGCATTATGGCCAGTCTCCCAAGCCTGTCAAATCTGTTAAGGACCTACTTTACCAGGATGTTGAAGGATAATATGAGATAATGTTTGTGAAAGTACTTTGTAAACCACAAGGTAGGATACAAATAGAAGATTTTTATTGCTACAATATTCTGTTTATGAAGTAAGGGGTGGGAGTAAGATGCTTTTAAAAGAGTCATATTTTACAAGTTTTTATAAGTTTTATAGTGCTGGCATTAAAAGGTTTAACCCTTATGTCTTCTGAGAAAACTTGGGTATGGAGAGGAGCTTGTTGAGAGTGACAAACAGCCAAGACTTTTCTTGGTTATTCTGACATGCGTCCATGTAGTGTTTTCTCAAATGTACAGTGCCTCTTTTGACTTTAAAATTAAGTTTATTTTAATGTATGGTAGTTGATAGACAACTGGCTTTCTAGGTTCACTGTCTACTTGAACATTTAATTATAAATATACTTGAAATTTATAACAGGAGAAAAGCAAATACTTCTAAACTGGTGATGATTACAGTAATGATAATCAAATCATCAACATGTTTTAATTATTTTTATGGGAGAATTTCATATATGAGTATTGTATTTACATCATTGTCCATGCCCCTATTTCTCACTCAAACTTCTTCCTTTTTCCTGTCTCAAATAATTGAGCTCTCTATATGTAACATGTTATAATACACATACACATATCACATATACAAACTTGCTGAGCTCATTAGTATTGTGAACATGTATTTGTGCTTAGGACTGACTACTCAAGATTGACTAATTTATTTGGGGAAGGAAGGGGTCCTCTAAAGAAAACTGATTCTCCTTCCTTTAGCAGCCACTAACTCCCTGTATCTCTTCACCTAAGCATGGCATGTGAAATCATGTCATTATTCAGATCTTAATCAGATCATATTGTGGCGGTTTCATGAGTGTAGGTTCCCTGTCCTATATAGAAGACACCACCTTGCATCAAACATCCTGGGTCCTCTGGATCTTATAATCTGGCTCTTCTTCTCCTCTGTTATGTTCCCTGAGTCTTAGGTGTGTTGGTTACATTGACTGGGGTTGGGCAACACATGGTCTGTTGTTCTCTGAGTTTTGACCAGTTGTGGACTCCTGTAATCATTTTTATCAATGGTGTATTCTTAGTAAACACTGTTGTATTGGTCATGAGTGGACAGGGTTCAAAGGCTTCCCAGACCTTTTATTTTTATGTTTTATGTCTATTAAAATATTGCTCCTTTCCTAGTTTTTAACTCTGTCTTTGAGAGTGGAAATTAACCCCAGACTTTGTATATCCCTCTAAAAAGCCCCTTACCTTTTCTGTTCTGTGTTCTCACAGCTCCAACATGGCTGGCTTTGGAGGCTATCAGGTCATTAGCACTAAACAGGAATGTCACCATTTCTCTGGCCTTTCCCTTCTAAGAAAATCCCCTTATGCAGGCTGCAGTAGATGATCTCACTGTCCTCTCTTTTACCCTCTGGATGCTATTAGAACTTGTAAATAAAAAGATGCCAAGTGGCTTGTTGTCTGAATCTTGGTCAGAACTAGAAATGTCAGACAAATTTTAGGGGAAGAAGACATTTTGTTTGTCTGTTTTGTGTTTTGTTTTTTTTGTTTTTTTTGTTTTTTTTTTTTTTTTTGCAATTTGACTAATTTTGTTCAGATTCATTGAACCTTCCACCCTTTGTCTCCATATAGGTGAACAGCATGGTGATAATGTAGGCAGAAGAAGGAGAGCAATATTTTATACATTCAGAAAGGACCTCCAGGGAGAAAGCCCCAGAAAGCCAACATTGTCCATGTGTATGGAAGAGCTCTCTCTGTGACTGGCACTTTCTGTGGGCCACCTTCACTTGTCTGATCCACTCATTTCAGCAATAACTTCAGCTTTTGTGTGTAATCAGAGCTCAGGCAGAGGTGAGTACCCTTTATCCAGACTCGAGAACTTACAGTTTCACCGTGATCCCCTCGAACAGCAAGTGTGGACAGAAGCAGTGTTTAGTCTTATTTTCTGGCTTACAAAATAAGTTGCCTACAGAGGAAAAGAATAAACCTTAAAACATCATTTGAACTGTCATTTGATGATGTATTCATCAGTCTTCAGAAAATAAGTGCATGTACTGCCATACTGCCACATTTGGGAGAGAATCAGCTAAATAGAGATTCCCCGCAGCAAGTCTGAAGGCTAACACACTGGAACTCAATGATAAGCGTATGAAAATCCCCAAGTGTAGTAGGTCTGCAAGCTTCCAGCCTTCAGGAATGTGTACAGTACGTAGCATGTACATCATTCCTCAAAGAAACAAAGTAGTCAGACTGATGGAGTCTAAGTTGAAAGCTGAAAAATGAATCATTGTTTCGGAAGGAAAAATAGTGATAGCTTTGCCTATACTGAAAGTATCTACAGTTATAATTTTGAAATGAAGAAAGTAGGAGACAAAGAAGAAGAGGGGAGGAGGAGGAGGTAGAGAAGGAAGAGGAAGAGGAGGAGGAGGAGAAGGAGGAGGAGGAGAAGAAGAAGAAGAGAAGTCTATTGTTAACAATTGAGTTTTAAATACTTTTGCTTTTTCATTCCTTCTGTCACCCATGTGAGAAGTCTGTGTTTTAGAGCTCTTGCCCACAATTATGCAGCAAATCTAGATTTATGAGATAAATCAGCACTGCTGAATACAGGGCAACCACATGCATATGTGAATGGAGGGTAGTATCTTAGGTGTGGGTGAGGGCATCATTCATCAGAAGGTTTTGCTGGTTTCTGAGATGCCCTTTCCCACTTTGGCTAGCTGAGATTCTGATTTTTCCAGGGCAAAACAAGAGCATGGCTTCTACCTGCCTCTCAGAATATCAGGGGTGTTGAGGGCCTGATATGGTCAGGATGATGTTGAACGTCCCTAGTATGGATAAAGGTGTCCATTAGGAAAGGCTGTGCATGGTCAGATTGGACTTAGCTGGTAGGGAGGAGGAAGGAATGGAAATAACGTCAGCTTCACTGGCTGCATTGCCTTGGGCCTGGCAGGTGGCTTATGTAACTGTTTAGTCTTCAGGACGGACGTGTGGACAATGCGGCACGGACAGCCCTAGGAAGTCTAAGAATGCTTATGAGACCTCAAAGATTCTACTCTCTATATTGCCATGTGCCTGCAGCTTACTGAAAGTTTTTATCTTAAAGGTTTCTACTTTCCTTTACTGTAGCTTTTGTTTTTACTTGTAAGCTGATCATTTCTAATTCTATATATTTATGGGGTACAATATGAAATAGTTGAATTAAATTAGGTAACATAACCATAATATCAAATGTTTATTTTTTTGTGATAAGGACATTTGAAATTTATTGGTAGAAATTGTCTACCAATACTTTATTAGCTATATTTGTCACTCTATAACTGAGATTATTTTTTTTTACCTTTATCATCTCCCCATGATTCCTCCCCCCACCCCCCATGTAACAATCCTTCTATTTTCTGTTTCAAAGCATTTGACTGCTTTCTATTTCATGTAAAGTAAGACTAAGTAGAATTTGCCCCTTTGTACTGGCTTATTACAATTAGCACGATGTTCTCCAGGATGATAGGATTCCTTTTTCTTAGGGCTAATTAGTGTTTTGTCGTCTCTTTTCGGCATGGTTATTTTACTCACTGGTCAGCTGATGGAATCTTAGGTTGGTTCAGTTATTTGACCATTACCGATATGAACTGTAGCTGAGTATGGGAGTCTCTCTAACAATTTCAGGGATTTTGGGAGATACCTGGAAGTAAGATGCTGGACAAGACAGTATTCTGTTTTTTGCTTTTTATTTCTGTTTATTCTGTTTTTTGCTTTTTATTTTCACACACCCATCCAGAACTGGCACACTAATTTGCATTCCTGTCAGTACTATACGGGGACTCCCTTTCTCCGTATCCTTTTCACACACGCCTTTGGTCTTGTTGATAATCCCATGCTGACAGGTGTGAGGTGATATCTCATTCATGATCATTTCTCTAATAAGCACTTTGAAATAGTCTGCTAATCACCTATATATCATTACAAAGTCTCCTTGCCCATTAATTACTTTTGTTTTATTTTGGCTATTGGTTTCTTGTGTTTCTTATATATGTTGGATATTCATCCTTTATTGGTTATTGCTTGCAAAATGTCTCTTCTAATCTATATGTTGTTCTTTTGCATTGTGTTTTCTTTTGGCTATGCCGAAGCGTTTTGGTTTGATATAATCTGCTCATTTTTTTGTGTTGTTTTCTGTTTTTTTTTTTTTTAACAACCACTTATAGTTTCTAGCTTATCACTATAAATTTTAAAGTTTACCTAATACTAAATAGTGAATACCGATGTTTAAAATCCTAACTAATAGCACTGTTAACAGGAAACCGCAAAATAGACACTTTCTCTTGGTTACTCTTTCACAAGCACATGAGCAGGAGGACCAGAACAACTGAAAGTGCCATTCTAAGTAAGGTTGTTAGCTATCGTCTTCAAAAGTGCCTGAACACCTCACTGCAAACAAATCTCGCATGTAAAATATAAAAATTTCTGTGTTGCATTTGAAATCTGATAAATATTTATTATCAATGCTGTTTGCTTTTAATCTGTTCAGGATATCATTTTTCCAGCTTCTTAGTGGTTAAACAAAAATGGCATTTACATTACAATATTGCTTGCCAACAATCTCATTTTCTGGTTTAGTCAGCAGCCCTTCATGCTTGATTAGTCTTTAATTATACAAATACCTACATATTAAAAAAAAGTTTTCTTTTTTCCATACTTTGAGCACGTAATTATTTTCTCTTGCATGCAATAACCTTTAATTTTAGGATTAAGCAACTGCCTCTTTTTAGTATGGATGGGCCTTGTCAAGTGTTGAAGCAAATTTCGTTATTGTATTTTGAGAAAAATTAACTTTGGGAAGCTGCTCATCAGTACATTTGACGGCTCCCCTCCCCCAACTCCCAGGAAGCCCTAGGTGTTGGGGAGATAAAAGCAGAGTTTATTCCTCCATGTCTGCTTGTATCTCTAGTCTGTGAATGTGACCATTGAATCAGTTAAAGCCTATATATGTACCAATTTCCCTGTTCTAGAAGTTAGGGATATGAACATGCTTTATACAATATTTTTAATGAGAAGTTTATTTATACTAGTAGAGAAATGAAAACAGTAAACTTTTATAATAAAAATGTTTCTATAATAAACTTACAGGATATCTAAAAGTTCAGGCGTAGCCCTTCCCTTTTCAAAACAAACAGCAAAGCTACTGAAAATCTTCTCCATGCTGTCCAGCACACTGAATACTAACACTGTTTTAGTGTCCTTCTCTCCTCACATCAAACCCAGAAGAAGAGCACTTCCTTATGAGTATCGCCTCATAAGGTGAATATATATGTATAAATATATACATATACATACATATATATACAAACATATATGTATATATACACAAACATATATACATACACATATACACACATGTATAGATTATATACACATACACACGTATATGTATATATGTTATACATACATATGTATATAAATATTACACACATGTATATATTACACACACACACACACACATACTTGCACACTGAATATATGCCATGTTAAATGTATGTTCTAGGTTATGTGTTAGCACAAAGGACACAGAGCTGAGTTAAACTGACAGGTGCCTTACAACATATGTGCACTATAGGGTTTAAACTTCTGCCAAGAAGACATTCTTACTTTCTTCCATTCTTGCTTTAAAATTCAGTTCTTCCAATGATAAATGCATCTTCCTGTCTTATCTGATTTTTTTAACAGATATTTAATTCTATTTCCTTTTGTTTGATGGGGTTACTTACTGATTTTCAGAGCCAACTGGACCAGAAAGCTCATCTGGCCCAATCAACACCACTCCACTCCAAAAGAATCATGAAGTGCCCATTGATTTTCTCTATGGGTAGAGGGCTCTCTGACAGCACACCCACTCTCATATAGACTTAGGAGCCTCTGTGTCCTAGGGTGGTCACTGCAGGCTCAAGTCCCTGTTGTCCATACTCTTATAATGGTTATCATATATCAGTCAAGAAGACAAATTCACTGTGATTATGAAATATACATTCTAGTTGTAAGAAAAAAATGGCAAAGCTCTTAATCTATTAAGTGTGTGGTACATGTGACATGTTAGGCAGCACCAAGTCATCCAAAGAGAGAGGAACCATGTGTATGTTTGAAATACATGGTAGTGAGATGGTACCATCTGATCAGACAAAATTTAAGCCTAGCTAGATATCTGAAAGCATTTAGGCAGCAGGAACTGGAGTATAGTCAAGGCCTGGAGTATATAAATCCAAAGAGTTAACACATGTAATCCACTCTTGCATATACGCAAATATCACCTTCTACCTCTTTGTCCCTATTTTCTCTCCAATTTTATTATCTTTTTTAGATATTTCTTTTTTGGTACCTCCACTATTCTAAATAATACTCGTGAAATTCTCCCAATTTTGGACACTACTGACCTCTCATTTGGACAGGCAGTTGAACAATCTCATTCTCCTACTTCCTTCCAACAATTGCTGATTTAATAAGCAGTTCTTTTTGTGATCAAGAAAAGTACTGTTTATTGCTGAACCTTTTAATGTAGATTTTCATTCTTACAAAATTAGTATTTTCATTTTTGGTGTACTTGATTATTCAGTCTTTTTGTTTGTTTGTTTGTGTCTCTCCATAGTTTCCCCAAACTCATCAAAGGTGAGATGTCTGTGAGTACAGCATTCTATAAAGTTAGCCACACAGATGTTCTGGAAGCTTGAGCCCTCTGCAGTCTTTTCTTCTCCCCACACTGCTCTGCGATGGGCTGGCTGTCTTCTGGCCCGCTGTGTAACCAGTTCAGCAGCACTCTGGCCAGCTCCTGTGCTACCTCCAATCTTCTACTCTCTTGATTTACCCTACTGCTTGTTTGGGACACTTCCTCTACTAGATTTGATGAAGGATGCAAGAGAGACAGAGGGGAGATACATGTTCAGAGACCTTACATCCACACCTTTAGCATATTTTCCATTTTGCTGAATAGCTGTGCAGTATACAAAACCCCAGATTAAAGTCACACCCCAGAGTTAATGTGACCTTGAAGCTTTAAGCGTTACTTTTGAAAACAGATGCTACTGTGATTTCTGGTTTTTAGTGTTTTACCTATTTTTCTTTTTCCTTGAAAATGTTTATAATGATGTGTCTGAGATGAGCTATTTTTCTTTTTATAATCTCTTCAAGTACATGCAGTGAAACTTACAGTGGGACCAACCACATCCTTCAATCTGTTTGAACTTATCAGCATGTCTATCTTTCTGCTGATGTTCTCTCCACAGAACCCCTGTGGTGAGTTTTGTGGATCTCACCTTCTCCCATCTGCAGAAGAACACACTCTTTATGCTTCTATGGCCTTTCCCTTCCTTTTCTTTTCTTCCTCTAACCTCTTCTTCTAGCTTTAATTTCTGATTTTAGACAAAGCCGTTTCTCAAATCCCAAGCCATTCTTTATTGTCTTCACATGTGTGACCATGGAGCAAAAGCATGGTCTTCTTGTTTGGGGGATCCCAGATATGCATAAACTGGCCTGACCTCTTCAGTCACAACAATCTGACCGCTTCCTGGAGGGTGGCAGTGAGCAGCAGGAAGTGGTGAGTGCCTGCATGTGAACACCTACATCAAGCTCTGGTAGCTCAGTGAGGTTAGTCTCATCATGTAGGATGCAGATGCTCTCCTGATCCTCTGGGAGTCAGGAAAGAGTCTCCCCAAAGATGACAGAGCTGTGCCTTCAAGTCATGAGGGTCTCCCATTCTTTTTCTTACTAATAAAGCTGTTGGAGTGATTGCTGTTGATCTATTTGGGCTTGGGACAGAGCTAAAGTTCTAACTATTCATGCTGCAGTCTTTTAAATATCTTCCTGTTTTCAGTACCACACCACCTTGTTCCCCTCTTTCTACCATGTGCTGCCTTCAAAACCACAGCTTTGGGTTCTCCAGAGTTGCCACCACATCCCTGTCCTTCCCCCAAGTCCTTAGTATTTCACCCTCGCAGTTAGATGGTGGGGGGAAAGGTAATAGAAAAATTAGAAAATGATGGTCCTTACTTTGCTCTATGTTCCCTCCCAAATGAAGGAAGCTGATTTTAAAATATCTCTCTGTATCAGACCTGTATCTTCCCTTCCAAGTCCCATTGTAGAGACAGTATAGAGATCATGAGGTGACCAATACAATAATTCATCCTAATGAGACGCAGGCTATTAAAGTGTTTGCTCTGTGCTAAACATTGTTCTAAGTAAGTATCATAATAAATAAACATCATCTCATAAAGTAATTTTGTAAATAATTTCAAGATGCCTGACAATAGACACTTTCATATGTGGGAGGGAAATGAATAGCTGTTAAGTGAGATTTTATCATGAATATCAGTTATTGATAATCCTGGGATAGCAGAGGTATGAAATGCTGTGGCTATTTTTAAGATTATAATTCAAGTAAGATAATAAGTAAGTCTGTAAAAATGATGGAAAAAAGTAAAAATTACGTTCTATACGAGTTTAGAGTATAGGGCATCTTCTGGAAGCTGGGTGGGCCACTGAAGTAGTAAGAATTTCAGGTGATGGGCAAGGCACTACCAAAGACAGTGGGGTGGATGTCATGGGAGGACTGGGGAGAGACAGCAGGACAGCACCAGAGTCCTGACTAAGATGGCCAAAGGGAGGGTTTTGATCATGAATATTGCTGTGGTTTGGATGGGCTCTTGAAGTTCATGTTTTAAAAACTTAACACCCAAAGCAGGAGTTGAGAAGTGGGCTCTGTAAGGGAAGAGAACTCTGTTATTATAAAGTGAGTTTGACTATCTTTCAGGCTTTCTCTCCTGCTCGTGTGAACCTTCAGCTGCCTTATGACACAGCAGGATAAGCCACCTTGATCTTGTTTTACCAGCCTTCAAAATCATGAGGAAAAAAATTTACATTTCTCTTTGTTAGATATTAGCTCTGCTAGTATTCCTCTTAGGGAGCAAAGAGTGGTCCAAGACAGAGAGAGATGATGGGAATGAAGAACTCTTTAAGGAGAAAACAGAAGCAGGAAGTTGTGTTTTAGGGTATATGATGGCACTTCCCACGGACAGAGCAGATGGAGGTTCTGAGAAAAGTTCTAGCACACAGGGAGCTAGGTGCCCCCTTTTCTCAGACTCGGTGCTCATGGACTTGGCCTTCTGTGGGGGAGTTTGCTCCTTCCGGAAGACTGCATGCAACAGTACCGGAGGAGATCTGCCGTCGGCTCCTTCCTTTTGTCCTTAGACCTGGTCCTCGATGTCAGGACTAAGGTCCTAAGTGTTTACTGGATTACCTAGCCTTCATACTTAGAAGGTGTATAAACTATTAATCTGAAGTGAGCTTTAGGCCATAGAGGCAGCAAAAATATTTTGAACATTTAATCACTCTGAAAGGTAGGCCTGTGTGTGTGTGTGTGTGTGTGTTTTCACCTCACCTCTGACACAGAATCAAGGAGGTTTTATTGTAAAATCAGAATCTCAGCACCACATCCATATCGAAGAAATCAGACTCAACTGCCTAAGGTTCTCATTCCTGTCATGACATCTAAGATTATTTCAATCCATGTGTCCCAGTTGTCAAACAAGAAAAAGGGTTTTCTTAAAGTACTCCTCCCCCACCGCCCCCACCCTTTGCTTAGATCCAGAGGTTTGGGCCTCTGACCCTTTGATTCCCATTCTGCATCGCAGTCCCAGATACACTAAAAGGAGGTTAAGTGGAGAACTGAAAAGCACCTGCTCAGCGGGCCTGGGACCGCTCACCATTTTTGACACAGCTCCCTGGCACTGGCGGGTAGGAAATGTTTCTTGCATACCCGCCCTCGCTTTCCCCACCCGGATTGTTTGGTGCCTGATTTGTTTCTAGTTGCAGCAGGGAGGTCAGAGTAAGCCAGGAAAATGAATGAAGCAGCCTCCTGCTGGCCGCCTGGAGCGCGCGGGTGTTACGGATCAGCGTAAAGCCAGCTTCCTTTCCAGGGCCCGGGCCGATGTAACTCACTGGAGTGGCAAATTACATCAGACCTACAGCTGTAACCCGACATTATGATTAATTTGATCAGTAATTTCTCCTGTTTTTCATTTTAATCGGTGTGACTATTCTGCTGTGGCGGGTCTTTCAGATCTAATTAAGATAAATTTCCCAGTAAAAGACTTGGCAGACTTTCCGAGTCAAATCCAGGCATCAAGTGTGAAGACCTGCAGGCCCAGTCAATCACCTTCAGGGAGGGCCGGCCTCTTGCTTGCAATCAACCATTTACACTTAAGCAAATTCGTAATCTCCAGCACTGCTTAGTCATTCTCTCAAGACATCCAGGCAGAAAGGGGAGAAAAAAATAAAGCAGACAATGTCATTCTTACCCCTTGCTTACCTGCCCGCCCTCCACTGATTTGCAGTACGGAGGATGGCACTTTAAGGGGTTGCAGTCCCCGAGTTGATGTTTCAAAAAATGATTCTAAATAAATATCTGCATGCGAATATATACACGCAATTATTGAATACTCATATTTACACACAACTGTGTGTAATACACATAACTATGAAGATGGATAATACACACACCCACACATTTGTACATTTACAGTCTAACCCTTGAATGTACATGCGTATGTTGGATTTGGGCTGGACAGTTTAAAGTGTTTATTCCTTCTATTCTTTTTCTTTTCCTTTTTCTTTTAGGTTAGGTCATCAAAGGCGTTCATCTATGCATCCCAGGGCTGTTATTTGTACAAGTTCTGTTAGGTTTCTGCTCCGAGAAAATGAGAGTGTTAATGTCTGATCTGATGGATGCTGACATTGAGTAGGTGTCAAGAATTTCTCTAGATTATTGGACTTCTGTGCCTCCTTGCAGGAAACAAACAAAAAACCAAACCAAACCAAACCAAAAACAAAAAAAACCCAAAGACCAAAAAACAGGCCCAGAACTTCAAAAAGGGCAGGCATTTTTGAAGACTTTACTCCACTGGATGTAAACAAAACCATCGTTTGGCGTGTTGGGACTACCATGATGGTTACTATGAGATGAATTCCCTATTCTGACAGGAATAGCTATAATGAAATTGTCCTCTGTCTGGAGAGCAGAAGCTCAATTTGTACATCATACTGCAGCCAGCACTTCCTCCCACCCAGTGCGTTAAGCATGGTTCCTAACAACTGATGTATGACCAGAAATTCAGTGCAGAGGGTGGCAATCTGGCTGCACACGGCCTCTGGGGCTTTGGGGATAGTTTCTTACTGGTTTTCATGTATCTTGATTTTTACTTCTCCCAAGTGTTGATACAATGGTGTAAGAGAAGACTCTGACTTTCAATGAGGCATATAGTGCTCTCTCACTGGTACGTGAAAGACGTCTAAATGTAGATGAGTATGGTCCTGACATCACACGGCAACTCAGGTCTAAAACTCGGTATGTGACCTGATGCCTCCTCATTGGGATCCTGTTGTCTATCTTAGATCTAATTTTTTTTTGTTTTTTTTTTTTGTTTTGGTTTTTCGAGACAGGGCTTCTCTGTGTAGTCGTGGCTGTCCTGGAACTCACTCTGTAGCCCAGGCTGGCCTCGAACTCAGAAATCCGCCTGCCTCTGCCTCCCGAGTGCTGGGATTAAAGGCGTGCACCCTAATTTAATTACTGGACACAGACCACTGTAGTCTCTCCGGACTTGTATTTCAATCCAGTAGAAATGACTTCAGCACGCCAGTGTACTTAGTAAAGAAAGAACAGGATGCATCGGCTGGTCCTCCTCTCCAACTTCAGAGGAACTGATGTTTGAGCAGTGATAATGTCAACTTTAAAATCAGGAGAAAGACTCAATCTGAGAAGACCAGCCAAGTAGGAGAATGAAAATGTTCTTTACAACAGAGCTGTTTACCACCACCCTCGTCTGTAAGGAAAGAAATGCTGTGTTTCTAGTGAGGTCTCTTTCTAAAGGTGAAAATTCCAAAAAATAAAACAAAAACGAAGTTTGTGAGGCAGTGAGCAGATGAAGTTTTGATGACAGATTCCACTGTACAAATTGCTTAAGGGCTTTACACAACTTCCCACCTGAGGAAAGGAGCTAGAAGGATCGGAGTGTCCTCTCAGCAGAGCTTCATTAGTCAAAATGGGGGTTGAGGATCCTCAACACTTACCACAAGGACCAAGCTGACGTGAGACCTAAATCAGCCACCCTACCCATACCTAGACCAGAGGCTCACTTGGATCCCAATACAGAGCCCTATTTAGAGACCCCCAGAGCCAGTCCCCCAACTGACGCCTGCTTATAAGCACCTTACCTACCTCACCAGCATGGAACTGTAGAGAATCACACTCAGAACTCCAGAGCTGCCTCACAACTTGACAAGTTGAAGTAACAGAAAAACAAACAAAAATCTAAGTGACCACTATCCAAAGGCAAGATCAAATATCCATACCAAGAAAATACTGGAAATTACCTAACTCCCTATGCCACGATCCCATCCCTAATGCACAAAAACATGAACCAGAACAATAAATGTATACTCCTGAAACTAGAAACCTGAACCTAATATACTCTGAGAAAAGAAATTTAGCTGATATACAAGAACTTCAAAATAGCAATTATAAACTTGTTTAAAGAGGATATGAATAAATGCATAAATGAAGACCATGAAAACACAGTTGAATTAAATAATATAAATTCAAAATATTAAAATAGAATTTAATAAAGAGATAGAATCTTGGGGCTGGGGAGGGAGCCAAACTAAAATAAAACTTGGAATGAAAAACTCATGTATTCAAACAAAAAGCTCAGCATAAAGTCTCACCAAAGATTTAGATGAAGTGAAAGAATATCAGGTCTTGAAGACAAGGTATAAGAAATGATTGCTTTCAGCAGGGCATTTCTACCAAAGCAAAGAATCATATCATATGTTTGCTATAAGAACCTCCACTCTCTTGACTCCTTTGCTGATGCAAGAAAGGGTGATGATCTGTTTCTTGCTGGCACTGCAGATTCTTTCCACGTAAGAATTTAACAGAGAAATGGCAGAACGACCCTTACTACTGTCCAAAAGATCACTAATGACGGTTCTGAGAAGCACGTGAGCTTAGCTAGATTTTGATATCTCAAAAAATAGACTTCCACCCAAAACGTATCAGAAGAGATAGATACTCCATATTCATTAAAGCAGAAATATGCCAAGTGGATTTTGCAATTCAAAACATTTATTCACCAAACACAACCACATGCAAGTTCATAAAGGAAGCACCAATAAAGCTAAAAATCACACATTGAGCCTCACACAGTGATCGTGGGGTGACTTCAATACACCATTCTAACCACTAGACATTGAAGAAACTAAAACAAGACATCATAAGTTATAAAGACCTCACATGAACATGGACCCACAGGCTTAATACTGTCCAGATGTCCATCTTACACAATTACAGATCTATAAAATAAATGACATTCTGAGTGAGGTAACGCTGACCCAAAAGGCAAGTGTTGAATGTTTTCTATGTGGATGTTGCTTTTAGGATTTCAATATGTGTGCTACACTATGCATAAGCACAGAGTTTGTAGTAAGGGACCACTATCAGGGAGATCTACCGAAGAAAGGAAAATAGAATGTGGTGCTATAAAGAGATAAGGGAAACTGGAATAGGAGAATTGCATAGGGAAAGAAATGGGAGAACAGGGTCAAGGAGGAAATGTGGGGAGGAACAACCAACACTAAAAGCTTTTTGAAAAACCACATGGAAAACTACTATTGTAAAAGCTTCATTTTATATATATATATATATATATATATATATATATATATATATATACTTGTGAAAGGGATTTAAAATGAGTCACCATATAATGGGGGATACAATGTTCCAAGTAGACATAACAGCAAGTAAAATCCTTCAGTACCAGGAAAGGGTTATGTCTTTCTGAGTTGTTGGCCAAAGGGATCCCATAGAATCCTCCTAGGCATTATAGTCTTTTGACCAGACTATTGGTTATTCCCCAAAAGCATATGTATGGCAAGGGCCTTTTGCTGAAGACAGCATTTATGTCATTGACCATGGAAAAATCAAGGCAACTAGAAGCCTCACCACTACTGACTAGTGTTCACAGTTATGGAAAGATTCTGTATGTACATAGCTGAGCCCTCATCAGAGATGCTTCTTCTTGTACTTGATGGGGATTAACACAGTGACACACAATTGGACAGTGTGCAGAGTAAGAGACTTTGGAGCACTTGGCCCTAAATGTGATGTCTTTTTTTTTTTTTTTTTCTTTAAAGATTTATTTATTACATGTAAGTACACTGCAGCTGTCCTCAGACTCTCCAGAAGGGGGCGCCAGATCTCATTACGGATGGTTGTGAGCCACCATGTGGTTGCTGGGATTTGAACTCTGGACCTTCAGAAGAGCAGTCGGGTGCTCTTACCCACTGAGCCATCTCACCAGCCCCATAAATGTGATGTCTTTACCCCTGATCCTTGTCCAAGGCTTGGGGATCTATGTGAAAGAATATAAAAGATTGTAAGAGCCAGAGGTGGTAGATGAATCTGAGAAAACTGTCTTCCAAACCCAACAGGACTGTTGTACATTTGCACTCAGAGAGACTGTGGAAGCAGGCATAAGACCTGCATAGGTACAAACAAGACAAAATTCCAGCACTGAAAAAGGGAAATGGACATAAAGTGTACCCAAACCAAGTAGCTATTTATAATTAATGCCTGTTGACAAAGGGGATTTTTTTCCCCTAATGAAGTGCCACTGGGTGTATCAAACACTCTTCTCTGTAGGCCTGATGCTCAGAAGTAGTTGGCCAACATAAAACAGATCTGTTGTATGTATGTATGTATGTATGTGTGTGTGTGTGTAGGATGTGTGTGTGTGGGGACTTTTTGTTTCATTTTATTTTGATAGTTTTGGTCTTACTAGTCATGGGGAAACTGGGGATACAGTAAACATACCTCAACACATTTGAGGAATTTACAAGAAAGCCACTGCCAACATCATTCTAAAAGGAGAATAATTTAAATCCTTTATACTCACATCAGGGATAAGACAAAGAATGTCCACTTCTCCACTATTGTTCGATGTAGTTCATGAAGTCTTAGCTAGGGCAACAAGACAAGTGAAGGGAATAAAGAGGATACGAATAGGAAAGGAAGAAATCAAAGTGTCCTTATTTGCAGGTGATATGACTTCAGACATTTCTAAAGACTCTACCAGAAAACTACAGCTGATATACTGTCAACAAGATGCAAAATTTACACACAAAAATCAGTAGCCTCCTTACATGCAAATGGTAAACCTAGAAATAAGAGAAATAATACCATCCACAATTCTTCAAAAATACTTTAGAATAAATCTAAGAAAGTGAAAGAGTTGAATTACATCATACATGCTTTAAGACATTGAAGAAAGAAATTGAAAAAAAGTACCAGGAGGTGCCAAACTTTCCATGTTCATGGACTGGTAGGATTGATACTATAAAATAACCATCCTAATAAAACAATCTACAGATTCAATGTAGTCTCCATCAAAGTACCAACATAATTCTGTATAGAAATTGAAAAAATGATCAAACTTTATACATAAACACAAGAAGAGCAGGATAAGTACAGCAATCCTGAACAATAGAAGAACGGGAGTTATCGCCATGATATTATGAAACATGACACAGCTTTAGTAGTAAGAGCATGGTACAGACATAGAAACAGACACGCTGATCAGTTGAAGAGAATTGAGGACCCAGACTTTAGTCCACAAGCTTTTTTTTTTTTTTTTTTTTTTTTTTTTAAATGGAAAGACAAAAATGCATTCTGGAGAAAAGACAGCATCCTCAGCAGATGATGCCTGTCAAAGTGGACGTAGAACAATGAGACTCCATTGATATTCTTCACCTTGCACAAATCTCAACTCCAAAGTCATCAAGAATCTCATAAGACTAGATACCTTGAATCTGAGAGAAGAGAACAAGAGAACATAAGAGATATGCTTTAACTTATAGAGGATGAGATTTTTTGAGCAAGACCCTGATAGCCCATCTAGCCATTGAGTACAACAACTGATGAAGGGGGCTGGGTTAAACTGAAAAGCTCCAGTTCAGCAAAAGACACCATCACTCAAGTAAAGAGGCCCACTACAGAATGAAAAAAAAAAAAACCCCAAACTTTACCAGCTGTATATGTGACAGAGAGTTAGCATCTAGAATATACAAAGAAATAAAACAAAGTTAAACATTAAGAAAACAAATGAGCTAATTTAAAAATGGAGCATGGAACTAAACAGTTCTCAAAAGATGAAACACCAATGTCTGAGGGGACAAAACGTGTTCAACATCGTTAGCCATCAGGTCAATGAGAATTGCAACTACTTTGAGGTTTCATTTTACCTAAGCCAGAATGGCCAAGATAATAATAGTAATAATAATAAAAAATCAAACAAAAACCAAATTGCAACATATAAATACAAGGATGTAGAGGGAGACAGAACACTTATTCACTGCTTGTGGGAGTTCAAACTGGTGTATCCTGTAAGCCAGTATGTGTGGACTTTCGCCCAAAAGCTGAAAACACATCTACCACAAGATCCAGATGTAACATTCTATAGTATACATCCAATGGACTCTACACTGTGGCACAGATACTGCTCAGCCACATTCTTTATAGCCAGAAAATGAAAACAGCTTAGATATTTACGCACTGATGAATGATGTCAACGTGATATATTTACAGGATGGAATGTTCCTTAGCTGTTAAAAATATGAGGTTCTGGAATCTGGGGGCAAATGGGTGGAACTGAAAACAATTATCCTAAGTCAAGTAGCCCAGACTGAGAAAAACAAACATTGCAGATTATCTCTCACAGGGGCAAGTGGCTTCTGAGCTTTGCATATACACAGTTCATTTGGAACAACTACAGAGGCTAGATAACTCGCTAGGGGGAAGGGAGGGGTCTCCCAGGAAGGGGAAAGAGAATATAGTGTTATAAAGGTGGGGTGGGGAGAAATAGAAGAGGAATGTTGGGTAATATTATTGTTTTTATATTATTTAAATGCTGATTTGTGCTTGGCAGAGTTGAGTGCAGACTTTTGTCCTGTTATTTTTATTGGATCGTCTCCAGCCTGGGTATTTTGTAAATACCTACTCTCTCACCTTCTGATTGGTTTTGATATAAAGCTAATGGCCTACAGCAAAGAAGCAGGAGAAGATAGGTGGAACTTCTGGGGAGAAATAGAACTCTGGGAAAGAAGAGTCAAGGGCAAGGCAGATAGCCAGCTAGACTATAGAAAGAAGCAGGCTGGGACTGAAGGAGAAGTAACTAATAAACCATGTGACAGAACTTATATAAAAATAAGTGGGTTATATTATAAGAGTTAGATGGGAACAAGAGTAACCGAAGGTCTTAAGCATTTATAATAAATAGGTCTCTGTGTCTTTATTCACAGATGGGGTGGGCATAGAAAGCCCTTTACAGTTATAGAGGAAGGATCAAATGGGATAGTAATTGGGAGGAAAGGGTAGAAGAAAGACTATGGGAAGGAAGGTCTAAATAACATGAAATATCCTTTGAAAAAGCCTTGGAAACCCACAAATGTAGAAGCTCCATAAAATATACATATGCATCACATATGTATGCACACAGAAAAAGATTTTAAATGGAGCTATGCTATAATAGGAGAAAGCACAATACCAAATACAAACCATAATATCCTAAATGGCTTACTTCTTTTTGATTTGTTGGCTAATGGGGTTCCATACCACCCAAACATTATAGACTATTATCTATAATCAATGCTATTATTTACCCTCCAGAACTTGAGAGCAAGACTCTATTGCTAAGGACACAGCATACTTGAGTCATGGAACATGGAGAAACAAACCTAGATGGTCCTAGGGAAGAAAAGTTACCATCAATCTCACCCAGTTGTATACCCTGTGAAGTACAACGATGGCCTGCCTGGCAAGATATGCCCACTGGTGCAATAAGGGCATCAATGCCACGGGATAATCACTCTTTGCTTAGATTGAGATCCCACTCCAGGAAATAAAACACATTCTTGAGACTGGCAATGTGGTCAAGAACCTATGCCTAGATAGATCACGGGCCTGAGGGGAAACACTACAATGACTGATATTGTTGGCAATACAACATAGAAGAAACTGATAGCTTCTGGTTCAGTGAAAAACCGTATTTCAAGGGGATAGGGTAGAGATCAATAGATCATAGAGAAGGGTAGAGGAAGATATCTAACATCTTCCTTTGACCTCCATATATGAAGGTATGGATCCATATACACAATGTTTTATACCACAAATGCAACACCCTCTCAACACACACACACACACACATATGAGAGAGAGAGAGAGAGACTCAAATTGTTATAATTTTATAAAAATACTGTCCTAGTTTGCTTTCTTTGCTGCAGTAACAAACTACACTGACAAAGGAGGAAAAGGTTTATTCCATCTTACACTTTGACGTGCCAATCCATCATTGATAGAAGTAAGGTAGAATACAAGGCAGGAGCTTGAAACAGAAACCACAGAGGACTGTAGCATACTGGTCTCCTACTTCTGCTCAGCCAACTTTCTTACACAGTCTAGGATCACCCACCCAGGCTTGTTACTGTTCCTAGTGGCACTTAAACATTAATTGTTAATTAGGAAAATGCTCTACAGATAAGCCCATTGCACAATCTAATGCAGAAAAAAAAATTCAGTTAAGGTTCCTTTATCCCAGGTGTGTCAAGGTGACAACTAAGATTAACTACCCTAAGTCTACCCCTGTCAACTTGATCATTTTAAAAGCATAACCTTTTCTTTCTCTTTTGTTCCCAATATGTCATGCTAATATGAGAGTAAACACTACAATAGAATTTTAAAGTTTTAGAGACTTTAAAATTTCAGTCACTTAAAGGCTCAGTGTCTCTTTAAAATATCCAGACTCTTATTTGTGGGCTCCTTTAAAGTTAAAAAACAAGTTACATACTTCTTATTTCAAAAGCGAAGGTCAAGGGAATAAAACCAATAGGGGCAAACTAAAAGCAAAACTGAGCAGAAGTAAATATTGTCTGACATCCTGGTCTCGGTTTAGCCTACTGAGTTCCAAAAGACTTGGGTGTCTTGCTTCTCTAGTCCTGCCAGCTACAGCACACACAGCTTGTCTTGTAGGTCTGCACAGGTTCCACTTCACACCTGCCACTATCCTTGATGGCTATCCCACAGTTTGATGTCTCTAATATCCTGCAGTTTCCATGGCAGCTGGAGCTTCACTTTCACCAGTGACCTCTCAGGGCCTCTCTGAAGGGACTTCAGCACTGTCATAGAGCCTTAGCTGTTCCTATGATCCTTCCATGCCTTTAAAATCAGTATCTTTCCAGGGACTTACAAAAAGATAAATTCAGCTTCCAGCCTGAGTTACAGCTGTGCTCACCCCGAGGAAACACTCCATTACTGCCCCCAATGAAGCATGGGTATTTTCACCTCAATTACAATGATCTTTTATTAATCACAGCCAATTTCTAGCCTTTGAGACCAAGATCTATTTAGCAGTGAAGTACTGGAGCTCATGGTTCCAGTGGTCTAGAGTTCATGATCATCAGAGTGGGGAGCACGGCAGCAGGTAGGCAGCCAAGGGTCTGGGGCAGCAACCAAGAGTTCACATCTTGATCCACAAGTCCAAGGCAGAGAGAAATCGCATGGGCTTTTCCAACATCAAAGCCCACACCAGTAGCATACCTCCTCTAACAAGCCTCTACCTCTCAATCCTTTCCAGGAAGTTCCACCAACTAGGGACCAAACATTCAAATATGGGGGTCCTTCATTCACAGCACCACACGCACAGACTCTTAATTCAAGTATACAACAGGAGCACCTTGATATAGTATTTCCCTCTGAACGTTCAGAAGTCAGGCATCCTATCCTCCAAGCTACCACAGTGATATCCTAATAAGTTCTGAACAGTCAAAGGCTTTTTTTTTTTTTTTTTTTTTTACATTTAGTGTGTGTGTGTTCATATAGCATAATGCACATGTGAAAATCAGAAGATTATTTGCAGCATGTGGGTTCTGAGGATCAAACTCTGTTTGTCAGCTTTGCTTGCAAGTACCCTTACCTACTGAACCATTTCACTAGTCCCAAGAATGATGTTGCAGGGTATAGAGCATCTTCAACAGTTTTCAGCCGGCCAATATTTTGATTTTATGATCATCAGTACTGAGAATATCACTTTACACATATGCGAAATACAAAATTGCAGAACTATGTTTAGAACTGTTTCAGAAATTGTTAGAAATTCTGTCCTAGTTCCAAGCCAAATTTCATGTAATGATTGTAATGACCAATCATAGTTGTAAACTTGACATACCTGGGAAGAAGGAACACCAACTTATGTCTTGTTTCCGTTAGGTTGTCCTGTGGGCATGTTTATGGGGAGTTCCTTGATACTAATTGTAGAGGGGCACAGTCAATGGGAGGCAGTACCACCCCTGAGCAGATGGTCAGGGATTTATAAGAAAGCTGGCTGAGTAAGAGCAGTAGACCATGACAGCAAGCCAGCAAGCAATGTTTCTCTGTGGCTTCTGCATCAAAGCCCCTGACTTGTGTTCCTGTTATGGCTTTCCTGGATAACAGACATAATCTATAAGATGAAATAACCATTTTTCTCCCCAAGTTTCTCTTGGTTATGATGTTTATCAGAGCAACAAAAAGCAAATTAGAACAGAAACACTATGGGCTGTTGCAGTGATTGACCTGATCATGGTGGTCTGGGAGAGAATTGTGGAAATTAGGTAGACTGACGAACTAATGGCTGGAAAAGCCTTTGACTGTTCAGAGCTTATTAGGATATCATTGTGGTAGCTTGGAGGATAGGATGCCTGACTTCTGAACGTTCAGAGGGAAATACTATATCAAGGTGCTCCTGTTGTATACTTGAATTAAGAGTCTGTGCGTGGTGCTGTGAATGAAGGACCCACATATTTGAATGTTTGGTCCCTAGTTGGTGGAACTTCCTGGAAAGGATTGAGAGGTAGAGGCTTGTTAGAGGAGGTATGCTACTGGTGTGGGCTTTGATGTTGGAAAAGCCCATGCGATTTCTCTCTGCCTTGGACTTGTGGATCAAGATGTGAACTCTTGGTTGCTGCCCCAGACCCTTGGCTGCCTACCTGCTGCCGTGCTCCCCACTCTGATGATCATGAACTCTAGACCACTGGAACCATGAGCTCCAGTACTTCACTGCTAAATAGATCTTGGTCTCAAAGGCTAGAAATTGGCTGTGATTAATAAAAGATCATTGTAATTGAGGTGAAAATACCCATGCTTCATTGGGGGCAGTAATGGAGTGTTTCCTCGGGGTGAGCACAGCTGCAACTCAGGCTGGAAGCTGAATTTATCTTTTTGTAAGTCCCTGGAAAGATACTGATTTTAAAGGCATGGAAGGATCATAGGAACAGCTAAGGCTCTATGACAGTGCTGAAGTCCCTTCAGAGAGGCCCTGAGAGGTCACTGGTGAAAGTGAAGCTCCAGCTGCCATGGAAACTGCAGGATATTAGAGACATCAAACTGTGGGATAGCCATCAAGGATAGTGGCAGGTGTGAAGTGGAACCTGTGCAGACCTACAAGACAAGCTGTGTGTGCTGTAGCTGGCAGGACTAGAGAAGCAAGACACCCAAGTCTTTTGGAACTCAGAAGGCTAAACTGAGACCAGGATGTCAGACAATATTTACTTCTGCTGGATTTTGCTTTTAGTTTGATCAGGCACACACTTTAATCCCAGCCCTTGAGAGGCAGAGGCAGAAAGATCTTTGCATTCAAAGCCAGTCTAGTCTACAGAGAGAATCCTTGGACATCCAGGGACACACAGAGAAACTCCATCTCAAACAACAAACAAACAAACAAGTGATCATGCACATCTGTCATTAGTACCAAAATTTTATTTTGTCCTTTATAAGTTGTCAAATCATATGCATATCAAACTTGTTTAAAAAGAAATTTCTTTATGATTTATTATCAGTAAATGTTTTTTATATACCTAGGACTATATAAAACTTCCTTAGGCCAGAAGAGAACATCAACCTGAAAAGTTTAAGAATCCCTTAGCTAGAAAGGGACAGCATTTAGCAGCAAAAGGGCACCTAATATTCTTAGTTCTTTTGAGAGTGTGCTCAGTAGTGCAAAAGGATTATCTATTTTCTTTATAATATTTTAGGGTCATTATAAATCACTAGGATTCTTTCCCCCTAAGGATACAGGGTTATTAGCCATGAAGAGTTTGGGACAGACTTGAGTAGATAATAAACCAGAGATTCTCAGGTACAGTGTGCATCTGGGTAGGTAGACATTGGACCAACACTGGTTCATTCTTTATGGAAATCAAGATCTCTCTATCTGAAAAGTACTAAGGGACAACCCCTGTAGCCAACATTTTGACAGAAAGCATTTTGGTCACTCTCTTAGAACTGGATAATTTGGTGTCTGTTATTAAGACCATAGATGGTTGTTTATCTTCTCCCCATGTTGGAAGCTTCTTGAGAATTTAAGAGCTGTTGATGCCCAGCTTCATTTAGAACCTGTAGGTCATTGGTTCTCAACCTTTCAAATGCTGTGACCCTTTTATACAGTTCCTTATACTGTGGTGACACGCAACCATAAAATTATGTCACTCCTACACCATAATTATAATTTTGTGACTGTTATAAATTGTAATGTAAATATCTGACATGAAGGATATCTGCTATGCAACCCCCAAGGTCTTGACGGACAGGTTGAGAACCACTGCTCTAGGTGGCTCTTACATAGCAGTATTCAAAAACCTCCCTGCTCCTGATGTACAGCAGAGGCTGAAAAATGGCCAATGAGATTTGTTATTTCCTTTTTAAAATAATAAAAGGAACTGTGGACAAAATATAGGATTATGGTCCGTGTAGCCTGAGTTAGACAAGTTGAGAGGATGGTAGTAGACAGGCTTACAAGGTCCTGGCTTAGGACGTGTTTGATCCTAGTCTTCCTTTCTGGTAAGAAGAAACTCACGGAAGGAGGCTGGTGGAAGGATGATGTGTTTAGTGTGCTTTGAAGACATTTCAAATGGGTTCCATGTAATTCTTAACAATGTTAGCAACTCAAAAACCCTGTATCTGGTCTCTGCTTTCATTGACTTTCTTCCTCTTCAGGTTGGTTCCTAGGATCACTTGGTTTTTAGCTCTAGGTTGACAAGTCCTTTTGGATGTACAGTACTGCATGTGGCAGTTTGCAAGGAGTGTCGCTTTTTTTTCCCCACAGGCAGGAATACAAAGATATTTTCCCCTAATTAAAAAGATTTAACTTTGTAAGCCTTACAGATCATGGCCTGGAGAGCTTTCCTGGGAGAAGCACGAGGGGTTTCTTTTCCAACACTCTCTAATCTGAAACTCTTAAAATCTTTTATTCAGTTTCAAAGCTCTGAGTGCCCTGTACTGTTATCTGACAATGCAAGGACAGAGGCTCAAGTCCAGAGAGAAGAGTCCAACTGAGAAAACGAAGGGATTCCTAACTTTACTTCTTTTTTTATGACAGTTAAACATCTCTTGTTATAGAAAGCTAAGTGGTTGTGGGAAAATCACTGTCAAACTGTAGTTCAGACAAAATGTGCTAGACTAGGAATGTTGCATTGATTGGAACCCAACTGGGCTTTCAGACATAGACACTAGTTCTGAGACCCAACAGAGCCAGTAGCAGACAAATGGCAAATACTCCCTCCATGATGCATTCTTCCATGGCCTCACAGAGAGCCCACTGAGTGGCCAAGGGTAGGAGAATTGTCTTTTTCACTATACAGACACTCAGAGGCAACTTGGCCTTTGCTGTGTGAGGTCACAGATACTCTGAAGATGGTATTCCCATCCTCTTTGGCCTTGCTTTTGTACTTATGGGCCCAACATTTAGGTCTTAACATGGAGGATGAAGGAAGAGGAAGACCACGAAGATACACAGTTAGCCCATAACCAAAATAGGCATTGCAGAGGCAGAAAACTATGAATGATGGCAATTGCAATCAGACCTGCTCTGGAGTACAGAATCAGCCAATACGTAGGCTTAGGAAGCTGCTTCAGCGTTTCTGAGACTCAAGGTTTTTGCATCTGGAGATAATTTTAGTGTCTTTTGGGTTGTATAGAAAATGTAAGAATAAAGTTAATTCTGTAAGATAATACGGAAATTTTATTTAATAAATGGCTAGGGCATTGGAACATGAGGCCGTGAATAAATAAACTAATGAATATAGAAGTATGCATTGTAAATTTCTACATGTTATAAATATTAGCCCAATAAAAAAGTATTTCCTAAATATTGCATATATTTTATGAATTATGGTGTAAATGTGTGTGTGTTTTTTTTTCTTGTCATCAAACCATGTTATTTATTTCATGAATAGAATGTGGGTCTGGAAATGTTTAAAACATTATCCCATATAAACTTTTCATGAAATACACAGCACATAAGTCTCAAAGGGATTTGGTAGCTTGCCCAAGATCCTAACTCTAGCAGAAGAACTGACATTATGACGATTCTTTGGGCTGGTAAGACGGCTCCGCCAGTGAAGGCATTTGCCGCTGGACATGACAACCTGAGTTCAATCTCCAGGACCCACATGATTGAAGGAAAGAACCAACTCTTTAAAATTGTCCTCTAGTTCCCATAGGTGAATTGAACACAAGCACACAGACACACATGCACGTGCACACTTGCAAGCACACATACATGTAATAAGCAAATAAGTGTAATAATTAAAAATGTTTTCCCCCTTTGCATACATGATAGAAACTACATTGGTAAACTAGTGTAATACCCAAAATTAACCTGTAAGCCCTACTCTGCCCAAGGACCAGGTAACTTCACAGAAGGCTGGGAGCTGTAGTCTTTGGCAAATTAAACTTCATGAAAAAGTATGGTAGCCTGTCAGTTTTTGTCTATAAAAGCAACACAGGTCTCTGGGCCATTCAGCTGGGATATTCCAGGGATTGGTCCTGACCAAAGTTCATCTCTTGGTCAGTATTTAATATTTAATAAATCTTGCTTCATATTTGATCCCAAATGGTGGAATTTCTTTTTCTCCAGTGAATCTCAGGATTAACATTGTATGTTAACTTATTTGGGTTCTTAAGCATATCAACTGTAAAATGAGATTCTGTGGGTTTAAGTGTTTAACATTAGATGGTTAATCAACATTAGGATTCAGTGCATGCATATGCTTGCTTTCTAGCTTACATCCTTTGGAGATTCTCAACAGCCCTTGTTAAAGGGCTTCCTTGTTACTCTTCAAAGAGTATCATCACCTTTCTGACTCAGTTTCCCCAGACAAAGCACAGGTATAATTACTGTGTAGGCATGAATAGTTATAGCCCAAAGTTAATTATTTGCTTTTGTTCAAAAGCATGTTTGTCTCATATTCTTCCTTAGATTAAAACAGTTACAGTCAATGAAGGAAAATCTCCACCAAGCCCTAGCTCTAGTCTGTGGAATCATATTAGTTGCTCTCATACAAGCCATGTCGTTTAATCCCCTCCCCCCTCCACCAATTATAGAGGAAACTGAGGCTCTGGAAGATGTGCCATCTTGCTGCAAGTGTTCATCAGTGTCAGCATTTGATCTAGCAATGTCTGCTTCTAAAAGACACTTTCTCTCTAAAATCCCACCTAGTCTGATCTGCAGCTCCTTTGTGGGGTTGTAATGTACAGCACTTGTGCTTACCAAATGTTTGCAGAGACTTATAAAAGTACTTTATTTTTTACAACCTAGAGAATATTCACTTCTGAGTCTATGATTTGGGAGTCCATTTAAAAGCCCATGGAAAATTTACTTCAAAGTTGTGGGAAATGAGGCTAAAACATAAAGAATAACACAGTGTTAAAGTACTGGAATATTATATTGAGTTCACATAAATGCTAAGTATTGCTTGTTCAGAGCAAAGTGTTAGCCGAGTGACACATTTATGAACGTAAAGTTAAAAGGGTTCCCATAGCGTTCTGTGTCATATTCTAGGATTGGTTCTCCAGCTACTGTCTAGGAGACTGCTGGGACTAGGAGGTATGTGTAGTGCCAGGCTCTGTGCTACTCCAATGACACGATCACAATGGATCTGCTTTATGTGACAACTTAGAACTCAGCATGCTCAAATGCTGCAATAATTCCCCCCCCCCAACTCTACCTTGAGCATCTTTCCATCTATCACTATTTGATGTGAGGTTCCATAGTCGGTGGTGAAGACATGCTGCCTCCTTCCACACAATCTGACTAATCATCGACAGAGCAATACACTGGAATGGTAAATCTAAACAATGACAAAGAATCACTGCGGTGTATAAGTATATCCTTGGTAAACTAATTTCTTCTCCTGCCACTCTCAAAGCAATATAAACTTCGTTGTTCCTCCTGGATCTCAAATGCTTGTAATAAATTCTTTGAAATGTCAGTAATGTTGAACTGAGGGTTTTGTTAAAGGAGATTTTCTTTCTTTCATAAAAGGAAAAATTGTCCTTTGCAGAGTATATGGGTAAATATATTTTGCTTATCTTATTCAGTGCTTAATACAGATGGGTAAAGGGATTCCCATTTCCCACCAGGCCTCTTGCTGAATGGGTGAATCGTGAATAACGTGTTCAGTCTTCTGGCTGGTGGGGTGGGCAGAAATAAAGCCTTACTCTCTCCCAACTTTAGGCTAATGAAGCCCTATTCAACACATTTATAGCATACAAAACATCTCTATTAGTGTGTGATACCTAATCTTCACAGTAAATCCCTGAATTTGTCTGGATTTCTCATCCATGATAATCAAGTTTTCTTTGGCTCTTTAGACAAGAGGAAATATTTCCCAGTCCTTGCCAAGTCCTGTTTTCCAGATGTCCTCATGGCTGGATGGCTGTGAGAGCATATTGTCTGCATGTTGACAATACTATCATTTTTTACCAACTTTACTTGATTTCAGAAAGTCATAAACCAGCCATCCAAAAGAGTTATCTGATTGTCATAATACTTCAATTACAAAAGATGGGTTTATTAGTCATTTGTAATAAGGAATATAGATTTGCAAGCCTCTATCCTTCTCTAATTATTAGCCAACATGCTCTTGATTTCCTGCTGTGCAAAACTTGGTGCATTTTCCAGTTTATCTAGAAAGTAGGATGTATAAGACATACCAAAACTTACAACAGATGGGATGCTGTTGGCCAGGGAGGATGCTTGCTAGCTACATCATTAATTCACCTGAGTGCAAGAGGTTCAGGAGAAACATATGAGGAAGCACTGGGCATATGTACTGCACTGAGGATCAAGACACAGAGCAACTTAGTGCAACATTTTAACCATGAAAAGAAGCCTGGAAAGTCTTGGGTTTAGGCCAGTGTGTCAGTATTCCTTGTGTTTTACAATTGAGTATAACTCAACCTGGCCTTAGAGCTTAAAACCTGAAATTTTATTGATGATGGCTTTTTGCCATTTGAATTTTCAAAACACTGTATTAGAATATTATCTTTTTTTTTCAATTACTGTGTTTTGGGGAAGGTGCTTTTAAGTTCTGCATCTAAAATAAGAAACACATAGTTTTAGCTTAGTTTTACTTCTGCAAGTGACTTGGCCCTGTGTGAACGCAGAGATGTCTCTGTTCTATCAGAACTGGTAATGTCCAAAGGAAACTATGCATAGGCATGCAGTGTGGGCCACTGACACCACATAGCGCGACTGATTTCTAAGCTAAACCTCAAAAGAAACTGAAAGGGCCTCCGAGGGATTAAATTTTATGAATGGAAAAAACCCTACAGCCAGGAGCCTTGTGCCAAACGGAGCAATTGTTGAAGGGAGAAGGAGTGTGGCTTCAAAAACCCCAGGCCCTTTTTACAGTGAGGAGAAGGACTCATGGTTGGAGAAAATTTGCTATAAAAATAATGGAAGTTACTACTTCTTAAGATTTGGACTTAATGTTTCAAAAAGGGGTATCACACCACTCTCCTATTGCATATCGACATTGGATACAGTACTGAGTGTGTCAATGGGAAACTATGGTTGAGAAGGTCAAAAGGCCTTGCCCCAGTGCAACAGAGGTAGGATTCTGATTCAGTTTCATTTCTGAGCTGCTGCTAGGCCTATAGATCAGCAAATGCTCCCAGGGGAAAACGCATCCTACTCCATCTTCCAAGCACCTGCTAGGCCCCTCATTCTGTATACAAGCACACATAGTTTTCTGCTCCTATTCCTATTGTTGCCCCTCTGTGTGTGTGTGTGTCTCTCTCTCTCTCTTTCTCACTCTCCTTCCCTCCATCTCTCTGTCCTCCCCCTTTCTCAGTTCCTCTGTTGCTTATTAAAATGTGTGTTCGATAAAACAAGAAAAGGCAAAGATTATCTTGCTTCCTGCCAAGCAAGATGGCATTCAGAAGGCCAAGGTTAAATGCAGCGTTTGGTTCCTTAAGCTTCTCTAATGCACAGGTGTGGCAAGACAATCTGGGATGAGAGCTTACAGCGGCGACTCTCTGCAGATGAAAACTTGACTTTAATTTGGGCTCTCTGGCTAAGATAAAACCTTCTTCTGCTATCATTACCCCACTTACGTTTGCTTTCCACTCTCCTTCCTCTCTGCTATCCAGCTGAGTGGGAAGAAATTCACCTGACCTTGAAGAATACTCAAAATCTGAAAATAAGGTTTTCAGCAGCCAGTAAAATCCCAGACTTCTACCAACATTTGGAACATACATGCACAGGACTGGGAACGTTCTTAGAAATGCCAGGTGAGAGAAACTGACACCCCGAGAGTTGCAATAGCTTGTCAAAAGCCAGGAGCAAGTTGGAGGTGGGGCTGGGATAAGGAAGAAGCTATTCACTTTCTGGTATGATCAATGAGCTCCAGCTAGGTGCTATGGGACCCTTTAGGAGGGGCTCATTAGGACATGGGCAACGTGCCTGTGATGCTTCCAGCGCATGTAAAATTCTGATGAGCACCCCCAGGAGACGCAATCTCAAAGAGCTGGAAACGAAGAGCCTCGCCATTCATACAATCACAGGATCTCTGCCAGATTAGACTAACATTGAACTAAAATTTTGAGTTTGTTTGTTTGTTTCCTTCCAGGAACAATTACTTTAAGTCCTCCCAATCTAAAAGGTTACATCTACTTATTGTTTCAGATTCTTGCTTATTCTGTTGTAGGTGGGTTACAGCAAATGAAGATGCATGGACTGAAAGCCCATCCTTGACCCTGAGGATGCTTCAGCTCCCTGATGCACTTTTCTGTCCCATGCACTCTTTACAGAAACTCATTTTGTACATTCACCTGCACCTGCCTGTGTGCCTTGACTGCCTGGCTCCTGGGGATTCGAGTACTTTCTTCTTCTGTTTAGAACTTCTCTCCTCAGCCTCCAGGGACTGAAGGCAGTTGTGAGTGGGCAGGTTTAGGGTATCAGTGGAGAATCTAAACTAAACACAGCTCAGCAGGGTTCAGCTTTTGCTATCCACACTAGACTCACCCTTCTCTGGCCCAAGTGAACAAAATTCCTCTCTTACCCAAGCTGCTCTAAAGGGGTAACACTTCAGAGTCTTCTCTGCCTTGAAACAACAATCTGGTTTCATAAATGCAATCCATTTCATGGAATTGAGTAGAAACATGAAATAAAATTATGCTGCAATTTTACAGGAACACCTGACAGGAGCTATTTGGAGACGTTTTGTCTAGGTGTTGCTATCTGCCAGCACTGCTCATGTTTTTCTTCATCTTTGAGAAATGACGTCACCCAAACATACTGTCACAGCCTGCTTTCATTTTAGACTTTTTCTTAAGACATCTTCTATACAGCATTCTTATCCTTCTAAGTTTTTTTGAGCCAAATATTAAACAAAAAGGATTCCAATGTGCTAGCATTTCCTAATAATCCATGTTGCAGTTCTAACATGCTGTCTTGGAATGATGTAAAAATATAAAGCCCACATGAACGTGGAGAATCATAACAATGAACTTTAAGTTCTCACATACGCATTTAGTTGATCTTTATTCCCTGAATAATTTTCCGACAAAACACTTCATTCCGCCTCATAAAGATCATTACCTCTGAGAATTAAATGTCTGTGCAGTGCTTTTAAATGGGTTTCTTTTTAAAAAGTTCAAACCTTCCATGTTCCACAAGCTCAAAAGCCCTGCAGCTGAGTGTTGGGGAGAAAAAGTTGAGACCATAAAATTGTTCCTTTCCTTTACATGGCCCTGCCTACAAGAGTGCTTTCTGCTTGTTGACAGAGACTTATTCGAGTTTAATTTTGTACCCATTCAAAAATGTTTTTAAACTTTGAACAAGGCACACCTTTGGTGGTCACCCATTCAGGTCCCTGAGTATTAATGTTATCTCTACTTTCTACATAAATACCACAAATATATTAAGTTTAGAAGCAAACTCCCAACGTTGAAAAGTTAGAATATTTTATTAGGGCTATAAAGAAACAAAGTGGGGCTTTGAGCATTCCTTTGCTGAAAACAATGGGACCAAGCAGCTTGGGATTCTTTGGTAGTTTCTGGGAGGAGCTCAGAAGTCATTCGATGTTGTCAATGTTCAGTGAAGACTGATGTCTGCATAGTTCCAAGCTAGCCTTCACTAACTGGGCAACAACTCCAGATTATAATCAACAGCTTGGGTAGATGCAAGTCCTGCTGTCTATCAAGGCAGGGTGAACTTTTTTTTGGTAATTTAACCTATTTTGGTGTCTTGGTGAGGGCAGTGTAGGAATGTTTAACCACATATTGTCATGATTTGGATCTGAAGCATCTCCTGCAGGTTTTGTTTGAAGCTTACTCCCTAGTTGGTGGGACTGTCAGAGGAGGATGTAGAACATACAGGATGTTCTGCCTGTCTGGCAGAAATCTGTCCCTGAAGATAGGCCTTCTAAGGTCAATCTCTAGTTCTTGCTTTGGTTTCGGTTTCTTGTTTCGCTATTGTGAAGAGGCTCTGCCTCACACTGTTGTTAGAAACCAACCCACTCTCCGATGCCCTCCCTGCTATGATGGACTTCAACTCTCCAAAACTGTGAGTCAAAGTAAAACAAGTTGATTCTCTCAGACACTGTGTGCTTACAGAGTATGAAAGTCACTGATTCACTTGGTATATAGACACATCTACGTTATCTCTTCTTAGAAAGCATCGCTCCCCCAGTCTGGAATGACAGAGATGCATTTTAGATTCTGATGATGCTAGGGCTGCTTGAACAGTGCGTTTGCTTAGATTTACTCTCCCACCAGATGTCAGGTGTCTGAGAAAGACAGTTTTTAGCTTGTGTTCATTTTATTATCATATCAAAATTGTTAGGTTGTCTTGTCCTTGTAAAAAAAAAATATATATATATATATACATATATATATATATATACTTTTTAGCTCTGTCTTAGGCATGTTCTTGGGGTGAAAGTTACCTTTAACCACTTGTCCAGGAATAAAATGTTGGTACATAAAAACTTTGGATCACTTTTAGAAAGCAAGTTCAGAGAGACAAAGCAATGGATATGACGTAGAGTGGTTCCTAACCTACCTGCCTTTTATCTATGTGCTCATCTGTTTGATCTCATGTCTTTTCCTGTTTAGCAGCCACAAATGCCATCACTAGTGTCACCCTTGTGTTGGGGAGCCTGAGTCAAGGCTCACGTGTGAGGAAGCTGGGTGGGCTAATCCCCCAGCATTCCAAGTGACTGCATTAACTGCTTAGTTGGTTGTCATTGTGCCCAGGGATACTCTCCATTTTTACTCTCACTGAGAAAAGTGTCCCATGTGATTCAAAAAACAAGACGCTCTGTACCTTCTGTGCTGGCACCACAGTCATTCTCTTTGAAGCTAATCCGTTCTAAAGGATGCCATTAGGAAGTTAAAGTTTTATATCTCTGAATGTTTCTCTTCATTCCTCTCAATGAATGTAGACTAAAGATAAGCTTTCATTATTAGCCCAAAGTACCTATTTTTATTTCTTCAGTCTCACAGTAATAAAGTAAGTATATAGCTGCTTTATCTTGTATTAAGATGCATATTTTTTGAGGCTCTGACATGAGTTTAGAATATTTGTTAATCTGTGGCATAATGGATGGAATCTGGGAAACAAGACTGGGGCTAAATTTCTTTGCCTTCCTGACCCCAGAGAGTTTTTTAGAAAAATAAAAACAAAAGAGCAGAAAGTACTGAAGGTAAGACACTGTTGTATTCATAATATAGAGAAATAACCACCAAGCCTCTTGGACAGTAGATGCAGTTCTCCACGGGGCTACAAAACTGTGCTAGTAATAATTTTAATTGGATGCTATCTTTGCTGCCTTCAAAAAGTATCATAAAATGGAGTTATTACAGGCTACAAGTGCACTTACAGTGCTGTCCTCTCACCGAGAGAAAGACATAACATTTATCCTTCGGAGGGCAGCATCAATGGGCTTCTATTTGTTTCGTTCACATGCATCCCCAGCTGCCTGCCATTTACTTCCTCTTCTCTAAGTCTAGGAGATCAATTTGAATTGGACACTGCAGAATGGGATGCTATGTCTTGCTGGCCTTCTGCCTGTGGGGACTGTACAACACCATGGGAAAGTCCACACTCTGGGGGAGGATGGAAAGCATACCTGTAGAGGGTTAGGCGGTGTGAGCGGTGACGGAAGGCTATGTCCTGGAGATGGGCTGGGTTTCTGAGGGGGACTTGAGCTCTGCTGGGTTGGAGATGGCTGGTTCTGGTTCTGGGCGTGGGAGTGAGGTTGATGCTGTTGAGGCTGAGTAGCCTGCTGCAGCTGAGCTGGGGGAGCCTGCAACTGCTGTGAGGCAGGTGGTGGCTGGTGAGGCGGGGTGTGCTGAGACTGTGGCTGCTGAGACTGTGGGGGCGCCTGTGAGGCTGGTTGTGGGTGCTGGCTGGTTGGTGGAGGAGGTGGTTGTTGTTGTTGTTGTTGTTGTTGTTGCTGCTGCTGCTGCTGTTGCTGTTGCAGTTGGAGTTGCTGGAGCTGTTGCAGCTGGGAGTTCAGAGATGAGGTAGCTGCAGGAAGACAGGAAGGAAGGATGGTGTGAGACAAACAACAGTTACCATGTGTCCTTTGCACACTGACAAAGGTCCACCTTACAGAGTGTCACCTTCTCTCCTTGAAGCTCCTTGGCATGGCAGAGGACTGTGGGACTCTGGGAGAAACAAAATCATTTCTTGTGAAACGGTTTACAGCTTTGGATCAGCGTGTAACGCAGCAGATATTCTCAAAGCTCTGAGCATCGCTTAAAAGCTCTGCATTAAAGAGATGTACCAAAGATGGAGCCGGGTTTTAAGTACTTTCTCCCACTTTCTCTTCTTTTCCATCTGCAAAATATACTCATGCTTTCAAGATTTGATTTAGATTTCCAAAGTTCAACCCGTTTAATTCTTCTGGTAAATGCTTGACTGGAGCTACGAACAGAACAGTAAATTGTTAGCAATCTTCTTTCCATCTCTGTCAGAACCATTAGTGGCATCACTTTCACTCGTTACTTCAGACCTCCACCCATTTGCTTAGACATCCTGGTTGAACCGTGTTCTGCTTTAAAATGTACAGATGTTTTGGAGTAAAAGAACTTTGTATGATTCAATTATTTTTTGCTTGCTGATCTGACAAAGGTTTTCCCCCATCAATTAATTAATTTAAGCACTTTATATCTTGACGTAGCCTCCTCATCCCTCTTTTACTTCACCTCTGAGAAGGGGGAAGGTCCCCCTCCCCCCCAGGCACCAACCCTCCCTGGCACCTCACTTCACTGCAGGACTAGTCACATCCTCTCCCACAGGATTCACAAGCAAGCAACAGAGTTAGGGTAAGGTCCCCCTTCAGTTGTTGGCAGACCTGCACAAAGGTAAGTAGTACATCTGCTATATGTATACACATACACATATACATATATAATGTGGGGGTGGGCTAGATCCAGTCCTTGTATGTTCTTTGATTGTTGGTGGTCCAGTCTCTGAGAGTCCCAAAGTATACGGACAAAAATGGATCAGAGACTAATGACTGACTCAACCTGAGATCTATTCCATGGGCAAGAACCAATCCCTGACACTATCTGTAATGCTTGTAGACAGGACTCTAGCATAACTGTCCTCTGTGAGGCTCTACCCAGCAGCTGAGAGAAGTACACGAAGAAACCCACTGCTAAAGCAGGGAGTCTTGTGGAAGAGTTGGAAGGATTGAAGCACCTGGAAGAGACAGGATTCCACAGGAAGACTAGCAGAGTCAACTAACTGGGACCCTTAGGGGCGCCCAGAGACTGAACCACCAACCAGACAAAGTTCTTAAACTGAAAGGATTGTGTTTGGTGGTTGTGAATTGATTTAGGTGCTTCAGCATCTCAAAGAGCTAAGAGAATAAATTAAGATTTTATTGTGTCTGTGGAAAGCTATCTCTGCACTGAACAAGCAACGTTGCTTCTCAGATGTTCATTAGCTAAGGCAACCTCAGTTTTTAAATCTAGAAAAATACCTAATATGAACTGTTATATAATATACATGCCTTCACACAGCAGTTCTACCTGAAAAGGCATGCATGTTGAGTGTAGCCAGCGGGGACATTAACTAATGTCTGCTTTTGTAAAGAATCATTTTATAAGAGACATTGAATGCCACATAGTTAATGGTAGGGTGCCAGACAGGATATAGGATTTAGGGAGACAGAGTTTTACCTTCTAGAAGCTTACAGTGTCTTTAAGGAAATAATATTAATCCATAAAAATGCCATTTTGAGGTAATTATTATAGAACCCTAGCAGAAGTATAAGCTAGATTCATACGTGTTAATTAATTAAATGATAGGTAGTATGAACCTGACAAAAGAGAGCTAGATAAGCCTGAGGGGTGAGGACAAGAACCATGGTGGCTATGACCCTGTATGGCACGTGAACTGTGCCATCAGAGGAACTGGCATAGAACCGGTAAGTGGAGCATGTTCAAGCCCTGGAAATCTCAAAACTTGAGATTTAGAATCTCATCCTGAGACTAGCAGGAATGGAACTATACCCCTCCCTGCTTCTATGTCTGCCTTGGAACAAATAGCCAAAGCGACCTCCAACCATGTGGTCACAGCACCTGAAACACCTGTCCATGCTAATGAGGCATCTCAGGACCTTATCTTTCAGCCAATGTCCTTTTTCCGCCCTGAATATTCTCACCCCCAAATTATATAATTCTTGGTTCACCATGAAAAAAGTCTATGTGTTGAAGTCCATCCTGAATAGAGAAATATACACAAGCTAAGATTGTCTCAGAGAGCTGCTTCATTAAAGATTGTTGGAGAAGATCTTCACCTAAAAGAGCCATAACACTAAGATGCTTGGAGAGGGCCTTCTCTCTCCTCACCCACTGGGACTTGATTCTATCCATTCCAGACTCTGCTTCATCCATCCAGTCTGGTGTGCAGCAGCATCTGGACACCCAGAAAGTAGAGGACCCAGAACCACATTTGTCCAAAAATTGGTTTCACCCTCCCTGTGTAGTGGCATCTGACCTTCTGGAGGGAAGAGGAAAACTATGGACCCCACCACTCTAGACTTCACCTAGTCCTTTCTGAGCTGGTGTCAGGGAGGCAAACCTGTAACTACATGGGCCTATAGAAAGAAGGCTTCAGAGAAGGAAGTGAAGATGGAGAGGGAACATCTAGCTGGAGAAACACCCAGAAATCATAACCCGAGTGACAATTATGGGGGCAATTTTGAGATAACTGGCTGCAACTAAGAGTCAAGGAGGTTCTGAGTCACCTAAACTTCAGAGACACAAAGATGATTCTTACAATCAGCCTTGGCATATATTAGATGTGAGATAAAAATTCTCGTTTTCTCCAGGAGGGTGCAGCTGCACAGGTGCGTTAGCAGCATCCTCTGTGCCCCAGGGCCTTGTATGTGACTCATCAGTGACTCAGTCATTGTCCTCATTGCAGAATGCTGAAAGCCTATTTTGTTATTTTTCTCTCACTCTTTTTAATCATACAAGATCACATTTGATTGAAAATCAAGAATACCAAAACAATTCTGACCCTCAAGATCTCTTGCATTCTGGGATCCCTGGAAAAGAGGGGTTTGGCATCTTTTGTGGTGTGGTTACAAACAGTGGAATCTGCACCTCATCTCCTGCCCTATTCAAACCATGTGTGTCTAGGCTTCCTTCAAGTGTGGTCTATAACAGTGCTTATTATCATGGCTGCGTTCAATACCACATGGTTTCATTTGGATTAGAAAAGCATTAATCTAAATCACCATTTAGAAACTGGAAAGACTTTGGAATATTGGCAGGTAGGTATTGGCAGACAAGTGCAACAGACCCTAACCTACTAATGAGACAAGGTCCCAGATGTGTCTTCAATGCTTTGTGTTCACGAGCTCACATTACTCAGATATTTCCTCTAATAGCAACTTGACTGCAAAGGCACAAACCTAAGCAAAACCCCATTGCATCCAAGTTGTATCTGAAGCATCGCAGTAATGGGAAGTCAGATGTGGTCATATATGTGGTGGGCACAAAGAAAGTAGGAAGAAATATGTAAGAGTGTATTATATAATGTCTAATAAATGTCAAAATCAACTATCTAATGATATGAGCTAGAGAAACATGATATCTCATATTATAAAGCAAAGTAAAATATGGACATAGAAAGTAAAAAACAAGAAAACTGAGAAAGGTTAAGGACATAGATGAACTACACAAATGATGTCCACAGATAATATGGTACACAACTGACTTCAGTCATGTAACATCCAAGATTTTACTATCTTCTGGTACTTATTTTCTACATCTGGTTACAATACACTGGACAAGGCTAATAGTAAATATGAAACTTAGGCTATGAAAGAATACATATTATAAAAACATATCAAGATTTTGAAAAGGAGAGGGAAAGCAAAATTCTCTCAAACCCACAACTTCCTAGAGAATGGAAAGCTGTGGGAAAATGACATGAATGTCAAAATAAATAATTTAATATGACCAAGGAGTAGCCAGGAATCCTGCAGTTTGCTATTTGTTCAGTTTCTATAATTCAACTGTGTATTAAAAACAATTCCTCATTTTGAATGTTAAGGTTTCCATAGTAAACCTTACACTTCAATAGGACCACACAGCCCGAGTGATCAGCAGTAAATTGCATACGGTGAGATCTATGTGAGATCAGTTCCAAAAGCCCAGAGTAGAAACTGAAAGAGTTCTTGGGGATTGGCTTAGTCTCCAGGACTTCTGTGGATAGCCAAATTCACTGGAGCTCACATCTCCTTCTTACACCTGTATATATCGTATGCAAGTCCTCCCACGTACATTAAAAGGCAATTAATATTACTTATATTATAATAGCATGGTATGATTACTGTATTGCTAATTGTTACACTGTTTTGTCTAGAGAGTCAAAATAATGGAGAAATCTATGCACATTTATTGCAGATGGAGTTAAAAGTACTTTTGATCAATAGTTCATTGAATCTTCAGATTTAGGACACAGGCTAATTGTTCCTGCACTTTAAATAATCCATGAGATCCCAGAGAAATGAAAACATGCCCTATGCTGTATACCACCATCATTTAACCTATGTGGTATGGTCTTTCTTGCCTTAAAGCGTGCCTCCTCAACTGTCTCTGTTTTGGTTTCTTTGGTTCCCAAGATCCTCTGTGGGAAAGGCATATAATTAAAGAGTCAGAGCTAGGATCCACATATCAGAGAAAATATACTGCATTTCTCCTTCTGAGTGGGTTTACGTTTATCAGTATATTTATATTTCAGCTCTGTTCATTTTTTCCTGCAAATTTCAAAATTTATTTTTTTCTTTGTAACTGAATAAAATTTCATTGTGTCCTTTCATTTTCATTATCTGCTTGTCAGTTGATGGAAATCTGGGCTGCTTCCATTTTCTACCTATTATGAATAGGAATGTGATGAACATGGAATTAGAGGTGCCTGTGTAGTAGGGTACAGATTCCTTAGGGTATGTGGTGGTTTGAATTGCTTGGTCCATGGGAAGTGGCACTATTAGGAGGAGTGGCCTTGTTGGAGGAAGTGTGTCACTGTGTAGGTGGCCTTTGAGGATTCCAGTGCTCAAGCTCCACCTAGTATAGAGAACCACCTCCTGGCTGCCTTTGATCAAGATGTAGAACTTTCAGCTTTGACTCCAGCACCATGCCTGCCTGGATGCTACCATGACTCCTGCCATGATGATAATGGACAGAACTTCTAAAACCATAAGCCAGGCCCAGTTAAATGTTTCACTTTATAAGAGTTGCCTTGAGAGCAGCCAAGGTCAGGATCCTTCTGATTTCCATCTGTACCCCACAGCTAACCCTGTGCCAGAACTCTCTGCAACCTAATCCCACCTGGAGAGAGCTAGTCTCCTAGGAGTGCTGACACACCTAAGATCACAGGGGAGACCACCACTACTGCTCCAATACCTGGCCCAGTGGGACCCTCCTAGAGCCTAGAGGACTCAGGAACCATGGAACAGCTGGAGACAGTATCCTTCAGGTTTCAATCTGTGCCCAAGAGCTAACCCTGTGCTACAGCTCTCTTCAACCCAATCCTAGGTGTGTCAAATTGTCTGATGTTGGGAAATAGAATTATTTACAAAGTTCACATTTGAGAATCCACTCAACCCAGTAATAAATGAAAAAGAAAGAGGAAAGGAAAGAGAAAAAGAAGACATCACATATAGAAAAATAAGGTTATGATTTTTCTGTTGGGCTGGATTCTCAGCGTCCTGTGCTGCAGGTTAGACATGTCTACTAATGATGGGTCTGAGGTTTCTTGTGAGATGCAGCCATCGGAGAGTGACTTCCCTGCTCTACACACTTTTCTAGCTGTTTTCAGGACACAGGCACAGAACCTTAGGACAGGACCTGACTGTAAGAGCTTGGTAGGAGCAAGATACTAGGATGAGTAGTATCTGAATCTAGAGAACAGGATATCCCCAATTAGAAGCAAAGTAAACAAATGCAGGATGGACCAGAGAAATGCAAGGGCTAGAAACTCTCCAACAACAAGGTGGAAGGTTAATATTGTCCACTTGACAGGATCTAGGATAAGACTCACTGAACACCTGTAAGGGATTATCTCCATTAGACTATTCTCTGAGGAATTGTCTTGGTTACATTACTGGGTGTGAGAAGACCTACCTTGAATGTGGCCACATAGGAAGCTTCCCCCAGGGGTGGGGAAGTTTTTACCTGTTTGTCTTTGAGTTTTGCTGGTGAGCCTATCTACCTGGTTCCCAAGTTTGTCTATACTTTCATTCTTTCTGTTACTGCTGCCACCAGTGTTGCCAACGTATCCTTTTGCTGACACCAGAACTCAGTTCTTTTGCCTTCAACATAGACTAAAGATGAATGACTCTCCAGGACTTCTCCAGGTCATCATATTGAGGCTTTGAAGCATTTAGCCTTATGGCTGGAACAGCTACCAACTCTGAGGACAAAGACAGCACTGTGAACTACCCAGACTACATTGTGTAAGGCAATCTAAAGAATCTAATTTAAAAATATAAATTCATCCTATGGGTTCTGTGTCTTTAGAGAACACTAACAAATATACAAGGTATTCACAAGTCCTATCTGGTTTGTTCCATGTTCTTCTTTCTGACTATTCCACTGACCTCTGGCTATAATCTATGAGTTCTCTGTTTCCCCTTATCTCTCAGCTTAAAATCCTTGCTGCTTGTGGAGATTTGGGTGTCTGTACTAAATCACTAAATATCTCTCTCTCTCTCTCTCTCTCTCTCTCTCTGTTTCTGACTCTCTCTCTCTCTCTCTCTCTCTCTCTCTCTCTCTCTCTCTCTGTTTCTGACTCTGTCTCTCTCAAACAAGTAGACAAAACAATGAAAATGTGCAATAGCTGGACATGCATGTAGGATAGCAAGCTCTTGCTTGTTATCAGTTAGTCTCTTCTGTTAAGAACAGTGCTGAAATCAGAGGCCATGGAGGGTCATTACTCAGCCCTCTGTGTATTGTTAGAGGACCGCAGGGCAGGAATCCTGCTGTAGTATACATCATGACTTACTATTATTTCTCTATTTTTGCATCATTACATGCATTCATTTACTCAACAAATATTTACTGAGTCCTTGCTATGTTCTGGTTATTGTTTAATGGAGGAGACAGTGCCCAGCAAGGTCAACCACATCTTTCTCTCAGGGGACAAGCAGTGTGATAGGTTTGTCCAGAAGTGATAGTGACATTTTTTAGTGTCTGGAATAGCATATGTGTACTAATAGAACAAACACTAGACATTATGCTATGCTAACATGTGCAATTAATTATTCACTTCTGATTTGAGAAGTTTATATTTACTTTTCTACTAAAAATAATATACACAGAGGAAGAATACCAAAAACAGAAGGTGACTATCTATGCTGAGAAGGAAGGAAGCTGGTGGGTCTTTTTAAAATTGACTAAGGATCCCACCAAAAGCATGGTGAGTAATGATATTTCAAACTCACTCTTATCCTAATTTCCTGGAGTATACCTACTTGTAGGGAGAGAAATAGTGTCAAGAAAGTAAAAACGAGCAATCTTGAAAATGTGGTATCTGAAAGGAGCCATCACAGTATGAATCCACTAATAATAAACGGGAAGAAGAGGTGAATACAAACAGGAAGCAGAGGGGCAGATAGTAGGGTCTGGAGTAGGAGAAGTGCTAATTCCACTGCTAATGACTGTGGAATTTCAGTTGGAGACAATGAAAACATTCTAGATCTAGATAATGGTAAAGGTTGGACAACATTAGTAAGGTGCTCAGGCTACTGAGCTACATGCCTAAAGTCAATAAAATAGCTAACTTTATCTACTTCACTCTATTTAGAAAAGCATGTCTTTATCTCTGTGTTCACATGCCTAGTCCCAGTTTACACAGCCTGTATCCTCATCCCATCCTCATGGTTTCAAGGTCTGCAGTCCGCAGCGTTGTCCCTGGGAAAGGGCTGAGTTCAGGACTATTTGCTTGACTTCAAGTCTTACTGGTGAACTTCTTTAGTCTATTCCTTGAGAGCACTGAGAGGTCAACCTACTTAGAGAGGAACACACTGTGCCCATTGGAGAGGCATAAGCGCTGAAGAGGTATCATGATGTTCTGACAGATTTGGTCAACATGACATAAGTTAGTGTTATCTGTTAAGAAGAACATCAGTTGAGAAAATGCTTCTTTCAGACTGGTCTGTGGGCAAACTTGTGTAATGATCAATGTAAGAGGGGCCCAGCTTACAAGGGTCAGTGCCTCTCTACAAAGATGGTCCTGCAGATTGTAAGAAAGCAGGCTGAGGAAGCCATGGAGAGCAAGCCAGTAAACAACATTCATCCATGGCTTCTGCTTCAGTTTCTGCTAGGTTCCAGCTTTGAATTCTTGCCCTAACTTCCCTTCATGATAACCTCCTTCATCCTCAATTGCTTCTGGTCATAATGTTTACTAGAACAATAGAAAGTTTACAAAGACACACAGGTGTATATGAGAGGTTTCGGACATGAAGTTATATTTAAGGGGGTGCAGTAAAGAAACTGCCAAAATGATCACTCCATAGTATGGGAAGTTTTGTTTTTGTTTTTTTGTTTTTGTAGGTATGAAAATGAGGACAGAGGCATTGGGAAGAGTCCAGATCAGACAGAGAGGGACAGGAGAGAGGAGAGAAGAAGCTGTCCAGGAGATGACATGGCCAAGGCTATCTGTGAGAAGGAGAGAAGGGCAAGGGATGGAGAATAGAGACAGCATAGGAGCTGGGTTATAAGAGGGGTGAGTAGCTGAGGGAAGGGAAGCCTGGGAGATGGAGGGAGTTTAGGGAAGAGAAAAAGGTGAAAAGGGCTAATGTATTAGAGAGAGTCTGAGGGAGCCCAGAGGCCAGCACAGATCTTGATATGCTGATAGGTGCCACAGGTATATGTAAACTGGAGAGCCATAAGTCTTTTTGTTAGAGGTAAAGCAAATGACTCTTTTTGGCAGACAAGAAGCAGCTTCACAAGTTCCTGAGGAGAGCTGCTTGTTATCTAACTGCTGGAAATCCTCCTATACTCCACCTAGAGCTGGGCCTATACTCAACATTGAGTGTGTTGGCCCACTCTTGGTGGGGAGATGTCTATTGAACCTGACAACAGGGTCAATTCTAAGTCATGTAACTCACCAGAACAATGATTTCTAGAAATTCTGGGAAGTCTTGGCTGCTCTGCACACAGGTGGAACACAGTGTAGGCTGAAAGTAACAGTGTCTTTTAGTTTAGAAAGGGTTGCCACTGAATATCGTGAAGTGGCTTTTAAAGACAACTTAATGGCAGATGCTATCAATGCTATGTTGTGTTGCACAGTGCAGGCTCAGAATGGCTCCATAACCTTCCCGAGCACACACAGCTTGCCAATGCTTCCAGAGACTCTGTCATAAGGTGTCAACTTTTCAAAGCCCGTGAGCACAACACAATTGCATTTATAGACGGGGCAAACCATTCCTCATAAGGGTTTTCATAAAAGCAAACACTCATTTGTAGATAAATGCCCTTCTTGGCCATGCTCTTGAGGTGGGGGTACAAATACTTGGGTACAGAACTGCATTTAAAAGTATTTGTTCATTGATGTTATTTATTTCTTTAGGTAGTTTCTTCACACATAATATCGGCCCTATTGTAGACAAACCGCCTTTTAAAAATCTGCTGATGGGAAGTGAAATGTTCATTCTGAGGATAGGATGCCAATCTGAGTATGAACCTTGGGCGTTTATAAAGAGCAGGGGTGACAGGAGGGGGCAGTTAAGATGTATGTGTGGAGGAGGGGAAAGGGCCTCAGTATAGTCACCTTGATGGCACAAGCTGTCTAGAAGAATGGAGTATGGCATTCAGTATGACTTAAGAGGAAGAATTTGACTTAGTAAATTAGACATCTGTGCTCACACCGCTTAGAGCTTAGGCAATAACAGCAAATCAAGCTGGCCCAAGGATGCAAGGAAGCAACCATTTCTGGTCCCCACTGAGGACAAGTGCATCTTACTCGAGTAGACAAAAAAATTTGCAAATTAGATGTAGAAATATAGATGGTTAGGGACAGGATTTTGAAAATTCACAGAAGGTGAAGACTTGATGGGAAATCCCACTTTTACTTTTGGACACAGTCAAAAACAAGACACCTTAGACATGATAGGCATCTGTCTCCATCTGGGCTTAATTTCAAAATATGGCTGCATAGGTCCTTACCCTTTTTTCTCCCCTATGCATTTAAGACAGAGATCTACATACTACTTGAGGTATCTAGGGTAAAGAGAACAATTTTCCCCTGAAAATATCTATGCATATTTCTATCCATGGATAAGCTAGGCCTATCTCAGCTTGGTGGCTTCCACCATCTCCCATTTTTGGCTACGGGCCAGAATTACCAAGGGAGCTTGTTAGAAAAGAGGTTCCAGAGTGGCACAAAATAAACATCCTAAACAACATTCCCCAAGGACCAGGAGACATTGTCCCTGGGACTCCTAGCAGCTTACAAGAAGTATGTGGGTTTGCTCTTCCTTGACCTTCAATCGAGGCTACTTCCTTATTCATCTCCCTAGGAACTTTAAGAATATTTCATTTAAACAACTTGCTCTGGAGGAAAGAATGTGATGGGTTCAGTAGAGAAGAAAACAGACTCCTGGAAATCAGGTGTTTTTTAGTGGATTTTTTTCTCCCCCTCCCTTCGAATGATAATTCACGAATCTTCCCTGCCTTTATTGAGACTTTGGGACACATGGGTGTTGGAATACATCTAAGAGGAATGAATTATGAGACACATCAGATTGATCGCTACACAGGTAAGGTAAAAGGGGAGAGCTGGGTAAAGCAGAAAGAAGGGGCAGCACCTGGCCAAAGTTGTCAGAGAAGCTCAAGACACCAATGAAATGAGAGCCCCTGAATTCAGAGACTTTTTCTGAGGTCCCTTCATAGAACAGCTGACCTCCTCACTACCTTGTCTGGTAGAATGGATCAAAGCTAGACCTATAAATACTAGAAAAATAATGTAAAGACTTCGCTCTGAAGAAATTGTAAAAGGCACCAGGGAAAGAATCAAGATTTTTAATGTCTATGTGAGCACCCCAAAGTGTGGTTCTTTTCTTACACTTACCTGAACAAGCCTACTAATCTACAATATCTCTGCCATGCGGAGCTCTTCGCCTAATCTCCCCAGTCCTTCATGTTTCTACTCACATTCTTCTGAGTGCCAACCAATATCAAACAAACAAGACCTACCCTGAACAATTTCCTCATGGGATTGAAAAACACCAAAGAAAAATAGATTTTTTAAATCTGAAAGGATTTTGCAAAGAAAACTGGCCACCAATCAAGAGCTAGGCGTCTGGCATCATTACCGTGGACTTAGCTGCCTTTTATTAACGAAACTCTGTTACTGAATGCAGAGGAGCAATGCCTTCAGATTTCTGAGAGAATTCCCCTCCTGTAAAGAGCTCTATTGCTCAACTCTCAAAAGCAAGGGCAAACTAAGGCCTGGTTTAGAACTTAAACTTATTTTTAAATGATGAGCTTTTCCCAATGAAAATTAAGTGCAGATCTATGAAACTGTTATTTTCCCCCTAAGAAGCTTGCCTGGATTAATCCACCTATCTGGCTTAGCCAGTGTGACAACGATGATAAGTTCATACTTAATGGAATCTTGAATGCTATAAACACCTTTGATTGACAAAATTAGCTTATAAGGGGGTGAATGCATGTGTACTTCTTAATAAATGCAGCTTCCTTGAAAGCAAAGTGTTTCAGATAGTCTGATAGAAAAGGAGGCAGAGAAACCAAAAGGGGCTGAGGATACAAAGGTAGGATGTCAGTCTCCACAAGCAATCAGCACCAGCTGTGGTCTTGCCAATTCATCCCTGGACTCTGAGACTACAACATTACTATAGAGTAGCACATATAAGGAACCTCGTATATATAACATCTTCTAAATGAGCCTATAGGTAAAATGATTAAGGCAAGGAAATGTAATAGTTCTATTAATACATGAAAGATCTTCCTTAAGAAAGCAGAGGTCTAAAAACTTCTTTCCTGCCTGTCTCTATCCAATTTTTAGTTCTCTGTGGTGTAAATGTAATACCACACCAGAACCCTGAAGATCTTAACAGGCATTTGAAATTGAGCTCCCCTGGACATCTCCTATATGTTTCTTGATTTGCTTGACCCATGTTTGCATAACCCTGTAAAGATTGTGTATAGAAAGTTGATTACTGATTTGAAGTCCATTTGCCCTAAGATGAGGCCAAGATCCAGTATCTGTGATCCTTGTCTTGCAGTTTGCAGTGGTTTGAAGAATCCTGTAGGGGGTACTGGGAGTGTCCCCGAGGATGGCTGCTCACTCATAATCAAGTTGTTTGATTAAGAGTGCTGAGATTCACCAAGAATTGCTGTGTCTATGCCCCCACCCACTTGATACTATGTGAGTTTAGCATAGAGAGTACCTTTGCATGTATTGAGAAGTTCATATAACACAAGTCCACTATTTTGAACTGTGAAGAACACTTTTGCCAGCCATTAAAAAAATTAAATTGCAGCTAATACTTATTGAACATGAATTTCCTAGGGAAAAACCTGTACTTCTTTTATTAAGGTACAAAAGAATCCATATTTGCTAAATGAGATTAAAGATAAAAGGGAAAGGAAGAAATGTGCTGTGTTTCTGTGTTAATCAAACAGTTGCATGATTCTTTAAAAGTAGAAGGCAGTGCAAGCTGAACCCTGACTTTTAAAGCATGAAGACTCACTTTTCATTTCAAATGGAGATTTGCAAGAGAAAATATTACAAGCAATTCAATGGCTACTGAGCCTGGTTTAAACACAGCACTCTGCTCCCTCACAGTTCTTTTAGGCTATAGACGCATGGGCCAGTGCTGATTCTCATGGTTGATTTAATCCATCCCCTCTGCCAATATGAAGCTTATTCCCTACAGTTATTCTCCAGCGATCTGTCAGTTCAGATTAAAAAAATGTTAAGTGACAACGATGCGGTGACTGATTCCCTTAGAAGGCTTTGGAAGCTCCAATGTACAGTAGGCAATTTCTTCCTAAAAACCTGACTATGTTCTCTTTGTAATTCCCTTCAAATCAGCAGCAGTGTGCCTTATCTAGGCTGAGCTGAAACTCCCTAAACAGCCAATTCAATTTTGTTCCTTCACAACAACCCTAGGTTTGCCAAAAGCTTTATAGACCCAACTCCACTGGAGTCATGCTTTTGTTGTTGTTCAAAGACATACTTCATCTCACAGGTTAAAAATAAAATCTAAGTCCAGAGTCTAGGGCCATGGACAGCCTAACACTACATGGATTCACAATAAACAATGATGCCTCCCTCAAGTTGAATGTATTTTTATATTTTGAGGTATAGGACCTTAAAATTCACCCTTCTCAAACTCGTCTAGATTTTGAAAAAGAAACTTGTTGCAAGAATGACCATGAATGGTGAAATGTTGGTTAAGTACAATATCAAAGGTTGCTCATATCATGTCATGTCATAAATGTTATTGTTGTTTTATTTTCTCTTCCCACCTCTGCATTTGAGTTCTTTAGTGGGATGATGAATATAATGCATTTATCATTTTCTTATTTTGAACCAATTTATTAGCCACTCAGTTCAAATAATTTTAAATGTTTTTATATATAATAAGTTAGAGAGATGACAACTCAGCTTTAGTGAAATACACTGATAGTAGTTATTTGGTAGAAAAATGTCATTAGAAAAAAAACCCTAGGAAATTTCATAAAAGAGCAATACATGCTGGAAAGTGAATGTACATCTCACAGATTTTGACAAGCAGACTTATCTTGCATATAGGAGGTAAAATAATAGTATATTTACATTGTCTCTGATGCAGTATTTTAAAGAAAGAGAGAATAAGACAAATGTACCAGTGAGGATAGGTTAAGCTAAATTGTAGTAACATCTTTCTTAGGATGGGTTAGGATACACTGTAGTAATGATCCCTCTTTGGACAGATTAGGATACAGGGTAGTATCAGTCCTTTGTATAAGTTAGAACATGTAGCAACATTGCTTCTTAAACTCTCAGTACCAGAGCCTAACAAGCTCTTTGTATTTTTTACATCATAGGAGGCAGGGGTTTAGGCTCATCACAGACACTTGTGTAAAATAATCACCATTCGGATAATTGTCAGGATGATTCCAGGAGGCAAGAGCCTTTCAATGTGGGAATTAAATATCCTGGCACTGCAGTAACCCCATCACTTTCTCTAATCACTCATGGTCATTGACCAACACAAGAAGTGCAGTCAACTCCCAGAGAGGGAGGAGCCTGAAAACTGTAAGCAGCATTAATGAACCCTCCAAGGCTCCTAAGAGAGTTTACATATTTATTTCATTCTTTTCTTTCCCCTTAGTTTAACTTCATTACCTCGTGTGAATCACTGAGAAAGCTTATAACTGGACTCTGATATCTTACTTACCCAATTATTAGCTCTTTTTTCTTTGCCTAGAATTTTCTAAGATACAACCATGGTTGCGTACGTGTGCACAGAGGCACACACACACACACATTTTGAGTGTATGCAAATGTTCTGTGGCATTGAGACAGGACCACGCTGATGATGTTGGACTCATGCTCTTTCTGTCTCACCCTCCTATGCTAGAATCACAGGACTAGACCACCATGCCCAGCTCATCTCACTGTATACTTTAAGATGATACATGCTCATTCCTACAGTGAAGAATTAGATATAGTTCAATGCTTAGCCACATACTAGGAGCTGAGTGCATTCTGCTTCCACCCTTCACTTTTAGACACTAGCCATTATGAGAAGCTTCACTTTTAGCTCAGAGGTAGCACCTAGAGGTACTTGGTTGTAAAGAGCCAGTAAGCAGGAATACCCCACTCTCATACTTATGAAAACAAGACTTTGAAACAGTTTGAGTTTGTTGACAGTTCTTAAAAATAAAATCAGGAGAGCCTTCATAATATATGCATTGTCTATGTTCTTTAAAACCACACTGAGTGTCTGGCACTCCCACCTTGTGGCAAACTAGAATTAAGTGGCACCTGACATCTTCGGTGAATGCTCTTCTCTGAGTCCCATGAGGGAATACCAAGTGAATCTTGCTTTATAATAACACGTGCTTCTCTTCTCACGTGATTGCTTGCTGCCTTTTTCTGTTTCACCATCTTCATAAATATCTTATATATATAAATCTATAAATCATGGCATATGATCATTGCTGAAAGCTGCAATGTGACTGGCCACCTATTTGCTTTAGTTTGTTCTTGCCTAATGTGGATCGCATGCTTTCTCTGATTTTGTTCACAAACAAAGTATATCATGGGAGTGGATTAATGAGACCACTGCTCAGTTTTGAAGGAGATAAAATGCCCGTCATGCAAGGAATGGCCACTGACTGATCAGCGGTTCTCAACCTGTGGGGTTTGACTGCTTGGTGGGTTTGCGCATCAAGCATTATATTTACATTATAATTCATAACAGTAGAAAATTTACAGTTTATGGCTGGGGGTCAGCACAACATGAGGAACTGTAGTAAGGAGTCATTGCACTAGGTTGACAACCACTGCTTTACAAATATTGTGCTTTTGTTTTTGTATACAAAGTTCACATTCTTTTCAAAATAACTATGTGAGCTAAGGCAGTGTCCATAACACCCCTGAAGCCTTGTCGTAAAAGTTCAGTAGGATAATGACATTTCTAAATAGGAAGTGACAAAAGGAAGTTAGTGATGATCTAAGGATTTAGGATTTGACAGTAGGCTATAAGAACTTAAAAGAAGTATGTAAAATACTGTTGACAATTGTGAGCTGCTGTAAGAGGGAGGGCCTGCTCTCTCTAAGACAAGTGCCCTCAGTAAGTGGATCACATGTTAGTGGAAGGACACATGGCCAAGAATATTCGGGCAGCACAAATTGGCCCTGATGTATGTGGGTGGGGGGGAGGGGGGCGATGATACAGAGCTGGATGGAAATGGAAGGGAATAGATGGAGGAGGAGGAGTTGGAGAAAGGAGTGTGAATCTGATCAATGGACTAATAAAAGTGTTTTAAAATACACACTCAAAGAGGAAACAAAAAGATTTGAAAACCCTTAAAATTTATCTCATTAGATAGAATGGTGTTTCAGATGTATAGAACAAATCATAATCATAGACAAATAAAAAATATCATTCCAACCAATCTGAGGGGGTATATAATAAGGCATATACACTAAAAATATTTGTACTGAGGGTTGAGTTTTTACTATGTTCATTCTGTGTATACCAACCAGGCATAACAAATGCACTGCTCTACTGAGTGAGCCCTGGTAAAGGGACAGAGTTGCTTGTGGATGTGGGGTCCCACAGCTCAGTTCTTTCTCCCAGTCATGACCATGTTCACTATTCACCACTACCAAGTGTATTCTGTTCACAAGTGAAACTTGGTGGAGGCATAGGACAGATGAGCGTGTAGTCATAGACACTGCTAGTAAAGCCACAGAGCTTCTCTTTCTGTAGTGAATTAAATCATTACTTACCATCAGCAAGCTGGTGACAGGAATGTTGTTCCCATTACTCCATGGGGCATCTCACCCTTGCTTGCCTGGAATGAAATAATAGTCCCCTTTCCCTACCCAACTCTTTATCTCTGACCTCCCTTCCCACTTCTTTTTCTTCTGCCACCTCTCCTCCACTGCATTACTTCTCTCCTATAAGACCACACCCTACCCACCTTTTAATATAGAAGTAGGCTACTGTTGCTCTCAGTCTCATCACAGACACTTTCTTTTGTAGTTGTTGGTAGTTAATATGGAGACTCATGACAGGTCAAAGTGTTGTTAGCCAATGACCATGGGGTGCTCAGTTCAGAATCTGTATCACCTCCTCTAAGGTTCAGGGAACATGGTGGAAGATGGGGTGGAAACAATGCAAGAGCCAGAGTTTTGGGAGAGATATTGTGAAACCGTGTCTTCCGGATATGAAAGTGGTGAATTCACGGCAGCTGTGGCTATCATGCTTGGGGAAAGGGCTTGTGGTGCCCTGTACCTCACTGAGGGTTTCTGGTTCAAAAGAGAAGAAGACAACAAAGTCGGAGGGGATTGCTGGAAAGAAGGATTTTTATGAAAAAGGCATGAGAAACTATGAGAGAAAATGTTCCAAACTCAGTACTGCATATATAAAATGTCAAACAATAAAAGGGACAAGTTAGGTCACTTGCCAGGAAATCTACAGCAAAGCAAACATAAATGTGGTTTAAACCTTGATTCTGCTAGTGTGTATCACGGTCACATTCTATTTTGGAAAACAGATATGAATACCAATTATAATACCAAGCGATGTGTTCATACTGTCTCTTCTGAGATCATGGCTTTCATTCTTTCTCCACTCCTCCAAAAGTCTGCACTTCTGTCCTTTAAAGTCTCACTCCAATCTCACATTTCAGCTGAACTATTACACATGACTTCATGTGCACATACTGAAATGTTCTCTCATTAAGCTCAGTTAGCCTCCAGGTTTTTTTGTTTGTTTGGTTTTGTTTTTTTGTTTTTTTTTTTTGTTTTGTTTTTTTACCAGCCTGCTCCTGCCTGCTAAATTTTGAGATTTTGGCACTGTGCCTGGACCATGCTTGACCTACCCATGATTCCCTTTGGCTTCTGAGATGGTCTCCCCATCACAGCCACTCTACCACCTGTCCCCAGCTCTTTTAGTTGATCATAATCCTACACGAGTGCTATTAGATTTATAATGGAGTTCTTTCCCAATAAATCAATTGTAAACTGAAATCACCTTGTCAAAAATGCATCTAATACAACTAACCTACCTTGTCTATGTTAATTACTCTCAGGACACCAATGAGCCTATATTTGGTTCAATTCTGAATATCTCAGGTAGTGGGCTGAAACAATGTTGCTTCTGCTGTGACCACATGGCTCAATCTGATCAGCATGTCAAAGATTTCATTGCATTTTGCTAGCCTGGGGCAAAGATACAAATTCAGAACTTTTAAGGAGTAGTTCTATTGAATATACATATTAATGTCACATTGAAAAATTAAAATGAAGGCAAGTTGGATTCATCTCTATGTCTTAGAGCTCACCTAATCTTTCTATGTTCCTCTTCTACCCCACACAGCACACAGTAAATATAAAGCCTGGTTCTGGGAGCATTGAAGTTTTCAGTTTCCACCAGACCAGATGTGTGTTATTTAGGTAAAACAATAGTGTGGACCATCTCAGAATGTGCACTAGAGAGTCCCATGGAGGCAGGAGTGAACAGATCTAAATGATGAGATCTCAGAGCTAGTGTATCAATGGCCCCAGGGATTCTGTGTCTGAGAGGTCATGATTGACAGTGTCAAAATACCCTCCATCTCCCATGAAAGTATCTTTCAGAAGTAATGATTCTTAAGCCTACTGAGCATGCAGGCAGCCAATGGACACTCACTTTTCTCTTTCCTAAAACAGCTGGGTAGGAGTGTGAAAGAAGAAGAACTGGAATTTAGGTGGAAAAAAGGGAAGAGAAGTTGGCAGAACCTTTTCCTACGGCAGGAGGAAATGGAAGGAGTGGGAACCAAGGGGAACTAAAATTCCTCTCTACATCAAGGTCGAATACTGACGACTGCCTGCATGTGTACATCCCACCTACTAACATGAAAGAGTGTTTGTAGTGGGAGTGACATAAAAGGTTCTGGAACACCCTTGAACTGTCATGGAAGCAGGGGAAGAGACAGCCCAATTGAATCAATTTAAAATGATGTCAGTATCTGGACACATAAGCTTGGAGGATCTAACCTTTGGTTTGTTCTTCCTCAGGGAGCATGCTTTTCCCTTTGCAGCAGATCCTGAGAGCTGCTCACTAAAGGTTGCTGTCTTCTTCTTCCCGTTTTGCCCCTGTCTGAGCCCAAATCCTTTTCTGGAGAGAGGAATACGTTTTCCCTTCTTTGTAAACATTCATTCAGCATGCAACACATATTTACTGACCATATATCTCAGAGTTTATCAAGCCTCAGGGGGCAGAACAATCACCTAGGGTGCTTATAAAAAGGCTGGTTAAAGGGCTCTACTCCCACTGGCTTTATTACCCAGCTCTCCAGTGGAGTGATAAAAAGCTTCCCTTAAGCAATATTTTGGTGCAGGGGTCTTCAATCCATGCTTGGAGTACTATCTTAGCGTTCTAGGCACTGGGATTAGTGCCTAGGCTGCCACAAAAATCCATGCATGTTTTTTACCCTTAAAGACACAACAGTTTATGCAGACAGTCAGGAAATCATTGACAAATGTGAGCATGAATTTCTTTATTTAGTGGTATTACAAACATAGTGTTGTCATAGAGCTAGTGTTAGGAGGCAAGAGTGGGGTGGGGGAAGGTAGGGACACATACATACCTACACACATACGGACACACACAGGGAGAGGGAGTGATAGCAAGTGTGTGTGTGTGTGTGTGTGTGTGTGTGTGTGTGAGAGAGAGAGAGAGAGAGAGAGAGAGAGAGAGAGAGAGAGAGAGAGAGAGAGCAAGAGAGGGGGACAGTGGGATGTAAGGGAAAGGGAGAAGAATAGTATGTCTAGAAGAAAAGGTGTTTTTGAGAATGATGATCATCAAGAATCCCACCCACCCCTAAGAATGAGGGTATGTTTGCTCACATTTTGTGAACTGTATAAGAACCAATGTTGATATAGTCCTTGAAACACATCAAACCCAACCTGACTCTTGTTAAGTAAGGAAAATGAGAAACAGAGCCCTTAAATGCCTTGCTCAGAGAGGAAGGTAGGACTATTTACCTCTATAGTTAGATATACCTCAAGCCAATAAACACTTATCCCAAGAGGAAACTTCTACTGGCTTAGAATTCTAGAGACTATTCTGCATCAAATGCTAAAATCATTATAAATACAATATATGTTTAAATAAGTGAAATAATTTAAAAGTCCTGTGAAATTTTCTTTCTGAAGAGCTATTTTATTGAAAACATATAAGCAAGCAATCCCTATGGTAATTTATTATGTTGTTGTAGCTTTTGACTATAAATTATTAATACTGAAAAATGTCATTGGCACAGAAATTCAGTTATGTATATATCTTCATTTGTTTAGACAGCATGCATTTACCACATGTCTGTTATGTTCTTGGACCCTAATAACTTCAGTGTCCTGCTTCCTCATTTGAGTGGTAGTGGGAGTCTCAAGTGCATGTATAAGACCACAATTATATTTTGTTAGCATTTTCAGTTAAAAAAGAAAAGATATCAAGTGATAAGTCCCCACTAGTGTTCATAAAATCACCAGCATCTTGATCACCTCAAACCTATAAGCACAGTGACATGAGTGTTACAAGATAGGTATTTAAAACAGAAAGATTAAAAAGAAAGCCAGGGACAGACCTCATTTCGGGCTCCAGACATCTGGGCAACTTCCCCTGCAGAGGAGAGGTGTCTGCCCAGGAGGGCTCTGCCTGAGCAAGTGGGGGAGCCATCTTGGGTTCCGGAACCCTCAGAGACTAGTCTGCGCAGGTGCGGACTATAGAAGCTACACAGCTTCTGGGACAGGTCCTGTTTCGGGCCTTCATCTGGGACAGGAGGCATATCCGAAAGCCAGATATCTGTGCACCTTCCCTGCAAGAGGAGAGCTTGCCTGCAGAGAGTACTCTGACCACTGAGACTCAGGAGAGAGCTAGATTTCCAGGTCTGTTGACAGAGGTTAACAGAATCACAGGAGGAACAAGCTCCAATCAGAGACAACTACAACAACTAACTCCAGAGATTACCAGATGGCGAAAGGCAAACGTAAGAACCTGACTAACAGATACCAACACTACTCACCATTATCAGAACCCAGCACTCCCACTTCGCCCAGTCCAGGGCACCCCAACACACCTGAAAAGCTGGACCCGGATTTAAAATCATATCTCATGATGCTGGTAGAGGACATCAAGAAGGGCTTTCATAACTCACTTAAAGAAATATAGGAGAACACTGCTAAAGAGTTATAACTCCTTAAAGAAATACAAGAAAACACAACCAAACAGGTGATGGAATTGAACAAAACCATCCAAGACCTAAAAAGGAAAGTAGAAACAATTAAAAAAAAAAAGCCCAAAGTGAGACAACACTGGAGATAGAAACCCTAGGAAAGAAATCTGGAACCATAGATGTGAGCATCAGCAACAGAATACAAGAGATGGAAGAGAGAATCTCAAGTGCAGAAGATTCCATAGAGAACATGGGCACAACAATCAAAGAAAATGCAAAATGCAAAAAGATCCTAAGTCAAAACATCCAGGAAATCCAGGACACAGTGAGAAGTCCAAACCTACAGATAATAGGAGTAGATAAGAATGAAGATTTTCAACTTAAAGGGCCAGCAAATATCTTCAACAAAATTATAGAAGAAAACTTCCCAAACCTAAAGAAAGACATGCCCATGAACATACAAGAAGCCTACAGAACTCCAAATAGACTGGACCAGAAAAGAAATTCCTCCCGACACATAATAATCAGAACAACAAATGCACTAAATAAAGATAGAATATTAAGAGCAGGAAGGGAAAAAGGTCAAGTAACATATAAAGGCAGGCCTATTATAATTACACCAGACTTCTCACCAGAGACTATGAAAGCCAGAAGATCCTTGACAGATGTTATGCAGACCCTAAGAGAAAACAAATGCCAGCCCAGGCTACTATACCCAGCCAAACTCTCAATTACCATAAATGGAGAAACCAAAGCATTCCATGATAAAACCAAATTCACACAATATCTTTCCATGAACCCAGCCCTTCAAAGGATAATAAAGGGAAAACACCAACACAAGGACAGAAACTACACCCTAGAAAAAGTAAGAAAGCAATCCTTCAACAAACCTAAAAAAAGACAGCCACAAGAACAGAATCCCAACTTTAACAACAAAAATAACAGGAAACAACAATTACTTTTCTTTAATTTCTCTTAACATCAATGGACTCAATTCCCCAATAAAACAACATAGACTAATAGACTGGCTACACAAACAGGACCCAACATTTTGTTGCTTATAGGAAACCCACCTCAGGGAAAAGGACAGACACTACCTCAGAGTGAAAGGCTGGAAAACAATATTCCAAGCAAATGGTCCAAAGAAACAAGCTGGAGTAGCCATTCTAATATCGAATAAAATTGACTTCCAACCCAAAGTTATCAAAAAAGACAAGGAGAGGCACTTCATACTCATCAAAGGTAAAATCTTCCAAGAGGAACTCTCAATTCTGAATATCTATGCTCCAAATACAGGGCAGTCACATTCATTAAAGAAACTTTAGTAAAGCTCACAGCACACATGGCACCTCACACAATAATAGTGGGAGAGAGACTTCAACACCTCACTCTCACCAATGGACAGATCTTGGAAACAGAAACTAAACAGAGACACATGGACACTAACAGAACTTATGAAACAAATGGATTTAATTGATATCTACAGAACATTTTATCCTAAAACAAAAGTATATACCTTCTTCTCAGAGCCACATGGTACTTCTTACAAAATTGACGATATAATTGGCCACAAAACAGGCCTCAACAGATACAAAAATATTGAAATTATCCCATGCTTGCTATCTGATCACCACGGACTAAGGCTGATCTTCAATAACAACATAAATAATAGAAAGCCAACATTCAGGTGGAAACTGAACAACACTCTACTCAATGATTCCTTGGCCAAGGATGAAATAAAGAAAGAAATTAAAGTCTTTTTAGAGTTTAATGAAAATGAAGCCACAACATTCCCAAACTTATGGGACACAATGAAGGCAGTCCTAAGAGGAAAACTCGTAGCCCTAAGTGCCTCCAAAAAGAAACTAGAGAGAGAATACACTAGCAGCCTGACAGCACACCTAAAAGCTCTAGAACTAAAGGAAGCAAATTCACCCAAGAGGAGTAGATGGCAGGAAATAATCAAACTCACGGCTGAAATCAACCAAGTGAAAACAAAAAGAACTATTCAAAGAATAAACCAAACCAGGAGCTGGTTCTTTGAGAAAATCAACAAGATAGATAAACCCTTAGCCAGACTAACTAGAGGTTATAGGGACAGTATCCTAATAGACAAAATAAAAAATGAAAACGGAGACATAACAACAGAACCTGAGGAAATCCGAACCATCATCAGATCCTACTACAAAGGGCTATACTCAACAAACTAGAAAACCTGGATGAAATAGACAACTTCCTAGATAAATACCAGGTACCAAACTTAAATCAGGATCAGATTAACGATCTAAACAGTCCCATTTCCCCTAAAGAAATAGAAGTAGTCATCAATAGTCTCCCAACCAAAAAAAGCCAAGGACCAGATGGGTTTAGTGCAGAGTTCTATCAGACCTTCAAAGAAAGCCTAATTCCAACTCTTCTCAAACTATTCCACAAAATAGAAACAGAAGGTACTCTACCCAATTCATTCTATGAAGCTATAATTACTCTGATACCTAAACCACACAAAGATCCAACAAAGAAAGAGAACTTCAGACAAATTTCCCTTATGAATAGTGATGCAAAAATACTCAATAAAATTCTTGCAAACCGATTCCAAGAACACATCAAAATGGTCATCCATCATAACCAAGTAGGCTTCATCCCAGGGATGCAGGGATGGATTAATATACGGAAATCCATCAATGTAATCCACTGTATAAACAAACTCAAAGACAAAAAACATGTGATCATCTCGTTAGATGCTGAGAAAGCATTTGACAAAATCTAACACCCATTCATGATAAAAGTTTTGGAAAGATCAGGAAATCAAGGCTCATACCTAAATATAATAAAAGCAATCTACAGCAAACCAGGAGCTAACATGAAACTAAATGGAGAGAAACTCGAAGCAATCCCGCTAAAATCAGGGACTAGACAAGGCTGCCCAAATTGGAAAGGAAGAAGTCAAAATATCACTTTTTGCAGATGATATGGTAGTAGATATAAGTGACCCCAAAAATTCCACCAAAGAACTCCTAAACCTGATAAACAGCTTCAGTGCAGTAGCTGGATATAAAATTAACTCAAATAAATCAATGGCCTTTCTCTACACAAATGATAAATGGACTGAGAAAGAAATTAGGGAAACAAAACCCTTCACAATAGTCACAAATAATATAAAATACCTTGGTGTGACTCTAACTAAGGAAGTGAAAGATCTGTATGATAAGAACTTCAAGTCTCTAAAGAAAGAAATTTTAGAAGATCTCAGATGATGGAAAGATCTCCCATGCTCATGGATTGGCCATATTAATATAGTAAAAATGGCTATCCAACTGAAAGCAATCTACAGATTCAACGCAATCCCCATCAAAATTCCAACTCAATTCTTCACTGAGATAGAAAGGGCAATTTGCAAATTCATTGGAAAAACAAAAAACCTAGGATAGCAAAAACTATTCTCAAAAATAACAGAACCTCTGGTGGAATCACCATGCCTGACATTAAGCTGTACTACAGAGCAATTGTGATGAAAACTGCATGGTACTGGTATGTAGATCAATGGAATAGAATTGAAGACCCAGAATGAATCCACATACCTATGATCACTTGATCTTTGACCAGGGAGCTAAAACCATCCAGTGGAAAAAAGACAGCATTTTCAACAAATGGTGCTGGCATAACTGGCGGTTATCATGTAGAAGAATGCAAATTGATCCATTCTTATCTCCTTGTACAAAGCTCAAGTCTAAGTGGATCAAAGACCTCCATATAAGATCAGAGACACTGAAATTAATAAAGAAGAAAGTGGAGAAAAGCCTTGAAGATATGGGCACAGGGGAAAAATTCCTAAACAGAACAGCAATGGCTTGTGCTGTAAGATCAAGAATTGACAAATGGGACTTCATAAAATTGCAAAGCTTCTGTAAGGCAAAAGACACTGTCAATAAGACAAAAAGGCCACCAACAGATGGGGAAAATATTTTTACCAATCCTAACTCTGATAGGGGACTAATATCCAATATATACAAAGAGCTCAAGAAGCTGGACTCCAGAAATTCAAATAATCCCATTAAAAAATGGGGTTCAGAGCTAAACAAAGAATTCTCAACTGAGGAATACCAAATGGCTGAGAAGCACTTGAAAAAATGTTCAACATCCCTAATCATCAGGGAAATGCAAATCAAAACAACCATGAGATTCCACCTCACACCAGTCAGAATGGCTAAGATCAAAAATTCAGGTGACAGCAGATGCTGGCAAGGATGTGGAGAAAGAGGAATACTCCTCCACTGCTGGTGGGATTGCAAGCTTGTATAACCACTCTGGAAGTCAGTCTGGAGGTTCCTCAGAAAATTGGACATAATACTACCAGAAGATTCAGAAATACCTCTCCTGGGTATATACCCAGAAGTTCCAAGTGGTAAGAACACATGCTCCACTATGTTCATAGCAGCCTTATTTATAATAGTCAGAAGCTGGAAAGAACCCAGATGTCCCTCAACAGAGGAATGGATACAGAAAATGTGGTACATTTATACAATGGAGTACTACTCAGCTATTAAAAACAATGAATTTATGAACTTCTTGGACAAATGGATGTATCTGGAGGACACCATCCTTAGTGAGGTAACGCAATCACAAAGGAAGTCATTAGATATGCACTCACTAATAAGTGGATATTAGTCCAGAAACAGAATATTCAATCTACAATTTGCAAAACAGAAGAAAATCAAGAAGAGGGAAGTCCAAAGGGTGGATACTTCATTCCTCCTTAGAATTGGGAACAAAATACCCATGAAAGGAGTTACACAGACAAAGTTTGGAGCTAAGACAAAAGGATGGACTATCCAGAGACTACCCTATCCGGGGATCCATCCCATAATCAGTCACCAAACCCAGACACTATTGCATATGCCAGAAAGAATTTGCTGAAGGGAACCTGTTATAGCTGTCTCATATGAGGCTATGCCAGTGCCTGGCAAATACAGAAGTGGATGCTCACAGTCATCTATAAGATGAAACACTGGGCCCCCAATGGAGGAGCTAGAGAAAGCACCCAAGGAGCTGAAGGGGTCTGCAACCCTATAGGTGGAACAACAATATGAACTAAACAGTACCTCCAGAGCTTGTGTCTCTAGCTGCATATGTAGCAGAAGATAGCCTAGTCGGCCATCACTGGGAAGAGAGGCCTCTTGGTATTGCAAACTTTATATGCCCCAGTACAGGGGAATTCCAGGGTCAAGAAGTGGGAGTGGGTGGGTAGGGGAGCAGGGTGGGGGCAAGGAATAGGGAACTTTCGGGATAGCATTTGAAATGTATATAAAGAAAATATCTAATAAAAATATAAAAGTTACAAAAAAGAAAAAGAAAAGAAAAGAAAAGAAAAGAAAAGAAAAGAAAAGAAAAGAAAAGAAAAGAAAAGAAAAGAAAAGAAAGCTAGATAAACATGGACCCTGCTAGTGGAGTCAAGCATGCTACTTTTTAACTTTTTGCCTTGACAATTCTAACTGCTGCTGTTTCTGGTTTTTACATTTCCTGCAGACTGTTGCAGAGAGCTTTAATTCTTCTTGACTCTTGAATTGATCTGAACCAACTTCCTTCACTTTGGCTGGAAAGAACTTTCACAAGAATAGCAAAAGGTTAAAAGTAGCCTAAGTTGTTTTGTCAGATTGCTAATGTTTTGCCTATATCATTGGAAAGATTAATGGCTGCATGTGGGTGTTGTAGAGCTAATGAGAACAAGAATACATGAAGCCCGGGGTCATTTAACCTTTAGTGAGGCGGCAGAGAAGGTTTCGCTTCTTTCCCTTTGGGTCTTTTAACCTGTCAGTACTCGTGCTGCTGGGGTGTCTAGACTATCCTGGCAGGGCATCTAATGGGATAGGTGGATGGGTTGAAGAAGAAAGAAGAAAGGGGATGGACTAAGGGAAATGAAGTAAATAGCTCTTTGGATCACCCAGCTGCAGAGTCACGAGTGTGGCCTTGAGCACAGGAAGCTTCCTGCCCAGATCATGGAGACAGGAAGTGTCCATAAACAACTAGGCAGTATTTTGTCTAAAGCTTTAGAGTCATCAGCCCATAAACATGAATGAACACAGTCAAAACCCTAGTTGACCTTTCATGGAGTACTTACTGTGTGCCGTATGTAACCTCTTCCCATCCCACACTACAGGACCAATGAGAAGTGACAAACTAGGCAAAGTGATGTTCCCTTGGAAGAATTTACAGTATGAATGCTAAGGAAGTAATTGTATGAAGATCGCCGACAATTTATACAATTAGAGTAACAGACTTCCCTCAGAATCCCAAAGCTATGCATATCTCAGCCATTCAGTGAAAGACAGGCATCCAGCTCTTCTTTCTAAATCTGGGAAGTAGGAACCTATCATGGATATACTTAGAAACAGTGTAGGGTTGAATTCAACAGCACAAAGGTTTGGGGTCTTGCTGTATTTTAATTGTGACCACTGGAAGCTTTACCTAGTTCTACTTTTTAAACATGTGGGGTTATGTAATTGGGGTTTGCAAAAAAAATTGATAATAGTAAACATTTTCTGAATGTACAACAAACACATAATGAGCCCAAGTTTGTGGCCATGCTCACCCATGCTGTATCATGTGACTTCTGAACACAATAGTATACACTGGACTGTGAATGACACCATGGCACAATCCACCAATGGACGCCACTCCAAACACACTAGCTCAGAATGCAGACTGCTGTCTGAGATGAATTGTAGTGTTTCTATTTTACATACAATGTTTCCGGCTCTTCTGGAAACATGAAGTTTTATTTTGGAAAACTAGGACTTTTAATATTTCCCTCAGCACTTAAATATCAAATTAGTATTTCTCTGGAGTATATTGTGTTAGGTGTTAGAATATTCAATTTTAAAAATTATTTGAATTGCTGAAGTTTGTGAATCTTCGTTAGGTGAATTTTTCTTGGGATTAGGATAGAATTTTAATAGTTTATAAATTATCCATATACATACTTCTGCCAGTTTTAAAAAAAATTCACATTTTGCAAAATGTATTCTCAGTACTTGTAATTATAAAAAATAAAAATACAGGTCAAATATAAAGGCCTTTGAATACAGTCACTATCTTATAGTGTCAAATAGCTAAAATTTAATTATTAATCCAAAAATAAGCACATTTATATTATTAGTGTAGAAATTTGCTTTCATCTTTAATGAAAGATAAAATTATAATCCAAGGAACTGTTTCAACATAAATTTCTTTAGCATTTATTATCAGTATGCTTAATTCATATATCTGCTTTTATGCTTAGAATTCTGGGGTTGCAGCAAACATGTTTCTGTGTGTGAAAAGGGGTCATAAGTGAGTGGAAAATGTTTGAGAAGCCTTGACCCAGGCTTTCTTTAGGAAGGACATCACTGCCTGGTACTATGGCCAAAAGGTGTTTTTTAAATTTTTAATTAATTAACTATTTAATTATATCCCAAATTCTGTCCCACCCCTGTTGTGTGTAAATTTAAAAAAACACCACGCTGGCTCCTTTGCCAGGGACTACAGCCCAAGCACCCAGCTTAGCTCAGAGATCAGCTGCCAACAGCCTCATTTCTGATTTGCCTGTTCCTCCAGGCTCAACTCTACTACTGCTCAGGGAAAGCCTTGAGCTGCTGTCCGAGCTCCAAGGGCTCCTCTCTCCCAACTAACCTTGCCAACTGCCCCATCTTCTCTTTTTCTCCTGCCTACCTTATCTCCACAAAGAAAAAACACTACACTGCTTTATTATTTTAAAACCAGCCAGATAACACAATTGTTGGTCAAAGAATCTCCTGCCCTAATCTTATCAGCTAACAGTTAGCTCCCCACAACCTCCTCCGAATCTGAAACCCCGGGTGCCCTAGTTGCCCTGAGGCCTTACATGGTTGTTCCGTGCTGCTCCTTCCAAAGCCTGGCCTAAAAACCCCTCTCTTTATTTTTTGAATCTTGCCTTCCTCCTGGAACCTGGAAGTCCCACCTTTTATCTTGTGTCCAGTAATTGGCTTCTGCCTTTTTTATAGGCCAAATCAAGATTCAATTAGGGAAACAAGACGTCTCCTACATATCCCAGTGCAGGATTAGCCTCTTCCAAGAGGTGTTTTTTAGACCTGGATCCTTTAGAGAATCAGGATGCTACTTGCCATCCCTTTATAAGAAGACGAGAAAGGGAGTTAGTTCTTTTCCTTTTTTGTAGACTCAGTTCTCTCTAATATCTTTGCTAAAAGTTAGGTCATAAGTCCCGAAAATCACAAACATTGATTAACTTAGGTTCCACATTTTAAAGGCAAATAAGTACTTTTGAAAGATAATGACTATGTGTATTACGTTTTGACTGTTAAATTGAATGTTAATGGAAATGTAGTATCTTCTCAACTAGACTCGACTACCTAAAGCATGGAGGATCGTAAGTTCAAAGACTGCCTGAGTACAGAGTGAATTCAAGGCCATCCTGGGAAACTTAGGAAGAGTCTGTCTGTTCTATGTTTTAGAGGACTTCTGTTTAAACCCTGGATTTTTTTTTTTTTTCTTTTGTAGACCTGGCTGGCCTCTTGAACTCAGAGATCTGCCTGCCTCTGCCTCCCAAGTGCCCTGATTAAAGGCATGTGCCACCACTGCCCAGCTGGCAAACTCCAGGATCTAAAACAAACAAACAAACAAACAAACAAAACCCCCCAAAAAACAAAAAACCAAAACCCCACACAAAGACAAAGCAAACAAACAAACAAACAACCCTACCCTTTTGATAGTTGTCTTTTGCATAACTTCTCAGGAAAACTGTGACCTCTCACCAAAATGTCCAGAAAATAAACAACATTAGAAACTTTGCTCCTTTTTACTTTCCTCTGGAGAAATACAGTCTTGTTTCAACCAAAGACTGTGTATAAAGATGAGTTCTGGCAAACATACTAACTTATGTGATTTTCAAAAGGCATAAGAGATGATGTGCTTAGTCAGTTGTAGATAGTGGATGAATCCTGTAGGAATTACTGCGAATCTTTTCAAACCTAGTCAACCAATGAGCAGGCTCCTGTACACTAGAGGTGCTGCCACTCAGAAACTGAAGGAAGAAGCTAGGGGCCTGCCTGCAAGAGCAGGGACATGACTACAGTCCTCATGTTGCAGGTGTGTATAGCATCTTGCAATACTTCGCTTGGAGATCAACTGGGGAAGACTCTCATACACAATGGGAATTTCCTTCAAATGGTTCCTGTATCCTCTTCAGTCTCTACATCCAGTGCCCTCTGTTCACAGGATGCTGATAATCATTTACTCTGAATCTGAGATGGTTTTCTTGGAAAACTAGAAATCAAGTCTCTATTAATGTCCCAGTTCTGTTTCTGCCACACTACTGGAAAAGCCCTTTATGTCATTTTTCACAAAAGTTAGGATCAATTCACATATATGTGGAGGCTTCATCAGCTTATCCTAATAAGATCTGGTATTCAGACTCATGATAAAACAGCCCTTCATTTGGGCTGCATTCTTAGTCAACATTGTCAAGGAGCTGACTGGAAGGGACATTGCTAGACTCTAACTTTTCTATCCAGTCAGTAAATGTTCCAGTGTTTCCTGTGTTCCAGCCAGACAACACAAAGAGCAACTTGTATCCCTAAGAAACTTAGGCATTAAAATCTAAATGATGGGGACAGATGAGAAACAACACACATAAAGAAGACAGAATAGTTTAAATGGTGAAAATTGTCAAGGTAGAAAGTCAGAGGGGAGAAAGGGAGAGGGGGAGAGGGAGAGACAGAGAGAGAGACAGAAAGTTAAGATATTGTGGAATTATAGGTAGAGGATTGACTTGTCAACCAGACGATAGGGCAGAGCATTCTGATGTGGGGAAGATGGCCAGAGGCTAAGGCATCATGCTTGGCCAGCAATATGGTGGAGACACAGGCATCAGATGCCTGGCATCCAGGCTGAAGAATCTGGGATGAAAGGAAGGCAGTAGTGTGGAATGGGGAGGGGAGGGTTCTCCTGAGTAAGGTGCATTCTTTGCCTATCATTGGGCTGATTTTCCCTACTAGCAATAGGTTCTCTGGACTTTTATGTAGCAGTGTCTTCAGTGCCTGTGTGACATCTCACCTCTGCTTTTCAGAACTCTGTGGACTTTGCTCCACTTGTTCTGGAATTGGTTCTGTGGAGAAGCTGAAGACAAACTCATTACATGTCCATTCTAGATGGCTTGATTCTGGTGCCTACCTGCATGGACAGACAACATTTAAGTTCAGGGACCTGCCTCTTGAGTGTTCATTATTTTTCCCCGGGAATATGTCTTAAAACTGATTCAGCCTTTTTTTTTCATTGCTAGATATTTTTCTATGTCTTCTTCTGTTCTCTTCTGAAAATCTGCTATGTTTATGCAGGACTAGAAATCTCTGTGTTCCAAGCTGTTTTCTAGCTGCTGGGATCTATGGGGTTTGCTCTGGTTTCTTTGCATTAGATACGTGGCTAAGTTAATTCTGTTTCTGGCAGTGTATATTCTGTCACTGACATTTCTAATTTATTATTTATTTTTTCCTATTAACCTTTTTAAATACCGCCATTATTACCTATAGTATAATTTTGTAGGTCCTGGCTTTCTTTCTTTCTTTCTTTCTTTCTTTCTTTCTTTCTTTCTTTCTTTCTTTCTTTCTTTCTTTCTTTCTTTGAGCTCCCACATCTTTGAGGTAGTTTTCACTGATTTTGTGTGCTCTTTCATTCTCTTTAGAGAGTTAATCTCTCTTTTAGATTTTTCTTTCTTTCGGAATAGAACCTTAACTGTACTTTTCATTCTTTGTTCCTTCATGTGATAACAGTCTTCTATAGCCTTACTTATACTTGCATGTGACTGTATCTGTAAGTATAGTAATTTGTGTCTCTGCCCCATTCCTTAGCTACACACCTGTAGCCAGATCATTGTATTATGTCTAATGCTGGAATAATACTTATCCATCCACTAGTCATCAAAAGAGTTCAACAGCTAATTTATTGGACATCTAGTAAGTACCAAGTTAAAACCATTGTCTCTGTAGAGTTCCCACTGTGATGGAGGGAGACAGGAAGTAAATGATGCGTATATGCAGAGTCACTGAAAGGATTGGAAAGGCAGGGTGCTGATGAGAGATTCTGAGGGAAAGGGCTTTCTTCCTCAGTGACTGCAGACTCATGTTTGGATTTGTGTGGTTCTGTGAGATCACAACTGTCTTGCTTTCCTTCTGAGTGGGAGGGCAGGACTCAGTTCTGTGCACATGGCATTTAGCATTGCCCTTCACTGGCATCACAAAGAACAAACTAATAAATAATTTCCTCATTTTGATAGCAGTCCAATTTAAGATGACTGATCCTCATTTTGGTATGTAAGGAAATGAAATATGAGTTTTATGATTAAGTTTGGGCTTATGGATGACCACTTCCTTTGTTAGAGTCTGTGCATAAACCTGCTTGTCTATATGACACAGTAGGCACTTACCTAAGTGTTTGCAATGTTTTAAAACTTACTTTGACTACTTTTCAACCCTGGAATGTGCAGGGTTTTTTTTTTTTTTCTTCTTCTTCTTCTTCTTAATATTTTGATTCAATGCACAGATCTCAAAGGCTTCCCATCCCTTACAATTTTTTTCTTTTCCTTTTTCTGCTCACTGTAGAAAACTGTGAAGTATTGCATGGTGGGGCTGCAGACTCTGGATTGCCCTAGATTCTGGCAATTCAGAATGAAGGTCCAACAGTAACCTTAACTTTGCCTTCTGGAAGGGTTACAGCAGCCTTTTGTTATGTGATCATATCACCCAGAAAAGCTAAATTCTGCACCGCCAAGCTGTCACTCCACCTACAAAACCCTCTTTGAAATCAATGGGGCTCTGAGCACCAAGGAGCCAGGCACAATGTAGGAGAATTGGGCTCCGTGCACTCACAACTACAAACCGACACACAACATTAACAGCATTTATTAACTGCTAGGAAAGGCTTAAAAGGCCACAGCTTAGCTACCTAACGGTGGCTTCTGAAGGACCTATACAGAAGAAAGGAGTGTAGGCTCTCCCATTTATGTAAGTTACATCCTGTGTCATGTCACTAACTCATACAGTTGTTGGATAAAAGTTTACATTGTTCAGGAAAGGTAACATTGTGAAAATGACAAACATAGGCTTTCTCCATGTTTTATGCAATTAAAATGTTAACCTTGACATTATACTAACTCTTCAATTTTCTTTATATGTCCTTCAGTTTGCAAACCTGAGGAGCTTTTTTTTTTCTTCCTGGCATGTGTGAAATATCTACAGTGAGGCATCCTCTTTCCTGTCTGTGACAGCTTTATGAGTAGTCACTGGGACTTGGCTATCCCAGACAGTGGCATTCGGTTCTGCTTGAGATTTCCTTCAGTATCCATATTCCTCACTTTTTCCATTAACTTTTCTCCCAAGATAGATCATGCTCCATGCTACTGGGTGATTTGTTTGATGGAAAGGAGAATGATAGAGAAGGCTGGCCCTTCTAACACCCAACTGGAAAGTAGAATCTCTTGTGGCACCTCTTCATTCATAGAAGGTTCCTGATTCCTCCTTGGAGAAGCTTGTCTATACCACCTGGGACTCCTGATTTTCCCCAAATGCACCTGTCTTTGTATTTCTCTCTGTACTCTGTGTCCTGCCACTTCTCCTTTGCTCTTACTTTTAAGCAGGCCATCCTTATTTTTGTCTACATAAGAGAAACACCATAACAGAAGGTGGTTGACATAGAAAGTGCCTTTAAGGACTAGTTGTGTTACACTAACATCCTCATGGAAAACTTTCAGCAGGCAGTGAGCTGGTAGGTACAGAGCCCTTCAGTGCCTCTGAGAGATGTGCCCCATTCCCAAATATCTATTTGATGACATGTTAACAGTTGTTTGTGTTTATTCTGCTTCCTATTCCTGTTCCTACCTCCAAATCTTTTTTGGTAAGGCAACAGTGGACGTGGTTATGGGCATTTATTTGTGAGTACACTGCGGATGTATTTAGTTCCATTTTAGTAGGATACCTTTAAGTTGGTGTTGGATATCTTGGTAAAGGAAAGCATTGTGCAATGTTTCTCCTACACATCTTTGTGATGTGTACAAGCATTCCCAAGGTGGCACGTTCACTGGAGGATGATGGGTAATGGAGGCAGCACTTGAAATGTGCAAGCCCATAAACTATTGTGCATAAAATTATTCTGTCCCTTACAACTCTAAACCCTAGCATGATACTATGGACTAAGAAGCAGATTAATCATCATAGAAGGATCCTTCAAAAATATCTATAAGCACTGATATTATATAATTTTAGTTATCTAAAGAGGCATTGAAAGGTAGTAACCAGAAATACAGGCAATATTGAGGAGTATGGGAAATTATGTTGGTAGATCTTGTGATGTTTCTGGATCTTTCAACTTTTAAACTTCTGTTTTGCTATAATTTTCCTTAGCTCTACAAATACCTAATACCTAATCTTGACAGATTCCTAAGTCATATAAACTTCCATTACTTTAACTCTAAACCTGCCTATACATAAAAGATGTAATTTACTTAATTAAACAATTTAATTGGGGCTGGAGAGATGGCTCAGCGGTTAAGAGCACCGACTGCTCTTCTGAAGGTCATGAGTTCAAATCCCAGCAACCACATGATGGCTCACAACCATCTGTAATGAGATCTGATGTCCTCTTCTGGTATGTCTGAAGACAGCTACAGTGTACTTACATATAATAAATATATAAAAAATAAATTAAAAATAAATGAAAAACAATTTAATTTACTTGACAAAAAATATTTTAAAGGTGATTGACTACTACTTATCTTTTTATGTATGAACTAGTAACAGCAAAGGCTTATACACTTATTTCTTCTTGAGTATACCCACTGTACAGCCAGTGGTCTTGTTGTGTTAGCCTTAACACAAAGGTCATAGAGAGGGCAAGCCCAACTTGGACTCTAACCTTCAGTTATCTCAGGTCTTTAGGAGCTTGTTTTCCACATAATTTTCCAGAACTTGAGTCTATTTTTCCATCCTTCTGTCTTTTTGGGAAATGATCTGGGATTTAGTACCAGCATGGATTCTGCATAATGGTGATCAAACGCACCAATGCATCCTCACCAAACTCTAACCTTCTGGTGAGGTCAGTGGTCCCTTTGCTTGAGACCTTCTTCTGCACCCCTAATGGCACCAATAACAATGACTTTCGTCTATTGCTTATGGATGTGAGTTGCTTTTCTCAGGAATCACTGCCAACATGGTAGCAATACCATGGTGACATAGAGTCTTCCTGTCGATTACCTTAAGTGAATTTAGGAACTGCAGAAATCAGTTCTTCTGAGTCCATTTTACAACTCCAACTGTTATCTGTGGGTCATCAATTGGTCAACCTATTGGACATCTGAACATCCTCAAATATCTCATTAATGAATCATTTTTGGTAACTTGTTTCTACACTTGATCTTAGCCAAAAGGCCGAGAAGCGATGGTAACTTGCTTCTAACAGATCCCTTCAAAATGCCTCAAAACAATAACCAAAACTATATAAGACAATTAACATTGAACAAGGAAATAAAGGAAAAATATTTAGTTCAACTTGAATGGAAATAGCAAATAAACAAGGGCCACATAGCATGGAAACTAGAAGCTATCAACTCCAATTTAATAGAAGTTTCCCAGTTCAAGAATCAACATGGACAATGAAGCTTCATGCATGCTAGTAGCATATATAAACAGCATGCTTTCTGTTATGCATTGAGATGTGAGCTTTTAGCTATTCCTGTTGCTACAGTTCCCTGCTATGGCAGACACTCATCCCTCTTTAATCACAATCCCAAATGAACTCGTTATTTGATAAGTTGCCATGATCATGGTGTTTTGTCACAGCAATAGAAAGGTAACTGATACAGAAGATGGTACCAGGGAGTGTCCTGTTGCTATGACAGAACTAACCATGCTACTGTTTGGAAGGGTATGGTGGGCAATTTTAGGACTTTGGACTAGAAAAGCAATTGAATGTTAGAGTTTAATAGACCCTCTTAGATGAATGTAGGGACACTGCTGATGGCAACTTGTATTAAGAAACTTCAGCTTAAAAGGTTTCAGAGAGCAGCAATATTAGCAACTGAGCTAAGAACCTTCCTTGTGATATTTTGGCAAATAAAGTGGCTGATTTCTGCCTTTGTCCTAAGAACTTGCCTGAGCCTAGACTTAAGCAATGGACTAATTTCTTTGGTGAAAGACAAACTAATATTGACTCTGATGTGCTATTATTAGTAATCACACAACACAGAGAATACTGATATGTCTGCCCTTAGTACACACCTTTACTCCCAAACGATGAAGGTAAGGTTAGTTTGTAGAAGGAAGCACCCATGTTTGAAAGTGAGGTCTAATTGAGTGACAGACAAAATGAGGCATCAGAGAAAGATTTGACAATAGGATAGAGAAACAGGCAGAGAGAGAGAGAGAGAGAGAGAGAGAGAGAGAGAGAGAGAGAGAGAGAGAGAGAAACAGTTTTACTGGGACAATTTTATAAAGACAGGTTGAAGAGAGAAAAAGCTAACTAGACACAGTGAAGGCAGAATGAGAATGAGAATGAGCCAGAAGATTAGAACAGATTGCCAGAGTTAGTATGGGGGCAAGCAGAGTGATTCAGGAGAGGCCAAGAGAGAAGCCATATTAACCCAGTCAGCTTGGAAAGGAGTTTGAGCCAGCTGAGTTGAACCAGCCAGTCAGAGCTCAGAAAGAGCTAGAAAGGGTGAGCTTATTCAGCAGTAAGTATAAGAGGCTGAAAACATTCTAGGCCTAGATTAGATTGTATGGATTCTAGAAGCTTCCTGGACTTGGTCTAGGTTTGTAGCAGAGACAGTAAGCCTCAGAGACAACAATTACTTCAGGCAAATAAAAGATACTTTTACAATTCTGGATATGTAAGAAGTATGCAATTCTCTCTCTCTCTCTCTCTCTCTCTCTCTCTCTCTCTCTCTCTCTCTCTCTCTCCTCTCTCTCTCTCTTTACTTCTTTTTTCTTGGTTGTGAGACTAGCCTTTTAGAGTGGAACTGTGGGACCATGAAAGGCAGCATGTGTTCTGGTTGAGTGAAGCTTACTCTGGAGACCCAGTTGAAAATTCTACAAGAGACCAAACAGTGAGCCACATTCCCAGACACAGGCGCCTGACACCACAGAGCCCCCAACTCCATAATCCTGTGACTATCAGTCACATAGACAATGTCCCAAAGTCCTGGCATTCTGGCTAGACTCCACCCTTACAGTTACCTGACAATAGCTAGGTAAGCTCTGCCTCACAGTTACCCTGCAACAGCTAGGTAGCTCAGCCCACTATAAAAGGGGCTGCTTGGTCCCTCCTCTCTCTCTTAAGCTTTTGCCTCTCTTATGCTCATCTCTAGCTCTCCTTCTCCCCCTCCCTTCTCCCCTCTCTCCATGTGGCCATGGCCAGCCTACTTCTCTGCTCTCTCTCTCTCTCTCTCTCTCTCTCTCTCTCTCTCTCTCTCTCTCTCTCTCTCTCTCTCTCTCTGTTTTCTACAATAAAGCTTTAAAACCATGGACTGTCTGTGCTCCTCAAGGCCCACCTTGGTAGAACAATGGAATAGGCTTTCCCTAAAGAATTGCATCTAATATTCCTTGAGAAGGCCCCCAAGCATTTCTGGCCACCAGACCAAACCAAGGACTCTCCCCGAGTGGGAACTGCCCAGCGCCTCCCCTTGCCCCCTTTTCCCTTCGGGCCGGCCCAGGGCTGACTGTATTGCCACCGGGGCCTCTTACTTTGTTCTCAGCTCTTCTGCAACATACAGCAGTGTCTGGGATTTCCGAGAGTGATAACCTGTTGTCTCTGGCCTCCGTGAGACCCAGAGATCCTGGACTGCTCCCTCTCTACCCACCACGGACTGGGGTTCCGTGACTTCCCACAACTAGACGCCCACTCGGGCCATGTGGAGAGTGCAACAGTCCCCTGAGTCAGCCCACTCAGAACCCCAGAGCTCTGGCAGGACTTGGGCTCTCCCCCACCCCTTTTATTTCCCTATGCTCGCTGCTCAACATGGAACCGTCTCTTTAATGTATAATTTGATTTTTGATTTCACAATGGACTGCGTTAAGAAATTGCCTTGAGTCTCAGAAGAATATTTGGATTTTAAATAATGTTGAGACTGAAAGACTGTAGGGACTTTTTGAGTTGGATTACATTTATTTTGTGTTATGATATGGCCATAAACACACAGGGTTTGGGTTAGGGAGTTAAATGTGATGTTTTGAAAGAGATTGAATGAGATGTTCCCCATAGGCTCATATGTCTGAACACTTGACTTCCAACCGGTGGCACTGTCTGGGTGGGTACAAGCAGTGTGGCCTTGTAGTTGAATTATGCCACTAGGAGAATGCTTTGAGGTTTCAAAAAATAAGCAATTCCCAGGTCACTCTCTCTGTACTTGTGGTTCAACATTGCTCCCTTAGCTGTTCTTGTCACCATGTTTGACTGCCAAAAACATGACTGCAGTTCAACAGCCAAGAGCACCGAATGTACAGTAGAATATAATGTTAAGTTTCAGAAAGAAGAATTGGAGACTCTCAATTGGTTCCTTAGCAGTGTGATAATAGTAGTAGGGAAATATAAGGGGAGGGAATGTGGGCTAAGCTTAAGTCTTTTAACAGTTACTAAGTGTTAGGTTTCTTCATTCATAAGGAAACTAAGTGGTATCTACTTGTAAGGGTATTAGAAGAATAGAAATAAGGCTCTGGTAACATTGATAAATAACGATAGCTTCCCAAAGAATGCCAGGATTATCCTTCATGGGTTTATGCTACTACTCCTGTTCTCAGGTCATTGCCTTAGACTCATCAGTAAGAGTTGCTTTGATACACAAACAAGACTTTATTTTCAACAATGCTAAGTGGTTACTTACTAACTGGAAGTTCTGGTTCATTTAATGTGCTCTTTGTTTGTGAACTTGGTTTCTATTTGTTAGAAGATGAGAATTTCAAATATCCTTCACATTTCTAAGATTTAAGGAACTGAATTCACAAGTGTAGCAGTTGTCTCTAATATTATGTAACTATAGAGGAAAAAAATAAATTAAATTGTAGGAAGGGTTATTCTCTAAAGAAAGGAAGTTAGGTCTGTCCTTCTAGTGTGGTTAATGAATTTACTGTTCTATTCCAAAGGGAAAAAAATCTTTGGAAGCTTTCTAAGAGCATATTTAGCTCATTTCATTTTTCTTTTAAAATTTCCAGTGGAAATCACGTATATGAGAATGCAAGGCATCAGGCTTCAAGTGTTCTTCACACACTGAAGACCATTCGTGAAGACCTGTTTATAACCCTACATTTTCAGAGAAGTGTAACACCACCAATTTATGGCATGCGTTTCTCTTTAGATTGCACTTGCATGTGTGTCTTATCACCAGAATTGCACAGGGAAGAGGGGGTATTATAGGCATCTCCACATGTAAATATGACAACTGAAAATCTCAAAAATTCAATCTCAAGCACTATAGCTATTAATAGAAAGCTAAAGCATTTAGGGATATCCAGACACTTGCTTCACAGCAGTTAAAGCCCCACAGTATGGCATAAACACATTTGAGCAGTCTGATTTGTCCTGCCCTCTTGTTAATGAAGCCCAAAACAGAGGACTGTTTTGAGTTTCTTCTTACACACTATGAGCTAAACAAAACAGAAACACATTTTAATTAAATGCATTTTGATTTGGAGACAATCCAGTTGGTCAGCTCTCAGGGTCATGTTTTTATGGCTTACCTAACCACTGAGGCTTTTCCTTCTTCTCTGCACCTCCTTCTCCTCCTCCAACCCCAAGTCCATGAAACCTAAACCCCACCTATGTCTCTTCTGCCTGGCTGTTGACTGTTGGCATTTGTATTAATCAATCAGAAATAATTTAGGAGCAGGGTCACTAGTTATTGGCTGTGGGCATCTGTTATTTATCAATCTTAAATAATCTAGGAGCAGAGTCACGAGTCTACATGCAGAGTACAGGTCTTGGGGGCCAACACTTAGCACTACAATACAGAGTAAAGGACCAACCTCAACAATGTTGATTTATAAGATTTCTCTGTATGTTAAAGGCACATTCTAGTCTGCCATTTATGTTGAAACTATTTTATTTTGTTATTTATCTTTTAATTTAAAAAAATGAAGATATGCTTAAGTTCCAAACCTTTGAAGATTTTTTAACAAGGGTTCATTCTCTTTGCTTCTAGTTTTTGAAATGCTTAGCCGCATTTGAGAAAAGATAAATGTCACTAAAGGGGTTTGTATGACATAAAGAGTGAGGTGCATAAATTAATCTAATAACTTATTTGGGATAAAGTGAATTGAAACAAAAGAAGAATAGGGTTGAATACAACAATTTTAGTAATTTTAAATGGTAAATAGCTTCATCCTGTTCAAAAGAGAACAAAAGTCATCGTCAGCACTGAAGGTTTGCTCACAGGAGACAGGTTTCCACGCAGACATCTTGTTGGGAGCTGGGTCTGCCGGAGGAATACTTTCCTGCAATTTAACAATATCTTGCAAGGTCAGAGAAATACTCAAGGAACCAGCTTGCCTTCTTACTTGGACACCCCAATGGATTTAACAAAATATAGCCCAGTTTTATTTCTATCAGTTCCCAACCTTTGTCCTGTGTCAGCCCTACTCATCCTCCAAGCTGCTGAGCTGCCTGCCTCCAACTGAGATAAATGCCAAGCCACCTTGTGGGCAGAATGCTCATTCAGCCTCCAGGTGAACCTGCATTTCCCTGATTTGCAGATTGCCTTTGTACCTGAGGTAAACTGCTTTTGCTTTGATCTCAGCCTTGTTTATGATTTTCCTGGTTCACAGAAATAAGAAAGACCTGAGTCAGTGAGTTACATTTCTTCAGTTCTTTTTTTCTGGGAAGTATTGGAGAAGTACTTACCTAGAATTAATTTAGTTTCTCTCTTCCTTTCTTACAAACAGATCCCGTGTCTACAGTTTGAAGAGACCAAGTCATGCTATGTGTGTTTTGAGATACCTTGCATGTCACAGTCAGTCTATAGGGTTTGCGCCCATGCTGACCAAGGAAGGAGAGTCAGTCTTTCCAGGACATCATTCCACCCTGTTAAACCCATACGATCAATTCCCTTTGCACCTTCCAACAGCTGCAGGGAATGAAGTATTATAAAAAGATACAGGAAGAACAATGGTAAACTGTGAATGATGGGTGTTTCTATCCACCCTTATCCATTAGCCAGTGGAACAATAGCAATGCAAAGGTGATTGTTGGAGCTATGTCTCTGTAGTACCAACCACTAGTCTTATAAGCAGGGTGCAAGAGTAGTGGTTGTTTAATGTGACCAACCCAACAATCACCGATTTATTTAGAAACTTGTAAAACAGCTTTCATCTTGAAACAACTGCTACAAAACTCTGAATGGGTCTCAGAAATTAACATATTAATGTACCATCCAGCTCAAGTTTTGCTAGACAGAGCATGTAGCCAGATAGAACTCATATGTAGTCCTCTAGGTTTCAGTTAGCCGTTACCTTGTAGTTGCCGCATGTCTCCTATGTATGCAGTTCTGCAATTACTTAATGCAGTCTGGCTGAAAAAGGCTCTGACAAGTGCTCAAGCTACAAAAGAAGGACACAGGGACTCACATCCCTTACAAAAAATGTCATTCAGATTTGACTCTAGTTTATTGATTCTCATTGTTTCTTCCACGTTAAGACAGCTGGTACTTATGGAAAGTCTGTGTGTCTTGTGCTAGACCAATCACTGTGGCACTCCCAAAGAGTGGTACAACATGCTATTTTTCTTCAAAAGGCTTATAATTTCACTGAGGATCAGCAAACAATCAAGCATGAAGCTGTGTCAACATGGGATGCACACAGATGTAGCTGTATATGCACACACACATACATATATATGCACACACATATATGTATATATGTATAACACATATATAAATAGACAAGGAACTAATAAAAATGACATTTATGATAAAGGTACACCTGAATAAACCTCTATTAAATAGAAAAGGCAACAGACCTAAATTACTGAATAGCACAACTCAGCCTGGCCTACCACAACCTCAAAAGATTAACATTAGCTTACTGTTGGCGAAGATCACTGAACACGGGGCCTATTTAGCAATGAAGCATTAAATAGCTCATATAAGTTATTGAAAAGCGTCCACCTTCCACCATCTCTGGCTGGCTGGTTGCTGAAACTCTCTGTTGCTGCCTAGCATTGAAAGAGGGTATGATATCGTATATTGACAGCTTGAGGAAAATGTTAAGATTCAAAATCTGAAGCCTGGCTTCTGAATATGTGCTGCTTTTGTACCATTATAAAAATCAAATACCATAATTCAAACCATTGTAAATCAGGAATGGTTTGTATTAAATTCAGTACAAATACGTGTTACCCAGAATATCTTCTTTCCAGTCTTCTAATATTCCAATGACAGTGTTGCTCAACAATTTTGGTTTTGGGACAAAATCTATAAAGGCACAACGATGGGGAAAATAAATGCCACTTGAAGGATCCATAGTCTAGTCTACTCTCCCTTTTTTGGTCTTTGCTGCTCGCTCTCAGAAGACATATGCTCTGGGGTTTGTGACAGTCTTTGGGTTACTCCAGTTCAGAGTGTCATAACTTTTGAATTTGCACAGGGAAATGGGGTCTACAATCAAGAAAATGGGAAATATTTAGAACAGGGAAGAGGATACTTTCTGAAAATTCTGGAGAAATTAACTGTATGTGCAGGCAAAACATCTGGATGGTCGCTGGTGTGACTGACATCACAGAAGAGACAATTGTGGAGGTCTGGGAATCTGGAAAGCAAAACTACTCTCCACAGCATTTCATCAAAATACAAAGGGGGCACAGTTTCCCTGTGAAACTAAAGACAGTACTACAGATGGGTATTGTACTGCACACTTTCTATCCCAGCACCCAGGAGGCAGAGGCGGGCAGATCTCAGGAAGTTCAAGGTCAGCCTAGTCTACTTATTGAGTTTCAGAAGAGCCAAAGCTGCATAGCGAAACCTTGACTTATAAAACAAAACAAAACAAAACAAAATCAACAATAGCAAACCCCCAACAAACAAAACTAAAACCAAACCAAAACCAAAATACCCAAACTAAAATGTAAACCAACCAACCAACCAATAAAACAAACAAACACAAAAAACAGTACTCCAAGAAAAATGACCTTTGGTGGCATAAGCCTTCTGGGGCCTTTCAAGAAGACAGTGAATGAAGTCACCAGGTGGCCTTAACTCAATGCTTTATGGTCTCATTAGGAAATAAAATAATGACAGACAAGGCAGAAAAGTGGTCACCCACAACCCAGAAAGAAGCCCAGAATACGTTCTTCCCGCATGTTCTCTCAGAACCAACTCTGCTAACACCTCGACCTTGGAGTTTTGCCTTCCACCCTGTGGGAGAATAATTTCTCTGGTTTTAGACACCCAGTCAGAAATGCTTCGGTACAGCTGTCCTAGCAAACTTAGGCAGAGGTGAAGTGAGGACTGAGGGTGATGGCTGTCCCCAGCCTTAGCATTCAGCCACAGGTACAAGGGCCTTGGTTGCTAGTTCTCCCAATATGGCAGCTTCTCTATGAGACACTTAGCATTTGGAGACACTTTCCAAAATCCCTGGTTCTCCTTTCCAGGATTCCACTACCTCTCTGATCTTTAGCCATCTTGGTATATCCCCTATTAGTGGGCACATTTCCTCTGCCCATTTAACTGAATTCTGGTCTCTGCGTTATTTGTCGTTGTTTAATTCACTGTTTAGTTGTGCCATAGAGACACTTTAAAGTTTTATAGCCTGTGTTTCTTATGACATTTTGATGAAGGATAGCATTGCACACTGGCCTTTAAGAATATTATTAGTGCCCGAGCTGCTCATTACGGAGCAGTTGCAGGTCTGGTTCTCACCAGTGTGGTTGGCCTTTAGGCAGGGATGCTAGACTTGGCTACATAGTCAGAAGCAGGCCAGCTCTGAAGGACTGCTGCAAAGCAGGCCATGGTTGCTAGGGAGGCTTTGTCTCCTGGCTGGCAGGATAAAAGGCCCCAGCTGTCTGGCAGCAAAAAGGATGCCCAGAAGGAAGCTGCCTGCAGCAAGTGAGATCCTGCTAAGCTAATCAAGCTTGCTGCCCTGTCTTCCTTGCTGAGAATTTTCTAAGTTTCTCCTGCCACAGTGGCCTCGCCAACAGCAGAGGAGCTGAGTGAGGACCTACAGACAGGTATGTGCAAACTCAGGACAATGGAACCTCAGCACGGCTTGGCTTTATGCAACTGCCAGCTCGTGTAGTCAATTCCCAAGACTTTTAGAGTTCAGTTTTCAATGATGCATGAAGCCCATACAAACTTGAAAAATTCTAGCCCCTCATTATCTATTTAATGCTAGTTCTCTGCTGGGCCCCAGCTGGGAAACCGACATAGTTCTACTTGTTGTTTGTATGTCTCGGAGTCTTCACGTGATATCAAATGCTGTGGACACATATCATGGATTGGTGTCTATTAATTTTTTTTTCGTTCTCTCTTTAGGCAGATCCAAGTGGATCTCTATCAATAAATTAGTTGACAAGGTGTGCTAGTTATTTAAGAAGGAGGAGAAATGTGGAAAATTTACGTTGAAGATGAACACATCACTCCCTGGAAGGCCATCTCAGAAAAGCCAGTGAAGAGACTTGGCAGGATCTCACTCACGTGGCCAAGAAGCTTCACGGGGGACTGCCTCGGACCTAAAGCGCTTACTAGAAATTCCTGTTAGTGTGTATACTTTTACAAGTCTGGACTTAACAAGGCAGGTGTGAATGCTACCCTTGCCTTTTAGACTACTCTGTGACTGTGTGTGCTCAAGCAACAACAACTGGTTTTCTTACTTTCTGATTTGAGTAACAGTGAGTGAGTAGCTCAGTTTAAAGCCAAGCCATACAGTTGTTTCCCCAAGTTTACTGTAAGTTGAAAATATTTTTAAATCTCTATTTCATCTACCTAACATACTCAACAGCACAAGTTGGCTATGCAGCAGCTGCAAAGAGTGGGATGTTCATCGTTGTGAGAGTGTAACAGTCTAGGAGCTGCAGGTCACTAGTGCTGGCTGTGGCATCTCCCTGGTGATGGATGGTTTAGTTGGATGAGTATTTTAATTTAGGTGGATGATCCGTCACTTTTCTATTGCTGTGAAGAGATATCATGACCAGGGAAACATAAAAGAAAGCATTGTTGGTGGCTCATGGTTCTAGAGTCCATGACTATAATGTTGGAGAGTCTGGTAGTAGGAAGGTAGGCATGGCTCTGGAGCAGTAGCTGAGAGCTTACATCTGATTCACAGGCAAGAGCTAACTGGAAATGGCATGGGGTTTTGAAATCTCAAAGCCCACCTCAGAGTGACATGCTTCCTCCATCACAGCCATACTAAACACTTCCAACAACTGAGGATCAAGAATTCAAATAGATGAGAGTATGGGGACTATTCTCATTCAAAGCATCATGTTGGATGTAATCTCCATGGTGATGGCTGTGGCTCCTTAGGAATGGTTGGGGACTTACTTGACAAAGCATCTGCCTTCCTTGAAGTATGCTGGAGTCAGTCAGGAAAAGTGCTTTGTGTCTGTGAGCATGTATGTGTGTGTGTGTGTGTGTCTGAGGGAGAGAGAATCTACTATGAAAATATAATTAACCACCAGTACTAAAGAATGCACTTTAAATAAGACTTCTATCATAGATTTTATGCTAATTACTAACATTTCTTCTTAATTCATATTCAACTTAACTCTTTCATAGGCAAAACAGACTTAGGCTTTCTTTCAGATATATTTTATAATCAAGGTTTCTGAGGCTGTAATTATTGTTCTTGTACTCTTAGTATTATTCTTAGTACTTCAGAGCATGTTAGGGTTAAATTCCCAATGGTTAATTAATTAATTCACTAGCTCATTTATTCATTCATTCATTCAGTTATTAATTATCTTATTCAGTTTTTGGCAGAGATGGAGCAGACAATGAAGAAATAACAGTGAACAAAAGCAGGCATGGAACATCTTCTCTCAGAGCTCTGAGTAGATGGGGAAGAAGAACATTAGCTCCATAGTCATCCATGCAGACTCGAAGTATCTGGAGTGGCCCTGGCACTGGAGTCAGACTCTGTGGTGAGGAGGATGTAGACTCCAAAACAGGAGGAACAGGCTTTGCAAACACCGTGCAGTGGGGACTTCTGAGAAGCTGTGGAGGAGGCCTAGAGGGATGCTTACAGACTGGAGCTGGAAAATCAGAATATTCACTTTAAGACAATAACTGTATTTGCATTTTAAGGAATAGATTGTATTGGGGGAGAGGAAGAAGATTGAAGATGGTGGCTTACTTAGATGCTCTAAGTAGAAAATGTGTGTCTTATGAATACATTTTAAAACTAAGACATGGTATCTTGCTTTCAAGAAACACTTTAAAGTTGTTAGTTAAAATAGAGGATATAGTTATTAATTCTAGAGTTCTCATAATTCATGAAGATCAAAGAGCTTTATGTTTTTCTTGTGCTTCATAAATATTAAAGGTTAAACAAACAGCTTTAATCTACGTGATAAAACTGGTCTCCATTACTAAACAGAAAATTGTGAGCAAAAATTTTAACTTCCTTAAGCCTGTGTTGTCGTGTTTTCATTAAGCTATTTTAGCAAACTTCTGTATAAGAAGTGGGCTTCCACTGAGATGAGAAGGGGTATTAATGTTGTCATCTTCTAGTTAATCCCAATAAAGTGTGAAGGGCTAACGTCAGTAAGGTGCAATTCTGGAAAACAGGGGCCAGGATTCCTTTTTATAACCTTTAATGCACACCAGTGCCCAAAAATATTGTTAATAGAGAAGGAAGTTTAGTTAATTCACAGAGGTTTTTTTTTTTGGAAAAATATGTTCAATGATGTGTTACAAAGAAGTGTCGAGTCAATGAATTTAGATAACTTAGCATGGAGATATTAGAGACCATTGTAAAGAAAATTCAGTTTTTTTTCTCACACACATCATGAGACAACAGAGTTTCATTCTGTAGTAAATAAAAAGAAAGTGTGTTACTTGGAGTAAAACGGATGGAACTGGAGATCATAATGTTAAATGAAACAAGCTGGATTCTCAAAGCTCCACATTTCCACCCATTTCACACAGGCAAAAATGGCTGACTTTCTCCCATGTGTGGAAGGGGTCAAGAGAGAAGAGGGAAATAAAGTGGCTTCACTTTCCTTTCCTTATCTGATCTAACTCTTTTTAAGGTAAATTCTTTTTGATACATGTTTACCAAGCACACTTATCCCCCATATTCACAGACGGGGCCTTTTTGAGATTCATCTCACAGACGGGGCCTTTTTGAGATTCATCTCACAGACGGGGCCTTTTTGAGATTCATCCAATCAAGCTCAAGCAATACTGAGTTTCTCTATGTTGCCCTGTACCTTGCTCTGCAGACCAGGCTGGCCTAGGACTTAGAGATCCACCTGCTTCTACCTCCCAAGTGCTGGGGTTAAAGGTGTCACCACCCCTGCCCGAGTCACACGCTTCTTCATGTACCTGTATTATTTACATATTTTTTCTTGTCACTGTTTCTTAAACAACACAGTACAACAACTCCACATACATGAGTTAGACAGCAGCAGCAGTCACCCAGGAATAGTTTAAAATTGTGTGTGAGAAATGTACAAATCATTTTACTTGTGGCATGGACAGATATAAAATTTTGCATGGACCTATGGGTTTTGCTCTTTACTAACAAGCAACTTTGCTATTATTAGGAGAAATTATATTCACTGTATCGTGTTAACAATTTGACTTGAAAAGCCTACTTTCATCAATTTCGCTAGCAATATTGGTTAAGAGTAAAAATCAAGGCAGATAATGGCTTTGTGATTATGGGTGTCCGGAGGGACACTTGTTTTTCCAAAGGCTATGATCCCAATTCCTGTCTAAACACACGAACTGTTTTATTCCTCTTACCAATCTACTTAGCCTGTGCTAGTTTTACATATTCAGTAAATTCTATTAGAAAAATGTCTTCCAGTCTCAATACCCATATTTAGCTTATCATTTGTTTATGCTTCTCCCTTTTCTTTCCAAATCCTTTGTTCCATTCTTTTACAGGCCAAGCTGATCATTCCTTTGATACCTTCCTTCTCACTCGGGCTGTGGTCTCTGCCTTTCCTGCTTCTCATAGTTTCCCAGGGGCAGTACAATTTCTCCTACTCCACAGAATTGTGGTGAAAGGGCCACAGCCATTTGTTGTAGAGAAAAATAATCAGGATATAAGAAGAAACTGTAACAAATATCTGGTTTTCAGTTGGGAAAGTTAATTCATCTTTGAGATGCTTCAGAAATAACCCCACATTCTGATTTTCATAAATAATTAACCCAAGTTCTTGGCCCACTCAACTCTCCCTCATTACCACGGTCACATCCATGGCCCACTGGGCCTTCAAAGGAAGAGGGCCCATTTACCTCAGCTAAGGGCAGCGGGCAGAACCCTGAAACCCAGAACAGGAGGCAGAAGAGAGAAGGGAAGCTAAAGAAAATGCTGGACAACAAAAAAAGTAAAGAAAGAAACCAAATTCAAGGGACGTAGCCAACAGGCCCCAGGTGGCCTTATTATATGAATAGACTGCAGATAACTACATCTTTGTACCACAGCGCTTCATAAATTTTGTCATCTAGTTATGCTTGTCAGAAAAGCACACTGACCTCACTTCCTCCATTAACAAGCTTGCCCCGTTTTGAGGGGAGATTCTTTACGAACACAGGGCCCAGGAGCATAAACAACTTGTCAGCCTTGGAACTCTATGCCAAGCAGGAGGACAACACCTTCGAAGACAGCTGACCAATGAAGGCCAAGGCCGAGAGGCCCTGGCACAGTAGAAAGTGAGCAGAGGCAGTCACAACCCCTAGGCTTGTGACGTGGTTCAAAGCCAAGTGAAACTGCTCACTAAGAAAGGTGGCAGAGGATGCTTGCTTTGCACACAGTGGTCAGGGTTCTTTTTATTTTCCTGAATGCTTCCTTCTATAGGAAGACAGAAGCCACCAGATCATATGACTAAGTTTGCAAATATTATACAAAAACAGTTATTTTGTGTATAGCCCACCTTTAGGTATGTGTGTGTGTGTTTGTTTGTTTGTTTGTTTGTTTATTTATGAGGACTACCACAAAGCTCCATACATTCCTAATACGCAAACCTGACTCTCTTGATTTAGCCTAGATGAAGATAATGGCTTGATACTGCCAGTGTCCTGCTATGGATTGAGTGGTCAGAAATTACCTCCCATTTCTGACACTGAGCTCTTTGCTGTGGTCTCCAGTATAGCCATGAAAGAGGATCTTGACTCTATAAAGCCAAGAAAAACTCCCCACGGTCAACTTATGCACAAGGCAAGCACCATAAAGCTACACTTGCTGACTGGCTTCTGTTTTAGTGTCTCAAGACAAACTGCGTGAAATTACATAGAGAAACAAAGCACCCGGAATGCCAAGGAGGCCTTATCTCTTATTCCTAAGGTGTTTCCTCTTGCTCCCCAGCCAGCTGCTTTCCAGTCCTGTAGATTTACACTTTCTCAGTGGACACAAAAGTGGGCCAAGCATAGGCTCTTTAGTGCATCCCTTGAACAGATAATGAAAACGGCTCATGGCCTGCACGCCCTTTCTTGTAATGACGGCTTGGAAGCCTTTCTGCAGTGTATGCTGTAATCAGAGCTCGTGAACAGGCAATGGATTCATCAAAATTCATTGGATGCATTTTGGGGTATGTGGAGGTGGGAGGCAGGTGGGAAGGTGGGCTCAGTGTTCACCTTCGCTTTTCTGGGTTTCACTGAGCCCAGCCTGGATAGAAGGTGTGTGGAGGGTCATCAGTTATTTCCAGTTGATATTTTGGTCGGCCACATAAAAAATATCCCTGACAATCCTGAATTGCATGTATAAACCATTTTATGGCGGTTGGTCCTCTTGCTGTTCTATCCTCTCTCAGCTTTTTTTCCCCTTCTGAGTACCCCATATTTCCTCCCCTCTGCTATATCCAACATAAACATTTATCTTCTTGGACCATGTATTCAAAAAAAAAAAAAGGTAAAGGGAATAGTAAAAATACAGAGTCAAATGTGAGTGGCAGCCCCATAATTCTTTATGAAGTAGCAGGTAAGATTGATTGTCAAGGGTCAAAAGGCTAGGTCAAACTCCACTCATTCGTCAGCTGAATGTCATTTTTGTTTTCCCTGTCACCAGATAGCTTTAAAAAAATTGCAACTCCTTCCTCATTATCTGGGACTTGGCTCCTTTTCTGCCATCCGGTATTAATGAAACCGTGCTTCAAGCCTGGCCCTCATCTTCTGGGGTTCTTCTTCATGGACTGCCTTTCTTTCCTGAACACCACAGAGAAAGCACCATTTCAAAGGCCATTTTCTCCCGCAGCCACACTGGAAAATTGCCACTACAGTGAGGATGATTTGAAAACGCACGTGAGGTATGAACGTTTTGGATGAGCAAAAATGCAATTAAGTCACAGCAGGTATGAAGCTCACTTGCCAGTGTAATTGGATAGAGGCAAGATCTTTGCATCTCATAAAGGAAAAACAGAATGAGGTATATAATAATATCTGGAAGCCATTGAAAATAGTGTGTCATAAAGAAAAAAAAATCCACTCTGTAATTACACAGTGGATCACAACAACATAGAGCAAAACCTAAAACAAAGTATTGGTCTTGTTGGGTATCAACATGACACTCATGGTGGGTCAAATATAGGTCAACACTATCAAATAATTTCACCTCTAAAAGCATCATTTAATTAGTTCATATTTCATTATATTAACTTTGGTTTTGTTTTTAAATTATTGGTCATTTGTTTGTTTGAGATAGGGTCTTTCTCTGTAGTCCTAGGTCTCACTATGTAGACCAGTTTGTCTTTGAACTCACAGAGATCTGACGGCTTCTGCCTCCTGAACGCTGGAATTAAAGTCAAGCACTACTAGGCATGGCTTATTTTACAGCAAAAGAGAATGATAATTAACTATGTGCTAATTAGTTTCTGACTTTTTTGATCATAGATCTGCCAAGTGCTGTAAGTTATAAGTGAACAGGGGCAACACAAAATATAGATTTATATCTACAGCTAGAGAGCACCAAAAATTTAAACAAGAGTGATCAGTTTCTTATTTCATAGCTCTGTGCTGTTTTCTTCTCTATCCGATTTCTCTAAATACTGTTACAACAGAGAAATGACCCAAAGCAGATTCATAAGTCTGTCTCATTGGTGACGTTATTTGGATGAATCATGTAATCCTTCGATGTATTCGGGCTTTCATTAGACCATCTCTTCTTTTTAGTTGGCAACTATATGATGTGCTGACGTCTGTAAGGGCCAGTGAACACAAATTACAGTCATTAAAGGAGAGAGGATGTCTGAGACTGCATAGAGTCCAAGCTGCACTGATTTGTAAAATCAACTTATAAATTCCTTCGATGGAAAAAATAATCATGATATAAGAAGCAACATCCTTTTATAAATTTAGAGACTTATTTCAACTTACTAAGAATTGATAATTACGTTTGAGTGTAACATGACTTGATTTTGTAAAACAGTTTGTCTTAAAAAAAAAATACCACAATTCAGCCCAGGATAATGGTGCATGTCTTTAATCCCAGCAGTGGGAGGCAGAGGCAGGTGGATCTCTGTGACTTTGAGGTCAGCATCCTCAACATAGCAAGTTCCAGGGCTAGACAGAGAAATACTGTCTCAACAAAACAAAGCAAAACAAAACAAAACAAAACAAAACAAAACAAAACACCATGCATTCAAATATTTACTAGGTTCACCTTGAGGCCTTTGAGTAAAGGAGACATGGTATAGCCATACTGAGACCAGAAGCTCAGAGGACAATTTCCCACAGAGAAAACTTACCCCAGAAGCCCGAAGGTTTTAACTTTGTCAGGGAGCGACTCCAGGTAAGAGAGAGGTTGCATTCTGAGGGTGGAAGGGTCACCCTGGGGACAAGCATTGTGAAGAGCAATATAGGTAGCTCTCCAGTGAGGAGAGGGACATCTATAAACAAAGAGGTTGACCCAACTAACATGAAGGGGATTTGAAGTGCTGAAAACCTGTGTAAGGCAAAGAAAAGCCATGTTGAAATTTTTGAAGAATTACACTAAGACTACTTTACTAACCGTGAATGCTGTGGATGGATTATTTACATCAGCCTTTCCAAGACTCAGGAAACATCTTGGAAGAGGGGTTGGAAAGAATGTAAAAGTGGACAGGTATCAAAGAGAGCTGTGAAATGCTGACTTCCAGACATGGCATGGCTGCTGCACACATCAATGCATAGCATTGGTGGTTCCCTGCACAAGGTCGAGTCAGTCAAAATTCCAGCATGGATGGGGAAGGAGGCTGAAGGCCCCACTCCTGGAGGAGGAGTTATTGACACTAGATAGCCATTGACAGGGAGATTTATTCTCCTTTTGGGACATGGATGCTGGTCATGTCTCAGAAGGACATGAAATTGGGACATATGGTGAGGGCACTAGGGACAATGGGGAGGAGGTGGTGATAGATGGATATGATCAAATTTTCATTATATAAATGAATAAAGCTTTCAAGCAATAAATAAAAAATTAAAAAATATTTTAAAAGATATACTTTTAAAGTTGTATTTATTTCTGACTTGTAATTCTGTTTTATTTCCTAATTTCTGATAAGAAGCAATGGCTTTCCATACTGTTGCTCTGAGTTTTATGCCTAGTCTTTATAAGCATCAACTGGGACATCCTGGGGATGGGGCCTGAGCTCAAGTTCAAACCTGCACCACAGCTCGCACTGCTGTTAGCAAATGTTAAAGGAAGTGTCCAGATCGATGATTGACAAGCCTCGTGGGGATTGTTTCAACAAAAGGCAACAGTGGAAGGAACCGTCTATCACTCCAGGTAACCTCGACTCCATTCTGCGAGGTTCCAATGGACCCTGGAAACCAGGTTCGAAGTGTAAATTCAGATTCCCAACAAGAGCTGCTAAATACTGACTGTATACATTCTCATTTAAAAAGATGTCTTAAGTCGCCAGTATGGGAAGTAGACTAGAAGAGCTGCTGTACCCTTGGTGCAGGCTCTGTTCTAGCTGAAAATCATCTGCTCACTATCTTGGCACCAAGTCAACTTGTCAGTTTATAATCAGAGGAAATATTTTTCTTGTGGCATGTGTACTGGCATTAATCCAAGTTTTCCAGATTTTATAGATGTATAATCATGTTTTGCTTTATCTACAAGTAGAACTTATTTTCTGAAAATTACTAACTGCAATCTTTCACAGATACATTAATCAACAACTCTTCTCCTGGCAGTTGGCATGTTTTGAGCCAGAAGCCCTCCTGTCTTCAGCCTCCAAAACTTCCATTCTAGTGTGGCTGACAATCATTTAAGAACATCAAAATGATCACTACAGCCTGCAGACCCCTTCCTTCCATAGTAGCTGCTCCCCTCAGCAAGCTCTCTGATCTATATCACTGGAAGTTCTGCTTTGCCACAGATCTTACTAGACCTGAAATCCAAACACTGGCCACAGATGTACATGTGCTCCCTGCTCCCATGGGAAATAGCAATGCTCCTGGTTTCAAATAAGTGAAGATTATCCAAGGATAGCTTTAACTTATGATATCTGGAACAGTATTTGGAAGCTAGAAGAAGTCAGGGTTTGGGCTTTAAAAGGATAAAGGAAAACACTGTCCTGGGGTTACTGGGCACATTGTACAATCAGAAGGAGCCAAATCAGATGGGGGGCTGTTGCAAGATGACCTCCTAGACTACTGGCATAGCATGGGATTGCTGACTACCTGTGGGAGAAAAAGTGATTTCCTCTAGTCATGAACATCACAAGACCATCATCATCACAGGACAGAGCTTATGTAATTCTCTAGAGAGTGACTGGCAATGAGAATAAGCCAAACAATAGAGTGGTGGCTACATCTATGTAAGGGAGCTATTAACACTCCAGAGTAAACCGATGGGTCTGGGTTTTGGACTCTCACCTGAGATTCTAGCCATTACGTCCTCCTGTCTCCCAGCTGCACAGTCTTATGGGGAAGTATTAACACATACAGGAAGTATGAGAGTGAGTTCCAGCAATGCAGCTCTAGTGAATCGTTCTGCATGCTAGTGAATTACCTGTCCTGGAGTTGCTTTTGGGTCACACATACTCAGTAAGCAAGCCCAGTAATCCATTTATTCATGAAGCTGGACTCAGCAGAGTTTCTTTCACCACTAGTTGGTACTTTATGTGTCATGAAGAGACTTTTTCATTCTCTTAAGAAAAGCAAAACACCAACACTGATAGAACATTGTCGTACCAAAAACCACAACTTGAAACATCTGATGTTGACAGCATGAACGCTGATACGCCGACTCACTTCTGTTTTCATCATTTTGGTAATTAGAGAACTGGTTGAAAGTTTGTCGATTTGCTCACCTCAGCCATTGCAGGAAGTGTAGGGTATAGAATTTATAACCTCTGCCTCAACTATGGGATTATACAGCACTGAGCCATGTAGCTATATATCTGCTACTGTGTGTGTATATGGTTCAAGCATGTCCTTTAAGAGTTCACATGCTGGCCTTGGTCACCACACTAGCTTCCCAAGTGCTGCGATTATGGGCATGTGCGGATATGTATCATGGTTGTTAAGTCACTAAATAGTAAAGAAGGTGCAACCCAATATTTGCCTGCCACTTGTGAGTCACTATGTTCCATGTTTACCATCATCATCATTGTTTTATTATTATTATTATAGTGAGGGCATAAAAGTTCAGGAGGATGAAATGATTTGCCTGATATCATACAGTTAGAGGCAGAACTGAGCTTTGAACTCAAGTCTGTCTATCTGAATACAAAGACGAGGGTTATAATATTACATCTTATTGCCTCTGAGTATAAATAGTCTAGTGAATTGTTAACACTTTCTCACTATTGAAAGCACCTATTGCAGCTGAAAGATTAAATAATTAAACGATTAAAAAGGAGAGACAATTTGAAGCTAATCTAGATCTTTAATCGTTGTTTAAAATGTGTTCCATTTTTCTGTTATTTAGGTAAACTGTGGAGGCTGCTCTGAGTAAGCCCTGTTCCTTCTACTCTTTGCAGGGCATTGACTCCAGTTTTCTAACTGGCCCTCTCCCTGATAATGGGTTTATGCAGGTTCAAGTAATATTCACTGGTGAAGAGAGCTCTAATGATCCCCTGCTATATACTGAACCCTGAACTGTTCATGTCTCAGATCTTGTGCCCACAGTGCACCTGGAGATTTTGAGTAAAAGAAGGTTCCAAAGAAATAGATCTAAGCTTTGAGATTCTCCATCTCCAATCTGCTCCAAGATGATCCTGGAGCTGCAGGGTTCCTGTTAGGACAGTAGGCAGATAAAATTCAGAAGTTCAAATAATATTCTCTCTCTCTCTCTCCCTCCCTCCCTCCCTCTCTCCCTCTCTCATACACACAAAGATGTGTGCATGTGGTTGTATGTTCTGGAATCTGAGTGTGAAGGCAAGACATAGGGAAAGAACCCAAGAGACAAAAACAACCCACAGCCAGTAACACTTACATAGTGCTTTAAATAGATTTGATTCCAAAATGACAGTGATATTGGTAAACCATGACTTTCCCTATCTTATGAATGCAGAATATACACAGTGGGTGGAAACAACAAATTTGACACTCCGCTATAGAAGGAAAGCATCAACACAGCCCTGGGAAAGGAGTCAGGAGGCTGCTGAGGCCTCAAAACACTACAGGCTCAGCCTCTAGGCAAACTAGATGATTTAGCCTTTATTTGGAACTTATCTTTATTATTTATTTATTTATTTTATTATTATTTATTAATTAATTTATTTTTGAAGAGCCATTCAACAAGAAAAAGTGGATTTATTTTGTGCTTATCTCTATAAGCATTGTCTGTTGGATGGGCTATTAATCTTGAGAAATGCTTCTTAGGAAAACAGTGATGAGGTGAGCCCACGAGTGCATTACCTCATCCCACTTGGAGAGTCAAAGAATCCAGTAGACTCCTAAAGGCTTAGAGAAGTCTCTAGGCTAGCGCTGAGATGGCCAATGCCCTTATGTTCAAGGTAAGAATTTTATGCTACTTGATAATCAAATCCCAGTTTCCTTTTAAAAGTTGCCTCTCCACACTCATAAAACTAGCACTCCGAAGGGATGTGTTCTTGGAAAAATGCTGACGTCAGCAGATGAATTACAATCACTGAGTAAAAGTTTCAGAGAAGCATGTTTCAAAGCATTCTAATTCTGTGACCTGTTCAAAATGATAACCTCCCCATCACCAGGACTGTTCAAGGATAAGCCAAAATGAGCATATCTATCTAGAAGCCTGTGTCATTTTACCAAAGAGGAAGCTGGTATATAATAACACTTGCATTTTGCATGGCCCTGTTAATTTTTCCCTTTAATTTAACAATATATTAATGTATGTCATTGAACCAAAACAGTGACATTTATAAATGGTGTTCCACAACTACAGTTGTTCTCACAAGACCTGCCCAGTTGACATTATAGCAACCTGTTACTGAGGAGCTATTGACAACTGATGGCTTCTCAGGGATGGAAAGACATCTTTCTTTATGGGTATAGCCTCTGATAGGTCATACACACTCCTGTGAATGGCCCTATACCCAGGAATATATGAGCAGCATGAATTATACTCAGTGGTTTATGTAAAACAAAATGCAAAATTGGGGAGATATGGATAGATCTGAGAGGTGTTTCAGGAAAGAGTGGGAGTGTGTTCAAAACATATTGCATGAAATTCTCAGGGAATTAATGAAAATGTTTGTTTTTAAAAAGATTTATATATTCATTATATGTAAGGACACTGTAGCTGTCTTCAGACATCTCAGAAGAGGGCATCAGATCTCATTACAGATGGTTGTGAGCTAGCATGTGGTTGCTGGGATTTGAACTCAGGACCTTTGGGAGAGCAGTCAGTGCTCTTAACTGCTGAGTTATCTCTCCAGCCCCAATGAAAAATTTTTTTAAGAAACGATATTATTTAAAATGCTGTCAGTGATTATTGTAAAGTCACTGTTGAAGCAGGATGGGATGTTTTCTCTTTATAAACCATGTGTGGCACATGGTTTGTATGTTTATATGTGCTACCCTCATACAGAAATACGTTTGTGACCTTTGGCCTGGACATGATGCTTCTATAGCATTCAGAATAGCTGTGGATTCTACACTCCTCAATTTCAGTTTTCTCCCCCACATCTCCTCACATGCAACTCTCTCAATAACTCTCTGAAGTTTACAGCCCCTCACCAAGCAAAAGGTTGAACAGCCAACAGGAGAGATGACTTCAAGTGTAAGTGCTGGCGAGAAGGGAAGTTACTGGTGTCTCTTCTCTCACTCATTCTATAGAATCAGCATGTGTCCTAGGCCGCAAACAGAGACTTAAACTTCCTCCTTTCTGGTCTTAGTCCTAAGAAAATTTGTGTTTATTAAAGTGGTTTCATGTCTGACTCTGTAGAGAAAGGCCTGGGAAGGGAAGGCTGTTGAGAAGACAACACGAAAGAGTAAACACAGAGATACTGGAGTGTAATGCAGAATTTCAGCATCACGTATAGTGGGCAAGGCCACTTCTATCACAGTCCTTCACATAATTTCAGCTTTTTCCCTTTATGGCTGTTTTTATTTCTTTCAGTGTTTATCTCACATCATTAAAAACAAACTAAAACCAAGGTCCTAGCTCCTTCATAGGAGGCATTCTACTTTTGAAACATGTTAAGATCCAAATGTGGAAACACTCAGTAGCCATTAGATTCTACACAGATAGCAGTTCTCAAAATAAATTGGCAGCACTGCCTGTATTCCTAAGTTGGAATGCCTGTTCATTGCTACTGGTTATATAAAAAAAAAACCCACACATCTGAAGGTCCATGTGGTTAGTGGATCAATTGGTAGTAAAACTATCGCTACACAATGGCCCAGCTAGAATGGCTATATCTAATGGCTATGGCTCCTTCATTTCTGAAAGCTGTGTTGAAAATGTTCTGTCCCTTTGTTAATTCTACATCATACATGTGATTAAAAATTCCCAATAGGAAGTATCTGTAGTGATGAGGCAGAAGGTAGCACTTATAATCCTTACAGGGAAAAAAAAATCCAACAAATGCTTACTAACAACACACACACACACACACACACACACACACACACACACACACACTGTTGATTTGGATCTGAAGATCTAGGTGTGATAGACAGGTTTGTCCTCTTTCTCTCTCTCTCCATCTCCCTCCCCCTCCTCTTCTCCTCTTCCCCTCTTCTCCTCTCTTCTCTCTTCTCACCAGATAAGCCACCATTAGCAGCCTCAATTTCTTTCTCAGAGAGATGGTTGTTACCTATCAGTGAGGAATGAGTACAATGAGTTATGGAGCTTCGTGCTTAGCTGAAAACGGCAGAGCGATGAAGCTTATAGGCTTCTAGTGGACACAGAAAGCCTAGTCTCTATGACACAGCGACTGTCTAACCCCAGTCCCTGCTGGTGTTTGGATCACATATTCATAATAGGGGGAGACAGTTTCTAAAACTGCTAAAATCATATCCTTATCATCTTGTTTGAATTTGACTTAGGAAAAATAAAAGCCATTCCTTATTCCTTAAATGGCAGGGAGAAACCCAAATCTGTTACGATATTAATGTCAAATATATTAAAACCCAAACTAGGAGGTATTTGAAAGATAGAACTCAGAAAAAAGCGATGTGTGTTTCTCCAAAGGATACGGTCTTTCACTCCCATTCTTAAGCAATATCACTATGTTTAAAGAACAAAGATCAAATTAAATGTTCAGCACTACTTCACACTGTCACCAAGTATGAGAGTATATTTACGAACGATTCATAATTTGAACCGTTTTCCAGACAGCTGGTCATACGTACGTTAAGGCAATCGTAATAACCTGTCAGGAGAAATTTCCTACAGTATATTCATTGGAAAAAACACAAGCGAGTCTGGCAGGCTTTGCAAACCCCACCAGATTCCTTTATCTTTTGTGCAGCTGCTACTGTGCCTGTAAAACCCACAGAAAGTCTGGGGATCACAGAAGTTTATTGTGTCCCTTCCTTGTAAATTTACTTCCTACTGTGAAGACTTTGGGCTACAACGCTGTATTTATATCTATGGTTACACTGGCCCAGCCTAGGATGTGTTCAATGAAATCAACCAGATCTGAAGCACATGTACCAAAGCATCTCATGTGCACTGTGGGAATATTTATCTCACTGTGAAGTCTGCCTAGCAAAGCAATCTCTTGCTTTTTGAAATTGTAGACTCTTGATAATCTAGTGAAGGCTTGGGTGGTGGTGAAGGGTAGAGACTCAGGCTAGAAAGCAGGTAGATAGTATTTCCAGCACTGTTTTCACACTTACTAGATGTGTGCACAGTCAAGTGATTTCTATAATCTCAACTTTTGTGTCTTCTTTTGAAATAATAGTGCACATGTCCTATTTGAAGAGTGCTTTTATACTGAGGTTTTAAGCATTAGGAAGGGACATGAATTTCATGACTTTTGGCTGAGCTATGCAGATACAATATTGCTTTTCCATGTTCAGTTGACAAAATCTGTTGGTCTTGGGAATGAGTTACAGCCATTATTTGCTCAATACCTCAAAAAAGAAAATAACACAGTGTCTGTTAATACATGGCTGGATAAGAGTATGTAGTGTATAATAGCATAATGTTAAAAAATAGCCTAAATAGGGACATGTGTCTGATAATATAACATGGATAGAACTTGAAGACACTAGGCTAATAAAGGAATCCTGTTACTTAAGGACTCATGCTGTATAATTCCATTTACATCAATTGCTCAGAGTAGCCAATCACAGAGTCAGAGAGTAGAATGGTGGTTTCCAGATGCTGGGGACAGGAAGAGTACAGAATTCTTGCTTAATGAATTGAGTTCAGCCTGTGATGATGGAAAAGTTCTGCAGAGAGTGGAAATGATGGTTCCTTACTAATGAAATGTGTACTTACATGTGGTTAAAATGGTAGCAATTATGCATATGTTACCACGATTAAAAAAAAAACTCTATAAATAGAAGGTCATGCTTTTTAAGTAGATTTGTATTCATATGACTTGTCTTCTCTGTTTATTTCTCCATATTTTCTGTTTGCAAACAAATTAATTCTTAAAAGACGCATTTATCTTGCAAAGTGTCCTTTAGTTTCCTCTGAGGATGTGCCAAGAGATCAGGATTCTAGCAAGATCATGAATGTTTGAAAATTCACTAGTGCCCCCCAACTCGTAAGACTCTCCATGCTTGAAGAAATGATGTTGGATGGCCAGTGTGTAATCAGACATGGTTACTCAACCCTTCCTTGTGGCTTCAGTTGAAAGAATCTGGTGACGTTCTAAAACATTCCTCTACTGTCTTAGTGGTGCTCGTTTTCTTTCTCCATGATTCTAGCCAATCATCTATTGTGAACATTCAGTGAAGGAGTCACACATCCCAATCCACAGCTTCGGATGGACCATCCAGAGACTACCCCACCCGGGGATCCATCCCATAATCAGTCACCAAACCCAGACACTATTGCATATGCCAGCAAGATTTCGCTGAATGGATCTTGATATAGCTGTCTCGTGTGAGGCTATGCCAGTGCCTGGCAAATACAGAAGTGGATGCTCACAGTCATCCACTGGATGGGACACAAAGCCCCCAATGGAGGAGCTAGAGAAAGTACCCAAGGAGCAGAAGGAGTCTGCAACCCTATAGGTGGAACAACAATATGAACTAACCAGTACCCCCCAGAGCTTGTGTCTCTAGCTGCATATGTAGCAGAAGATGGCCTAGTTGGCCATTATTGGGAAGAGAGGACCTTTGGTCTAGCAAACTTTATATGCCCCAGTACAGGGGAACGAACACCAGGGCCAAGAAGTGGGAGTGGGTGGGTAGGGGAGCAGGGCGGGGGTCAGGGGAGGGTATAGGGGGCTTTCCGGATAGCATTTGAAATGTAAATAAAGAAAATATCTAAAAAAAAAAACTAATATAACACAAAGGTTCAGAAATAGTCATGATTACATGAATCACCAACACACAGCTGCAGGTGCTTCATCCGCAAATTCCATAGCTGAAAAGGAAAGATGTTCTACATGAATCCCTGCGATTGGGTGAGTATTCCATCTAGTGAGACTGTCTGTCCAGATCACGTTCACTTTATCAGGGCACCAGGTAAAGACACACTTTTAAAAGTGAGGATTTATTTGATTGTTTCTGATTCTGGGGTTCCTCTGAACCCCAGATGTAAACAGTCATGGAAGAGGTTGGAAAAGGAAATTGTCCCACTGGGATATCACACACACTGATGGTTGGACCCTCAGTTTTACCTAAGGATTGAGCAAACAAACTATTGGCACACACTGTGGGACGAAGTGTTTAGTGTATAGCAAAACTTCACATTTTTTATTTGTTGTAGATTGAGTTGAATTCTCTCAAGAAGATGTATTGAAGCAGTGACTTCAAAATATGAGGGCTCTGATACAGTGCCTACTAGTGCCTTGATAAAGGGAATGTTTGGACACACTGAGGAAAGAGGGCTACATGAACATGGAGGCTTAGAATGACATATCTACAAGTTAAGGAATGCTGAAGAATGCTGGCAAGGTATTTTTTAAAAAGCAAGCAAAAGACAAAGCCTTTCTGGGGGATTACGGTCCTGTCTATACCTTCATTTTGATGCCAAGCCTCCATGGGACAATGAATTCAGATGTTTTAGGCCACCCAGCTCTCAGATTGTAATACTTGTCTGGAAACCCCAGGGAATGAAAATATTATTTAGTTTTATTTTTATAGTCACTTGAATGGGGAGGGACATGGTAATTTTTTTTCTTGTTTTATCGTATGGAAAGTGAGACTCACAAAAGCAGTGACTGGAGCAAAGGGCACATACCTGCCATGCAACCTTTAGGCTGGGGTCCCTAAAAATGTTTGGGAATGCTGGTTTCTGTCATCTGCTTTAGCCTTAGAATGTGGGTAGATGCTTGCTATATGAAGAAAGAGGAGTATTGTAGGGTGACATAAAGGCAGAAGTCTTTGCAGTGAGAAACTGGGTGATTGGAGAACGGAGACATGGCAGGGATAGGAACACAGGGTTGTCAGAACAGTGACTGGAGTTAACCCTGGGTACGCATGCCATGGCAGCAGTTTTGAGAGACTCTTACCATTGGGGGCAACTGGGAGGCTGCGCATCTTTAATCCTCGTAATGCCACATGTGTAGTTCTATTACTTAGGGTGCAGAGGCAAAAGATCTTGAGTTTGAGAGCAGTCTGGGCTATACAACGGGGTCTTGTCTTGACAAATAAAAGCAAAAAAGATTAAGAGTTGGATAAAGGAGCAAGAGGTACCTATATCAGAAGTGAATTCTCTAGAATGTGGTCATTCTCAGGGTTGAAAGTGGCTGAGATGAAAGTGGATGAGAGAGGAGGAGTCTCAGCTCTCTAGTCCAGGAGACCTGTGGGTAGTGATGTCTTGACTGGAAAGGTAATATGCATGATGAAACACACAGAAATATCTTCTGAACAGAGATGTATGTATATATAGCAATAGGCATATTTTAACACTGGACATCTCCTCAATACTAGCATGAAGTAAGAGCAAAGACATAAAATCGTTAGATGAATGGGTTTCTTAGTAATACAAGAACAACCACCAGTTGTGAAGAAAGCCCTTTTATGGTTTGGATGTTTTGCCCATTTTGGAAATGTAATCCCTGACTCACCAGTCTTGCACAATGGGGCATAATGGCAGGTATTTGGGTCATGAAGGGCTGCTGCTATGAACGGATTAAAGCTGGTTTTAGAGACGCTGAGACTGGGAACTCAATTTCTTGCTCTCTCTCTCTCTGTCTCTCTCTCTGTCTCTCTCTGTCTCTCTCTCTCCCAACTTTCACTTCCCTCATTCTGCCCTAGATGATGCAGCGAGAAGGCTCAGCAGAGTCTGACTTTTTTGCTGTTAGGCTTCCTCATGTTCTCAAAAACTATCAGGAAGACATTTGTTTGTCACATCAAACAGACAAAGACAGGGTGTAGGGGAATAATGCAATAGCTGGGACAAGCATACATGGAGACATGCATGTTCATGTACTCTTGTATATTCATGGCCTGACTGCAGTCCATGAGAACACACTGGGCACCCTTCACTCACTGTACCCTCCTGTGTACTGCATTAGAATGTGGGTGCTCCATGAAGTCAGTAGTGGAGAAAGAACATACTCTAACCTGGACCGGGTAGCTTGTCTCATCACTGTGGAGTAAGCAAAACCAGGTAAGCAAATTTCCTTCCCCCCAGACCATGTACTAAGAAACTATTGTTAGGGATAATGCCATTGCCCTGTGCCCCCAAGACCTGTATCTTCCAGAACAGCTTATTTATAGTCATACTCTAATATGACTGGTCATACTCTAATGGTGACATGTCCTTTGGTTCTTAGCTAGCTAGCTGGGTGTTGAAAGAGAAATTTATATATGGCTAGCTCAAATTAAATGAAGGTAGAAAGAAATCCAATGGAGAGAAGTTTGAAATTGAAATGATGAGGTGACCAAATCCTTGAATGTGTCTATTTAAGTCACATTTGTTCATGGTAAACATACAAATATGTCATTCCTTTTACCCCTTATAGTTTATGTTCCAATAATATTTCAAGTATACAAACTTTTACTCTTTATTGCTTTAGCACTATAATTTCATTGCCACTGAAGACCTCTTGATTCTATAACAAAGTCATTGAGAGTGTAGTTAACAATTTGCTAGGAACTAGTTCCTATTTACTTCTCGTATGACTTTCTTTCTTTTTTATAAATCAGTTTTTCATAGATGCCCTATGGTCTGAGAATCCAATGTAGGTTTCCATTTTCTAGTTAGTTGTCTAGTCTCTAAGTTCTGGACTAATTTCTTAATTCTTCCATGTTGTATATGGTCTTAAAGTTCAGAGAAGCACTAGCCATGAATCTTGTAGATTATCCTCAATCTAAGTTTACCTCATGTTTTTGTCTTGATTCAATAAGGTTAAGGGAAGGGAAACTGTAGAGAATAAAACCCTTGCACCACATCATAGAAAGAAGAACGAGCTCACTTCTCACAGTACTAATCTTCCTGGCTTGATTGCTGTTTGGCATTTGCTTTCCCCATACTCTGTCCTTTGGGAACAAGCCACTAACTGTGACCCATTCCAGAGGTAGGAGTGATGGAAAAGAACTGGAATTCACCTCCTAGGGGTAGGGCAGTGATTTTGAATTTTTAAAAGAAGATTTGAAACTCCTTTCTATCCTCTTGTCTGACTGGCTCAAGTTGATACTAGAATTTGTTGTTCAATATCCTGAAAAATATCATATTCCCATATATTCTGTCACCGTTTCATTATGTTTTCATTTACCAAGATGTTTATAGTCTGTTTATGGTTGTATCAGTATCAGGGAATTCAAGATCAGAAACTTTGACTTGTATTTTCAGTTTCACTAGAACTGTCGTACTTCTTACTCTACAAATACAAGCCTGGTGTTAAATCCTCTCCTACTTTTTATAGGAGGCATGCCTTTGTGAAAAGAGAGACATATTATTGCTGAGTAACCGCCTTTACTTTAGGATTGTCTTTTCTTCATAAGAATAGTCCTTCTAAAATGAAGGTAATTATAGATGTCATAGTTTAGCACAGCAAATACATTTACTTTGTTGATACGAATTTAACAAATGTTTGAGAAACTTTATCTTGAGACTTCAGTTACAAAAACATCTATTTAGGGCCCCCTTTAGCTGTGTAGCATGCTTTTATTTCCAAAGAGTTCTAAACTCAGTGGAAAGTACTTCTTTACTTCCAAAGTAGAGCTAACCAGGTATTTGATTTTCTTTAGGAAACATTTAGTTAGTGGATAGCTATACTGTCTTTGGCTTTGGTGCCTGAATTTACTATAAATATGACCTTATTTTCCATGGGTTTCCAGTCTGATAGGGATGCTAGCTGGGCCACCAGGAGAAGACAGGATGAGGCTGACAGCTTGACTACCTCAGTTTGACTGAATGATGAGGAAGATGAGGTAATCCTAGACTTTGCACCTCTATGATTGCTCAGATCATGAATGGACTTCATTTTAATAAATTTCTACTTATGTTTATGGTCCATCTCTCTATCACTGTAATAGATTTTCCTTAAAAACATCAAGAAAACAACAGCAGAAGTATAGAACACCCTCTTCCTTGTCACTGCAGAGTCTCTGTGACTTCCCCTTCCTTCTCTACGTAGCCACCACACATTTAAATGAACCTTCAAGCCTAGGTATTTTTCAGAAGCACTTTTCCTTATATAATCTAACAATATGCACACTCACACACATACGCATGCACACACACATACATGTTCCTGGTTCCTCCTCCTCTTCATAACCTTATGGATCTGATTAACCCAGCCCGTGACTTGGTCAAAAATAATCCAATCTTCTGTTTCTTCTTTCTCTCAAATTTGATTTTGCTGAAAACATTTCCATTTCCAGGACTTTTTAGTTAAAAAGAGGGAAAAAAATCAATCAAGGGCTGGTTGAACTGCTCCTGGTTGACCTGACTCCACATTATAGCGAATCATCCTCTTGGCAGAGCTAATATTTGAAAATGAATCTCTAGGCAAGCTACTGACTGGACGTGGTGGCACACGGAGTAGCTTTTCTGAACCATGAGAGGTGAGTTTTGGGAAGCCTGCACATCTGTGATAATCTGCTTGCTCCCTATGGCACACACAACTGCCAACCCACTTTTTGAGGCACAATTCTAGGCCTTGGGCATCCTATACTCTTTTGTCTGTGGGGACAACTGCCTGGGCATGAAGGTTATTTGATTCACTGATTGAATACAGGACAGCACCTGAATTTCTTTGTAAAATATGCTTAAAACAACTTTTTTTCCTCTTCCTATATAATAAACCCAGGGTCACCAAACATCTGTAAAACACCAGAAAAAGTCTCTACTAAGTCAGCTCACCTTAGGCTGGGGTGAAGAAGCAGTCATAGAGGAAGCGTAAATGAACGGCCAAGGCTCACTTCCAGGACAGCTACGTGTAAAGACATCAATCTAATTATCGTCTTGCCATGGATCATGAAAGACTCTTGTTCTTTTGATTTCTTTCAAGTTTCAAAATGTAATAAAAAGAAAAAGATCTTAGCTTGTAGATAGACATATCAGGTAGAGGGCTGGGTCTAGTCTTGGTTGGCTAACATGTGAGTCAGACAAATACAAAGGATGGTTGCCTGGATGGCCTCGGGCATTACTGGCTCACAGCTAGAAAAGAGGTCGTTTTTGTTTTTTGTTTTTTGTTTTTTGTTTTTTGTTTTTTTTATGTTCTCTGGGCTATGTCAGGGTAAGTTTTATAACTAGGAGTTTTGAAAAGGAATCCCAGAATAATCAAGAAAAAAGGGGTCTCAGAGAATATTAAAATAAAGCAACCTTGAGAGACCTATAAAAGGAATTTTGCCACTTAATTTGCTAGCTTTAAGTTAGTAGTTGAGACAAAAAGCTAGTGTTTTGAATATGAGATTTAATAGCTTCTATTATTCCATACTAGGGAAATAAGTAAGATAATCAATAAGAAAATAAAGGGAATTCTATCACTCTCTAAGCCTCATAGTGGCTAAAAAGGATGAATGTTATTGCATAGCCTGGTTCATTGGCAGGACAAGATTCAGGCATAGCCTGCATGTGGAATGACAGCCCCCGTTCAACTTGACCACAGAGGCTCTGTCCATTCCTTTCCCCTCCACTCAGTAGGAGAAAGAAAGAATGAAGAACAGTGACAGTAATAGCTACCATTTCCTAAATGGATTCCCTCAAAATGGCCACAGATTAAAAACTCCACTTTCCTGTGTTCTGCCTACAGGGTTTTGACAGGTTCTCTAAACTGTACAAGCCTCTGTTTGATCACCTATAAAACAGGACTGCTTTAAAGGTAGTAAATTTATATATGCAGGGAACTTGCAATAGTGCTTTGTGAGCCCTGTGTGGTGGTCCAGGTGTGTAATCCCACCGAGGCCAGCCTAGGCTACATATGAAGAACCTGTTCCAAGGCAAACATGCAAACAAATCCAGGTCTGTTGGGTTGACAGAGGCCTGAAGTCTAAAATGCATGGGAGACTGAAGTAAGCGGTTCTCAAATTCATGCTACAGTGGCCAACCAAGTGAGATCGTGTTTTAAAATGGCAATAAGTTAAAGGGGGGGAGTTAAGGTTAGATTGGATAAATGGTAGTATGCTTTCCTAGCATGCATTAAGTTCCTACCTTCATTGTGCCTCCTCCACCAGAAAAACTACTTGGCAAATCATTTTGCATTCTCTAAAACAACCCTGTGAAAACTTTTGCAGGCAGTAATTGCTAATCACGGGTCGCCTATGTGGACATCAAGCCTTGGAGAAGTGATGTGTCATGGTGCCACCGCTGAAATTTAATTAAGGCAAGCTGTTTTTCATAAGAAAAAAGATGAGAGAAATAAACAAGGGTGACATCAGGCTAAGGGGCAGGCTCTTCCACACATTTGAGTACTCTTCTCTTAGTACTCTTATTGCTTTAGTACCTATGCTGATAAAACCTGTGGCCTCTTGAAAGACTCAGTTTACATTTACTTTGTGTTGGTGTTGAAATTCCTCCTCCTTTGAATGGAGACTAGGGTCACATGATTTTTACCTTTGCTATTTTGTTTCTAATAGACTTTGTAGCAGCAACAAAAATATATCAGATGTGGCCAGGAAGAGGATTCTCACCCTCTGCTGCTGTATTTATCTCCTATAAAAAATACATAGTAGCATATTGCAAGTTCCTCCTTTCTTCCAAACAACTAAAGCTTAAGGAGTCTTGTTTCAGGCACAAGGTAACAGAGGCTACTGGATAAAAGTGTGCTAAGCATCCAAGTCTTGTCTACAAGTTTAAGATGAAGCTCCTTAGAGGGCCTGAGATAGAAGAGTCCATGAAGAAAGGAAGATCACTTCCAGCACAAGGGAGTCTTTTGTGCATGCCCACCTAACTTGCTGATGCCAAGATACACCTACAAACCAGAAGATCACTTGTGTTATCCTGGGGAACCTATCACAGAGCTGAGGAAAGTTCTTCAAAGAACCAATGGAATCAAGGCCTTCCTCCTGACCCCTGACCCCAGAAACCACTACTTTCCTAAATCATGAGCTATTTAGGGAAAATCAGTATCCCACTGGAATGGAATTGCTTTGCCCCCCAGGTAGCTGGTACTGGGCCTACTGACAGCTTGGGCCTTTGTCCTGTTTCCTCAGGGGGAGATTCTTAACCACATCATACCAACTACAATTTCTCTGGACCATATTTTATATCACTCTCTTATTAGCTCAAAGTCAAAGAGTATATACCACATCATACAACTACAATTTCTCTGGACCATATTTTATATCACTCTCTTATTAGCTCAAAGTCAAAGAGTATATACAACCTACCTCCATACTTCCTAATTTAAAAAAAAATCACTATACTCATAAAAGAGAAATCAGACAAAGAAATTTAAAATGAATAAATAAAACAGTGCATTCCTATCTGTGAAAGGTCAGATATGACTATAACGACTAGGTCAGATATGACTATAACAACTAGGGATGCTTCTAGCAGAAACATGTGAGAAAGAGAGGGACTGGGGAGCAGGAAGATGACAGTTGACCCCACAGTAACACTGGAATTGGCACTCTGAAAGCCTTGGAAAACATGAACAACAACAAAAAGATCAGCCTTCCCTCAATGCCAGTGGGAGTTCCATTCCTGGGAAACGCAGGGTGTAACTCTATATAAAACATTATTTGGAGTTCTATGTAAAGTAGATTTAAGGTTTACAGCTGAGATCATCATCAAAGGAGTTTTCATAAACACTAGGTCTGTCAGAACATCTGAGAGTCACACTGGGTCAGGGTAGTGCTTCTCTGTGTAGGGCTGGCCCTGTGTTAGCTTTTTCTGTCCCCCACGTAGTATTCTAAGGGAACACAAAGTGACAAAGGAGCCTTTTAAACACTGCCATTTGGAGTGCCCTATACACCCTTCTGCTTGAGCAACCTAACAACTGTTCTATTTCTCTGCTTGAAAAAAAAATCACTGAAAGTCATCAAGCTCCTCTCGCCTGGGTACTTCCCAGACTCCTGTCCTTTTCCCGGTGTCAGACACCACCCTGTCAGGTTTTGTGTGATCGTTTCCGAAGTGTGAGTTCTCATAAAGGTAACACCAGGCTGATCTGAACTGGCTCCAATTAGTGTCATGCATTGCAATTCCAGCTCAGGTGAGTGTAGAATGGGCCATGTGATTTTATTTTATCTACTTTCCATTATCTTTGATGGACTTTACAGCAGCAACAAAAATCAGCACGTGACTTCATGACATTCACACTCTGCTGCCGCGTCTCCCTATGCAGAAGACACATAAAAACACTGTGTTATTGCAGAGGCTGAAACTGAGGAAGTCTCCAAGAGTTAGCTCATTCTAGAATCCATGGAAAGAAACTTAGCTTTGCAGTGGGATGTGCCTTGTGGCTCACTGTACCTAATGTCCACACAGACTCTATATACAAGTAAGCTGTGCATGACTCAATCTATTTATTTAAACTCCAGGGAGACAAGGAGATGGGGCAGGGCAAACAGTGCATTGAGAATAAAGTGTTGAAAAAAATCTGACAGGGGAATTATAGTGTCATCATATTGGTTAATTATGATTAACGGTGTGCTCTCAGTTAAAGGAGAAGTTTAATAAAAAGAAAACAGCTATTACCAGCTAGGCATATACTTTGAACAAGAGACCTATTTAGACTATATAATGCCAAATATTTTGGCGACTGGGTAGAAAATTAACCTTTGTAGGCTACGCAATGACAAGCCACACGTCTGAGATACCTGCTGCCTTCCCAGGGTCTGATATGTAGCCTATGCATTGAAAACATACATGCATTAGCTCATGCTCCAAACAAAAGGGCTCTGTAATATTCATACTTCTTGCTCATAATATTCAATTATGAAAAATCATACATTTTCATGTGCCCTTTAAGTTCCCTGAGAACTGGTTCTGAAAGGAGGATAGTACCTGCCAAGTGAGAGTCATGGGCTGTTACGATTCCACATCCCCCCATTTGGAACTCGAGCATGTTTGTTTCCTTCAAGGATGCTTACCAGGTGATGGACTAACCCCTAACTCTGTGACAGGCAGGAAAAGGAAAAGCGAAACGGCCCAACAGAAAACATCCTTGATACTAGCTAGTTTCCAACACAGTTTATCATTGATTATTCCATGGTGTAAAAGCATCTGCAGTGGAAGGAGAAGCTGGAAGTTCGGGAATAGAAGCTTCTCTCTCAAGTTTCAACTAGTTGCTCTAGCAGGTTGCCTTAACTACCCCAGTTCATTTCCACTGAGTGCTGTAGGTGTTATCTATCTGCAGCTGTTTTTTCTTTTACTTGAAAGTCTCTTCGGAAACTGTCCCAGCCAGGCGTTCCTTCTAGCTTCTTCAAAGGGCTTCCCAGTCAGCTTGTCTGACTATCTACTTATGTAACTCTTGCTATTTATCCACTGACATTGGCTTACTATATTGATGAACTCACACATTCAAAACCAAAGGCATGGCTATCATAGATCATTCTGCAGAAGGATGAAGAAAAGGTGCTTAAAGATTTGAAAATTTCAGAAAATGATACTGCTGTATTTGAAGATCCAAGAGTCCGGGAACAAAATTCCCTTTATTTTTGCCATAATGTGATTTTGTGTATGTCTGTGTGTGCAGCTCCTGCCTTCTTCTCCCAGGTCTACACATTGTCATTTACCTCTTAATTACAACATGCTTTTCTTTCTTTCTTTCTTTCTTTCTTTTTCCTTTCTTTTGATTTTTACATGTTGGCCTTCTACCTCCCATCATGCTATGCAGCAGGCACTCCATCATTGATAACCACTATTTTTTTCAGCGTCATGAATAATAAAATTAAAGGCAGATTATTTACAAAACACTTCAAAAACCATTACAGGGAAACGCAGAGGGCCAAAGCCAGGGCTGGGGTAAGAGTAATTACTGCAGATCCTGATGGGTGGAGCAGAGAGCATGGTCTGAGTATGGTCCTGCTGTGGTTGACTGGGGCAGTTGGATCGTTCAGCAGCTTTTGTGATGAATCTTGTGCATCTCATATCCCGTATCCCAAAGTAAAAAAGTTTTACTACTGTTCACGTCTCTGTGCTATAATGAGACACTTGGAACAAGACCCTAGTTTAAACATGAAATTAATTTGTTTCCCATCTACCCTGTACACTTAGCCAGAAGGCAATTTTATACGGTATTTTTAGTATGTCAGTTTGCTGAATTTTCCATGTAAAGAGTTGTGTTAATAATCAGATTTTCGAGCATTTTGGAGTCTTATATTAGGGATGTTCAACCCGTATTACACCCTTTTGGGATACGGTCATGTTTATCATGACTTTGAACCCCTTAGCCTGGTCAGTACAGACTCACATCTGACCGGTGTTCACATGGCTATTCTCCAAGTCCAATTAAAGTTCTTTCTTGGGTACATTTTAGCCATACAACTGTCATTAAAATTTCCTGCAGATCCTTGCCAAGGGAATTCATAGGGTGGGTCAAACACAAACTCAGCTGGATTCCAGCCTCTGATAAAGGACTGGTGAATCCAAGTCTTCACAAGGATTCTCTCTCCCAGTGGGGAGAGATGCTTTGATACATCTGAGACCTGCACTTCCAAGGAGAAGGCAGACACCTTTCTCTTCCTGTTATTATTTGATACGTTAGCAATTAGAAAATGTCCGGGCTTTTGAACATGAAGGGTTAAACGCACTTCCACTGGTAAAGGAGGATTCTTCCAGGAAACTCCTTGGAGACACTCATAATTAATTTGATCTTCTCCAGTCATTAGCTCAGAGTCATAGCGACTCGTCCGCACACTGCTCTATTAATTCACTGGAGATCACTTCCCAGGATTCATTTAGTTAAGCAGCACTGTTGGATTACATTTTAAACCCCTTAAAAATAGTTGTAATTGATGTCTGTTTACAGAAGCTTGGTTTAATGGAGTCCACGCTGGATGGAAAGGGCGCTCACCAGCCTCAGAGGGTGGTTTATATACAGCTCAGCTGCAAAAGTACCAAGTTGAATTAAAAACACTGCTGATGAAATAATTATTATTAGAAACCCTCCTTGTTTTAATGTTCACAGTTGCATATAAATTGTGAGGCCTTTCTCTTGCAACAGTGGGGAGGACTGACTGGAAGCTGCCTGCCCCTCTAGAAAGGTACATGGAAACCTTGTAAATACGTCTACTTTCCTTTCAATATGCCAGACACGGGTTACAATCATGTGGGTGATATTTGAAAAGAAGCTGTGGATATAAAATGTGAACTTCTCTAAAGGAAGTAAGGCCAGAAAGGCAGTTACGCCACCTTAAATTTCTCCTAGGTGTCCTTGCTCCAAAGCCACGACAGAGCTAGCTGGGCAGTGAGTCACTGGAAGTGGTCAGTGGAGTAAACACCCTGGCCTCAGGCCTGGGAGTGCCACTGGCTTGAACTTTTTAGATTTCAGAGGTAATTAGAATAGAGTTTTCATAATTTATAGTAAACTTATTGGCTGGCTCTCTCTCTCTCTCTCTCTCTCTCTCTCTCTCTCTCTCTCTGTCTCTTTCTTCCTTCCTTCTTTCCTTCCTTTCTATCTTGCTTTCTTTCTCCCCCTCCACCACTTTGTAAAGAGCAATCAAGAAGTGCCTGAGGTATGCGTTTGACCTTTCTGTTTATTTCAGCAGGCCTGCTTTTCTCTGCCTGGACAAACTTTGCCTTTCCTTCAAAGTTCAGCCTTTGGCCTAACAGCCTCTTCTAATAATCCTTCTCTAACAATAAGAGCAAATACTTTTATGTTGCAGAGACATTTAGAGGTTTTTCTAATCAATTTAGGATGCCTTCTTGGATTCATCCCTTGGAACACTTCTTTGTGATATTTAAAGAGTATATGTTAGTTAGTTACCAGTATATCACAAACATAACACAGCTGCTCCTTTGGGTCCAAAGTTCCCACATTATAGATTCAAATGTATTTTAAAGATGTTTTAAAACATTTATACTGGTGCTGAAAATGTATAGACATGTTTTCTTATCACAGCTCCCTAAGCAAATATACAACATTTATATTGTATTGGGCATTATAATGAATCAGGTTATGATCTTAAGAATATAGAAATATATGGCCTTTTATGTGGAAATACTGTGCTGTTTTATTTAAGGATTGAGCATCTGCAGATTTTCATATTCTTGAGAAGATTCAGGACCCATTCCCTTATGAATATCAAGAAATGATTGTCTTATTACACTGATATATACATATATGGCCACTCTTGTCTCTGTAGTGTGATTAAAACATAAAACATGACTAGAAACAATTTAGGGTTTATTTGGCTTACACTTTCAGGTCATAGGCGCTCATTGAGGGAAGTCAGGGCAGGGACTCAAACAGGAATTTTGAAGCAGAAACCCTGGAGGAGCTCTGCTTGCTGGCCTTCCTTGTTCTAAGACCCATGCTTAGCTAACTTATATATTCCAGAATCATTTGCCTAGGCATGGCATTGCTCACAGTAGGCTGGGCCATCCTAGACCAATTAAGACAGTCAAGAAAATCTTTTAAAGGTATACCCTATTCTAATATGATAAAGACAATTTCTTAATCAAGATTGTTCTTTTATGATATGGTTCTAAGCTATGTTAATTTAACAGTTAAAGCTAAGTGGGAGGATGGTACGCTCTGTGAATAAAATCAGGGTATTATAATGTCATGAAGTATGTCCTGTTTGGGATGGAAGTTAATGATAGAACTTGGGGGCTTTAGATAACAAATGTTTTTCTTATTCTGTCAAGTGCAATAAGCACAATAAGAAAATATGAGGGGCTGGTGAGATGGCTCAGTGGGTAAGAGCACCCGACTGCTCTTCCAAAGGTCCAGAGTTCAAATCCCAGCAACCACATGGTGGCTAACAACCATCCGTAACGAGATCTGGCGCCCTCTTCTGGAGTGTCTGAAGACAGCTACAGTGTACTTACATATAATAAATAAATAAATCTTAAAAAAAAAAAAACAAAAATGTGAAGTACATGCAAATGGCAGTGCATGCTTGTGTGTGTGTGTGTGCAAATGTTTGTACATCTACAAGTCCTCTTCCATTTGTAATGGACATCAACCCAACAGGCTCATCCAAAGTGGAAAACAACATCAATGCAAAATGCATTTTAATACTCCAACCTAGAGTACAGCGCACTGCAGGGGATACACCTTTTTCCTTGCTGATCAATTTGGCTGGCCACAAGTTGTAGCTTGGTGTTTAACTCAGCACCCAGAGACGATTATGTTGTACACTGTAAGTCTGGGTGAAGATACTACTTCAATATCCAGAATATTGTTGCTCCTGGTTGTTTATGGCTTTCACTTCACCACAAATATGAAAAACCCCAAGTCTAACTACAGTAAGTTGGGAATCATCTGTAAGAGGTTACACAAGCCAAAGAAAACTGTAAATCTTACCAGAATCTTCAATTTTCTTTACTGTATCCAGGCTATAGCCTTGTTAAACAGTGCAATGCCATGTACCTTAATAAGCAAATAGTCTTCTGATCTTTAAAAGTCTACTTAAGCTCAAAATTAAAGGGCCAGTTTAAACAATACAGGAATAGTAAGGTGCTTCACAGAGAACACTATACTATACAGTATGTGGATGAAGCATTAAAACAAGACGCGCTATGTGTGGTTAGGTACAATATTGAATATTATTAATTGTTAACTGTTTTAAGGTCATGGGCAATATCAAAACACATTTTTCTTATTTTAATAATACTGAAAAGAAAAAAAAAGAAACTATCTTTCCTTTATTTCTTGACAAATTGGGTCCAATTTTAGCTTTCTTTTTCATGCTTTTCTGTATTTTTTAAATTTTAAAATGGGCTGCCTCTTTGCAATAATAAAAGGAACATAAGAGACATCTCTTCAAAATGTGTGCTGATTTTCTGGGGACAGCATGTGGTTTCACAACACGAGCAAAACAAATTGCCACAATCATCTTTAAGGTGATCTCACACTGGATGAGCTGAGCACCCTCCCTCTGGAAACCCGAGGTACTTGTCTCTCTTCAGTCAAATAAAAGTGAAGAGAAATGGTGATTTTTTTTTTTTTTGAGCAACAGCACTCTTGTTGTCAGACAGAAGAAAAAGGGAGTTGGATACCATTCACAGAAAACGCCCAGGGTAATTTTGTTAAGTATATGTTATAGATTCCAGTGCATTTTACATTAAAAAAAAAACCTCTAATACCAAGATTCATGTAGGCTCAGAAAAAAAAAAAAGACCCATAAAACAACTGCAGCTGTACTATAAATAAAGTGCATGCCATGAGAGTCTAAAGTAGCTTACTGTTTGTATGAGAATTCTGCATATTTCTGGGCTGATCAGAGTTTTCCTTATATAGTACTGGCCAGTGCATTATTGTGATTTCTTAAGTATTAAAAAAAATGAAAAACAAGTTTCTTTGTTCTTTATAAAAAGGAGCACAATTCTGCCACTCATTTGCACATGGCAGCTGTTGGATAATGGGTTTGCTTGGAACGAGAGCTGAACAGCAGTCTGATGTGGATTCCACCAGTGAACTTTCATTGTATGAGGCCCACAGGCAAAAAAGAAGCAGATTAATCCAACCCAAAGCCTCTCACAGGACAGGAGCTCATTGGGAGCGCCATCTGCTGTGAACACAGACACGGGGTATGAACATCAGCAGTTTGGGGTCACTCATTCTTGTCCAGAAAGGCCATCCTTCCCCCAAATGTGGTTGTTGGCAGTTGGAACTCTTTCTGAAGCCTCAAATAAAGTCTGTTCCCTACCACAAAGCAAGGGCATATATCATTTTATCAGTGTAGTTTTTCAGTACATGAATCTCAGGTTGGCCTAAAAACTAGCTATAATCAAAAGATTTTGACCATTGTAGATATGCTCAGACTGGCATACACTACAGACTCTTCTTATTCTGGACCCGTTCCTAGCTTTCCTCCAGCCCCAGCATTGCTTCCTACAGAAGCAAACTCAAAAAGTATAGCAGAACCCATACAACCTGGAGTCCCAGGAGACCCAGCATCTAGACAAGAAGCAATATGGAGTGTATTTTAGATTTGTAGGCTCGCTTCCTTCACAACCTCTCTGACTTCTTAAAGATATAAGTACTAGTATATTTTCTGGTTAAGTCAATTTACACAAACATGACAAAAATAAAAACTATTTTATTTAAATAATATAAAAAGAGACAAATCACAGAGCTATAGAAATGATAGACAGCTCCATTTTGCTATCTTTCATTGAGAAATGTGTATGTGTGCATGTGTGTATATGTATGCATGTTTTGTGTATAAGATATATTTTGTGTATGATTGTGCATACATATAGTGTGTACTGTGTGCATCATAATGCATGTGGTATACATTAGTGGGATATATCTGTGTTGTATTTGATACATGTGCATATAGCATGTGGTATGTGTGCAAGATGTGTGCATGTAGTATATGCTGAATGTGCTATTAGTTATTAGTATAATATGTGGTGTGTGTGTGTGTGTGTGTGCGCGCGCACGTGAGCGCACAAGTGTGTAGTATGCAGTTTGTGTGGTGTGGTGTATGGTGAGTGTAGTGCCTGGGACACATGTACAGTGTGTCTGCTGGAGGCTGTGGAAGTGCTCTTAGGCTTGGGCAACCCTGAGCAAACTTTCTGAGCACTGTGTATCTTCAACAAAGCTGGGAGCTGTGTCAGTGACTGGGCTGAAATGAGCTGTGATCAAGTTTTCTCTAGGAGCAGAAGAATCTGTAAATGGGGAATAAAGAAAACTAATAGGGATATATATATATCCCTATTTTTAGTTTTCATATATATGAAAAGCACAGGCAGAAGCTCTGAGAGCAGCATGGGGGTGGGAAGGGGATGGGAGAATAGGGTGAAAGAAAGGTCTCATGTGCAGATTCCAGGGCAACTGTAGCATGCTGCATAGACTTCTCTAGTATCCACAAGGCTCCTTTGAGACCTAGAAAACCCAAAAGCACACAGGCCAAAGCACCTGCTTCTCCAGACACCTTAGTATCCCTTGAGTCCAGAAGAGCGATGCTGCTCTTGAGAAGTTTTCAAGGTGGAAGTGGCTTCAAGTGCTCAGACTGGATGAGCCACTTTCTATGCAATTAGCAGCCTACTTCCTGTCTGGCCTCTATTCTCCTTTTTTTGCCTTTTGACTATTCCTCTTCCACTATCCTGTTTCCTCCCTCCCCTCACCATGGAGCCAGAGGGGCCATATCTCTTCTCCTCCCCCCTTCCCCCTCCCCCTCTCCCTCTCATAGCAGCTGTGATTAATGTTTGCTTGAGGATGGTCTCCTCTTAAGGACAGACACTTCTCTACACAGGCTGAAAAACACATCCAGAATTTCTTTTAACATCTATTAGCTTAGCAGCTGTCCCCTGTTTTTTATTATTGTTGTTGTTTTCTGTCCATATTGAAACTAGAAGATAAAAACCTATCCCTGCTGACATTCAAGACCATTTTATTTCGAAGACAGTGCTGGCTTTGTCAATCTGTAATCTTCAGAGGTCTTTGCTTAATGTGGCTTCAGGGTAACCATCTTCCTACTTTTGATAGTATGATTACCAAGTAATGCTATCAAATGACAATCACGATTAAACAAGTTACATGAGCCCTCAGGCCCTGAAGCAATTTCTTTGAAGAATGAGTTTGTCCTTCAAATAGCATAATAAGAAAAAAATTAAGTATAAGTCCCCAGAACAGTGTGTTATAGAGGGAGAACTATAATCTGTTTGTCCATTCCTTAGAATTACAAATGGCTTGCAGTTAGAATCCATTCTTTACAGCGCCACCAGCCCTGGCTTCCTCTCTTTGTTTCATTGAGCAGACCAGGTGGATTTTCTCCGCCACTGTGGCTTACATGTGATTTTTCCATTAACCTGGCCCTCTTTCAACATCAGAAATTCAGCTGTTCCTTGACTTATTTGTTTGTTTATTTATTGTTTACCAATGAGAGTAAAGACACACAGTAAACCACAAATGGTTTGCAGCTATTGTCATTTTGTAGATTGTCTTTAAAAGGTCTCTATAAAATTGAACAAACAGGACCAAGATGGGCTGATTCACTCACATACAAAATCTAGGTATAAGAGTCATAAAACGTAAAACTTAGAGTTTATGCCTGGTACTGACAAGGCTAAGTGAAGTAATATCAAAGCATGTAAAATACTGGATAAACACCAAGGCTCCAACACAAAGGGAATGTTAAGATTCCAATTTTTCACATTTATGTTTTTTTTTTAAATCCCAACATATCCCAGAATGCAGGATAGCACTGTTACTTTTTAGTATGAGGGCCAGGGCAGGACAAGCATATGGAAAAGTAGACACATTTAACTTCTATTTCTCCGGTGTTAGAGTGCTGTATGTAGTACTAGCATCTCAGAGCTCAGTCTACTGCCCTAGGGCATCAGAGGAAAGAAATCCCTGTTGTTCTTGAGAGCCTCAGTTTACATTGAAGTCTTTCCCCTTGTTGACTGTGGACTCACTGTGATGTGGGAGAGACATAGGGGCTCCCTAATTATTTATGTCCTCAATGGTAAATATAAGTACTATTAAACTCTGGTATTTTATTTTAAGAAGTTTTGCTGCTTTTGCATAGAAGCTTCAGTTTTCTGAAAGCCTTGATATACATGACAATATATCTTTGGAAGAGAACTCAAAAGTGAGTGTGGATGGAGGTTCATGTATCTACATGTCTGTAAGAGAGTGGACCTTTAGTAATGTGGAACTCCTTAGTGGAATCTGTGATGCTTTAGTTAATGCATAAATACTATCTTTTATTTTAAGGCTTTAGGTTACAGGGAAGAGAGTTATTTGGAGGCCATTCCTTGGCCTTCTTAATTTTGTATTTATTTGTAAGAAAGCATCTTCCCTGAGCTAGAAAAGGACATGGAACACAAGGCTGCGGCTTCTCGGGCATCCAGTGCAGGTTAGGGGAGGGAGGGTATAGTCACAGGGAGATGCTATATAGGCAGTTTCAGAGAGGGCGATTATAGGGTATAGTACTAGATAATACATAATGATTTTCAGAAAAAGCAAAATCAATAGGGAGAGGAATTTAAATTTTCACTGTGTTGGGAAAACATTTTTCTTCTTAAAGAACTGAAAATTTTAATCTAAGGTAGGTTACATTATTTGAAATCGGAGCAAGTCTTACAATGGCTAAACTACATTGCTTTTTTGTTTTTGTTTGTCTGCTTGTTTTTTCCATAACTTACATTAATTATGACTCCAGGCACATGTATTTCCCCCAAAGTGTTAGGGAGTATGTCAATGACAATCCTTCTTGCGTTACACATTTCTTCATTATCAAGGCTGTTACCCAAAATACAAAAGTGTGTGAGGCTGGTGAGGTTAACTTGCGGTTGTAGAAATGAGTAGATAGGGACCATCTTTACCTGAGGGACTGATGCAGCCCATCCCCAGTGAGCCAGCAAGCTCTGGGTTGCATACAAGCTAAGCAGCCAGAGCACTACATGCCATACAAACAACTCAAATGTCTCAGTCTACCTTTGTGAAGATAAACCATGTAACATGGGTTTTATTGATCAAGGCTTTCCCAGGGTTGTGCTTCCTCTAGGATACTGCAAGGCAATACCTCTTTCAGCTTCTAGAGGGGACCTATGGTTCTGTACTTGTTCATGGCTCTGCCCCCATCTTCAAAGCCAGTGACTCCTTGCTTTGGCTTCTGTCATCTTTCCTCTTGCTTCTGGTCCCTTTTCTGCTGCCTCTTTGGCTCTTAAAAACCTGTGGGTACATTGGGTTCACCCACTATTCCTGAATACTCTCTTCAGACCAATAGATGCGGATACAGACCTTAATTCCAGATGTAATTTTTACACAGTGTAATATACTCACAAATTCTGTACATTAAGTTTTTTTTTTTTTTAAGGTAAGAGGCACCACTCTTATCAGGAGAGGGAAGAGTGAGATATATAGATACATGATAGGTGGGTAGGGAGATAGATAGATAGATAGATAGATAGATAGATAGATAGATACATGGTAGGTAGGTAGCTAGATATAGATATATAATAGATAGATAGGTAGATATATAGATAGCTATATACAAAATAGGTATATAGGTAGATAGAAACAGATATGTGATAGGTAGTTAGATACAAATATATGATAGGTAGATAGATAAATATAAATATATGATAGGTATTCTATTTTATCTTTCAGTCTCTTCTCTTTGACTTCAATTTTTAGTAACTTCCTTCCTGTTTCCTCCCCTTAGCCTGTTGCTACCTGCTGTGGGACTTTGGATGCTAAGGCCGTATTTCGCTCACTGCCCTTTGATCATGTTGTTCTGTTCCAGCAGATTCCATTCTTCTTGTGCTGGGTACATTCATATGCTACATAATAATGGATTCCTTCTGGGAAACATATCCTGTGGTAATTTACTGCAAACATCATAGAGTATGTATTCTCAACTTAATATGGCTACAATAAGATATCTATGACATTACTAGACAATACAATCTTGCAGGGCAACCATAGTATAGACATCTAATTTTTATTGAAATGTCATTATGCACAGCATGGCCACACTTATTGAGGCTTGACTGTGTGCAAGGCAATGTATACTATTAAATATATGTAGATTGATACAAACAACAGGTGAGGCTGAAGAGCAATATGGCAGTTTTCTGAAAAGAACAAAGTGCCAATCATCTCATTATGGATGGAGAAGCATCAAAGGGGAAGCCAAGGAACCTTAGCAATGATCACAGAAGTCACACTTGTACTTTTGCCTGCTTGAAGTGATTCCATTGCTAAATGCACACTAAGAACTTCTATATTCCTTTGTGGTTTTAAAAGTAAGCTTTTAACTGAAGAGTGACATGACCATGTCTTCATGCACAAAGCTTTAAGTATATGTCCAGTATATTGTCACAAAATGACACACATATACTCAACGACCCTCTAGATCAAATAATAGATCGCTGTCAGCACCCCAGAAAACCTTCCTTAATACTATGCATCTTGTTTTGAGACCAGATCTTTCACCAAATCCAGAATTCACTGATGCTAATTTAGCTAGATTAGCTGGACTACCCTGAGGCCTCACCATCCACTGCCTTGAAGATGAGGTTCTAATAGATCATACCACTATTTCAGTCTTTTACATTCTGGTTATCTGAAGCCAGGTCCTCATGGTTTTGCAATAGGCTTTGATCTTTTGAGCCCCAGCTCACAGAAGCCTCTTTGGTGTCCCTTCAAAATAACCCCTTTCTTTTCTTCCTGGTGATTTTTAATTTTGTAGGTGTTTGAACCAATGTTTATACACATTTGTTTAGCAAATGTGTATTAAGGCTTGTGAAGTCTGGAAAGGTAGAAAGATAACAGTTGTCTCCTGCAGCTTCTCTCAGCTGAAATCTGTTGGGGGAGGAATCTTACAACTGAAAGATAACCTCTACAACTGAGGCACCCTCAGATCTCCTACACTGTCCTTGGCTTTATACACAAGGAACCAATTCCTTTTCTTACCTGGGACTATCACTTCTGACCCCACCCACAGCATATTGTAATGTTCAAATGGACACAGTCTGCTGTAAGGAATAGTGTTTGCAATATACATTCTATAGTAGGTATAAAGAGTCAGATTGGGGGTCTGGAGTAAACTTGCACAGGAAAATGATGAAGGTGTGGTTGTGGCAACGAAGTAGGAAACAGTTAAATGACCTCACCATGTGTTTGGGAAAGAAGTTTCTTTGAGGTACCCTATTTTTAGGGGTTGTTGCCAGCATCCCTTTCCCACTCCTGTGCCTTCTTTACCTACCCTTCACTGCAGAACACTGGAGTCCCTGCCTCTCAATACAGTGGCATGTATTACTGTTTTCCATTTATGTGCAATAGTGGTCCCGGCTGTTGTTCTGGGGTTGGTAGTGATTCTGTGATTTCATTCCCTCATTAGAAGCTGTGTGTTTATTTATTAAAGTTGCAGGCTGCCCAGAGGCAATGTACAAAAAGTATAGAAATCTCAAAATTAAATAAAGGTTATTATTGCTGTTATTTTATAGAGCTTGTCGATCACAAGCCTCGATGTACAAGCATGGGATGGAGGGTCTGTTAACCAGGTGCTATCCAGAACCTTAATTAGCAAACTTGTGCTTGCTTCCTGCTACTGTCAGTGGGTCATGTGCCAAGGATCCAGCATGATACAAGAAGACAAAGATCCACTCATCATCTTCTAAAAAAATCTTTAGTTTCCAAACTACCCATTTAAGCAGCTCCACGGAGTCATTGTGCTGAATTCAAATACTCTAAGAAGGCCATCCTGGGCACTAAGTGGACATTTCTGTATCCATTTGAGTTCATTCCTTTATAGCAGATGAGGAAACAGACATGTGATATCACTTCATGCATGAGATAGTCACAGAATTCTTGCTATAACTTGATGACTTGGAGGTTGGGAAGCCAGCAAGAACTGCATCATTGTCCTGATGGAGCTTCCATTCCACAGGAGAAGCAGAAGGTGAGTAAGTTGTTGAGGAAATGATGTTGTGTTGCATGGTGTTTAGAGAGACAGGTGAAACTAAGGCAGAGAGAGAGCAAGCATACGGTGCCCCCTGGAATGGGAGCTTGCGATTGCTGATTTCTCTATGTTGCTTCACATTTTCGCTGAGAAGATGCTGTGAACAGACTCCTGAGAGACAGCTAAATGGAACTGAGGGGAAAGTATTCCAACAGAAGGAACAGCAATCGAGAGCTCTGAGAACATGGGAACAGAAGCAGATATACATTTCCCCAAACAGCTGTCCAATTTCTGTAACAGGAAGTTTATTAATCACCTGATGTAAGGATCATATCCATGGAAGAGAAAGGTGTAAGTTATGGCATCTTGGAGTTAATGCTTCTTACATTATAGTTTCAGCAACACATCCAGTTCAAGGTCTCAGCTGAATTCTTTTTTCTCAGAGTCTCCAATATTTACATCTATGCCAGGATTAAATCTACCACCCATGCCTCAGCCCAGACATCACAGAAAGATTTCTCTCCTCATATTTTTTGCCTAAGCTAGTGCCACCACTGCTCTCAGGAGGCAACTAAGTCTGCTTCTGCAGTAGGGAATAGAGAGTAAGTTTGAGGTTGGAGAGACCAAGTGTAGGTACTTAATAATGCCACTTATTAGCACATATCTTAGCCATGTCATTTCCTTCTTCCAAATCTCAGATCTTGGTTTATAAGAAAATGTCACTTACATTGTTTTGTAAATACCCGACTTCCCTATCCTCACAATTGAGAAGCAATAGTGTCCTTCTCCTCTCCTCCTTCTCCCTCCCCCAACCTCTAGCTGCCACCATCTTCCAGCTAGGTCTGAGGTCAGAGCTCTGAGAAGCTATTGTGGTAGCATTCAATAATGCCTACTCCTATGTGCCTCAAAAGATTAGGAAGTCTCATGGCTTCTCGTAACTCATTCTCTACCTCTCTGTGAATCTCTGCCTCTATCCTTCTCTGCCTGTCTCTGTCTCTCTGTCTCTGTCTGTCTCTGTCTGTCTCTCTCTCTGTCTCTGTCTCTCTGTCTCTCTGTCTCTCTGTCTCTCTGTCTCTCTCTCTCTCTCTCTCTCTCTCTCTCTCTGTATGTGTGTATGTGTGTATATGTGTATGTGTGTGTATGTGTGTTCCTGGCAACTAAAGAGATCAAAGCATAGCAACTACCTATCACCACCCTGATTACTGTCTCTTCTGACTACATCTGGAACAGGACCCATGTCTGTCTGGTCTGGGCAGAAAGTAAACGGAAGTATGTTAATGCATTTGTTGCGTAACAAGAAGTGTAAGAGTTAGTGAGCAGTGTTTGTCTGCTAATTCCTTTAGTGTCAGATGTTCATCTCTCCACTGATACAGGAGGACAGTGAGAGAAATGACAAGCATTGGCCTCATCAGGAAGGTTGTAAGGCTGACCACTGCCTCAGACATCACTTATTAGGCAGGAATGATGTCCAGGCACCATGGCAAACATTGCTGACTCTGCTACAGAACCCTTCACATCTTTGCAGCTCCTTGTTTTTCTCCCTTGGCTACAATGTAACTTCAGTGGGGTGATGCCGGTGGTAAAGGATGGAAAGGGCAGAACTAAAAAGGAAAAGGTCTCTTTCCACACACCCTTCACCCTGTGCTGGCGGTCAGTCTGGCAGACTCCGATTTCCAGTATATCCTAGCATAATGTGTGCCAGAGGACTGCGGGTTCTTTGTGCGTGATGTTTCAGGACCCTTCTGTTGAATCTGTCTCATCTGCAGGGATGAGGATTCATCTTTGTATTTAGTTTTGGTTCACAGTACACACTTTTGCTATCTTATTCTGATGGGACGGCATTTGAGCTGGGTTCGGTGAGAAGAAGGCAAAAAAGCAAACACTAACAACGAAGCTCAGTGCATTTGGAGACACCCAGGAAGTGCAAGTGAGCCAGGAGCCCTCCTGCATGCTTCAGCGAGGGAGGGTACTGAGCTACTGCGCGCTTCTAAACTCACACTCACAAGTGTGCGTCTGCCCATTCCCCTCATCTGAAAGTCATTTCAGAGAACACGGCTCACTGTGATATAATCTGGGCTTGAAGGAGAAATGTCTCCCATGATGCCATAAAATGAAAATAAAAATAATGATCTCCAAAGTTCTTGGTAAACATAAAGTAGTATAGATGAAGCAGATGGCAAAAGAAAAAAATAAGTGGGCATCTCCACGGAAAATAGGCAAGACAAGAGCAAAGGAAGTGCCAAGCCAAGAGTCTGTCTCTGATGCAGAACGATTGAGGCATTCCGGACAAAGCAGACCTCCTTCTCTTTAGAAATAAATCAAACTGTTGAAGAACATAAACAATTGGTGTCAAAGTGTGGGGTGTGGTCCCTTAATTAGAAACTGCAGAAATCTGACCTGCTTTCTTTGTTCTGGATCTAACACCTCTTTCTCCAGGTTAGCAAGCTTCAAAGTCATGTTATTATTGCTGTGCCAAGGAGTTACACAAAGACAGATATCTGAGTGTATTTGCAGTTATTCAATAGAACAAAGTCCTGCTGGGCTCCTTGATTTGTATTGGAAAAAAAAAATGATGTTCTCATTGGTCTTATCTGTACAACAGGGACACACACACACACACACACACACACACACACACACGCACGCACCATGGGACCAGGTAGCATGGGTAGCATGGGACCAGGGTGAGAGAGAAAAAGAAGGACATAGAGATATTCCTTCCCACATCAGCTATACTCAACTTCCTCTTGAGAATGCATGACGCCATTTATGATGTCATGACAGGAAATAACTGACATTACAGTGCTGGAGCAGAGCAACAAAGACATGACCTGGACTTAAGGTGAGCTCAATCCTGTGGGCAGAGTTATTCTCTTCTCCTTCATCCCTATGGTCAGAATCCCCTAGCAGAATTATTGCCCATCAACCAGAACACTCCCATCATCAAGCGATGAGCTAAGAGAGGCTCATGAATACGGAGCTCTCAAGGGGCCACCGTGGGCTAGATGGAATTCAGATATAAGGGCAGCTGGTTTTCCTCGTACCTGTGTACCAATGAGCCACATCTTTAGATAAGGCTTTCTCAGCAGGATACCAGATCTTATCAAATGTTGTTACATACTATTTAATTTCTTGGGTGACACAAAAGAAATGACATAAACCAGCAAGGGTAGCAAAACAACATGAAGAAAATCAGAGGCTATGCAGAAAAAGGGCTCAGAGGGATGTGCAGGCATTATTGCCGGATGCTGTTCCAAAAAACTGAGTTCAAACTGTGTGTGTGTGTGTGTGTTTGTTTGTTGTTGTTGTTGTTGGGGCTTTCTGAAGAGGAGATGTGAACATATGGGGAAGAAGTAGAAAATAAAATTGCACCCTGGCTGCTGAGATGGGAATGGTATTTGTTTTCCTGGTGCTGGCGAGGCGCCACGCTCTGTATCCTGCTTTTGTCTTTCAGAGTCGCGATAGCCCATGCTTTAATGCCTGCAGGTTGACCATGCATTGTTATTATACAGTCTTCATGTTCACATCATGTGTCATCTGACCAAAGGAGAGTCTACAAAGTGAAAGGGCTCATGCAAAATTTATGCTTATATGGCTGTTTCAGTCAGTGGAAAAATCAATACTGCAGGCTTGATGCGCAGAAATGACTGAGTACTCTCTGACTGACGCTAAAAGCACCCGGAGATTGAGAGTTGCATTTGCTGTTCAAGGGATCGAGTGTATTAGGGCTCTTGTAATAGTCTGCTCACCTTATATTAGCCTTTCCTTGGGATTATTTTTTGATAACAATTATGATTGTGGGGTTTAAGGCAATTACACTATTACAAAGAAAAAGCTGCTCTTTATGTCCTGTAAAGCTGTCATATATTTCACACTGCAACCGCCTTCCAATTATTTTGCTACAATGCACTTTGGAAGCAAAATGTCCTAACTGATATATATTAGTCCTTTATGTTTTATAAATAAAAATCAAAGCCATAATGTAATCCTTCAAACAGAGCTTCTCAGTTTCCCCAGATGTAATTTTAGAAAGAGCTGAGCTGTAATGGGCTCCACACACTTTGAAAGAGACACATTGTAACGTTTGTGGTGCTGTGTGAAGAACTTTAGCTGCAATTCAGGATGCTGCTTCAGAGGGGCGAGAGAGCAGGTGTCTAGGAGCTAATAGCTCTGCTAAGTAGAGGGGTAGGGGGGCTTTGATGAAGTGAAAAACAATCCTTGAAATTAATTCATTCAGAAAAGACTTCAACACGTTGTGACAGCACATTAAATAGCCAGCAACAGCACGCACACAAAAATCTCTTCTTTGATTTTAAGGCCTGTTGCAAGAAGATTTTACAGCTGTGCTGGTTGGGCCCCAGATATGAAGGAAAGGAGTGTGTGTGTGTTGGTTGGGTGGGTAGGGGGTAGGAATACAGAGATTGGCACAAGGAACAAATATGTATCCATAGAAAAGGAAATTAATAGGCTAAGATGAACCCATGTAGTATGGGCCTGGAGGTTAAAGAGAGCTGTAGGGAAGCTCATTCATTGAGCTTGGGTATATTCTTGCCCCAGGGGAGGTGGGAGTCTCTGTTGGTTCCAACCCCACCCCCCAACCTCAAACCCGGAAGCTAGTCAGACAGTTCACAGGGTCTGGAGGTGTGGCTAGTACCAGGACCAACCTAGCTGAGTTACCTCAGCGAGGTGGAGCTACATTTAGCACCCAGGGCAAGTAAGTTTGGCCTCCTAAGTTCATGACAAGAGGATTACTCTGAGTTTGCATTCTCAAAGCAAAGGACAGCACTGCTTGCGATGGCTAGAAGCACAGTGGCTATTGTGACAAGGACTAACGGCATGTCTTGAACTATGTGTGCATTTCAAAAATTACCTACCGAAGAGTTCATCCTTACATGTATCAAGAAAAGGGGATATGACTCTATAATCTTAGCGGCTCACTGGGCTCACACGGGGGAAGGCTGGAAGCCAGGAGTTTGAGGCCAGGCACAGCAAGACCTTATCTCTTAAAATAAGTATATATATATATATATATATATATATATATATATTTATTTATTTATTTTTAAAGAAAGTCAGGTTTTAGGTGTTTAAAAAAACGCAATGCGGAAAAGATTTCCACATTCCCCAGGATGCTCCACTGTTGCCCAAAGGCATAGACAGATGGGCCCCAGGAGTGTCCTCATGCTGGGATGGAAAACTGAGGGTCCATCCTCTGTCTGTCTGCGGTTGGTCCTCTGAGTCTCTGACTGTAACTCATTGGGAAATACCTTTCTCTTCCATTTCCCTTGCTGAGGAGTCTTTCCTCGGCTTGTTTGTTTGTTTGTTTGTTTGTTTGTCTGTCATTTGATTTTTAATTGAAAATGTCCTACTTTATAAAAACCTTCCTGTGTGGATGTTTCATCTGAGAGTAAGCTCAGTAGGCAGAAATCTTACTTTGCTCTCCTTCTTTAAGTATCTTTCTGACATTTGAGGTGCCAACAATATTTAATAAGTCAACATGCCTGCTTCTCCCACAGTGGTAATGTGCTTTTTTATGAGTATAGTTGCTGTGAGCTTTATGGAAACCAACATACTAAGTCCCATTTGTAGTAGTGGCCCTACATATGAGATACAAACTAAGGAATAAAATGTATTTCCAAATTCTTAGGTAAAGGATCCATTCAGATCATCAGGAAAGAAAGACCCAGAAATCACAGAGGATTTAAAAAAAATATTCTAGAGCTCTTGAGAAAGCAGATACTTAAGCTCTGATATGACCTAACAGGTAGCTGTCCTGGAATATTAGGCCACAACTAACCACTAACTTGAAAGCATGGAAGCACTGGGTTTTGGCTGAAGAAAGTGCCAGCCTAGAGAAGAGGGTGTATTATGGAATTCCTTCGTGGTCTCAGGAGACCAAGATCACTCATTAAACAGGTGCTGGGAATACATGACATTTCCTTGCCTAAGCTGATGACTCAAGGTGACTGGATTATAGTAGAAAAGGCATTGGATTTAAAGTCCTAAGTCATCCCTATGAATCTTTCCCTGACACCCATTAGCTGTTCGGCTAAGACATCTTACTGAGCATCTGTGAGCCCCTGCCTCTTCATCTGCACAGAAGAAAGGCAACCATCACTCATTACCAGCAATGGTTATGAATTAAATGGTGGGTCTTTATGGGGCTGCACCCAAATCAGGCAATGGACTACCAGAAGGGCATGGGAGACATGTGTGCCCCTTTCTAGTTCCTCAGTCAGAGTGATGATAGGCTAAATGTTCCACAGGCTTTTGAGCTGGTATGGGTCTCAGAACTGAGCAGAGAAGAAAGCTTCTCTGTTTTTCTTTGGAGCTGGAAATGTCCAGGCAACAATTAACTGGGGAAACGTGGTGAGGGAAGAAACTGAAATCCAATCCTGACCATGAGAGTCATCGCATCTACCTTTGCACTTCTGTTTCTGCCTCCTTGCCCATGAGGAGTGATGGCGGCTGCTATTGAGTAAGCATTTCCAGGGATGAGGTAATTCTCAGGAGGTCATCTAATCAATACCTTGAGACAAACAGGTTGTTCTGTCATCCCAGTTTTCCATAAGAGAGCTAAGGCCCAGGTAGTTTAAGTAACTTTCCCAAGTATCTAGGCTGAAACTGACACCTGACACCAAGAATCCTGGTTCAGTTGATCTTCCATTAATATTCCTTAGTTGTCGCTTTCAAGAGGGGAGTCGACCTAAATTGTCTCAATCTAGATGTTATGTCTTCTATTTTCTCTGCCCTGATATTGGGCATTCCTCCTTCCTAGTGCTTATTATAATTTTAAATTACATGCCATCTGAGCACACCTTTGGCTAAGTAAGTTGTCTTCCCAGTAAAATATCCACTCAGCCTTTGCTGTCCTTGTTCAAGTTCCTAGTGACAATGACAAAGCCTGCTATATAAGAGGGAGTTATTTGATGAGGAATGAGTTCACTCACAGTGTGCCTAAAGGCTGGCCAAGATTAATCCAGTGAGGATTTTTTTGAAAGCTGGGTTTGGCCTATATGAGGCTGAAATCTTGATACTTTCTTAGAGGTTATCTTAAGCCTCATGGGTTTGTAGCTCTCTGTAGTTCACAGAGAAGAGAAGAAATACGCCATGAATGATATTTCAGATTCTCCCTCTATTTGGTCCCCCAATGTCATCTACATTTTGCCCCATCTATCATGTCTGTGGAAGGGTTAGAAACAGTGGTAAAGGCATTACTTGCATGGTTAAACACTTGGGAGTCCTTCTGCTTCTCAGGGATTGTTTCTCCCTCCTCTGGAGCACTCTACTGAAAATCTAAATGCAGTTCTGTTCAATCTGGTGTAATAGTGGGGGAAACCATTACTGTGGTTATAATGACATTTTGTGTAAAAATTAAGCTGTTTCTTAACACAGTGAGTTTTGCATTAGTGTTCAGTTCTAATCCAGGCTGCCAGACAAACAGAAGCACAAGGAGAGAAAGTGGTGTCTTTGCTAATAAGTGTGAGGGAAAGGTGAGCACTCAATAAAAAAAATATAAGTCATAAGGGGAGACTTGATATGAGAATAAGATATATTGCTACTGGGAAAGCCTCTTGGGACAATGGCTTGGCAGATATTCTTTCACAGAATCTGCCAAATAAACACAGCAGAAAAAAAAAAACAAAACAATTCCTATGATTTACAGAAGAACAAAATGGACTTTCGTTTGGCTTGATAGCAATTCCTTTAACATTGATATCCCATTTCCTAAGTCTCACATTATTTCTATGAATTACCTACAATATTAGAACATACTACATCTCTATACTCTTTTTTTTAATTTTTATTGGCCATTCAGATATTCAGAAAATCAAAGTCTGCTTGGAGTTTATGTGGCTCCTATGACTGCTTCTGTCTCTGTCCCAGTAGGGTGGGCATCTTCTATAAGGCGAACCATTCTGGGCAAAGGTGGCTGCATATGGATGTTGAGGAAGATATGATGGCAATTTAGATTCTCTCAGAAGGAGATAATGACTCTGTCAATAGAAAGGATGGATGGTGAAGGCAGTTGAAGTGGCCCCCACCTGTAACTTCAGCACTTAGGGGCCAAGGAGGACTACTGAGAGTTCAAGGTCATCCTAGACTACCTAGTGAGTTCTAAGCTACCTTTGATTGAAATGTGAGATTCTGTCCTCTGCAAAATATTTTTAAAATATTATTTACTTATTTTATGACTATGAGTTCAGTGTAGACATGCCAAAAGAGAGCAATGCATACCATTGCAGATGATTGTGAGCCACCATGTGGTTGCTGGGAATTGAACTCAGGACCTCTGGAAGAGCAGTCAGTGCTCTTAACCACTGAGCCATTTCTCTAGCCCCTCCCAAATATTTTTAAGTGGAACTATGATTCATAATTTTAAAACTTGACTTAGAGTCTGGGCCTCACAGAGCAGGAACTTTAGGTTTTAACTTATCATATATTAACATTATCCAGCATATTCTCCACCCTTTCTCTCTCTCTCTCTGTCTCTCTCTCTCTCTCTCTCTGTGCATGCATACATGCATTCCTTTATAGAAATGAATGAATAGTTCATATGTGATTTCCTTAGATTTAATTATATAATTTTAGGAAAAAGGGAACTATCAGTGAATAAGTAGTAAATTTCTTCTGGGTATTTTCCATTTCATTAACACGTTTAATCCTCAGAACAACCAAGTACAACCATCCTCATGTTTATTTTTCAAATGAGGAAACTCAATCATAGAGAAGAAAATTTGAAGTTATATAGGTGCAGAGAATAAAACCAAAGCCTAGACTTCTAGCAGAATCAGACTACTTCCCAGAGCTAAACGAACTCTCTAACCTGGAGATTTTCTGTATTACCATTCCCTTCTCAGGAGCCATTTAGAAACTGCAAATGCTTAAAAAAGACACATTGCAGTCTAAAGTGAATGAACTTCAGGATTATTTTAATATCCCAAAATGGGGGGGGGGTTATGACCTTTTAATTGAGTTTCTGATTTTCTACTTTGATTGTATTTCATCTAGAGATAAAGCAAAACTTTCCCCTCAACACAGTCATACCTCTCATATTATCACTAGCATTGTTAGGAAAAAGATGTTATAAGTGGAAAATTATCCATCATTTGTACCATTTTGACGAAAGTTTCCTCAAGTCTCTCTTGCTTTGTATTTTATTTTAAAAAGTTGAAGACTGGTGTGGGTGTTGAATTTTCAGTAGCCTGTCCTTTTCCTTGCTCCAAAAATCAGGATAACACTTGAGTATCACATCTGACCACACCCTTTCCATAAACAATGATTCTGCTAGAGCATAATTTTAATGTATTTCATGTATTCACATTAAATTCTTGCTTCATAGAATGCAGTAGTTAAGAAAGCAGAGCAAAGCTGGGCAGTTGTGGTGCATGCCTTTAATCCCAGCACTTGGGAGGCAGAGGCAGGCAGATTTCTGAGTTCGAGGCCAGCCTGGTCTACAGATTGAGTTCCAGGACAGCCAGGGGTATACAGAGAAACCCTGTCTTGAAAAACAAAAAACAAAACAAAACAACCAAAATCAACCAACCAACCAACCAAACCAAAAAAAAAGAAAAGAAAAGAAAAGAAGAGACGAGAAGAGAAAAGAAAGAAAAAGATAGAAAGAAAAAGATAGATAGAGAGAAAGAACACAGAGCAAGTTCTCTCAGATTCCTGGATGACTTTAAGACAAGTCAAATAGATTTGGGGAACTTCATTTCTGGGGATTAGAGTCCTATCCTGACAAAGCTGGACTTTTCACACTGTTACAATATAAAATGTCTAAAAATATGTCCATCTTGATCTAGTGGCACAGATTTCTCTTGTTCCTAGACTAAATTATTGATGCTACGGTTATCACTTCTTATCTCTTCTTGGGGAACTCAACAAATGACTTTCCTACAGCTGAGCCAATAACTGAGGAAGGAGAGAGGGCCTTTTGATATTTTTGTTTGCTTGCTTTTGTTTTTCTTGCTCTGTGGAGTGGTTTCAAAGGTGCACACTGCTGTGGACTTGAGGGGATCAAATGATGCTGCTGGGTGCGTTAGTTACTTGTCCCAGTGCTCTGACAAACCTGGCCATAGAAGCTCAAGGAAAGAGGGTTTAGTTTGGTTCACAATTCAAAGGGGAGTCCATGATAGCAGGGGGAACATGGAAGAAGTAGCTTGAGGCTGCAGGTCACTTGTGGCCACAGTCAAGAAGCAGAGAGAGAGATGAATGCTTCTGCTTAGCGAGCTTTCTCTGTTGTGTTGACTTCAGAATGATAGTCCATGAAACGGTACTGCTCAATTAAACTAACAGATCTCACAGGCCTGCCTAGGGGGTCATCTCTGTAGTGATTTTTTATCCCACTAAGTTCACAATCATGATAAAGTATGACACAGGATATTTGCATATGGAATAGACCAAGATTGCATACAACTAATTGAAGAAATGACTCAGGTTTGCAGTTGCTGCAGGAGAGGAGTCTCTGCAAGGCATCTATGGTAGTTCTTTTCCATCACCTAGAGGACACACTTGTAATAGGAGCCATAGAAAATTGATAAGGAACCCAACAGTCTGCCAAATCTGAGGGCCATTAGTTTTTATTCAACTGGACAAATAAGGAAGTATCCTGCCATTTTGTTATTGTCCAAACAATCTGATAGCTGTGCTACAAACAAGTCATTGTATATGTAGCTATGTCTAATATGTCTGTTAAACCAGTATTTGTCTATGAACCAGACCCACGAAATAGTTATAGTTGATGATTTCATTTTTAAGGAATTCTTTTCATTTTTATTGGTGCATATAAGTAGACATATTTGTGTGGAGTGAGTTCTTGCCATTTATTATTTCAACTTATTTGGTAAACACAAATGGACGTGCTTCTATAGGGAAAGCGTCATTTGTTAGTATATGGGAATGTCACCAGGGTCCAGGTTGCTCAGCCAGCCCTTCCTAGTTTTATGATCTAAAGCAAGGAATTCAGTTTCCTCATATGACAAATAAAGCTAGTTACTGGTTCTCAGTGTTGGCCATGCGAAGATTGCCTAGGTTAACATGAGACAAGAAAACTAATGTTTCTGCAGGTATCTGGGGCAGCATGAATAATGGTGCTTATGATGTTCAAGATCCTGGCAGGCATTGTACTTGGTGCTTTTCATACTCAGTATCTGTCATTGCAAATGTGCTGCTCAGTAGCTATAGACCTGGAAGCTACTCAGTCAGCTTATGCTTGCTTTATGAAGTAATCTTCTATCTAGTTTTAATTTCACATTACATCTATTCTAGGCCTAGATCTGTCTCTCTACAGTTTTGATTTTACCACATGACAATCCAAGGAGAAGAAAATTTGTAATCTTTTTTTCTTTAGAAGAGGATATAGAGAAAGCAAATGAGACAATAAGAAATGCCCATTAGTAGCCATCTGAGAAGGTAAAGTCTCAGTGAGCTACTACCCATACTCAGAATGATTAAACCCAAAACAATGGATAAGAAGAAAGAAAAAGCAAATCCCAAACTGATAGCCCCGAGTGCTGACAAGGGCATGAAGTCACAGCACCAGTTAGATATTGTTAATGAGATTATAAAACCATACATCCACTCTGGAAAACTGCTGGCACTTAGCGTACATCTAACGGTAATCTTGTTCCCAGTGCTACCTAAGGGAAATATAAAGTATATTCACAGAACAAAAGAAAACCAAATGACTATAATGTCTCTATTCATAGGTGCTAAAAAAAAAATGGAAAACTATCCAGATGTTCTTAAGCTGGTGAGTGGATTAATACTGACGTCATACAATGAAGTCCAATGCTAAGGAAGTTACCCTCTACTACAAAACAGGCATCCTTCAGGTCTATCTGTGAAGTCCAGGGAGGTAGATTCGAGGGATGCCTATGGTTATGACTTTCAGGAAAAGGCAGACAATTGAGACAGACGATAGATTGTTGGCTAAGAGCTGAGGACCATAGATGGTTAATTTCAAAAGGAGCTTGAGAGGATGTAACTCTCAATCTTACAGTGTGGTAGTTACACTGGATTATAGTGTCTTCCAGATCTTATAGAAGTATTACTAAAAAAAGATAGATACGCTATGGACTATGTAGGTCAATAAATCTAAGAAAATCCTTCTCAATATCAGACCTACAACTCAATTAACTAAGCAACAAAAGATATCCTCTCAAATGGGTTCTTAAATACTGTCCCTGGATGACCTTGCTGTCTTCAGCCAGTGTCCCTCTGTCAGTACAAGATGCTGTATTCTATTTGACTTCTTTCTGTTTGACTTAGCTATCTCACACATGGAATGCCTCATAAGTTCTTGATGCATGTTGACGTCACTCAGGTCTAAGTCACATGTCACTATGTTAGTGACCTCCTCTTTCCAGTACAGTTATATCTCTAGAAAATTCTTCTGTGACTTCTTTGGATCACTCATTCAGAATTTTAACATTTGAATTTTTATCTAAATGCTGTTTGTTTTCAAACTTATTCACTCACTTATTCTTAGATGACTTGAACAGATATGTAACTGCGTAAGTAAACATATAGACTAGTATCAGAGGAGAAATCACCATTACAGGAAAGCCCTTCAGTGGGGTGTTCAGGTATGTCTAGCCCAGATCAAATGCAGGAAGTGGTGGATTTTCTAAACTCAGACAGAATCCACACGGAATACAACTCCCCTCCTAGTTCCTCAGGGAATGCCAAGAAATGCTGTCCAAGAACACGTAGCACTTTTCTGGTCTAAGGTCACTTGGAAATACAATCTAAAAGCTTGAGAGACCTGTGGTGAAGTTCCTCCAGGTGTTGATTTAGTGCCTGGCTCCCCCTAGGGGGCCACAGTCTTCACAACCTCTCTACTCCTTTCTTTAAAAAGTTTGCTTAAAGGAAAATGTGTAGGCCATGATTCTTAGAAACTTGACATGGGATAGTTTTCATATTGATGTCAACTGGCCCTAAGAAAAATTACAGTTGTAGGTTTCCTTGGAGTGAGAACAGAGAGCACAATAAAAATAAGGTGAATCTTTGTTAAGAGCTTGTATGGGGCAGACACTGTGATAATACCCTCAGGCACAGCATCAATCCCTGTAAACTCTGTGAGGAGAGGATAAATGCACAACCCTTACTTGAAGTCCTCAGTCTAGATGCTTCAGTGCAAATGTATACACATACGTGATAGTTATGAATGTTATTTATTACATGATGCCCTACTATGGTCGAGGTAGCATAGGCAGTCAAGCATACTAATATTCTGGCAATTAAACCTATTTCTTAGAGCTCAGTGGCTAAGAGCACTTTCTGCCCTTTCAGAACACCAGAGTATGATTATCAACATCAATTTTAGGTGGCTCATGACTATCTATAATGCAAGCTCTAGAGGGTCCAAGCACCCTCTGGCTTCTGTTTGTATCTTCATGCATATGGATATACTTGCTCACGTGCAGGCACACACACACACACACACACACACACACTCAAGCACACACAAATAAAAATAAAAATGTAAAAGGTCTACCTCTTTCTTTCTACATGAAGTTAGATGAATAAAATTTATATATAGCCTGATACAGGTTAAGAATAATTTTGCCACTAAAGGGTTACCGAAAACATCTTTGCTTCAAGTTGTAGATAAAGATACTTATAGGCCTACACCCTCTGTCTGTTTTACAGTATGAGAAACTGAGGTATTGTTAGGACAACTGGCACACGTTCTCTCACTAATTGGGGGTGCAACCAGGAGGCATACTTTGATAGCTTCAGCTAAGAACATTCTCTTTCTGTGTGTCTCTCTCTCCCAGTCTTTCTCTCCCCCTACACATGCACGCACACATGTATATGCATATACCCATATACACATACATGCAGACACACACAAGCACACATACTCATGCACACACACAGCTTAGAATCAGACACATCTACCACATGTAGAAAGCACACTTAATTTAACCCAACTAAACTATTAGATTTCTTCACCATCTTGCCCTATCTGATGAAGGTACATGAGATCTGAGCAGTCCAGGTGCTTCCCCTTGTACCCTTCTGTAGGCACCACCCTTGCCACGTTATTTTAACTTGTATCACCATGAGTTAGCTTTGTATGTCCTGGCACTTTATGCAGGTGAGCACATAGGATGTACCCTTCTATATCTACCTTTCCCAGCTTCAGTCATGCTCCTGGAAGTAGGTGTACTTTGATCTTTTCTTGTTGTGTGCCAGTTTGCTATGCGAATGTATCATTGGCAGTTGACCATTTTTCTCTTGGGGGACATGTGAGGTGGTTGCATTTCAGAGGAGGTTCTTACTGTCATCAGCTGTCAGAGTCTAGCTCAGGCTTATCCTCCATAGGCTATCACAATAGAGCAAACCAGTTCCTCCCATCAGAATAAAGGCAGCTTGCCCACAAATGACCTTGCCTTCTGTTTATAGCTGTAATGTAGGGATCTTACAAGATAGGCTTTTTCTGTAAAGGGCCAAACAGTAGACGATTTGGATTTTGTGAGCTGCATGGCTCACAAATATGGGCTTTGCCACTGTGGTGCATCAGCACCATACATAAACAATTTGTAAACTGGTACATGTGTACTCCAACACATCTTCAGTTGGAGAAACAGGAGGTGCTGAGATTTGATCAGTAAATTACACTATGGCAAAACTTCCTTTCTAGTGAATGTTGTGAAGTCATTAAATCATTGGCAGCCTGTTCCTTAGTGTGGGACCCTGGCCTTTTCTTCACTATCTCTGCTTTCAAGCTTATGATGTAGAAGGTTTGATTTGTCACACACTGTGCCATGATGTGCTCTTCACTGGGATCTCAGACTAATGGAACTGAGTGATCATGGACTGGAACCTCTAACAGTGTGAAAGACAACAAGAAAACTCTTTAACATGACAAGAAAAGTGTCTATGTTCTTTTGTTGTAGTGATGGAGAGCTGGCTATGGAACACTTGAACGAGTACTACTCTTGCTCTTGTCAACGTTCAACCTGAGTTTGGAGATGCTTAATAGCATGTATACTGGTGGGTAGTATGCTGCACTCTTGTGGTACATTTATGAATAAACTTCAGGGCATTTGTATGGCCTGAAATTATATGCAAAATGTGAATTTGGGGGGCATATGTATTTTTTGGTAGCTCTTACTATAGCTTTTCTTTATTTCGTTCTTTCTTTTCTTTTCTTTTCTTTTTTTTTTTTTTGTTTGTTTTTTCAAGATAGGGTTTCTCTGTATAGCCCTCACTTTCCTGGAACTCACTTTGTAGACCAGGCTGCCTCAAACTCAGAAATCCACCTGCCTCTGCCTCTGCCTCTGCCTCTGCCTCTGCCTCTGCCTCTGCCTCTGCCTCTGCCTCTGCCTCTGCCTCTGCCTCTGCCTCTGCCTCTGCCTCTGCCTCTGCCTCTGCCTCTGCCTCTGCCTCTGCCTCTGCCTCTGCCTCTGCCTCTGCCTCTGCCTCTGCCTCTGCCTCTGCCTCTGCCTCTGCCTCTGCCTCTGCCTCTGCCTCTGCCTCTGCCTCTGCCTCTGCCTCTGCCTCTGCCTCTGCCTCTGCCTCTGCCTCTGCCTCTGCCTCTGCCTCTGCCTCTGCCTCTGCCTCTGCCTCTGCCTCTGCCTCTGCCTCTCAAGTGCTGGGATTAAAGGTAGGTGCCACCACTGCCTGGCTTACTGTATCTTTAATGAACATTTAAGAGATATTTTTATCCCCAGATCAGGAAGAACAAAGGCCTAGAGAGACAGAGATAAGAAATGGGAACATGGGAAATGGAAAAAGTCAAATGGTTTGTTGCCACATAGGTTGCCAAGGTAATTTTTCTAACCAGTAAAGTCAAAGCATCCAAACTTTGAATTCATATATAAATTTCAGAAAGTGATATCCTACTTTAGACAAATGAGTGGTTTTTCATCTGAGAGGTATCTCCCCTTTTGTATGACTCTTGCCTACAAGGCGTGTGGTCCAGTAGTGGCAGACTTACAGGTAGGTTAAATGAGTTTGATGCTGAAGCACTAGGTAACACTGCTGTTTCTGAGGATCAATAATCCCACATGAATGATAGTATCTGTAGCTCTAAATTTCTATCTTTATATAAGTGCCCATGGCGCAGGTCCTTCTGTATGGGTTCTATGCCTCCAAAGTACTTCCTACATTGCAAAGACCAGCAAGATAGTGGACACATTATTGTTAACTGTATTTCATGTTCTCCATTCCTTTGAGAAAGGTCCTAATTAGTCTAAGTAGTGTTTAATGTAAATCAAGTTTCACTTTCAAAATTTCAATGGCCCCATTCTGACAGAATGTAGATTTTTTTAATGCTATACATAAAACATGGGTGCTAGTAAAACACTGTAATGACAGGCAGAGAAGAGCAGAAATCAATACATAGAAAGTTCCTGAAATTAGGTAGGCCTGACCTCCTGCAGCAGCCTGCGAAATAACCCTGGGCAGCCAGCCTTGCTGGGTAGTTGCAGAGGGCTGGGGCTTCTGCCTTGCACTCACTCTCCACTCTAGCCAAGCTTCTGCAGGTGAGTCCTCTGACTTACCAGGGAGGGAAATGCAGCTGAAGGAATCGTGATGCTAGACAACCCTTGGGATACTGCTGAGATTCTCAAAGCCCTGATTTATTTCACAATGTAATTCAATTATGGTAAACAGAGCGTGCTTTTATATTTTCCAATCCTCTTATACACCAAATCACAAAGCCAGATACCTTTTATTAGTGTTTGATAGCATGTGGTTAGCAGGGTTATTAAGAAAATAATGAAATGGGGTACTTACAGATTTAGTATAAACTATGATTAATTTTTATTAAGAGGAGACATTTATAAATCATGAGCTGACAATTTTTTTAAAGATCTTTTTTTTCTTGAGTTGGATAGATCTTTGCTATGCAGAATGCAGAATTGTATATGAGATATTTGAGTGTCTGAAACGATGTATGATAAATGAAGTAGCATGCTACTTATACGCTTATCATGTTCCCTGACTAGCAACAGGTTCAGCAAAGGGCACAGCCAGTAAATGAAATTTTCCACCAGGACAATATATCATCACAAGAAATGTATGCGCTGAAAACTTACAAGCTTGCTCAAGATGCGGACAAGGTGTGAAATGGTAAAAAATGAAAAGCAGCCAGATCGTTCAGCAAATTTCAAATTCAAGTGAATATTGGTTGGAGCTGATGCCTTAGCTGTTTCAAACCACAAGAGTGAGGGAGAAGATGCAAACACTGTCTGAAGGCAAGAATAAGTTTCTGTTATTACCAATGCCACAGAAGCAAAGTAAAGGGCACAGCGCTGTACATGGCTGCTGTGATATTAATTGAGAAAGAGGTTTCTCTTATATTTTCTGAGGAATCTTCATTATGTTTAACCTTGAACAAGTCTCTTAATACTTCCACACTTTAATTTTTCTGCTTGCTAAATGCAACAAGGGAGAACAAATAATCTTATAAAGTGTCCTCTTTAAAAAAAGAATTTCGTGGTTCTCTGATTTTTATTTTGAAACCACCAAAAGAAATGGTCAGAGTAGAGGGTTTTCAATACATATTATATTAACAGTTTCTCAGGAGGAGCTTGCAATTGCATTTTGCTGCTTAACCCAATAATAGCAGCATCTACTCAAGGGACATGCCAGAAAATGCAAATGTGCTTGGTTAGTACTTTCTTTCAATAATTATCATACCTTGTAGCTTATTCTTGCCATCTTTGATTTCCTTCAAAGCCACTGAACAATGATCCTGTCACAGAAGTGTCTGTACAATCCAGGAGGTGCAAGCTAAGTCCCCCCACATGTTAACATCAGGAGACACCAAGGACTGCTGATAGGCACCAGGCATCCCATTTCCCTTTGCTAGCTACTTCTGGTGACAGTGTGAAGTGACAGCTGCAAGGGTGAATTACCTGCAGGTAGTGTCAATAGGTATAAATTACAATAGACCTCAGTGACAGCTATTCTAAAGAAGAGTTTCCTGTATGTTAAAAAGCTCAGTGGAGACAATGCCCAGGAAGTAAAGGACTAAATGCAATCTGATGGAGACCAAATCTTGTTAACACCAAGGACCTTAAAGGAAAAACAGGCTGAGGCTCAGTGACATTGAAGGAAAGGGGCAGTGTGGGCACCATATCTGTGTGGCCCTAACTGGCTGAAGTGGAGGTGGTAAGAACTGCCTTACCAAGTCACATGTGGATGACTGGGTTCTACCTGGAGCTTCCGCAGCATGCTGCTTCCTATGTGGGAGCATTCTCCTTATGATTATGATGATAATACCTCTGTGACATTGCTTTTGTTTCTTCTCCTCCTGTTCTAGAAAGGAATGCCTGTGAATCTCGACCAGTAAAAATGGGCTTCTAAAATGAGTCAGGAAAGGGAAAACCCTATTTATAGCGAGGAACAAAAAGATGAGATGAAACTAATTAGGATAGGAAAAGTAGCTAGTCCTAAACTGTATGAGATAGCTGGAATCATCATCCTGGTGGGTACTGCCTCTAGGTAAACAGCCCAGCAGACTGGGATGTGTAAGGTATTACAAATGTGTGACCAAAAGTAGAAAGAGAAAGAACAGGCTCCTGAGCACAGTGAGAAGGCTAAGTCTGAAAAGAGTTGTAGAAGACAGCTTATATTCAGCGAAGTCTGGCAACAAAGTTATTTTGTCAGATGGTGCCCTGATCTAGATGGGTTTCCTTGTAGAAAGTTGTTACATGTCATAGAAATAGAAACAATGGCATTAGTGATGCATGGAAAATTCAGTGTGCTGGCAAGAAAACTGACATTAGCAGGAAGCAAAGCTTTTTTGAGAAGTCTCCATTAAATAGTCATTTTGCTTATGTGGAGAAGAGATAAGAAGCATGTTTGGAACAAAGGATGCTTTGACACCTGGGGTAAGGGGCAATGTTCTGCCAAGCAGGATAGCCAGAGACACCAAGAAAGGCAGTCTCCAGGAGCACATCCAACAGACAGACCTTCCCAGCCCGCCTCCCTCCTAGAGATGAACACATGACTGCCTTTTATCTTCACCTGAAAAAGAAATCACAGGGTCCAACAACTGATGGAAACTAATCTTCACAGCAAAATTTATAGAGACTAAGTCTCAGGAGCACATAGGGCCACAGTTCTGTGTGATATCAGAGAGTGCCATCCACACACATTGTCTCAGCATCCCATGAAGACTTCCCAATAGGGCACGGTTGAAAGCATCCATGTGCTTATAAGAGAATATTTCCACTCATGTTCACAATCTTATTTTAATTATAATAATTTCTGAGAGTATCATCATATTCAATATTTAAGGAATTCAATTCATTATTAAAACAGAAACACATTTTTTCCTAATAGAAAATTTCCAATAACCTTGGCTTATTGTCCACAGGATGGAGCTCATATGGTACTGTCTTTAGCATACACTATCGGTGGAGTTTCTAAACAATTTATGCTAAAACAAGCAGGACAGGAGGTCCACATATCTGTGGGTAGCAGAACATTAAAGATTCAACAATGCTTTCCTCTGTGCTGAATACCATTTAATGAAACATCTCAGAGGAAATAACCGCATGCTCTGATTTCACAACTGGGAGCCCGGAAAACACGAGTGGGGGACAATTGAGCAGATGGATTGATATAATTAAAGTCATAAGGTTTTATGTTTTTTTAAAGACTCTGCTGTGCAGGAAAATGAGTCACTGGGAAGAGCAGTAATGTAACCATGTGGTGGGGGTGAGACTCCCAAGCTCACGTTCCTAGCGGAACCCTGGCTGACAGCAGGAGCTTGTATGACCATGTGGAGAGGTCCCAAGACCAAGCTCTCTGCTACAGCGCTCTTTACTCAGCTCACCACAGGCCTCTGGACAGAATGGCTCCTCCGTGGAATAAGAGGGGAAGGCGTGGTCCTTGGTATACTGTTCCTTTCAATTGCAGATAACAAGAATATAGCAGTGCAGGAAGCTTCACACTGCCTAGTGTCTGTAAGCTTTTAAATTACTGAGAACTTAAGGAATGTGAAAGGCAGCTAATATGATCGAAAATTCAAATGGTGGAATTCAGGTTAAATACCACAATATTGAAAGATTTGAAAAATTACCTAGTTTTATGTACTATCTTACTTAGTAAACTATGATTTTTCTATTGCTCGTGTTGGAATATAACAATATTGAGAGTGTGAGTCAAAGTGCCGTTTAGCTAGTATCATTGAGACACGATGAAATCTCTAGTTAATAAAACATCTAAGGAACAAACAAGTTAGCTAACCATTAGCTAACAATTCACACTTTGTAAGAAAACATCTTAAATATTCAAATTACAATGTTTTTCTAAGAATCCAAAATATTATTGATGATAAGCTTAAAAGCCACGAAGAATAGTTCCATGAAGAACAGAAATATTACAGGCAGAGTCAAGAAATTTTGCAGATATCATTGAGAGAGCACAAAACTTTATTTCATGGGCAAATCCTAAGTTTAATGCCATGAAAATTGATCCCACACCAGCAGACTCTTTGCCTTTAGCATGTACCTTATTTCAGACCAATGACATGGGTCATAACTACTTCTGATCTTAGCAAGTCATGGAAACATGAAACAATTGCTGCAGCAATAATATTTGCTGCATATGTTGAGTTCAGTGAAGCCCCTGGTACTGAGAAGCTCAAGGAGGATCTGAGCAGTGTCAGCTGCTCATTCTGTCCTGTTCTTGCCGTTCTGTAGCAATATACTATTCAGATTTACTCAGTAAATATGGGAAACCTACTCTAGATGGAGGAAGTGACTGACATGCATTCTTATAAAATTGAGTACTTTCTCCTTTAAATTAAAGAATTTTCAATCTAGTGCCTACAAGCCATAGTCTTACAAGAGGAATTCCCTTCATTTTCCAGATTATAAATGCAGTGGCTATCATTCTAGTTGGTGACCTTGGCCATTCATCAAGAGATAGCAGTTAACTTTGATCTAGAAGGGGAACAGGTAAAATGCATTGATTATGTTCTATCCTTTTTTATTACTGGAATCTTTGTACCCTATTTGTCTGATGCTTGTGTTTGGAAAGATGAACAATGAATAAACATCTAGGTAATATCTGAAAAGCATGTCAACAGTGGTATATATTCAGATGGTAATCATAAAATAATATTTTTATCTGCTTGTAACATTTTAAACTATTGATGTGTTTCAGGAAAATATATTTATAGCAGCTTTTATCACCATAATGAGAAACTTCAATAATTTTTATGTATGTTGACTTTTCTACCCTAAATAAAGAGAAGAATCATAGACAACATTTTACATTCACTTCTTAAAAATAAATTTTACTTGTTCCAGAATGGTTGATAATCACTTATAACAATGCAATCGTTCTGAATGAGAATTGGGGATCAGAAAAACACGGATTTAAATTCAAGTTCTCTTAAAGTTGCTATATTTACCAGGGCACACTGGCTGACAGAAACAACCCTAAACATAATATCTTTTGTTGTTGTTGTTGTCATTTGTCTTTTGGATTTTTCTACCCATACAATTGTTGGGTAAGGGCCTGCTCTACACAGGTGTCAGGAATTCTCTAGGCCTTTCCCTAAGTTCAATAGATCCCCTGCATCTGAGAGATGGGGTGGAGTTTAATAGCACAAAGCTTTATGGGTAATTCTGGAAGAGGATACCGGAGTTTCCTTACATTCTTTTGGCCAGAGATGTCACAGAGTCCTAACTAACTGATAGACAGAATAGAAGATATAGTCTATAATTCCACATGAAAAATAGGAAAGGGTATTTGTTTGTTTACAGAAACATCTCTGTCATGTCACCCAGTCATTTTCAGTCAAACTTCTATCTTCCTTAAAATGGCCCAATTGTATGAAGTCCATCAAGCAGAAATGACTTAAAGACGATGTTTACAAAGCATTTAGTGTCTGGTATCTAATAAGTGGTCAAAATGCTATATTCTTGGAATTTTATTTAATTTCTGAAGCAAAAGTGCACCAAACTATGAAGGATACAAACGTGTTTCAGTCACCCTAATAATATTAAGATCCTTTGCTTACCACAATTTCTAGCCAGGAAATCTTTCACTCTGTGATTGTAAATCCAATCCAGCTTTCTCCCCCATTGCCCTGTTTCTCCCTCTAACATCTCTAAGGTCAGTGTACTTGACATTTTGGACTGCATAGCTTTGGTGGCAGGTCTGTCCTGTTCCTCACATTCAGAATTGTCCCTGTAGGCTCCAGCAGCATCGCCTCCTTCAAAAGGAACAACAAAAAATGTTTCTAGATATTGCCAGATATCCCTGGCAGTTGGGGGGTGAATCACTACTAGCGGATCACTTCTGTGCTAGATATTATTTTTCTGTATTGGAGATTGAGCTGAGGGCCTTGTGCATTCCAGGCTCTCTCTCTGCCACATAGCTACACTCTCCATCCCTTTCTCTCCCTAGCATTTCTATACCTTATTAACACAGACCCATTTTGGGTGGAGGTGTATTTTACAATTTGTATTGTAACAAATTTTGTTGGCTAAGATTTCATCTGACACACGCACACCACATTAAACATACTGACAAATAAGGCCTGGCATTCCGCTTTTGCTCATTATTTATTTCAAGAGTGGTCGAAGTGGTGGGTCTGATACTTCTGTGGGAGGCTGTGTGCTGTTCTCACTTTCCTTGCTGTGGTAAAAGGAAAGCCACCACAGTCAGAGGCTGGAAGCTGTCCTCATCAGTCAGCCTGCTCCTCAGGCCTTGCTGGGACCTGTTACTATCTCCTCGTACCAGGGTTGTGCCATACAGCCCTGCTGCCTTGAGCTTATACAAAGCTTGAGGGATTCGTTCCATTTTCCCTCAGTGTGAGAACTAAGTGGGATGAATTTTGCATTCACTGCATTCTCAGCTGATGTGAACTAGGTTTGAGGCAGTATATGGTTGCATTAAAAGTAGACATCTCTGTTAGAACCCCCCACTATCTTACAATGTTCAAGGCTACACACATTGTTCAGGGCAAAGATGGCACAGAAAAATGGAAAAGCAACCGTTACAAAATCCATACTGGGCACATACATTTTCTGTGTGAATGACATGTTTTGTGTAAGTAAAATTCATGTAATTACTATGAAAATTTTGATCAGCAGTGGTTCCTAATGCATGACCTTAAATGCTAAGTTGATCGGTTGACATCAGAGCCACTGTAGTGAACACTTCATTGGTGGAGGTATTGGGCAGTCAGGATGCAGGATGAGGATAGGAGATGGAGGAGGCACTGCTTCCTTCTAAATAATCCCTGGTTCATTAACACAGGCCTGGCCTGAGTGTTTGCTTTCATAGGCTCCTGGAAAGAAAGACTGCAACTTGGTCAGTTTTCTCTATGGCTGACCTTTTGGACAAGGTTTCCCAGCTCTTCAAGACTGCTTCCTTATGTACAGCTGGAGGACACACAAACAAACGCCACCTTGTTTGTGTGTGTCTCTCTCCAGCCCTTTATGTATTCCCAAGTAAATGTCAAGGGGGCTGCTATCTTCGAACTGCAGCTATCAATCTACCAGAAGCAGCATATCTCAAGAGAGGCTCTCTTCACTAAACAGGAACTTGATGCTGAAAAGGATCCCTGCATCCCATTTCATAAGAACTGCTTAACACTCTGTGGTCCATGATGGTCACTGATGGATTAGCAGGGATGTACTTGTGGTTGCAAAGAGATGGAGATCAGAAGGCTTTCAGTGTCTGAGTCTGGTCCCCAGGGTATGTTTACCCCACGCTCTGTGGAGTCCACAAGGCACTCCCAGTACAGCTATTGTGGAACCATCCATGAACCAGGGAGCAAGGGTCCCAGGCTCAGCAGCTATTAATTAAGTGAATTGTTCCCAGGACTGCAATTACAACCCAGAAGATCCCACTTAGCATCTCTTCAGGAATCTCTTGTTTCTGTAATGCTGATGTCTCTAAAAGATTCATTTGTGGCCACTTACTGATTACATTTACTTCAGTATATTGTTTCAGATGGACAGGACGGGAAGCCGATACTAGATATTGACCTGGACAGCATCCTGCGATTACATAGCTGCCCCAGCTATCATTAACCACCCTGTTTTATTTTCTGAGTGCCACAAACACTACTGATGACAGACCCATGACCTTTTCCCTAGAAGTGTTATGAACTGAATGCACGCAGAAATGATGTGAGGGATGTATGTCAGTTTGATTCTTTCAATACTCAGACAGTCTCTGGCTCTGAAGTTGGAGCACATTTTGGAGGGAGAGCTAATTGCATTCCATTTGTATAGAATAACTAACAACCTGAAAGGTGAAAGGGGGGAAGAGGGGAGAGGGGAGAAGGGAGAGGGGGGAGGGGAGAGGGGAGAAGGGAGAGGGGGGAGGGGAGAGGGGAGAGGGGAGAAGGGAGAGGGGGGAGGGGGGAGGGGAGAGGGGAGAGGGGAGAGGGCCTACTCCACCCCACTCTCAAATGCAAAATTACTGTGCTTTATTTTAAATTTAGAAAAAAACACTCTCAATTTAAGTCACCACCATTAAGGAAAAAAGAAGATGAGCTAGGTAAAGTACTTTTTGAATAAGCATAAAGATCTGAGTTGAGCTCCACAGAACTCAAGCAAAAGCTGACATAGCAGCCAGTATCTATAGCTGCAGTGCTGCGGTGGTGACAGTCAAGTAGGGCTCAGGGATGTGTGCCCAGTCTAGTTGAAGTGGCAGTAAAAATCTTGCCTCAGGACCTGGGGAGGGATAAGGGAGATCAGTACAGAAGGGGAGAGAGGAAGAAGGGGGAAATAACACTAAAAATGTTTGAACAAGCCATAATGGATTACTTTTTAAAATCTACCCCAAATGATATACAATACCTAAAAGTATATATAATTTACATAGCATATATAGTTTAAATGAAGTGAAGCCACTTAGGCTGACAATGTTCTCTCCAAGAGCCATATATTAGCTAACCAAATTCCTAATACCAGGCAGGAAAAACAGCTTTTCAAGTTGTTTGTCAAGGAAGTCCGAGAGACTCCCCAAACAACATAGACTTAGTTGCCCCCATAAATCTGAAAGGTATGTGCCTATTGCTGAAGACATCACATACTTCAGACTCAGTACCCAGTGGGTCTGACCTGGTCCTGACCCAAAAACCTCCTCTCTGAGGAGTAATTTTCATGGTAATGAAAAGTGGCCATGCAAGTTTCCAAGGGACAGAAGCAACCAATAGTCCTACACAGCTGTGAAGTCCATGAACCACAGATATGACCAGCATGACAAGTTAATATTGAGGGTACAGTAGTGGCACTTATATCTTGCAACCAACAGCCATCTAACTTGACTTAAGGAATGCTTGATAGAAGAGATTGTACCCAGTACTGGAAATCTAGCCAATTAAACAGGACTTATGAGGTCATGGATCTTAAAGGAGTACCTACAACCACCAGTCTACTAAGTCAATATTATTCTTAACTATCTTCTAACTATTTGTTCTTATACACACAGATAAGTGTATCTCCCAACCTTCACCAAAACCAAAGAAGCTTCTCCTTATACCAGTCATGGACCATTACTGAAAACCAGAGCTGGTCAAAATTTAGAGAACAACTTAGTGGATTTATCTACAACAGTTCTTGTACCTAAGGCTCAGCGAATACTGAGGAAGAGAGGACAGAAAGATTATAAAAAAGCTAGAGGACCAGAAAGTTTGCTATGAGATTGTGCCTCCTGGAAGTGTCAGGGAAGTGTTCTCCATGATACTTCAAGAATATGGCTACCTGAAGAAGACCTGGTACTATTGTGGAAGGGAGAAATCTCATGGGCTTCCACCCTTAGACAAAGAACTGCAGGCAACTAAGGGGTGATGAGAGACAGAGAGTAGTCTTCACAGAGAGAGAGAGAGGAACTCCCTACTTGGTTATCTAATGATAAATACTCAGCCCTGTTATTAACTTGCAAGCCACACTAAATAGACTTAGCAAGTTTTATTTTCACACACACACACATACACACACACTCACACACACACACTCACATACAAATATATACACACATTCACATACACACACACACACACTTATGCACATGTACACTCACATACTCCCCACCACACATACCACAACCATCTCCACAACCAACAACAAAAGCAAAGAAGAGGAAGGTGAGAATTTGAGAGTAAGTAGGGTAAGTGAACATAGAAAGAAAATGAAATGGGTGAAAATTTATGAAGTTTTAGTGAAAATATTTTTCCTTAAATTATAAATAAAATGTAAAAATAATTGCTAAAATGTAAGGTGGAGAGAAATAAGGAAAGACACCCAATTTTGCCCTCTGGCCTCCAGATACCTCCACATATTGGTGCACACATACATGTGTACTACACTCTCTCTCTCTCTCTCTCTCTCTCTCTCTCTCTCTCTCTCTCTCTCTCACACACACACACACACACACACACACACACACACACTCAAACACATACATGCATAAATTCACACACATATTTAGAAATAGCTAATATGTAGTAACATATTATATGATATGTTATTTATAACTTATCAGTCCCTTATTACCTAGTTATATATATATGTGTATTCACATATACACAAATATAAATGCTGTGGGTCAAATAACCTCAGAACATAAAAGTCAAGGGAAAGAGGAAAATCTGTGGCCTGTGTAAGGCAGAAGAAACATCCCCACCTCTCGAACTCTTTCTCCTCACCTCTCCATCTACAACAGCATCATTTCACCAAGGGTTCCTGGAGCTGCTGTCGCACACTAGCTGCACACTGACTTCCAGCAGGATGATTTTAATGGTACCAGAGTCAGGAGGTATGCTGGGCCCATCGAGTCAGAGCTCTGTAACAGGGTGGGGAGGTCAACGTGCTTCTAGGGCTTCCACATGATGTGTTAGAACAAACAGCTCCAGCTCTTTAAAAGGAACTTGTAATTTTCTTATTAGGGAAAAATAGAAAAATCAAAAGTAGCAAACTTCACAAATGAAGTGTAGTTGATGAGACTAATGAAGATAAAAGAGGGAGTCCAAACTGTCAACCTGAAAGGAACCATTTCCAATAATGAGTGGATTGTTGAAATACAGTACAAGTGGCAATTTAGCCAAAGGCCTTAGCTTTTAGAAATTTATTTATTTATTTATTTATTTATTTATTTATAGAAATAAATTCTATCTATCATCAGCTCGGCTTCATAAGGAAATGAAAAGAAAGAAGAGAGGCAGATAATAGATTTTTAAATTCTAAGGCAAATAATTTCATGGCTTATGCTTTGTCATGCTGATTAGAGAATTTAAATACATCAGATATTTAGGGCACAGTAATTTAGAAGTTAAAGACTTGAAAAAGCCATGAGCAGCTGTCACTGTAGTAAGAAGAACAAGAGACAGACCAGCCCACCTTGGCTTCCTCTTAAGAGCCCCACCCCCACCCCTTGCCCCTTGTACTATCAAACAGAAAAAGACCAGCTTATCCTTTCCTTCCTAGAATGCACTTCTCTGGTCACAGAAACAATTGCAATTATTTCACGAAATTGGAAGACGAAGATAGAGAAATGGACTTTTGAACGATCCATTTGTAGGAAGATATACATTTACCATTTTGCTAACATGTTCTAGGTTTTGATGAGGTGACAATCATACTTTGGGGACAGAAAAAAGAAAGTGGTTTAAAATAAAACCTTTCTGTTCAGTGCTTTTGCTTCTCTCGTGTGCATTTGAGGGCTTTCCTGGACATTACCTAAACAATGCAGAACTAAGGAGAAGTGGTGGCATGCCTCTAAGATGTACAGTTGGGTTGTGTTTGTGAGCCTTTGATGTTCTCTAATAACCCCAAGTAAAAGGCTGAATGCGTTCAACAACAGTAGCTGAAAAAAGTGCAATGAGTCATATTATAAGAAAATGGAGAAAAGGATCCAGGCCTCTCCACTGAGCACAATCCTATATTGTAGGCAATCTGTGATAACACCCTTTTCATTTCTGTTCAGTCCCATAAAATTACCACTAACATTACAACTCATGCAGAACACAGATAAATGTAAAAATGTCACAGAATTCTTCCAGATGGGACTTTTAGTTCCACTAGATCACCATCTACTTTTTACTTGTCTAATATTTCATTACAACCTTCCATAAGTTAATTTTCTTCCCACTGACCATGTAAATCACAAATCAATTTTCATTTAAAATGCCTGACTACAGATTGCTCCTGAAAGCTTGGCGCGTATGCTTCAGTGAACTCTCCAATGTCCTTAATGTACATTAGAAAAATGTTGTTTTTCTAAAAAGAAAAAAAAATCTTAAAAAAAAAAAGAGAGAGAATTAATTCTACCTTAAAATCTGGCATGAGACCCGAGGCTTCCTATGTTCTTCTTAAAAGCCTGATGTATCTTTAGGCATAAAATCACTGTGGCCAAACATTTACCATAAAAATAGCAATGTTTCACACTAGCATAAAATACAACCTATTTACCGAAGAAAATGCCTGGCATTTTCTATTATACACACGTGGGATAGTTTTTAAAAGATAAGATATGGGTAAAATTTAGGTTAACATCTCTTTTTGTCATTGATAATTGTGTGAATACTGTAATATAGAAATGTTTCTTTGATAGTCACTTGAAACTCAGATTTCTCCTCAGTTACAGAGGCAGGAGGTCAATCCCAGTTCTCACAAGTCTTATTATAGCACTAAAGTCACCTTCAGCTTTGCAGGAGAGTGTGGAGCTTTTGGGTTGGGGGTAAGTCGGACAGTTACAAAGCAACCAAGTTTTTGTGAAAGACCACAATTTTTTGCTCCTTAATTAAAACAAATAATTTTGATAGTATTTTGCATTGAGCAAATACATATGTCTGATAATGTTTTGAGTTCTTTTCCAGCACTAAAAGGATTCAAAGAGGCTTAAAGTTTTGTTCTTTACATCATGTAAGTGGTATTTACCTGTGAACGCAATGGTGAAGCATCCCAGATGACAAGCAGTTGTAGTTTTATTTCTCAAATACAGTTGGCAAATGACTGTAACCAGAAAACCGTTCCAACATGGAATACTGTCCCAGGTTCCACCTCTGTGGAGGTGCAGAGTCACCTGGGCTTGCAGAATCAGATTTACTGAGCATGTTGGAGCCTTGGTGGCTCGTGAGTATTCCACTCAGATGACCCAACCTCATTCCCCAAGAAGTTTGAGTAGTTTTGCAGAAATGCCTCGGTAGAAATGCTGGCTGTGCTGGGGATGTTGGTAGCTGCTTTTCCTCTTTTTTTTTAAAGTAGAGAAGTGTGATGGCAGCATTTTGAGCAGCAAATAGTCTCAGAGCGAGGCTTTGTGGGTTGGAAGAGCACTACCGAGGAAACAAAAACTTTTTTCCTGGAAGTTGGCCAAAAGTTAATGTGATTTTATGAGCCACTCATTAATCTCCTGAAAAAGATCCAATATCATTTAACGAGCACCAGTGACTTTATGATCTTGAGGGGCCTCTGCACAGAAGCTCGGTACTTTTGAGGTGACTTGGCTACTTTACTCTCTATTCTGTTATGGGCTGGTGCATAAGGCAGGTAAGCAATTAAACAAAAACAAGGCAAGTCACTTTTTGTTGTTGTTTGTGTGTCAATTGTTTCAAGGCTACTCATTTTGTATTGTGTAATTAGTTAATCCCTCGGAGAGGCTAGTTCTCCCTCTCTGGGTAGACATTAGTTGACTGCCTGAAGTTAGTTGTCTAGGGGTCGGATCCCCGTGAGACTTTCCCCTACCAATGTTAGCATGTCTATTGATATTGTCATTGTTGTGGTCTTCATTTGTACCCTTTTCTAGGACAGCCTGTTTCACAGCAGACTTCCTGGCATTTAGCTGTTTGTGCATACTTAAACACACATATGCATAACAATAATAATCAAAGAAAAAGAGGTATTAGTTGGAGAGTTAGAGAGGCATGAGACAGGAGTTGAAGGGAGGAAATTTAGGAGCTGTAGGGAGATAAGGGGAAAAGGAAAGTTATGTGATTAAATTTTAATTAAAATTTATAATACTGAAAACATTTAGCTGCACACATTAAAGAAAAAAAAAAACGAGGTAACTTTCTCTTTGTTTTTGGTTTTGGTTTTTCGAGACAGGGTTTCTCTGTGTAGCCCTGGCTGTCCTGGAACTCACTCTGTAGACCAGGCTGGCCTCGAACTCAGAGATCTGCCTGCCTCTGCCTCTGCCTCCCAAGTGCTGGGATTAAAGGTGTGCGCCACCACCGCCCGGCTACGAGGTAACTTTCTAGTGAGGTATAGTCTACTCATGGCATATTATATTTTTACTGAGTGATACCAATTCATTGCATGTGAAAATTATTAATACTATACTGGAAATGCCTAGATTTATATTATATTATATTATATTATATTATATTATATTATATTATATTATACTATAATTATATTATATAAAATGTTAATGTAAAAACCAATGTGATGCCGGGCGGTGGTGGCACACGCCTTTAATCCCAGCACTTGGGAGACAGAGGCAGGCAGATTTCTGAGTTCAAGGCCAGCCTGGTCTACAAAGTAAGTTCCAGGACAGCCAGGGCTATACAGAGAAACCCTGTCTCAAAAAACAAAAACAAAAACAAAAACAACAACAACAAAAAAACCAATGTGATTTTGTTAATAATACTTGAAGGCTCAATGACAGAAGTTTAGGCCAATTGTAGTTGGTATCACAAAGAATTTACTAGACAAGTTATTATTATATTCTGAATTGACCAGAAAGCACTCCCCTATAGACTAAAGCATGGCTATGGTAGAAACATTCTAGGTAGTCAAAGAAGCAAATGAGGTAGTGGTTATAGGCATATAAATATTTTTACTTACTGAGATAATGTTCTTTTTCCCCCCCCCCCAATTAAATGTTCTTTCTTTCTTTCTTTATTTATTTATAATTTTTTTATTACGTATTTTCCTCAATTACATTTCCAATGCTATCCCAAAAGTCCCCCATACCCCCCCCCCACTTCCCTACCCACCCATTCCAACTTTTTGGCCCTGGCGTTCCCCTGTACTGGGGCATATAAAGTTTGCATGTCCAATGGGCCTCTCTTTCCAGTGATGGCCGACTAGGCCATCTTTTGATACATATGCAGCTAGAGTCAAGAGCTCCGGGGTACTGGTTAGTTCATAATGTTGTTCCACCTATAGGGTTGCAGATCCCTTTAGCTCCTTGGGTACTTTCTCTAGCTCCTCCATTGGTGGCCCTGTGATCCATCCAATAGCTGACTGTGAGCATCCACTTCTGTGTTTGCTAGGCCCTGGCCTAGTCTCACAAGAGACAGCTATATCAGGGTCCTTTCAGCAAAATCTTGCTAGTGTATGCAATGGTGTCATCGTTTGGAGGCTAATTATGGGATGGATCCCTGGATATGGCAGTCTCTAGATGTTCCATCCTTTTGTCTCAGCTCCAAACTTTGTCTCTGTAACTCCTTCCATGGGTGATTGTTTCCAATCTAAGAAGGTGCACAGTGTCCACACTTTGGTCTTCGTTCTTCTTGAGTTTCATGTGTTTTACAAATTGTCTCTTATATTTCGGGCATACTAAGTTTCTGGGCTAATATCCACTTATTAGTGAGTACATATCATTTGAGTTCTTTTGTGATTGTGTTACCTCACTCAGGATGATGCCCTCCAGGTCCAATCATTTGCCTAGGAATTTCATAAATTCATTCTTTTTAATAGCTGAGTAGTACTCCATTGTGTAATCAGTTCTAATTGTCAATCCTACACAATCTAGAATCATACAGGAAGGTAGTCCCAATGAGGAAGTGTCTGGATTGTGTTAGCCTGTGAGCGATATTCCTACTTGAGTTAATCAAGTTGGGAAGATCCATCCTCAATGTAGACAACTCTATTTCTTGGGCTGAGTCAAGGAGAGACCCAGCTGGGCACTGGCAAGCATATGTCCATTATCTTTCTGCCCTTGACTGTGAGGTGACTAGCTACATCAAGTTTCGGCTGCCTTGATTCCCTACAATTTGAATTGTAAGCTAAAAAACTGCTTCCTCCCCAAGTAGTTTGTGTGAAGATATTTTGTTTTAGCAACTGGGAAGGAAACTTAAGGACAATTTTAGGATTCAGAAAAGAAATGACATACTTCTTAAAAGGCAAGTGTAATTTTGATATTGGAAAGGAATGACTCTATGAAGGATAAGAACCATTGCACCCTATTGAACAAGATATTATGTAAAAGTCCTCAAGCGAACTCCTCCTTTTATTATTTGTACTTTTTGTTCAGTCGAGTTTATAAGCATATTAGAAGTCAATAAACAAATAGACTTTACATAGCAATAATTTCTTTCAAGGAAACATTTGCTAACATTGGCCTGCATGTCTTATGTGCTTGTGCAGACCTGAAAATTTAAGTCCAACAGTAATTGATAAATACTGTAATGACAAGATTTGACTTTGGAAGAATATGGAGTATAAAGTAACTTTGAAAATGTACATTCTTTTGAGCATTTTTTTTTAAATTCTTACTCATGTGGTATGATCAAGTTCCATCAGCATGAATCATTAGGAAATTGTTCTCTCTAGATGCACCTCAGCCACATAAATGTGAGCTTTACGTCTACCAGGATGTGAGCTTTACATCTACCAGGATATGAGCTTTTCATCTACCAGGATGTGAGCTTTACATCTACCAAGATGTGAGCTTTACGTCTACCAAGATGTGAGCTTTACGTCTACCAGGATGTGAGCTTTACATCATCTACCAGGATGTGAGCTTTACGTCTACCAGGATGACTACCACCAACAAACCAAACCTATCAACCCAGTAAGCAAACAATGGAGCCCAAGACAAAAATCCCGAAAATAACAATGTGCTACATTGACTATTGATTTTGCTATTAGTTAAGTTTGGATGACAATATGAATAAAGTAAAGAACATCTAGATAGTAAAAAAGGAATTATTTATGAAGATGTCTGTGTATGGATTTATGATAGAAGTTGGTTTTAAAGTTAGTGTGCTAAGAAAGATCTCTACCATCATTGATTGTAGGCAAAATCCAATTGTTTAAAAGCTCAAATAAGATAACGAGGCAAAAGAAAGGTAAATTATCCTGCCCTGTCTCCTGAGCTAGGACACTTTTGTTCTCCTATCCTTGGACAGAAGACCCCTAGGTGCTATGATCTATACAATCCTTTGCTTACTCCTCTAATTCTCAGGCCTTCACCCTGGGCTTTGACTTGTACCATAGCAGCTTCCATTAAGTTTCTAGACTTGGGCTGCACCACAGTATTAGTTTCTCAGGTTACAGATATACCATTATGATCTTTTCCAGTCTCTGTCAACTCATGTTTCTCTAAAAAAAAAAAAACCTTTATGAATATATTTATCTAACATGAACAAATTCGCTGTTTCCACTGTATAAAAACATGAATTAAATCATATAAAATTTGTATACAGGTAGAAAGGATAATAATCATACATCATAAAACTCTTTAGCAGGCCTGGGATCTGACATCCTGGATTCATAAGAGTAGATAATGATACAGATTTAGTTTCCTTAACACTGATACTAGTATACCATCTCAGAGATCTGTGATCTTACGCTCAAGCCAGTAAAGACATTAGAACTGAGGTCCATGGGAAAATCCAGAGTTCTCAAAGTGTTTTCCCAATAGTGAAAAAGATACACTATTCTTTATCTCAGTGAATTGACAAAGATGTTTGTTCTGTTAAAAGCTCTGTTTAGGTCCTTCAGTCTGAGCCCTGAGCAGACCTTGGGTAATAGTTCTGCACCCAGTCCCACAACACCCAGAGGAAGTTCCACTTCCAGGTGCTCTAACATGCTCAGGATCATAGGTGAGGAGGCCACAATGTCTGTCCCAACATCAGGAGTAACTGGGACCAGCGGGATCCCCACGCCTGTGCAGTGGCAAGATTTTCTTCCTGTCTGAGCCGACCTTGGGCACTAGCTCTGCACCCAGTCCCACAACACCCAGAGGAAGCTTGACTCCCAGGTTCTTTAAAATGCCCAGGATGAGAGGATATCAGGAGCTTGGTCCCACTAGGATTTCAGGATGCCAAAGGCAGCTTGACACCCAGGAGCTCTGACATACCCAGGATATCAGGATAACAGGATCAGAGAGAAATCTGGACTTTGAAGAGTTCTGACACAACTAGGATCACAGGAGGGACAGGCTCCAGTAAGAGACAGCGAAGGCAGGTATAATATTGTTATTGTATACTAGGGATAACCAGATGCTGAGAAGCAAGCATAAGAATATAAGCAACAGAAACAGAGGTTGCTTAGCATCATAAGAACCCAGTTCTCCCACCATAGCAGGTCCTGGATATACCATCACACTGGAAGAGCAAGATTCAGATCTAAAAATCACTTCTCACCATGATGATAGAGGACTTTAAGAAGGAAATAAATAACTCCCTAAAAAAGAATCCAGTAGAATACAGGTAAACAGGTAGAAGCCCTTAAAGAGGAAACATAAAATTCCCTTAAAGAATTACAGGAAAACACAACCAAACAGGTGAAGGAATTGGACAAAACCATCAAGGATCTAAAAATGGAAATAGAAACAATAAAGAAATCACAAAGAGAGACAACCCTGGAGATAGAAAAACCTAAGAAAGAGATCAGAAGTCATAGATGAAAGCATCACCAATAGAATACAAGAGATAGAAGAGAGAATCTCAGGGCAGAAGATATTATAGAAAACATTGACATAACAGTCAAAGAAAGTGCAAAAAGCAAAAAGCTCCTAACACAAAACATCTAGGAAATCCAGAACACAATGAGAAGACTAAACCTAAGAATAATTGGACCATCTAGAGCCTGCCACACCTGGGGATCCATCCCATAGTCAGTCTTGAAACGCAGACACCATTGCATACACCAGCAAGATTTTGCTGTAAGGACCCTGATATAGCTGTCTCGTGTGAGGCTATGCCAATGCCTGGCAAACACAGAAGTGGATAATCACAGTCATCTATTGGATGGAACACAGGGCCCCCCATGGAGGAGCTAGAGAACGTACCCAAGGAGCTAAAGGGGTCTGCAACCCTACAGGTGGAACAACAATATGAACTAACCAGTACCCCCCAGAGCATGTGTCTCTAGCTGCATATGTAGCAGAAGATGGCCTAGTGGGCCATCATTGGGAAGAGAGGCCCCTTGGTCTAGCAAACTTTATATGCCCCATTACAGGGGAATGTCAGGGAAAAGAAGTGGGAGTGGGTGGGTAGGGGAGTGGAGTGAGGGTATGGGGGACTTTTGGGATAGCATTTGAAATGTAAATGAAGAAAATACCTAATTTTTAAAAATGTAAAAAAAAAAAAACCAGAATAATAGGTATAGAAGAGAGCAAAGATTCCCAACTCAAACGGCCAATAAATATCTTCAACAAAGTTATAAAAGAAAACTTCCTTTGCCTAAAGAAAAAGATGCCCACGAACATACAAGAAGCCTACAAAACTCCAAATAGACTGGATCAGAAAAGAAATTCCTCCCATCACATAATCATCAAAATACCAAATACACAAAACAAAGAAAGAATATTAAAAGCAGTAAGGGATAACGGTCAAGTAACATATAAAGACAGACTTATCAGAATTATTCCAGATTTCTCAATACAGAGTATAAAAGCCAAAAGATCCTGGGAAGATGTCATACAGACCCTAAGATAACACACATGCCAGCCCAGACTACTGTACCCAGCAAAACTCTCAATTACTGTAGATGGAGAAACCAAGATATTCCATGACAAAAACAAATTTAAACAATATATTTCCACAAATCCAGCCCTACAAAGGATAGTAGATGGAAAACACCAACACAGGAAGGGAAACTACACCCTAGAAAAAGCAAGAAAGTAATATTCTTTCAAAAAACACAAAAGACGATAGCCACATAAATATAATTTCATCTCTAACCAAATAAATAAATAAATAAATAACAAGAAGCAACAAACGTTATTTCTTAATATCTCTTAACATCAGTGAAATCAATTCCCCAGTAAAAAGACATAAACTAACAGACTGGATACAAAAAAAAGGATCCAGCATCTTGTTACATATAGGAAACCCACCTCAGTGACAAAGACAGACAATACCTCAGAGTAAAAGGCTGGAAAACAATTTTGCAAGCAAATGGTCCCAAGAAAAAAAGATGGGGTAGCCAGTCTAATGTCAAAGAAAATTGATGTTTAACCAAAAGTTATCAAAAAAAAAATACTCATCAAAGGAAAAAATCTACAAGATGAACTCTCAAGTCTGTGCATCTAAGCTCCAAATGCAAGGGCATCCACATTCATAAAAGAAACTTTACTAAACCTCAAAGCACACATGATTTCAACACTCCAATCTCAGCAATGGACAACTCATGGAAACAGAAACTAAACAGAGACACAGTGAAATTAACAGAAGTTATCAACAAAATGGATCTACCAGATATTTATAGAACATTTCAACCTAAAGCAAAAGAATATACCTTCTTCTCAGCAACTAATGGTACCTTCTGTAAAACTGACCATATAATTGGTCACAAAACTGGACTCAAGAGATACAAAAAGATTGAAATATTCCCATGCAACATATCAGATCACCATGGACTAAAGATGTTCTTCAATAAATACAAAAACAATGGAAAGCACACATACACATGGAAGCTGAACTTAGACTCCAGAGAACCAAATAACCCTATTAAAAATGGGGTACATAGCTAAAGTAAGCATTTTCGACTGAGGAATATGGAGTGGCCGAAAAACACATAAAAAATGTTCAATATCCTGAGTCATCAGGGAAATGCAAATCAAAACAATTCAAAATTCCACCTCACACCAGTCAGAATGGCCAAGATCAAAAGCTCAGGTGACAGTAGATGCTGGCAAGAATGTGGAGAAAGAGGATCACTCCTCCATCATTGGTGAGATTGCAAGCTTTTACAACCCCTCTGGAAATCAGTCTGGTACTCTCTCAGAAAACTGGACATAGTATTACCCAAGGATACCATTATACTACTCCTGGGCTTATACCCAAATTATTCTCCAACATATAACAAGGACATATGCTCCACTATGTTCATAGCAGTCCTATTTATAATAGCTAGAAGCTGGAAAGAACCCAGATGTCCTTCAACAGATGAATGGATACAGAAAATGTGATACATTTATACAATGGAGTACAACTCAGCTATTAAAAACAATGACTTCATGAAATTCTTAGGCAAATGAATGTAACTAGAAAATATCATCATGTGTTAGGTAACCCTACCACAAAAGAACACACATGATATATATGCACTCACTGATAAGTGGATATTATCCTAGAAGCCCAGAATACACAAGATACAATTCACAGAGTACATGAAGCTCAAGAAGAAGGAAGACCAAAGTGTGGGTGCTTTGATCCTTCTTAGAAAGGGGAGCAAAATACTTATGGGAGAAAATATGGAGACAAATTGCAGAGCAGAGACTGAAGGAAAGGTCATTCAGAAATTGCCCCACCTGGGGATTCATCCCATATACAGTCACCAAACCCAGGCACTATTGTGGATGCCAAGAAGTGCATGCTGACAGGTGCCTGATATACCTATCTTCTGAGAGGCATTGCCAGAGTCTAACAAATACAGAAGCAGATGCTCACAGCCAACCAGTGGGCTGAGCACGGGGTCCCCAATGAAGGAGTTAGAGAAAGGAATGAAGGAGCTGAAGGGGTTTGCAACTCAATAGGAAAAATAACAATATAAACCAATCAGACACCCCAGAACTCCCAGGAACTAAACCACCAATCAAGGAGTACACATAGAGGGACCTATGGCTCCAGCAGCATTTGTATCAGAGGATGGTCTTGTTGGGCATCAATGGGAGGAAAGGCCCTTCCTTGTTCCTGTGAAGGCCCAATGCCCCAGTGTAGGGGAATGTCAGGCCAGGGAGGCAGGAGTGGGTGGATATGGGAACATCCTCATAGAAGTAAGGGGTTGGAGGATGGGAATGGGGGTTTCTGAGGGGAAAACTGAAAAAGGGGATAACATTTGAAATGTAAATATAGAAAATATCCAATAAAAAAGCTCTGTTTAGAAAGAACATACTCATGAGAAATTGGAACCTCAGTCTAAATACTGCATGGCAGAGATATGTCTAAACAGATAGATTATTCATTGAAATCTGTCAGGCACTCCATATAAACAAACCTTATTATTAGCAATAGTCACACAGCCCCAAAGGTTGAAAGTTTGCTTAGGAAAAAAAATCTCTGTTTAAAGTGTTCCAAAGTAGAAAATTATTTACCCCAAAGAAACTATTCACTGTGACAGCGACAAGGATAGCACTTTAGTTAGGTGCTCATACTCCTAAGCATAAGGACAGTTAGATGCAGAAAGAAACAAAATAGCAATCAACCAACCAAACAAACAAATAACATACTTAAAACAATTAAAGAGAACTAAGAAAAAGTGAAAGAAGAATCAAGTAAAGCTTCAAAAAAAAAAGCAACTCGAGTACAGTCCTTAAAATAAAAAATTTAAGGTTAAACAGTATACATAGCTGCAGAGAGAATAAGTGAAAATCACAAAATGTGTAGCATGCCATAGGAAGAAGGGGTACGTGAGAGCAGAGAAAGAGTGTAATATTCACTGTGTGTTTCACAAGAGAATCACAAATACCAAGCTTGGGAAGTAGAAATAAATTCACAAAGATTTTTCACAGTAAAATTGGAGCACCTTTAATCTAAAGAGAAAATTTTAAATTAAAAAACACCCAACCCGAATTTTGTTTACGAAGAAATGGTAAAGTTGAAGTAATGCTTATGATCAGGGAACTATCAAAGCGGGATGGTAATCTCCTCATTCTCTAAAAGTAATAACTTAGAATTCTAAGCCCAGTTAAGCAGTTACAGGAAAAGTAAATGAAAACTTTGTCACTTGTAAACCTTAATTAAAGATTGAGGAGGCTCTGGAAGGCAGGGCTGCATTACACACAGAATACAGACTTTTTGTGTATGCCTAAGGCTGAGTGAGCTTCAGAGTACAACGCTATTCAAAATAACTGATAGAGAGACATGTGCAACTTCATCTGATTTCTTTAATTTCTGAAGATTGCAAACAAGATGAGCAAGAACAACTGTAGTGACATATGTCACCCAGTGCAGCACGAAACCCATTGCCTGGCACAACAACTTGAACGCTCATAAGATGTAGTGTAAGCAAATGAAGCCAGTGTTGACATCTGTTAACTTGATTGCTATCACTTTTATATATGCCACATATGTAATGATATGCACACAAATGTGTGTGGATTATTATATTTTAAATATGACAATTCTCTAATTTTTAGAGAATTTCCTTTAAGAGTCTAAAAAGAAAGATCACTTTAGAGTCTGATGAAGGGAGACTTCTTAGAGTCTACTACTGCTTTTCTCTATATAGCCAAAGCCCAGCATTCCCAAACCACAGAGGGAGCTTGTGCCATGTACTGTCTAATAGTTGCTGTCTACGTGAGTGTCTTCTAAGTTTCTACATGAGTTTCCAAGACTGAAATGTATGCATTTAATTATTTTTAATCAACTTGCCCTGTAACCAGTGCTGTATGTACCTGAGATGCAGCAGCTCCTTCAGGCCAACACCGACCAAGGCAAAGGGTGTGAGACACACATGCAATTTAGAACTCTAGTATTTGTACTTTAAAAAATGAAAAACGAACCAGGGAAATTAATTTAATAATGTATCATATTTAGGTCTCTGTCTCAATTGGCCTGCTCTTGGGATTCTTGTCCTCCGATTGGACTGCCTTGTCCAGCCTCAATATAAGGGGTTTTGCCTTGTCTTACAATATCTTGTCTTGTCTTGTTTGGCTGTTATCTCTTGGAGGTTTGCTCTTTTTCTGAAGAGTAGACAGAGGGGGAGTGGATTTCTGGGTCTCAGGGAAATGGCAGGTGGGGGATAACCTGGAGGAGTGGAGGGAGGTGAAACTGTGGTTGGGATCTATTACCTGAGAGAAGAGTCTACTTTCAATATAAAAATGTGTCGTATCTAAATAAAACAATATATCCTGAATAGATTTCACCACTTTGAACTGAAAAGCTTGTGTTTTCCATGCATAGCATATTTCATCTTTCCATAGCTACCTTTTTACTGACAAAGATTACATGTGGCTTATGGCCACCATATTAGAGTTCACATCTTTCAGTCACAAAGGTAGTTCTCATTGTTGTGCACTTAGGCCTTGTGCTAAGCATGGGCCATCTAGCATCACGTTTAATCTTTAAAACAACCTTTTAAAGTAGCCCTAGGAATGAGACAGTGAGTAGGTGGCTGGAATTAAAACTGGTCAGTATGATCTACACATGACTCCATTAACTTGCACACCCAAGATTTGCCTAAGGGCAGAGGCTGTCCTAATTAATCCTCTCCTGACCATTCACCTTTATATTAACTGAGCACCTCAATTCTTATTCTGACCAGGCACTTGGGTTTCAGACAAATAGTATGGCACAGAGACCTCACCAGCCACACCCCCTTTCTCTGGGATCTAATATTTTCTCTGACTCCAAATCACTTTAAAATGAGACAAAAAATGCACTGCAACAGCAACTTGCAGAATAAAGGGAGGGACTGATAGTGTAAAGCTTGGTGTGCCATTGCTGTCTCAGAGCCTTTGTCAGTCTTCATTCTTCAACTGCTCGACAAACTCCTAAATGTGCCTGTGCTCTCTGGAAGTCTCCATAGCTGGGAAGTTGTGTACCTTTCACGGCTTCCTAATCAACTAGAAGTCAAGAGCAGCACAAAATCAAAAGAAATAAAACCCGGGTGGCTGTAGCTGCTGGGCTGCCTGCTGAACGTGGCTGGTACAGTATCTCATCTGTGCTGACACCTTTCACTCTCAATTATTTGGCTGCTGTCAAAACAAATCAATCAAATTACAGCACTGTGTCTTCACATTACCATTCCATTGTAAGTTAGTGACATTAGCTTTGAAATATATAGAAGTATAAATTTTACCTCTATTATTTATTTAATATAACTTTCTCCTATGTGAGTTATTTCCCAAACACAGAAAACTTAAATTATATTTTCTCAAATGCTGAGTACATATATACATTGCACTAAGAATCCCAGGCGGAGGGAACAGTACTCAGAGGAACTGAAATGCATAAAAAAGATGTGCTAATGGACCCCAGCATGCATGCTAATCTTACTCCAGAGATAAACAGCAAACATACCATGTGGAAGTTTTTTCCTCCAAAATTTTGGCTGATTTCTTAGTAAGCATAATTGATAAATATATTTTGGAGAAAAGAAAATGTTAAACCAAAGGAAAAGGCTAACATTAGAACAATGGTTTTTTTTTTTCAAAATTAATTTTGCTTACATTATTTACATTTACCATATAAGTCACCTAAGAAAAGTGTTTCTTAAATTATGGATTTTTACAGAGCACAGAAACTGCCTGTGTAATTCTCTGAACTGAGTGTCATTTCTGCCAACCGACAGAACTATCACTGGTGTGACCTAAGTGCTCTACGGAGAAGAAAGAGTAAAAGGGATTCAAACATTTTCATTTTGAGATTTTAGGACTACAACTACATCTTTAAATAATAGATCTAAATCAATGGAGCTCCTTTTCAGCAGAAGAGAAAACACTGCCAAAGCTTTCATGTACAAGCTCTTAAGATAACTGTTTTATATTTGAAAACTGGGCATGTCCTTAGAAGATTAAAAAGCCAACTGACAGAGGGCTTTTTTTTTCTTTTTTTTTTTTTTCTTTCTTTCTTTTTTGCTTGGTTCGTTCTGGCTATGTAAGGGGAAAGCAACAAAAACTCCACTGTAAATGTGTCTACTCTGCCCTGGAAAGAGAACCCAGTGCTGACATAGTTGCAGGAGTCCCTGAGAGCTCAGAGTAGACTGAGCAAACACCCTGGGCTGGGGATCTTTCTGCGCCTATGCTCGGGCCTGGAACTCTGGCGTTCCTTTTCAGCTCTCTTCTTGCTCCAAACCAGCACTCTCTCTGGGTTCAATCCTATTTGTTGATGGCTTCTGAATCAGCATCTCCACCACAGATTTCATTCTTCATTCTGGATCCAAGGATTCTAGGTAGCACAGCTAGCTCCATTTAAGCTTCTTATTGCTGAACTGACCAATGAATCTGTTCTTAATTTCATTTCTTCTCACTCTACATGGAACATTAGGTGTCTTCAAGCCCACATCCCCAAGGCTTCTAAAGCTGCCCTCTCTGCTCTTTGTTGATACCATCAATGCTCTGCCCCTGTTTCATTGCAATAGCCTTTTAATTAGACTGGAGCCTACCACAGTACCTGGCAAGATGCTAAGCAAAGGGTTGTGAAATAGATCCATCAATGTTTGAGCACCAGTTTTGGGAGGAAATGGGGTTTACCTTTTCCCTAGAGGCAGCTGAGATACCATAGTTGTGACCTCTCACAGGAATGTGCCCCATGGGAGTGGAACACACAGGAGATGATTTTCTTGAGGGAAACAGGAGCTCCCCATTCCCCCCATTTCTCTGCACTGAGAAAGGAGCTGGGAACCATATTCCACTTCTGCATTTTTCAATCTCTCTTCATTCTTTAGGCCTCACTCTTCTCCCAGATACAGAAATCCTCACTTGGGAAAAGGTAACCTGATAATCCCAGCTGTCTTTCATCTTTCCTAATGGTCCGCTCCTTTTCCAGACAGGCATCTCACAGCAGCCATATTGGGAAGGAGTTTCTCTCTCTTGCCAGCTCTGATGGCCAGCTTGGAATCTAATCCAGTTTGTACATCCTAGTGTAGACAGATTGTGAGATGCTGTGGAAATTCCTGATGGATTTACAGCCTTATTATGTGCGAACTGGGGATCACATTCCTTTCCTGCCTTTTGCTTTGAAAGTAAATGCTTTGGCTCTGCTTTGACATTTATGTGGCAGCTGGAAACCATTATCCTTTGACAATGCTTTATTCCATTGACAGTATCTCTTAAATACGCAGTATACTAGTCAAACTCCTCACTCATGTGCTTCTAGTTTAATCCATGCCCCAGTGCCTCGGCGATGCCTGTTTCAAGGATAATGTACTGCAGAACAGGCTCTCTGGGTATTTTAAATAAAATGTTTGAAGCCTTGGAGATACAAAGGTATGAAAACTGCCAAAGTGAGACACATTGTAACTACCTTTCACAACTTCTTCATGGTGGGTTTGGTATTATCGTATGATGTGTCATGTGGGACTCTTCTGACTCACAGTACAAATATGAATTTATGCACTAGGCATTTTTAATACTGTACTTGGTAACAACAAGCCACATATCACTAAAAACTAAAAGCCAGAAGCATTCTCATTTCTGCTGTAGCTTTCATGTTCATGGTGTCACCGGTAGAGGGCAGCTTTCTGAGTGTGTGTATCAACAGGACAGCATAAAAGGAAATCCTAGGAGCAAGCAATCCCTAGGAACTCCTTGTTTTGAAGATGATAGATACATGAGAGTATTCAGTGCATATGCCCACCATCCAGACACCAACAATGCCAATGTCAGCCAATGAGACCTACCCTCTTATAGACATTGTGACTGACATGAAATCATTACAGATATTTGAATTGTGCTGACATATAATAAATGCACAGATTTTTATGTTTTTATTGCTTTTATTTTGAGAATTAGTGAACTTTGAGTTAATAGTTGGTTTTTGAAAAACGAGATAGAAAATTAAGGTACCTAACTTTGGTGATGCTGGCAATAACATTTTTGGGTATGATCTTCCACCTTAATCAATATAAAGTATTTTCATTTTAAGATAATGATCATTAATGTAGATATTTTATAGTATTCAGATAATGAGCAAAAGAAATTCAATTATTTATAATCTTTGACTTTGTAGACTCTATTAATAAGACTGTTGTATATAATTGGCCTGTCATATCTATACATTGTAAATCCTCAGGGTCTGCTTTGGGGTAAACATGTTCGCACATATATAGTATTTTGGGTCATTGATGTCTAAACAAAATAGCACAGCAACTCTTTATATACTATTTACAGGTATTATAAGTCACCTGGAAATGTATTAAAAATTCAGGAGGATGTACCTAGGAATTTGTAAATATTGCATCATCTTATGGACAGCACTCAAGCATCTGTAAATGCTTCTTAAGGGAGCTTCCTTAGGGATCCCAGAAATAGTGACCCAGAGATACTGAAGGGTGAATGTATCATACTGTTTATTTTTTCCTCTTTGTGGTATGTGTGTGTGTGTTTGTATGTTTGAGTTTCTTTTACATAATTGCATTAAAGTATGCATTTTAAACTTCCATTGTTTTATTGTTATCTTCTCTATCCACAAAATGGAACCAACAACACTTTTAATGGGAGTTTTCCATGAAGCTTTTTCGGACTTTAACCCCATCAGCAATTTTGTACCCAAACATCTTTCTTTAGTATTTCCAAGTTAGTGCACTAATAAATCATACACTTACTTTTTACTTTCATTTGAACAATTAAAGTGTATTGTGCATACATTGAAAACCCCTTTCTGTTCAGATCCTGCATATTTATGTGACCACCATTATGGATAGAAGAGAGCGGTACATCTGCCTCTGGATTCCCTTGTCTCCTTTATTTTTAACTGCCACACCATACCCAGAAACTACCAAATCTACTCTGGTTCCTACAATTTTTCTTTTCTTGAATATTAAATAATCAAGGGGAAAATGAGAAAAAATGGAAGAGATTTTTAACTGGGGAGAGGATACGGAGGGCTGGAAACATGTAAGTATATCTATATCTATATTTATATATCTTTGTGAGTTTGTGTGTGTGTGTGTATAATTTAAATGAACTTAGGCCAGCTATAGACTATCTAATAAATACTCCAGTACCAGGAAAAATCCCTTTTTTTGAGTTGTTGCTTAGCAGGGTTCAGGAGATTCCCAGGACAATATAGGCCACTGCTGTTGCCTTTGATTGCATCCTGGAAATTTAAGGTAAGTTCCTATTGCTGAAAAAAAGCCAAACATGCACTTCAAACAAAGGATTCAGGATTCAAGCTGGATCTGAGCAGAAAGCCTCCTCCTTGGGGACTAGCTTCCACAGTACCAGAGGGTGTTATACAAGTTGATAAGGGAGAAAAGGCAAATAACCATCCTATCCTGGTGTGACACTTAAGTCACACTCCACACACAGGAAATCATGGTACTGGAAAGCTAGCCAACTACCAATGCTTAACAAGGCCATACATCTTAGAAGAGAATCTACTACTGCCAATTTCCTAAATGAGCCTAGTTCTTAAATGCATTTTAAATATTGATATTTATACCCACAGGTAATCGTCACTCTCACCCCTCACCAAGGAAGTTTCTTTTTGTAGCAGATAGAAGCCATTACAGGAATCCACAACTGGTCAAAATGCAGGGAATAATTGACCACAGGGTGCCCATGATACATCTGCAGCACAATCCATGCACCCAAGACCCAGAGAATATCACAGAAGAGAGGATAGAAAGGTTCTGAGAGCCAGAAGACAAGAAAGTCTGCTGAAAGGTTGTATCTTTCAGACACAGAGCTACATATCCAACATAGTCTCAAAAATATGGCTGCCCAAAGAAGACCTGAACAATGACATCATCAACCTGACATTTCGGTCGTGATGGGACAGTATCACCATCCATAGATGAAGAGCTATAGGAATCCAAGGAAAGCTGAGAGAGCTAGATAAGTCTTCTTGAGAGATGACTTATCCACAATTTTAAAGGCTGATACAAAGAAATCAGCCCTAAAAAGATAGAAATACAAGCAACACTAAACAGACTCGGCAGGATGCATCTATCTATCTATCTATCTATCTATCTATCTATCTATCTATCTATCTATCTATTCAGTTATAATTAAAGAACAAGAGGCCATGGATTTGAGATGGACCTAGAATTGTGGGGATGTAAAAGGGTAAGAAGAAAGAAAGAGAGAGAGGGAGGAAATGATGCAATGATATAGTTATATTTTAATTTAAAAATAAAATATATGTTTTAAAGGGAGAATACTAATTTCATAAGTGCTAACTTGCTATTTTAAGTACTTTCTAATTCTTTTGAGATACCATTGAATTTTATATTCATTGTTTGAATTCTATAACTTTAAGTAGTTATTGATGTCCATGTGTTCCATGGAGCCTCCATATGGTTCATACAGCCTTCTGTGTTCATCTAATGGAACTTTGGAGCCTCAGTGTTGCAGGAATTTTAAGATTACTATCTCAGTCAGGGTCTGTATTACTTCACAATTCTTCATGACCAAAAAGCAAGATAGGGAGAAAAGGGTTTATTCAGCTTATACTTCCACATTGCTGTTTATCACCAAAAGAAGTCAGGACAGGAACTCTCACAGGGTAGGAACTTTGGAGGTAGAAGTGGATGCAGAAGCCATGGATGAATGCTGCTTACTGGCTTGCTTTCCCTGGCTTGCTTAGCTTGCTTTTCTTATAGAATCCAAGACTACTAGCCCAGGGATGGCACTACCCATAATGGGCTAGGCCCTCTGCCCTTGATCATTAATTGAGAAAATGTCTTACAGCTGGATCTCATGGAGGCACATCCTCAAGGGAGGCTCCTTTCTCTGTGATAACTCCAGCTTGTGTCAAGTTGCCACACAAAACCAGCCAGTACATCCACACAAGTCAAATGTCTTTGCAGCTATTGGAATGATGAGCTCTCTGTAATGCAGCTTACAACCACAGGCTCCCCTTCATCTCTTTTAGGCTTGTCTTCTCCATCTGCCATTACTCTGGTAGCATGCTTGATCAAGTGACTTCCATGGTCAAGAGGACTAGAAGTGATGTTCAGGACAACCCTGGCAAAGCTCAGTGAGCAATGGGGTTCTGTCATTCTCTGTTCCTTCCCAAACAATGAGAATAGCACTTTTGGGAGATGGGCTGCCTTTTCAGTTTGAACCTGAGAGTTGAGCTGGTAGGCTATATAGCAGAGTTCCTGCTCACCTGAAGACAACACATAATCAGAAATGAACAAAGAAACATACATGGGTTGTTGGATGACACTAGGCTTTTCTTGTTTGCTAATTTAGCATAGCTTAATGAAAGCTAAATAATAATGACATCTTATCCTTTAAGTTGTTCAACATTTCTGTGTTCCAGATTCATGGAATTGTTCTTAGTTCTTAGAACTTCATCTGGGTACACTCTTTCCTAGTTGTATAACTCTTCAGGTTTTCTGTGCAATGTAGAGGCCATGACTTATTAACCTATACATTTCACTTCTATCTTTGCCTCACTTCACCTGCTTTATTCTACTGATGGGAAATATGTACATTTTACTGTGCCTTAGAGATTGTTTATGGTGATCACTATATCCCAAGTTTAGATCATAATCCATTATACCATGTGTTATAATTTGAATGAGAAATGTCCCCTACAGGATCATGTGGTTGAACACCTGACCCCCAGCTATTCTGGAAGATTATAAAACTCTTAGGAGCCATGTTCTATCAAGAGAACATGGTTTGCTGGAAGACGGGGAGTATGGGTGGAAGACAGGAGGCTTTAGTGTTACACAAATTTCTGGCTACACAAATTCTTCTGTTTCCTGACATTGAGTCTGATATAATTAGCTACCTTCTCTCCTAGTTGTCCTTGCCTCAAATTGTTCCTGTCACCATGCCTTCCTTGCTGTGGTGGACTCTCTCTTTCCTCAAACTCTAAGCCTGACACATATTTACTCTTGAAGGTTGTTTCTTGTCAGGTATTTGGTCACAGCACCTGTCTTACATTTCTATTATTGTGATAAAATACCATGACCAGGGAAACTTGTAAAATACCATGTTTATTTGGACTTACAGTTACAGATGGTAAGAGTTCATGGTGGCAAAGCATAAATGATGGTAAGAAGATAAGAGCTCACATCTGAATTTCCAGGTACCTAACAGATAGGATAATGACAAGAGGCTCAAGTCTCAAAGCTCACTCCTGGAGTACACTTCCTCCAAAGTAGCCATAACTCCTCCAATGAGGCCACACCCCCTAATCCTCCTCAAGCAGTTCCACTAATTGTGCAGTAAGAATACAAATATCTGAGCCTATTGGGATCATTTCCATTCAAGCCATCAAAGCCACATTGAAGGTTACAATTTCAAAAAACATTTTATAAATAAACAAGTAAGCTTTGTGTTAGTGAAAAACAAAACCAGATTTTTTATATGTTTTTCATCAAACTAGTATTCTTTTTTTTTTTTTTTTTTTTTTTACTATATGATTCAAACTATTTAACCTAATATAGTGTTTGTTCTGGCTTCTAGAGCCATGTCTTAGTCTGGATTTCTCTTTTTCTAAGGTTTTTGGTCTGTTATAATTCTTATATTATTATTAGAAACATTAAACTCTCAGGATTACTATTACAAGTGCAAACACATATCTTTGAAAATGTAACACAATGATATTGATGTTAAATATGCCCACCTATAACATATCAGATCTATGATTCCCATTCTTGTTTTGTTTTGTTTTTGTTTTTGTTTTTGTTTTTTGTTTTTGTTGTTGTTGTTGTTTTGAGACAGGGTTTCTCTGAATAGCCCTGGCTATCATGGAACTCACTCTGTAGATCAGGCTGGCCTCGAACTCAGAAATTCACCTGCCTCTGCCTCCCAAGTGCTGGGATTAAAGGCATGCGCCACCACGCCCGATTATGATTCCAATTCTTATGTTCAAGAGAAAAAGCACACAAAATCCTTCACTACTGCCCTCATCTTTTCTCTTTATTCTGATTCTTTGACAATTTGACTTGAGCAAGAGAGATCTTCATAGACGTGATATATCCTGTTCTTCTCATGTCTCCTCTAAACTAAGGGATTTTTGCTTCTCTCTACTTGACTAACCCCTAGTGATTCTTTAATATTTATTGACCTATTTATCAGCTTCCATCTATCCACCTACCCACCCATCCAACCTTGAACACCTCTGATAGGTGATTCAGTAATGTCCTCCATTCTTGGGTAATGTCATTGAACTAAATATTGTTGATATTCACAGAGATTTCATTCTGGGAACAGAGTCAGATGCAAACAAGGAATGTTTATATTTTCCAAAGCCAAGGATCACAAATGCTGATGCTGTTGCTCCCAGGGAGTTGGCCTGCTTGAAAACGAAGAAATGAAAATACTTTAGAGAGCTTTATAGAGAGCAAGTTTTTAATGGGTAAAGGAATAAAGAAAGCAGAAATGGGGATGGTCAAACTGAGAGTGGTTGAAAAGGACAGAGGTTTTCAGGCAAAGACCACAGTGTGTTCAGAGTCTTGGGAGATGAGTGTATTTTTAAAAGCCCAGGATTTCCTCACCCTGACATTGGCTAAATTGTAAGAGAAGGTGTGGCAGAAAAGAAACTAAATATATTAGACTTGAGATTTTCGTCTTGGAAAAACTGGCACATGGAGCTGGCTGGAAACAAATGGATCAGAGAGAATGTTTTAACCCTTGGAATCGTGAGGCAATCCTTCCGCTGCAAAGCTTCTGTGAGGCATACACAAATAGCTTTTACATTCTCTTTAAAGAAAATCTTTATCATATGTTGTCAAGACAGATGACCGACAGGGTGGGACTGTAGAGCTTGGACCATGAGTTGAGGAGAGCAGTGGCCAAGCATGCATCCCTGGAAGGCCTTGTGGTGGTTGGTATAGTCAACTTGGGTGAATTAGCATCACCTAGAAGACATTCCATTAGAATGGGCATTCCATCAGAACACTTCTAGAGATCATTAGCTATTAGGAAAGATCTGCCCTCCATTAAATTGTACCTTACAAGGGGATTCAAGGTGAAAAGCAGTGATAATTGCTGCCATTGTGACTTCTTTCTGAAGGGAGTATATAGCTTCTGCTGACATCAGACTCCAGCTTCTTTGGTTTACTAATTTGGAATCAACACTAGTAGCTCTCCAGAGAATTTACAGGCTTGCAGCACTGAATTGAGACCCCTGAGAATCTAGCTTCTTGGACTGAGAAGCTACTAGGATAGCTTCCTCTCCAGAGAGTAGGAGGCCTTGTGTTGATCTTTGTAAGTCTATCATATAAAACAGTCTAATGAATCCTCTGTTTATATCTTTCATTTGTGTGTGTGTGTGTGTGTGTGTGTGTGTACTCTATTGGTTCTGTTATTCCAAAGAACCTTGACTAATATAACTCCAACCAAAGATCTTAGCTTGGGTTCAGTGGATTGGATTTCAATAGTATCTACATAACTGGGATGTTGGAATGACTGTGGCAAAACAGATGTGGTATAGTGTAATGTTGAAAAGCTTCTTTGAAATGACACAAAAGAGGACACACACACACATATAGTAGATGAATATCAGAGACATCATGCTGAGTTTAAAAGAATACACAATATGAATCTATAGTTCTGGAACAGAAAACACTAATGTATACCTAAGCTAGAGCTACCAGATTAGACAGAAAGGACTGACTGAAAGGGGTAACAAGGGAATTTTAGTGGAATAATGGAATGTTTTATTTGTTAACTGCAGTAGATGCACACTTCAAGGTTGTATACTATCATCACAGCTCATTGAAAGGAACTATGTATTTTACTGCATGCAGTATAGCCTAGTTAAGACAGTGCTATCACAAACAAAAAGGTAATGCAATACAACTCACAAAAAGCATCCATGAATTCTTTGTCATGTACAGATACTAGTTTGGGGAATATTATAGGTGGAATATAGCTTGTTCACCAAAGATTCTTGGATGGAAGTTTGCTCTCTACCTGGTGGTTTTGGAGTGGTGTGAATGTTAATAGATGAAAAGGTAATACTAGAAGACAATCAGGTGATGGAGAGCATCATCATCAGAAGCAACTCAACTTCTTCACCTGAGACCAAACCTACAAACCCACCAAATTTCAGTCATTGAATCTCCCCAACTGTGAGCAAAGGAAACTTGTTCATCAGGCAGCCAGCATCTGTGATTCTCTTATAGCAACACAAACTCAACTAACTCAGGGAGTCAGAGAAAAGCAGGGCAGGGTTCCTGTCAGAGCCAAGGACAGGAAAACCGTCTTTGACCTGATTTTTTTTACTTTAAACTTGTCTTGAATCTAATTGCTTTTTCATGTTCATGTTAAGCTGCAATCTCTAATGTCTTTTTGGTCATTAATTTAAATGTTTTGCCTGACTTAACTGGAGTGTTCACACTTCGATATAAATCTCCTTCATGGCACATTTCCATTTGTGTTGCCCACAGTGATTAGTGGGTCACTGTGGTCTGTGCTGTAAGAACAAGTCACTAGCCCAACTCTTCTGTCCTAATAGTCCCTCTCTGCTGTTCCATTAACACCTTTACTGTGGTTGTCACTGACATCCACCCTGTATACCCTTATGTTTCCATTTTCTGCCTGAGTTTAGGCAAAATAAGACTCAACACATTTGTATGAGTTCCAGGCAGGAGATTTCACATTGCCATTTCAACTAATTGATTCTTTCTTGAGTAACTCAGTGCTATTTTTAGCACAGTATCTGCTTCACAAAGGAATCAGTGAAAGGGAAGATGATGACTTTTAAAGGAGTTTTAAAAATCACGTGACACAGAACACACTTAAGTCATTTTCTTTCTTCCAGATTTATTGTCACTACTCATCTCCTTTCACAGTTGTGGGTTTGATTACATCCACATGGAATGTAAGTCCTACGACCATCCCACAAGAGATCTAGCAAGTTCTCTTAGCATGCTTGCTCAGATTCCATACACTCTGTGGTGGTTTGAAGATGCTTTGTCCATGAGAAGTGGCAGTATCAGGAGATATGGCACTATTGTAGGAGGCTTGGCCTTGATAGAGGAAGTGTGTCACGCTGTAGGTGGGCTTTGAGGACTCCAGTGCTCAAGCTCCACCCACTGTAGAAGAGTCAGTCTTCTCCTGGCTGCCTTCAGATCAATGTATCAAGATGTAGAACCCTTGGCTCCTTCTCCAGCTCTGCCCTATGTAGCACTCTAGGCTCTGGTTGTCTCCATTCCACTGTTACTGCTGTTCTTTGTGGTCATTTCATCATACTGCCATATCCAATTTACTTGTCTTCGGCTACAACTAGGCTTTACCAATAGCCTCTCATAGTCTTTCTTCATGGTCCCAAGCTCAACTTCTTTGCATGACCCCTTCATTCCTGGCCATCGTGTTGTTCTTTTAAATTATCAGTAGCTTTCTCTTTTCTAATTCCATTGCTGCCTAAGCTTGGCTGTCTTGGAACATGCTCTGTAGACTGACTTTAAACTGAGAGATCTGCTGAGTTTGGGGACTATAGGCATGTACCACTCCACCTGGACCTAAGCTTTTCTCTACATGTAACTTTCTCTGCCCTGGGATGGCTCTGAGCTTGTTTCTCTCTCCTAGAATTAAAGGCATCCCTGGGCTTAAATGTTTCATGTCCACTATGTCTCAAGATCCAGTTTAAAGTGTGAGTCATTTCTTGTCAAGATCCAGATCAAAAGCATGTATCTTCCAGCCTAAGGATTCTGATCACAGGTGTCCCCTCCATTTCTGGATCATAGTTTATTTCAGAGGAAAAAACTAAATGAAAACAATGATCAGGTAATAACACCTAACATGCTACAATGGTCCATGGGAAGTGGCATTATTGGAGGAGGTGTGGATTTGGGGGCTTGGTAAAGCAATGGAAAGCTCTAAGTAGGGCTTAATGAGCCACGCTGTAGAAACACAGAAGACAGGTTTCCTGAGGGTGTTTTGAACTGTGTGGCCAGCTTACAGTTTCAGAAGTTCAGTCCATTATCATCATGGCAGGAAACATGGTAGCATCCAGGAAGACTCAGTGTTGGAGAAACAGTAAAGAGTTCTTGACCGGAAGGCAGCCAAAGGAAGATTGGCTCTTCTATAATGAGCGGAGCCTGAGCACTACTAGGAGCCTTCAAAGCCCACCTACACAGTGACATGCTTCTTCTAACAAGGCCACACCTCCTAATAATGCCACTTTCCGTGGGCCAAGCATAGTCAAACCACCACACATTCTAATACACATTGAGTAAGAATGAACACATCAGCATGGAGCCAGTTAATCTCCCACTTGGCTAGTGAGTCTACAAGGTAATCCATAATAAAAGCATCCCTTCCTAACAGGCAATTTCCTTCTTGGATAATCTAAAATTTTAATAAATGCAAAAGAAAGGCTATATGCACAAATGGAGGTTGACAGTGGCACAAAGTTCCCTATAGCTATGTGAGTTGGAAACTGGACAACAAATGAACCTAAGTTGCAATAGAAAAATGGCCTGAAGGGAGCAGGAAAAGATGAAAACGGGGTTCTTAGTCATTCTGGGCAAGGAGGATAGACACTTGCTGCTGTATATATGATATCTATTCAGCTAGCCTCCTCATGGCTACTTTTATTCCCTGAGACGCAGACCTCAGTATGGGCTGAAATGAGATTAGCCTACAGGGCTAGTCCTGGGCTCTTACATAATGTACCTCATTCTCATGACCTTTGTAATCAATACAGTACCAGTGATATGATGGGTGTGAATCTCTTTCTGGAGACGAAAGATCTACTGAAAGAAGGAAAAAAAAAGACCTGTAGGCCTTGCGGATGCATTTCCTGCTGGCTCAAGTTATCTTTATGGGCAATGTAAAGATTTTTCTGGACAAAAATCTTAGGGCAGACAGTTCAGTAACACTCTAATTAAACAAGAACATTGCTTCCCTTGGCCTTTGGAACCCAAACGTAGTGACAGAAGCAAATATACCTTGGGTTGATATTCTCACCTGGGGATCTGGCATGGGGAAAAATGCAGTAGAGTTCATGAGGGCACTATTTGGCCACATAGGCTGCTCAAAATTTGGCAAAGGAGCCTCTGGCTGTGTTAGGGTTGCTGTGGCTTGAATGCTTGTGTTCCTCCCACATCTGTACTAAAACCGAATTCCCCAAGGATTGGTATAAATAAGGGCCTCTGGAAATTGGTTAGAGCAGAACACTGGTGTCCGTACAAATGAAAACCCAAAGTGCCCGTGAGGACTCAGGAGACAAGCAACAGTGAATGAGGGGTGAGCCTCTGTTACAACTAAATTTGATGCCTCGACCTTAGACTTCTAGAATCATGAGAAAAAAAGTCTACTGTTTGTTACTCACCAAGTCTATGGTATTTTTGTTTTAGCAACCCAAATCGACCAAAACTGGGGTGAAGTGAGGAGCTGCCAACTGGAGATGAAAAAGTGTCTTAAATTTGAATGTATACAAGAAATCATCTATGGAAAATTGTAAAACTGCAGATTCCATTCAGGGACCTGCTGAAGTCAGATATTCTGAGTTTTCAACTTTCCAGATGCTATCTGGTATTTCCTTCTGAAGGGGAGATTGTCTAGTGAAGCACTGTCTGAATCTCGAAGGGCCATTTCCAATGCTGCGTCTCCTCACCAGAACTCATCACAATGCCTGTGTGCATTATGAACTCCTCTGAGAACTATGCTATGCTACTTGATGGGAGATGTAAAAGAATAAGCTCTCAATCACATTAATATAAAGGAAAATATTTGGAAATTTATACCTGAGTTCCAAGCCATTAAGAAACTGATGTTGACACTTGTTTTTTATCTTCTTAGCAAATCTATAGCTTTTGAATTAAATGAAGAGCAGAGGGGGGATTGGACAAGAAAGCTAGAAAATTATTAGAGAAAGTTCTTGTTGGTTAAGTTAATTTATCAACTGAAAAGGGGAGAGAAGGAACTACCTAGATCTATGTGAGGCATATAAGATTAGGAACTTCATTTGGACTAGGTGTGTTACACTTAAAGGCCTTGCTCTCGTTCTCACTCCTCAAATCACTGGGAAAGCAGGTGTCTCTTACGGATGAACAGGCTTATTAGTCATTTAAAAACACTAAAAACCTTGGGCTGAAGTCAGCATGTTTATCATGTGAAGAGTGGGTTCTGCAAGGGGAACAGCTTTTTAGCCTTTATACTAGCTTATGCCCATAGAAATGTGTATACAGATTTATTCTAATGTGTTCATTGTCAAGGCCACCGCTTTTGAGAAAAGTTATAAGCTGAGGACATTAGAACTGTCATCTTCATCTCAAAGTTGACCAAACTTTTAAAGACAATTTTGTTTGCTTCCAGCCATCTGTTCACTCTCCCACATGACAGTAGCTTCTGCAATGTGGTAGAACTCAGGAAGCTTGCCCACCACGAGTATTGCCTAGGAGCACCACAGACTGTAGAGCAATGGTTCTCCACATTCCCTAATTCTATGACCCTTTAATACAGTTCCTCAGGTTGTGCTGATCCCCATCTATAAAATAACTTTCATAACTAATTTATAACTAATTTTGCTACTGCTAATGAATTATAATATAAATATTTTTGAAGATAGAGGTTTGCCAAAAGGGTTGTGTTCCATACGTTGAGAACCATTGATGTAGAATGTCACCTAATCATGCTAAGGTCAGCTTTGGGCTGGGTGCTGGTGAACTGATTTAAAGGTGATGTCTGACATTGCTATTCAAGTAGTGCTCATTAACTGCCATTGATTGAAGTCACTATGAACATAAGAAACTTTCTTCTTCTTATCCTTACCATCCTTGGATTCCTCACAGGATACTAAACCATTCCTGTTTTCCTGGAAATTCCCTTATTTAACACTGAAGGTATGCTATGTCTTGGGAAATATCTTAGTTTCCAAAAAACCAGGAGGGTTCCATCTTTGGTTAGTGAATTCTAGGTGTTAAGAAATCGTGTACGGATATGCAAGAATCAAAAAAGTCTAAATAAACCCAGAGTAGAACTTCCTTGTCTAGTGTTGATTTGGATCTTAAATAAGAGGAAGTTTCAGATGGGTAGCTAAACTCACCGATACAGCTTGATATTAAGGCAAATGAGGGAACCTTTCCCCAACTCAGCTGACATATAGCTGGGAGGTTTCACATAAGTGAATTCACCATTTCCCTTTCAGGACCACTGACATCTTAAAGATGACTTCAAAGGGAGAAGTGTTTGGTTCCAATTCTGTGTCTGGCATGACCTTGTCTAAGAATGCAAATATACTTAAGGTGATACCGGTTGGAACATTTGCCAAAGGGACCAAAGGATAAAGAAGCTCATGCCTTCCACTGTCCCCACTGACTCATCCAGGCCACATCCAGGCCACAACATGCTGGGTTGACATGGGAACAACAGAGCCAAGAAGTCAAGGTCTAAATCCTAAACTCATACTTTAACCTAACATCTGAACAAAATGGAGAAAGCCTTGCTACACCACAGGCCAGCACTGACTTTAAACCCCTAGGCTAACAGGCACTAAAATCCCAGCCCTGACCTACAATGAAAGTATAAAAAGACTTCTCTCCTTCAGTCTGACTTTGGAGCCCATCTTAACCAAGCAGAATTAATTCACAGCCCAGGAGCTCCACAAGCTGATGTTTATTTATAATATTCAATATTCCCATAAGCACACATGTTCCAAATGGAAGGGTGCATTTTGATAATGCCTGTTTCTTCATTAAGATTTCATCATCCACCTACATTAAGAAGCCAGGCCCCACACTTTGTTACTTTTGCTTTTACCTTGTGTATTCCTGCTTTATTTGCTTAATCTCAAGTTCTTGGCTTCCCAGGCACTCAAATTTGAAACAAGCAAAGTTCATGCATTAGTGTATCCTGAGCATGCATGATTTATGAATGGCAAGGTACTTGGCACAATTTAATGGTATAAGAGAGACTTTGTTTTAAACATTAAAATGAAAGTTAAGACGTAGCAACAATGGTGGGATATCAGAACACATAGAGTGCATGGAGGGTCAAGGGTCATTAGTTCTTGGTTGTCCTTTAGTGTATATTAGTGTGACATTCTAACCAGTTTGATAAGTCAAATAAACACCGACCACTTAACCAATTTAAAAGTAATTTGAATTGTTATTCTGAGGACTTATTCAGACAAACCTTCATCCTGTAAAACAAAATAACTGCTTACATTTACATAAGTGAAGAAGTCAAACTATTTTCAGTAACCTCAGAGTAGATAGCTGGGTTTTTTGTTGTTGGTTGTTTTGTTGTTGTTGTTGTTGTTTGGTTAGTTTGGTTTGGTAGGAGACATAATATTCTTATTCAGAACAGTTTTCACTATAATTATTTTTTCTTTGGTGAATAATTTGGAAATCAACCAGTGTTGATGGTATCAAACTTTTAAAGAAAAGTTAAACTTTTCAAAATATACAGAATAACTTCTCCAATAAAATTACAGTATACCTTCTACTAAAAACTCAAATAATATACTTTTTAACACTTATATCAGTAGCAAAATAATCATTAAGTTCATCCTCAAATGATACTTTGTATTTGTAGTGTCCCAACCACTAACACAGATGTAAATAACCTCCAAACTTGCCTTGTTTGTGGGAAAATTGAAGATCTTGTCAGATTACAACTGTGTCTTCAAATAACAACACAGTGATTCCACATTTAAATGATGGTGTGTCCCACAATGATCTTGCTTCTATAAGTGCTTCTAAAGGGCCTGAAAGGCTTTGGTGTTCATGAGAAATAATGCAGGTTGATAAAACCAAGGCTTGAGCCAGCGTATAAACAACTGGAAATGCAGCTTTCTGCAGAAGCCTTTCGCCTCCTTCATGGCAGAAGCAACCCTAAACCACATTCCCCACTCAGTGCGCATTTTTTTTTTGGTCCATTTTAGAAAACTCATCCCATGAATAGAACATCACCCAGCATCTGGGCATGATGGTTACCTTGTAGATTTTGCAATGGCAGAGTCATAATGCCTCCAGCTGCAGCTGCTGCTACCAGCCCTTGGATGTTTGTGAGATTTGCGGTGGGCAGTGTGAGGACCAGGCCTTGCTGACCACCTAGCTGTCCCGCCATGTTGAATGGGATGAGGATAGGCTGGTTGAGGGCTGGGGGGCCTCCGGGCATCACCCCGGCCACAGCAGAGGCTAACTGCTGTGCCGTCAGAAGAGGCTGCAAGACAAAAGAAAGCTGGCTCACTTTCTATCAGAACAAGACATGGCCTTTCAGAGCACAATCCCTCCATCATATCAGGTCAGAAAGTTCCTAAGAAGTGGAAAAGAAGCGTACCCCATCCGAGAAGGGAAGTGTATGAGGAGGAAATTACATTTTGACATTATGTTTCACTAATTTCTTTGAAAAAAATTTCAATTTCTTTTAGAATCTCTGTGGAGCTTTAATACCCTTTGAAGAAATACTGTACCTTTACATATTGCAAATTGAGTTGAAATTTCATTTGATCTTGTTTTGCATATATTTAAAGTACTCAGTTAATTTATTCTATATTGTCCCAGAAAGAAGTCATTGATATTGATAGGGTTTTTATTACATTTGGGTTCAAAAGGTTTTTAAGTATTACATTAACAAATACAGTGTAAAAGATTTTCTTGATGCTAGGCCTTTAGTGATGCCTTCCTACACCTCTGTGGCTGGAGGGCATGGATACTAGCAGAATCCTTTGGAAAGCAACTGGAAATACATGCATATGAGGAATGGTAAATATTTGTGTCCCCATTTGACTCAGAATATATTCTAAGATGTAACTTCATGATAGAATTCAAAGGAAAAAGAGAGCAATGCAAGAAATTATACAATACACTTTAAATCACATAAATGTTGAAGCAGTTCATGTTATAATGCCATCCTGATGAGACACTGTCTAGTCATCAAAATGGCTTATTTAGGTTCCTATTTAGGAAAGTTAAAAAAAACTGTTTTCTGGGGGACTAGAGAGATGGCTCAGTGGTTAAGAACACTCACTGCTTTTCCAAAGGTCCTGAGTTCAAGTCCTAGCACTCACATGACAGCTCACGATTGTCTGATGCTATCTTTTGGTATGCAGATGTACATGCAGAAAAATACATGTATGTGTATATACACACACAAATAAATAAACAGACAGACATACAGATAGATAGATAGATAAATAGTACATGTATGTGCATACACACATAAATAAATAAATAGATAAATAATACATGTATGTGTATATAAATAAATAAATAAAATGTTACTGACATGAAAATAAATAAGATAGTAAATGAGTGGTTGCTATTAAAATAGCATAAGTATATCTAAAAGTTCTCTATATGTATATATGTATAATGCCAAGTTCTAAAATAGAATAGAAATAAAATACTTATACTTTAAGATCAAATGCTAAAAAGTCCCTTTCTGTTAATTCTTTCTTACTCTTCCCCCAAATAAGATGTTACTATATATACCATGAGTATGTCCAGTCTTGATTTTATGGTAACGATTTGGTATGAAAGGCAGCAGTAGAGCACAAATCTTGTTTGAGTCCTGGGCTAGGGTCTTCACTGGAGGAACATACTAAGATTTTAGTTCTAGATGGCTATATGCCAGCAAAGGCCATTTGACCTTAGAGTCTTTAAACCAGGGCATCTTGCAGAAGCTAGGGAATAAAATATAATCCCACAGCTTTCCTCTACAGGATTCAAAATGAAACTTTATGTAGAACTGACTTTCCTTTTGATGGAACATAGAAAAAGTATTTAAATACAGACAGATTATAATCACCAGGCTCTATTGTGATGTTGCAATTATCCCAGGAATGGGACTTTGAGAGTTTTATAGTTTGCTGGAATTTCCATATCTTGTGCCTGGAGAAGTCAAGTTTAAGACCAGATAGACTGTTCCAGAGTCATCTTTCTTTACCCTCCTTCTCCCATACAAGGAGCAGATTCAGAGACATAGGGTTTCTGCATTTGAAGAATGATGGTAAGAGTGGGTGCATCCCCTGTCCATCCCTCTAGAGTACCCTAAAGATCCTTGCAAAGGAAGCTCTGGGCCCTCTAGAGTACCCTCCAGATCCTTGCAAAGGAAGCTCCGGGCTCCCAATGGATTTGTTTACTTTACAAATTCACACCAATAACTTTGCCTCTCCTTTTAAAAAATACAAAATTACTCTAAAGAACAATCATTAGACTTGGGGAATAATAGTGAAATTGTAGCCTGGTTCCAAGGTTCCTAGTAAGGTAAGCAGCCAACTGATATGATACTTCAAGGGAAGATATGTAGTAGCTCTCACATTGTACACAGGTTTGGAGGCTTGACAGGCAAAATTTTAAGATTGGATTTTGGGCTTAAGATAGGGTATGGCTGCTCCTGGTTGTTACAGAGCAGTGCTTCTTCACTGCCTGAGTCTGTCATTCTACTAAGAATTAGAATATTGAAACATGTTAGGAATCCTGTGCTTCCAGGCATATCTGTGCACACACATAGGCAAAACATGAGGGCCTGGCACAAGGAAGTCAATGGTTCAAGTTTTATGAGCTCTCTCTAGGTCTGTCTTCCATTAGACACTGACCATTCTTCATGTCTATCAATATGAAATGGTTTGGGCTCTGAGGTGGATGATGGGACCTAAGGCCATTGAAAGATTTCATGGTGACTAGAGTGTCAAGTCTGATCGAAGCTTTGCACTTGGGCAAGTGCTCCTTGTACTGAAAGTGGTTCATTTCCAGGAACAACAGGAACAGCAATGGGGAGGGGAACACCCAGATATTTCGCTCCATAAAAGCAAGATGAACTCTGAAAGTTTCACAGGAGATGGCAGAGGTTAAAGAAAGCCCAGCCTTTTATAATTGTGTTCTACATCTCCATATAACCCACGCCAGGCTGGAAAAAACAAATATTGGACTTTAAAAAATAATGAATGTATTTCTTTATTAATGCAAGAGCTATGCGTGATGTACAGTATTGTCAAACCCAATAAGCTGAACTAGCATTAAAATTGCATTAACTTTTTTATATTAAATCACATCTTGTATTTCAAAAATGGCTATAGTAAGGTTGAAATAACTTAATTTTCTTCACACTCCAGTCATTAAAGTTTTACTTTCGAGAAAACTGCATGTTAGCCCACAGCCTAGATGGAGAAGGTTTTAAAGGGAAAAAAAACCATTTCCACATGATTAAAACCTTCCTTTCCTTTAAGAAGAGACTTTTGCAAACACATATTTTCTTGAGAGTACTTAATAAATAATGTAGTCATATAGCTTCCCATACAAGAATTTATCACCATCTTTGCCCTGTTGAAGTTAATTGGATTTAACTCATTATTATTTATTTGGTTATTTATATGGTAAAACCATCTTAAATGCAGCCTAATGCAAAACAGTTGAAAGATACTGACCTGTGGCCCAACTGGAAAGGTGGGATGGGTCTGACAGGCCTGGTGCTGGTCAGGAGTTCCTGGATCTGGTAGGACTGTGTTTCCTCTGGCCCCTAGAATTCAAATGAGAAAAGTTCCCTTAGTATAAAGTCCAGCCTGGGGACAACATATTTCTGTGATGTCATAGGACAGACACTAAGGAATAGATGTTTGTGAAAGAGTAACTCTTCAATAGTTTTCAAATCACTTGACAATGGCAGAGAATGATACAATGGTACATTCAGGATGACCAATGTCAACAGGAGGTAGAAAGAACAGACAGTAGAAAAAGGTATACTGTCATACACACACACACACACATATATATATATATATATATATATATATATATATATATATACCAAAAATCTTAACATTAGACATCAGTTTGGAAAGCATATTCCAGTTCAATGTGTGTATGTGCACATGCACTCATGCATGTGTATGAAACTGTGTGTGTTATGCAGAGGTGAGTAATAGTTAAGCTAACTGTCCAAAGCCTTATTACAATCTCAGGCAGAGAAAAAGAAATGTCTCACCATCAATTCACAGAGACCCACATCTGTAGGCACTGAGCACATCATATTCCCCAGCTGAGATCCCGTTGGATTCCTAGCACTTTGACAGCACATCTCTAAGGCCTTGGGGTATTGTCTGTATGCTTGTGTGCTTTGTTTCAGGGCAAACCTCAGTGTTTAAGATGATGGTGGAAGCAATAACTACTTAAATAAAAAATAAACAACACAATGGGAGCCATTTCTGAAGTGTCCCCAGTGAACGCTCCTGTTTTCTTGGAGTTCCTAATGGAGTGGCTGAAATCCAGTCCCTATCAAGCCTGAACAAGATCCACTTTCCAGGTGATTTTCCTATAAATAGCAAGTGGAAGAGATTTCAAACTCTGTTTACTGGCATGCTGTGGCCAACCAATGAAAAAAAGATATGATTCTGTCATGCTTATAAATTTTAAAGAAGGTATTATTGGCTCATTTAAAACAAATTCTTCTATATAGTCTCCTAAGGGACAGACTTATAAATAATGGAAATGTGGAAAAAATACTTCAGCACATTAAGCTACAAATAAAATTGACTGCTACATATTATTCAATTGACTTCTATCTCCACAGTGATGTGTCAATCATAATAGCATTTTATAATAGGATTAAGTAATAAATGTGCAAAGCCATTATACAGAAATTTGAAAATCTGATTAATTTGTAATTTTTTGTGCAGAAAGTCAGGAATGGACATTGCTTGGGGAATACTTACAAGTATTCTATTGAAATTTCTAAATTGATTTGGAGCAAACTAATAAAAAACATAGACTTGCTGACATTTTATAAACTGAATTCTGTCAAGATATGTTTGGCATTATAATGATCACTGTCATCTAATAACAAGAGTTAAAGGACATATTAGAAGATACCAGAAGATACCAACAATCCCCATGTATGCAAAAGAACTTTCCTCTAAATTTTTCACGTGGTTTATTTATTATGTTTGAAAGCCAGGGCATGTTAAGCTAGACAGCGCTTTATGTAATATAAACCTCATGATCTCCACTCAGCTCTCAAATAGTGATTTTGGTCAAATATTAAGATTAGGCTAATTTGCAAATGGCTAAAATATTGATGGTTAGAAAAACATGGCTTGCTTCCTTAAGTTTATCAGGCCTAGACTTTTAGACCAAACTCTGAAACAAAAGTTTTACCACATACAGAAAAGTAGAAAGTCCTTTAAAACAACTAAATATACACCTTGCCATTAAAATGTTTTATAGCAAGACAGGCCCCTTTGTATCATGTTTTGTTCATGTGTTCAGAACCCACTTCTTCTTCTGTTCTCAACAGATCCCATTGCAGTGCTGAGGACTGATCGCATCCAGGCACTGTGCTAACAGAAGTGTATGTCTGTTCTCTATATCTCTATACAGATTACATTTGCTTATATATATATATATATATATATATATATATATTTTGGTGCTCTGAGATCCTAACTGGTACACAGCAGCTTGTTCTGAGAATGGCTATTCTCAAAAACCATGTTAAACACAATCTTGGCCAATTCCACACAATTTCATGTGTAAAATGACGTATTTCACAGGCTCTAGAGGAGATTATGTATGCTTCTCTGCTTGGATCAAAAAGCAATGTTTCTTCTTAATGTGCATCTCCATTTTCCCCAAACGCAGGTATCACTCTTAACCTTGTAGGACCATAACCTAATCTGTTGGAAGGCAGTTCCTATACAGAGGCCTTCCTGTACAACCAGAGGGGAATCCCGCAGTCAGAATGAGTAAAAAAAAGCATTGGCTAAAGGTTTTAGTGATTTGAAACAATACTTACTGTATGACAGCAGAGAATTTGAGGTTAGGTATTTCCATGGCATATCAAGCAAGCATAAACATGGGTTGAGCAGGTATTCTGTTGAGGTTTGGTCTGTTGCAATATAATGCAATACTAAGTATGGGCTGGGGTTGGGGTCCAGACCTGGTTGTCCCTGATAAGAGAGTCCAAGAGTCCACAGGTAGACCCAAATGAGGCTCTGTGACCTTGCCTCAAGTTATTTCTGATTGATGAATAAAGATGCCCATGAATAAATACAGCCTATAGCTGGGCAGAATTGAGATAGGCAAGGCTTGGTCTTCCCGGCCTTGGAGTCAGAGGAGACCACAAGGAGAGAGAGAAGAAGGTGGACAGAGGAGAAAAATGCCATGAGTTAGGAGTCAAGAAAGCATGGCCATTTGCAGTTAAGAGCAGCTCAGATGAAAAATAGTAAGTCATAACTCGGGATCATATCTGCCCAGCTATAGTGCTGATTGCAGCGTATTGTAAATAATAAAAGTTGTGTGTCTTTTATCTGGGAACTAAATGACCAAACTCGGGGTAGAAGACCCAGATTGAGATGAAATATTTCCTAAAGTGTGTGTTTTGACCAGGAAGCCTAGGAAACACAGTATACCACTGGAGACCAGGAGTTCCAAAGTAGCCCTCTGTAGTGAATGGTTCATGCTTTAAAACTTTTGTAGTTAGCAAATGCTAAATGTTAAAAACAATAATGTGTTTTGTGATGTTTTCCTAAAAATGCAATGTGCTTTGATTATATTCACCCCACTTCACTTCTTTCTCTTCTCCTCCGTCCTCTGTTCCCTCATCCTCTTGCTGCTTGTCCTCGTTTGACTGTGAGTTCAGCATATCATACACACTTGGTGACTATTCAGTCAATACGAATAGAGGATTGGCTTGAGAGAAATGTTGCCATCCACTTGATGACTTACTACTGTTTAGCATAAACCTTGGGAATATCTTTCAATTATTAGCTTACTGACAAGTTCTGTTTCAATCCCAAATGACATATATAGCATGTATCTAGAATGTCCCTACAGCCTATGTTAAAAGCCTTGTGGTCTACCTATGACAGGATGAGGAAGTGGTAGAATGTTTGTTTGTTTGTTTGTTTGTTTACCTTTTCAGGGTTTATTCATCTGCTAATGTCCAGTCTCCATCTAGACAAAGACAATTAGAAGACAACCAGTTGCTTTTCCATGATCAATTCCATATGAATAACCAAAAGATTCCTCCTCAACGCTTTTTCATGTTTTAATAAGAAGCTATAAATAAATAAAGCTTTAAAGCTCCTGGGTTCAAGTGAAACAGTTCCAGTTCTCACGTTGGCTGGACAGTTCTGTGGTTCCTGCCTCCCACTCTAGGAGAGGGTGTCTGCAGGGCTGCAGGGTGCCTCGGGACTGGATTATTAGCTTGTGTTTGCATGGCCTTTCAGCCCCAAGGAGTGCCCCTGTAGACAGAATCCTTGGAGTTGGAGGGACGGGGAATCACCCCATTCTGAGATGCTGTATCAGGAAGCTGTGCCCCAAAGCAGGTAGCCTGAGCCCTAGGCAGGGGTGGGCAGTTGAGGGAATGAGGATGCCTCAACCTGGCGCTGGTTTGAGATGGGAGGGAATATTTGTCAAATGCAGCAAAGATTGAGAAGAGACCTGTGCTTCGGTGTGAGTCAGGATGGCAGTGAGTACTTTAAAACATATTCCAGTATGTATAGAACAGATCCAAATTCAGGTCATGTACACAGAAGGTTGTGAAGGGTATGTGGAACTGGGGTGTTCCTGACCGAAGTGGCAGTAACCAACATGACCTGTAAAAGATCTCAGGGTTTCCCCAAATGCCCCAGGCTCCCTGAACATTTATGGAGGACGGACAAGCAGAAGGAAGCTGAACCGTATTGGGAACGCCCTTGTAAAGGATGGTGGGATGCTGGTAACTTCCTCATGCTCTCTTTGTTTTCTGGCCACCATAATTCTGGTATTTGTGGGGGCCAGTCTATGATATGCTGCCTTGCTGAGGTCCCCAAACAAAGGAGCAAACTGGTTATTGGCTGAAAGCTCTAAAACAATAAGCCAAAATGTACCTTCCCTATCAGGTTCTTTGCCACAGTAACAAAAACCTGCCTGGACAGATATAGGAAGCAGTTTGGTATAAAAATTAAAGGCAAGGTTTCTTACAGTTTAAACACAACCAGGTTTAAATTTAAATCTTCCCCCTTACTAGGAGTGTGGATTTGGAATTGTTTTCCAATTACTTATTCATCAGCTTTCTCTTATGAAAGTCAGGGATGATGACAGAACCTCCTTCACAGGTTGGCTGCTGTGAGTGCCATATAGATAACATCCATGTAAATTCACCGAAACCCTGCAAGTTTGCTATATCAATGCTACATCTGTCGATTATTATACCTTAACAATGTTTATATTTAAAGTAATATTTCATATTATTTAATTTGTTTATAATGTTCAACCATATGTTTATAAACATAAAGCCAACTAATACATATTCCAATCTCTATGTGTGCAGACCTTGGAAATATCTTATACACAGCCAATGGTATTCACTGACCTTAATTATGTACTGTGCACCATAAGATCCATGTTTGGAATGGAATTCAGGAGTTGGGTCTCTCAGAGCTCACAAAATGTGATGTTTACAAGTAGTCTTCCCCCAGTATCCAGAGAGCTATTTTACAGACCCTTGTAGATACCAAAATCTGAGGATATTCAAATCTCTTATCTCAATCTGCAGAACATCTACACATAACCTATACATATTCTCTTATTTGCTTTAAATTACTCCCAGATTACTCATAATGTTGATGCAATGAGCATGCTAAGTAAATTTTATGTTATATTGTTTAAGGAGTTACGACAACAAAAAAGTTTATATATGTTTAAGAGTTTCCCAAATAGTTTCAATCTACAGTTGGCATTTTTCAAATCTGTAGATGAGATGGTGATGATATGGGGGTCTCATTATTGGCTCCTGGTCTAGAGTAACACACAGAAAATGTGGTACCAAGAGTCTAGCAGGTAGCTTCTGCATTCTCCCACAGGTCATGGCTCCCACAAGTGCCCCCCACCCCAAGTTTGTGAGTCATTATTGGAGTTTCTTTAAGCCCACAGAAAGCTAGGGACAGAGAGTGGAAGATGGTATTTGTATGGGCATTTCTTAAACTCCATGAGGGTTAAAGATGGCATGAATAATGGTGGCTTCACTGATATCTAGGAGAGTTTATGTTTTCTTTCCTCTGGACACAACACATGACTTGCACCACCAAATGCCAACTGTGTGACTGTATGTCACTGGCATTACATACCACTCGCATAATTTTACAAAACACTGGCTTCAAGTGCAGGCATTGGGCCATCATCAGTGTGACCCCTCCTGCCTTCCCACTTTCCTCACTCTGCATGTTCTCTCATCATGATCAGATTGAGATTTTCATCTTGGAAAGGGAAAGAATTAATTGCAGATACACATTATGTAATTGCAGTCTATTTGCAGATCACCCATGAAGTGGAAAGCAAGTGTTAAAGTCTCACGGTATGGAATTTTAAATTAAGGATCTTTGTCAGGACCCCTCATTCTCAGCTCCACATTTCCTACTGACTTTCAAATCTGAGAGTCACAGTACTGCCTGCCTGTCTCTGTTTGGAAGATAAAGAAGGAGGCAAAGGAGAATGGAGAGAGAGAGAGAGAGAGAGAGAGAGAGAGAGAGAGAGAGAGAGAGAGAGAGAGAGAGAGAGAGAGAGCGCTAGCTTTTGGTTGACATAGTCCAGCCAGGCTTAGCATCTCTTAGCTGCACAGTAGATGTACACTCTCATATAGATTGGAATTTGCCCCCACTTTGTAGACTAGACTGTTCCACACAAGTTAAGATTCAAGTATAACTGCTTTCATCCTCTGAGGGGAACTCCTTTTTGGAGTCTTGCCATACCATTTTGTAAAGAAGATACTGTGATGGCTGCAGGATGAGAAGGGGAAGACTGCGAATCAGACTGCTCATCCCAGTGTGCTCCTCCATGCCTGCCATCTTTCCAACAGACAGCACAGAACACTCCCTTATTAACAACCAATGCATTTTTTTTTCAAGACAGGGTTTCTCTGTATAGTTCTGGATGTCCTGGAACTCACTCTGTAGACCAGGCTGGCCTCGAACTTAGAAATCCACCTGCCTCTACCTCCTAAGTACTGGGATTAAAGGCGTGTGCCACCATTGCCTGGCCCAAACAATGCATTTTTAATGAGTCGTGTTCCTTAGAAGTTTGAATGTGGGGTTTCTCTCCTCCATGCAATAACACAAACATAGTCCCATGAAGGTTATGGGATCCTGCCAGCTTCTTCCGTGTTCCTTATGGTTCTTTACCTACAGTCTGCAGTTTTTACCAGTGGCAGAAGGAGGCACAGGTTATTGAATAGTCATTGGGCACTTGAGTGCATTACTATTTCATGTTGAGCAGGTGAACCCCAGCTAAGCAGGGCAGAAGGTCCCTCTAAATTAAACTTCCCTTTCTTTCAATTTCTTTAAGATTACTCAGTGTCAAAGAGGGAGTGGAAGTGTTGCAAGTATCCTTTGCAGAGCCACCTCCACCATTAGCCACTTTTTATTGTCAGTCTGGACCTCTTTATGACTCTGGGCACCCATGTGCTTATGTACAGAGCTCTACAGTCTGCTGGTGGAATTTGAGGCTCTAAAGTAATAAGGCTAACTCTATAAAAAGCACCTTAAATCCCACATTCATTAATCCACATGGATTTGTGTGATTTTGCAAATTGTGTTGTCAGGTACCTATAATGTCACCTACTGATGCTCGGAGACTAGAGAATATCTGATGATGTTAATGTGGAAAATGTATTTTCTTTTATTGGCAGTGATTCATGTGGCCTCTGGAGAGAGAATCTGAGCTTTCTGTGAGTGAAGGGTCTAGGTTCACAGCACTATTGAGTAATGAGTGACCTTTATTTTCAGGCTGTATATACACATGAATGTCAAAGAGAGACTTGGGATGTTGAGATAAAGCACAACGTACTTACTACCTACAGATCCATTATTTGGACTTGGTTAACAGGTGATTTTGTGACATTGACCAAAATCACGCACTGATCCATTCATTTTTACATGTAGTTTTAGCTTATGTACTCCACCGAGATTTTTTAAATTTTTCCCCTCAGAATTCATCATATCTCCCTTAAGTCTGTCTCCAACATTTCTTAATCATTTGTGTTCATATCCATCTAATAAAAGTAGAGACCAGTTTCTTTGATATCCAGACCAATTGAGGTTTCAGTGTCTGTAAATGCCTGTTGAAGAATCATGAAAAGAGAGCTGTCCAACATTGGCGTAATTCTACAACATGCTACTAACTCATAAAGAGCTATGAGGTAGGCAAGACCACTTGAGTATTGCTGTCTTCTCCCAGGTAAAGACTATCATGTCCTGATGTCCTGCAGGCCAATTCTCGACTGTGGTATAGATGTGGTGTATATATACACACACACATTACATACATATAAACACCTGTGTGTGTGTGTGTGTGTGTGTGTGCGTGAATGTCTTTATACACTTTGGTATTTGAAACTCTGGAGTGAGTGGAAAATCTTTTTTATTTTTGAGTATGTGTGCTTTTTTATTTGAGTAATCATAGCCACTTGTTGCAAGTGCTTTTTTTAGATTCTGGTTTTTGGTTTATGGGTTTTTTGGTTTCATTTATTTATTTATTTTTGGTTTTCGGTTTTCGGTTTTTGGTTTTTTGAGACAGGGTTTCTCTGTGTAGACCAGGCTGTCCTGGAACTCAGAAATCTGCCTGCCTCTGCCTCCTAAGTGCTGGATTAAAGGTGTGTGCCACCACTGCCCGGCTGCAAGTGCTTTTTTATACAAGTGTGTATTTGTGTATTCTTTTTTTTCCCAATTTTTATTAGATATTTTCTTCATTTACATTTCAAACGCTTTCCTGAAGGTCCCCTATACTCTCCCCCTGCCCTGCTCCCTTACCCACCTACTCCCACTTCTTGGCTCTGGTGTTGCCCTGTAGTGGGGCATATAGGGTTTGCAAAAACAAGGGGCCTCTCTTCCCAATGATGGCCCACTAGGCCATCTTCTGCTACATATGCAGTTAGAGATATGAGCTCTGGGGGGTACTGGTTAGTTCATATTGTTGTTCCACTTATAGGGTTGCAGACCCCTTCATCTCCTTGGGTACTTTCTCTAGCTCCTCCATTGGGGGGCCCTATGTTCCATCCAATAGATGACTGTGAGCATCCACTTCTGTATTTGCCAGGCACTGGCATAGTCTCACAAGAGAGAGCTATATCAGGGTCCTTTCAGCAAAATCTTGCTGGCATATGCAATAGTGTCTGGGTTTGGTGGCTGATTATGGGATGGATCCCCAGGTGGGGCAGTGTGAGAGGATATTCTTAAAAGGATGGAACAATTTATTCACAGATTTTTAAGCCATTTGGAAATGGTGTAATTTCTAAAAGGTCTTTCAAATCCAGAAAGCCTTGCTCATGCGACACCTCTCATCAAGGAAATTGTCAAGGTCATTGTTCAGGACCACCCTCAACACACAGGTACTGCAGGGAGTGCTTTCCTTTTTCTGGTGGTACTCTGGAGGTATATGGATGAGGTACATCTTATACATCCCACAGCTTTCTCTTCATCTTTGGAGATTTGGATCATGATTCATCTATGCCCAGCTCTATGCAAGTGTCAGCTTCACATGGTGTGGCACTGAGTGGAAATAAAATGTCAATCTCTGGCCTGGGGCTAGGGAATCAGTTTCCCTTTCCTCTGAACCACTACCTCAACCTACCACAAAGAGATAGATTCAAAGCTTGCCATCTCCCTGTGGCATGCAGTGGCTTTCTGGATCAATAGTAGGTGTATTTCCAGGGAGAAATGTTTAACTTTTCATTTGAGCTCATGTCCTTTAAGAAGAGCAGAGGGAAGAAAGAAAAGACCATCATAGCAGGCACAGAGCAGAAGTGTGGAGGCTTCAGCCTCCCCCCCCCCACCACCACCACACACACACACCCACTCGGCTGGATAAGTGGAGTTTACCAATAAAACACCAATCAAGATGGAGCCTAAGAAGCTTCCTCCCAGCCAGCCTCAAAGCCTCCACTCACTCAGTTTCTAAATCATCTTGAGTCCCTTGTTTTTCATCAAAAGTCTTCCTCATAAAGCATCTTCACTTCTCAAAAGTTGCACCCAAGCTTATACTGGCTTCAGGGAAAGCCCTCTTTACCTGTGTTCAAATCTGAAGAATGCCTGTTTTATCTCCATAAAGAATCCAACCTACAAGTCGTCAACCTGGGTCTCACAGGCTGTCATTACAGGTTACTTTTGCTAGTAAATTAACGTAGAATATTATTTTGTTTTCTATTGGCTAACATTTTTAATGTTAATAATGAATTGACTGTGTGGAAGTCTTTCCAAAGAACATGTATGTCAAATGTCACATGATCTAGGAGTCATGTGAAATTGTCATATTTCCAGGAATCAGGGATACGATTTTTTTTACTGTGTAGCTTAAGCTGACCTTGAACTCTCCTGCTTCAGCCTCCCAAGGGCAAGGTTGTGAGGCACACCAATAGGTCTAGCTTTTCCATAGACTTAACTTTCTAAAGAGTTAGTCTTCCACTCATACAAGTTATCAAGTTATCACCAATCCTGACAGCAAGGGATATGATTAAATCATTCAAGACCATGTGGTTTGTTTCATTCTGATTTTATTTTCAAGATATGTTCTTATACAACAATGGAAAAAAAGCACTGAGGGCAAATTTAATTGTACTTAGAAAATGGAGTATTAAATAAATTCTGAAATGGAGGGGCTGTGGACAGAGAGGGGAGCAAGAGAGAGGGGTATACTTTCTTGGCTAACGTGTATGCTATAGAACTATGGAGTTCAAGTAGGAGAGTTAAACATTGTTGCAGTGATTTGCAGTGTCCCATCTCCCTGTCTCTTTTAGGGACGTTCTGCTTTGTATTAACATAATGGCCTTTCTGTCTTGCAGAGCCCAGATGAGGTTCTGACTATGAGATTTTAATCTATGTTCAGTTTGTTGAGTCTTAACCTAGTCTCCCATGAATACCTGGAAACTGAAGCTCGGGAAGCCCATGAAGTCCGCTGGGGCTAGTTACATGACAATGAACAGTCTACTGTGCTGCAGCCCGATGTCACTATGGATACGATGGTGCTCCATTCATTCCTAACTTCTCTGAGACTCTCAGACACTGCCTAAGGTCGGATATGTACATAAGTCTTCAGTGGCAAGGAAGCACTGGTAAGATGTGCAGAATACAAGTTAAACATGAGCCGTGACAGAATGCATCATTATTTGATTTGAAAATGATGGGTGTGGTCATTTCTGATAATGATGTGGTAGAAGATCTGAGAGACCTCTAACAAAGAGCTGGTGGTTTTCCATCCAGTGTCTGCATTTGTGACTTCCAGGGGCAGGTAGTGCAGTAGTCACAGACCAGTCACTTTCCTCTATTTGGAATTTCACAGGACAGTCAAATGAAAGAACACCAACAATAGGTGCCACTCCTGTGTCCTCCTCATATTTGGCTGCATATCCAAGGAATAAACATCCGCTCATCTTTAACCCAAAGGACAGCTGCACTCTCAGGGGCTTTGTGGTTAAGGCCTGACTCTATGACCAGCAGCATCAATGTCAACTGCAACTTACGAGAACGGCTCACTTCTGTTTCCCAAATTCCAGGCCTGGGACCCCTCATTTTTCAAGTCAATATTTGGAAAAATCCTCAGACAATGTTTATACACAGCACAAAAGAGAGAAAGCACTGGTTTTGAGTTTAAAACTCTGGCCTTCCCTTACTTCCATTTCTTATATCTCTGATATCTACCAGTGTCTCTCCCTTCTTTCCTAGTATTTTTTTTTTTTAATGAGTGGCATTGACATCTTTAGATGATTGACATCAATAGACTTCCAAATCGTATCCATGGGAGTCTGATGGGTGAGAGGCAGAGATGAAGAATACTTAGGAGGAGGGTTCTGCAGAATTGTCCTAATCAGAGCCACTCTGGTCCTGAGCCCAGCAAACCCACAGGAGACACCCAGACAAGAGGTTTCAGTAGGAGGAGTTGTCCCATGTTCTTAAAGGAAAGCATATTTACCCTCCACAAATCAATAGAACCAATGCCAAACCTAGCCTGATATCATAGCTGTGGGATTTATAACAAATTTTCTGACCACTTACTCCTCTGTATCTATATTTTATCTTTCCATTTGTGAGGATTCGTGGAGTCTGGCTTATTCATTTCAGTTATTTTCTCTCAGAATAAAACATTCCCTACAAAAGTAACCAGAGTGCCTCTTTAAAAAAAAAAAAAAAAAAGAAGGAAAAGAAAAATGTAAAAACCCTTAAAGAGGAAATAAAACTGCATTTCTTCTCAGATGCTCCTAAGAGTAGCATTTGTGGCCAGTCTTGCATGTGGCAAAGGACTGGTGAAAGTAGGGCCATTTAGGACTCTCAGCAAAGGACAGGAGGAAACACCCTAGAGGAATCACAGTGCATGAAATTGTAGCATCACACCTAGTTAGCAACCCCTTACCGTAATGGAGCCACTGGAACAGCACAACAGAACACAGCTGGAAGAGGAGGCTGCTACTCAACACACTGGGAATGACTCACTAAGACCACCAGAGACGGGATAATGAAACTCTACCTTCCCAATAATACTGAGCATTCCTCGGTTCTGAAAACGCCAGGCCATGCCCTATCAGCAAACTCTTCTTAGATTCTTTTCATTCTCCAGAGTTGGTTATTTTTATATATAAAAAAGATCAGCCAAAGCACTAGTCCAATTCAGGTGTCTTCTGACCATTTTTCTCTCCCCTAGTCTATTTATTTCTTAGCATCACTGTAATTGAAAAAGTAGCGATTGCTAAAAGATGCTATTAACTGGAGTGCATTCATAGTGTGTGTCACTAATAGAGTGGGGTCGTATTCTTTATCCTTTTAGCAAAGCATCATTTTATTGTCCTCTTCTGTAGCTTTTGTTCCACTTAAATGAAACAAAGGCTCTGCAGAACTTGTTCAGTTTATTTTTATCACTATATTTTCTCCATTGCAGGAAAAAGTATGATGTGTAGCAATTTTCATTCACTGTGTTACCATATCAGGGTGTTAATGCTCCCTGTTTATGTACTAGAAAGACACTAAAAAAAAAAATCATTGATTCTACTCATAATTTACACATTCCAAGTTAAATTATTTTAATAATCCATTTACTGAGTTCATATTTGTATTTAGAACTTTAGTGTCAGAGTTAGAATAAGAAGTATATTTAAGTCCTAAGTATAAAGGGGCAATAACAGAAATGCACACTAACTAAACTATATATGATACTTAATAAAGATGCTATTAATGTAAAACTAATGAATAGTGTGTGTGGCAATAAGAAAAGCTCCTGTGAAGTCCTGGCATATACCTGAGTGTGAGATGTACCAGCTCATCCTTGAGCAGTTCCCTGTAAGGCATCACATTAAAATGAGTGTGAGGGAGAAAATCTGCAGATAGAAGCGTAAAAAAATATTTTAGTTCTCATTACTCATTGAATTTCTCATATCAATAAATTATGACACAGAGAATAGGTGATAGAATAAACTGGGAATTTACATGTAATCTGGGTGGAAGATGGCAATTGAATAGGATAGTTCATGTAGAAGAAATGAGTTGACATATCAGGTCAGGGAAAGAAAGAATGGCTGAGAGTCTGTCATAGGACTGAAATTTCCCCAGCTTTCTGTCATTCACTCTCCATAACAACACCAGATGATGAGAATTAAAGCGCAAAAAAAAATTAAGTAACTCAAAACCATAGCTTGTGGCCATTGCTATTGTTGCAGTGTTGTTCTGTTTTGTGGCAAAATGAGGGAGAAAGAAGTGGAGCTGGGACTCAAGTTAGAATCCAGCCAAGTCTCTAGGTACTTTCAACCTAGAATGCTCAAGACACCAATCTAAATTGTGAGCCAACTTATGAGCATGTATAGTGCAGCATACTTATCTGCAGCCACCATCACTGTGGAGCTGAGCTATGCCATGCTTGGTTTCCAGAGACTCTTAAAGAAGGAGGGCCTATCATCTCCGTGGCTCAGGAGGAGTTCAAAGTAGGGAAATGTCTGCTTGGGTATTTCAAAAATTCCTTAGAAGGTTAAAGAAAAAAAAAACCTAAGCAAAGTGGGAACTCTTATTGGAGATATAATAGCATTCCTTCCAGTCATTCTAGTGGGGCATACAGTCATTCTGTGATTGGATACTGCTCTTGATTTTGTGCTTACTGAGTGTTCCAGCATTGTTCTGATTCACCATAGTCAGTGTGGCCATGCCTATGTGAATTTCCATGAAGTCGTCATGGATCTATAGGATGGGGTTAGTACCTATTGTGAGCTCTAGTCTCCAGCCTGGTTATCACTGTTCTCTTTCTCAACTAAAAAAGACAAGTAGTATTTTGAAGGCCCCCAAATGAGACAAAAGATATGGGTGATCGTCTCTGTGCACATTTTGTCCAACAAGAAGCATTCATGGGCAAAGAGCATGTCCTGGGGAGTCTCCTTTCAATCAAGAGCAGGGTGGGACTGTGTGGGTCTATATGACATTCTGGCCAACGGGTCATGCTATTGTGACAGAATCTTTAGATGGGAAGGCCAGACTTTCCAGATGGCTTCTAAATAAAAGCAGTGGAGGAGGTGAGTGTGCCAAGACTTGAGAAAATCAGATTCTGCAATTTTAAGGGAAATTATCCACATGACCTGCAACTAGAATCTCAAAATAGACAACAGGTGTCATTAAAACCCAGCCTAAAGCTAGACATAGAAAGCATAAACTTGAAATCCTAGTACTTGGATGCTAAATCCTGTCTACAGAAGGATGTCTACAATTAAGCCAACATTTCTTGGAACATGTGAAACAAGTTCCCAGCCATCTAAAGGAGTCATTTCTCTTACCTCGGACAGAAGGGATATATGGATACTTGTGATGTTTATCAAAGTCCATGCTATCTAGCCTGCTGACTCTTTCTTCCCCCAGGTACCCCAGGTCCTCCATATAAACATGGTTCATTGACCGGCCACTATTTGTTGCTATTCGTTTGCTCCCTCCTTATGGTTTATTCTCTATCTCTTGCTGTTGCCACTATCCTCCCTGCTATGTTCTCTCACATGTCTCACAGAAAGCACTGGCCACGTCCAGTCTGTTTTTCTCTTTCTCTTTGTCTTGGATATGTTCTTTTTATTAGTCATTATACCACCTAATATCATGTCAGTAATATCTTTACTGTACTCCCTCTTATACACAATCATCATCATGCTCTTAAGAGAGCCCTGTGAGATGTCTCAGCAGGTAAAACCACATATCACCAGCTTTGACCCTCAAAGGAGGAGAGAGCAACTTCTTCAAGTTGTACATGAGCACCATAGCATGTGCCTGACCCCCTGATGGCATAGGTAGAGTTGAACTATTTTAAGCTTTTCCCTATGTTTTTACCTTGTAACTGACCTGGTAGAAATTCAGATATTATAAAAAAGATACTTGTGTCTGTCAACCTACCAGATTATTAAAATAAATAAACCTGAGAGAAATGGGGGTCTCCCTAGAAATTTCATGTTGGAGAAGGAAAAGGCATCAGCCAGAGAGGAACCTTGTCTCCCAAAGAGAGATTTCACATAGTTCTATCAGTGTGTCAGACTACTTTACAGCATGAGACTGAAGCCCAGTCAATGATGGGTCAATGGTGGGTGGGACCACAATTTGATATGGACTGCTTAGACATGCACATACCTGACCCTCTATCTATACTTCAGTTGGACTCATGAGCTCAAAGATGAAGTTGGTGGTTCACTGAATTTCTCTGTCCCTCTTCCCAATGTTGCCACACCAAACAAATCTTTTTCTGCTTTCTGCAATTTTTTTTTTGGCTTATTGAGAACAGATGGCTAAACCTGGATTGGGGCACAGGATATGATCCCCAAATTCAATAACAAAGTAAGTTGCCTGTGGAACTTTAGGTAAGTTAATTAACCCAATATTAAGTTTATTCAGCTATAAAGTGGGGTGATCATAGTATCCACAGTGTAGTTGGGTGATTTAAAAGGATACCTGGCAAAAGCTTGGCACAATGCCCTACTCTAATGTGCCAAATGCTCTGACAGTGTCATGGGAGTGTTCTTATAACTGGATACTGTCCCATCACACAAGATTTTGGTAAAGAAAGAGACAGGCATTATACTGTGGCCACAGGGGATTTTTTTTCTAATGAGAGAACCATTCCTCTAAAGTGTAGAGGGATCTGTAAAATCAAACAAATAGTAAGCCAATTCTCAGAAATGAAGGTGGCTTGGGGGGAAGAAATTCAAGAAACCTGGACAAAGGAGAGATCTCTGATGATTAGCTCAGCGTCTGAAGCTCTTGGAGCTCAGTGTTTTCACTGGTGGACCTCCCAGAGGGCTCCTCTGAAGACTGCCTGTTCTTCCTCAATGGACTGTATCTTTTCACCTGCTCATCTGGGCATGCTCTGTGAGCAAATGTCTAAATCATCTCTTCTGTAGTCCCTGCTCCCTCTCTCAGTAGCTGACCTCTGTTCACCCAATCCACTGTTACTCATGAATTGCCTCCGAGGGTCCCCATGGGCACCCACACATATCTCAGGCACACCTTTCTCCATTCTGTTTCCCGCCCATCCGGGATGTGAATGACAAGATGGCCTGTCAACACTGCCACAGAGTGAGGTGCCCCAGATGCTTCACCTTCATCCCCTATCTCCAGAGGTAAAAGCTATAAGGGTTTAGGAGGAGCAGGCACACAAGATGCTGCTTGTTTGAGACCGCTGTGGTAACAAAAGTCAGCCTAGGCAAGGGCCTACAAGAGCATTAACGCCTCGTCTCAGCCATTTGCCAGGTGTGTGATCTCAAGCAAGTTGCTTAATCTTTCCAGTTCAGTTTTGTCATCTGTGAAACTGAAATAAAAACAGTACCAGTCTTCTAGGGCACGGATTAAGCCTGCTAATCCATATGAATAAGCCACATGATCACTGCTTTTGGCACAGATGAAACACACAGTAAATGTGAGCTTTCTTTAAGTTGATCTGTGGAGGAAGATAGTGACCACTTTGCGAAGTACAGAGAAGAGGTTACAGGCACCCAGCCTCCAGAACAGAGTAGGCCTACTAACCTGCTGGCTGCTGTTTGATCTGACTGAGGCTCAAGAGCCTTAAGTGTTGTCAAGACCTGGGAGTGGATAAACCAGAGCCTGTGGCTAAGTCCTATGAAGACAGTGGTGGATGGGGAGGACCCAGAAGTCCCCTTGCCCAGCAACACAGGAGGTCTCTGTGGATGGGAGACAACTGAAGTAATAAGTGATAGAGGCAAGGGGAGGCAGACCTGCTCTTAGGTGAATGAAAGAGCCTGTGTTTTGAATGTGGACGCAAGAATGTTCAAGAAAATGACTAGCAGTGAGGACTTTGGCCAAAAAAAAAAATTTCAACTGATGCAAAGGAATCTGCAAATAGGCTGAGGTGGAGCTGCTGTGAGTCCAAAGAACTCAGGTCTGTGGGCCACACAAGAATGGATGGATTGGGGTGGATTCTAAAACAAGGACCACCTTCGTAAATAAGGCTGTATATGGGAGTCCTTGGATACTAAACGGCAGGCGAGTCTCTGAGCCCAGCTTGGTTTTGTTCCTAATTTCTCACCACTGCTAATTACCTGCGTGTACTTGCCTGGTGCTGCAGGGGCTATTCTTAAAGCTTCAGAGTCCCAAACCTACTACCAACCATGAACTTCCACAACTGAAAATAGTTCATTCATTCATCTGTTCACCCATTCGATGAATCTTTTTAGTTCTCACTGGGGTAAGGGTATTGTGCAAGATACTAGTGACACACAAACACTTCTCATATCACACTTCTCAACTACTCCATGAATTCATTCATTCTCTGCAAATACTTTCTAAATGAACACCAGACACAGCTGCTGAGTGTATGGAGTAGATAGCCTAGCAAGGGTACACATTGAGCTAGCAGTCAAGCAAAGAACGGAAATCACAGAATTGATCTCAGGTCATCTCCAGGGAACATACAAAACAGGATAGACCAAGATGGCCCTTTCCATTTCCACAAACTTTGTGTATGCTACTCTGAATAGGGAGAGCTTAGATAGGGGTTAATAAGTTATCTAATTTAAAAGCCTGCTCCTGCCCCGCCCCACTTCGTGTAAGTTAAAGCAATTTGCTTACTTGCTTCATCCTATGAAAAGACAATTTTGGAAATTCTTGAACTTACTCTCAAAATTCTGTTTAAACAAGAGTGCTGGGGGATGGGTCAGTTGTTAGAGTGCTCGCTGTGAAGCAGGACGACCTGAGTTTTATCCCAGGCACACATGTGAAAGTGGATACAACTGAATATCTGAAGCTACTGGCCATCCTAGGCAAATTGCCATACTCCGTGACCTAGTGAGAAACCCTGTCTCAAAAAACAAGGCAGATGGCGGCCGAGAAGCAACATCAAAGGTTGTGATCTGACACACACACACACACACACACATCTGCATGTGCATTTGCACACACATGATCCCCCAACACATAGGAACCTTTCATACACACACAAATCTGAAATACAGTCCTGTAGGACTGGATGATCAAAGCGGAACTGAGAGACTGGGGGCCTTTGCCCCTTCTGCTGCTGACTGCTTGCTGGCTGTCATGCTATAGCAGGAGAGAGTAGCTCAGCAGCTCCCACCTGGGTGTGATTAGGTTGGGATTATTTGCAGTGCGACCCCCTCCATATTATGGTGGTGCTTCCTAATGACTCTGCACTGTGATGCCCCAGAACCATCACTTCCTTAGGTAACAATGGATAAGCATCAGCTTGAGAAATTCCAACTCTGTATTATTTATGAAGCTGCAATTCTCCTGTAAATAACCCAGTTGTTAAAATGATATGTATCTATGTAATTGAGTCTTCTGTATACAAATAAATAAGACTTTATTGCAATGTCAGAAGTTAACAGACCGGTCAATAAAATCAATAACTCACTTTTTCTTGCTTATATATCTAACTTTTGCCCACCTTTCCCGTGTCCTCTGTTTGTTCTGGTTACATATTACAGCTCAGGAGAAAATACAGCTCTTGTACTAGTGTTTATTACGTGCTGGGTGAGAGGAGGTGGAAACAAAGGGGAAAAAGAAGCCACGAAAGTTTCCATTTGTCTGTCGTTGCCAATTTAAGAAAATAAAGGAGAGGGAGAAATGCCTTGTTTAAAGTCCAGCACATAGTTTCTACGATGTCCCATTAAAGAGAGAAAAACTGGATGGCAGCCATGCTTTTGGTGAGTGTCTCAGGTAATGTTGTGCCATCACCTCTGTGCTGTCACAGTGGGCAGCTGGAGCAGAGTGACACATGGCCAGTACAGTGTCTACATCTCCCTTGTCATTCCTTAGTGCTGAGATGTTGCTATGATGCCTCATCTGGGAAGCTCTGCTCTGCACAAGCCTGGCATGTACAAGCCTGGCATATACTATCTTGGACTTGGGGTGAGAGTAGCTAGATTTGCCAGGCATTTTTTTTTTTTGTAAAGCAATCTGTTTAATTGATGTGGCCCTTGTTGAGCTCACTATAAAAGCCTGAAAGGGCTTTTTTAAAAATGTTTTTCCACTTACTAAAAAATCCAATTAAGAAAATTGGCATCATTCCAAATGTTTTTGCACCTGAAGGGGGAAAGATAACCAAAACAGAGTAAATGAAAAATTAAGAAGTTAGATCACGGTGAGTTTCATGATGTTTCTATTTCTGTGCCAATAATGTATTGGTCTATTTGCATGGAGCAGTTTGTCCTCTCCCATGGACTATATACTTTGATTTGGTCCTCTTCATCACCTATGAAAACAAAGAATATTCCTAAGAAAAGACCCCTAGCATTTTCAAGACTTGATGTGGAATGTAGATGCTATCCTGAACAAATATCATCTTTAATCAGATGGTTGCAATGTTGTATTCTAGTTTTATGGTTTGTCTGAGTATGATAACATTTTTCCTGTGACTTGGAGCATAAAATCATAATACAGATTTAATAGCACATTTTGAATTGATAAATAATTACAAGACTGTCATAATTGTGAAACATGAATAGTAATATAAGCTGAAAATCCATCCTTTGGCAAGTGGAAGCTCCAGCAGAAGTGCTCTGTAAGAAGTCATGGGACCAGCAAACCTTTTTTTCTGGAGGACATATTTATACCAACATAAAAATGTTCACTTCTTTGGCTGGAGTAAAACATTCAGGCTTGTACACAATCAGTATGAACTATCTAAGAGACTTTGAAGGAGGGGTTGATGCCACCAGATCCTCAAGAAGAAGAGATAAATGGATAGGAAGACTCAATGACAATCAGTTAATAGGTTACACTTACTATCATAGAGCAGATGACGCTGGAGAGATGACTCAGTGGTTAAGAGCACTGGGTGCTTTACAAAGGTCCTAAATTCAGTTCCTAGTATCTACACATTGGCTCACAATCATCTGTAACCCCAGTTTCGGGGAATCTAATGCCTTCTTCTGGCCTCCATAGGCACACATGGATACATGCAGTCAAACACTCATGCACATCAAACCAAATCAAATCAAATAATTCTTTGAAAACATCATAGAGTGGGTAAATCCTAGGAACAGTTATTAGAACAATGACTTAAGGACGCAATTCTGCAAAATGGCCACCAAAAAACAGTAGACTTACAAAGGAGCAACTATGGAGTTAAATAGGAGTATGGAAGTCACAATCATCTGGTGGCCTTGGAAAGTGCAGTTTTGTAGGACAGTAGAATTTATTGTTTCAGTAGCTTTACAAGTGTCAAGTATGGGAAAGAGAGAAATATTCCCATTAGCTGTGTTTATTTGCTAATATACTTTAGGTGTTTATACTATTTTGGCTGGGTAAATAGTTACATGAGCACATGTCATCCCTAAAGATTTTTTCACATAGGCTCTGATGTTCCTAGGGATTAGCTTGAGTCTGTTTCAGACTTGATCCTACAATCATACAAAACTCAAGCCTCATACTTTTGCTACTCTTTTGAGTTTTTCTTCTTGGATTAAAGATGGTCCACAGAGGGTGATCAATGCAAGTGCATAGGGATTCAAGCTTAGAAAATCTAGCATGAATAGTTTTATTGGAAAAAGGAACACTGTACAATTTATTAAGTAGTGGGATTTATAGTGTATTTAAACAAACAGGATAGTTTAGATGAGTAGTTTTTAAATAGCAAGTAGGAGGCTATTAATTGGATGTAAAATAAAGTGTGAGAACAACATGTATTAGGTAAAACACAATACAGAGCCACAGAAGAATGAAGTAAAAGCAGATAGGAAGTAAGAAAGTCCTTTGTGGAGTGCTAGAAGCATGCATTATTTCATACCATTTTAGCTTTGTCATGTTAGTGGGTGCGATGAGCTCTGGTATTATAATATAAGTCGAAGTCAGAGTGTTTAAAATCTGGATTATACAGCAGGAAATGGTCAGTGTGGAGTAGAGTTTGTTGTATTTAAGGTGTTATAATCTGAGTCAAGAGAGATAATGAAAAAAGAAAAATTAAAAATCTTACTAAGAAAGCTGCTACTCCTACTGAAGTGAGATTCTCAAAGGAGGTGTGAGGCAGGGGCTCAGACCACAGAAAGCTGTTTTTTGAAGAGGAGGCAGGGAATGTCGTCCATGGTGACCAGAAGGAAGGAGAATGAGTGTCCATGGAGGAGGAGGCTGGCAGAGAAGAAACCTAATGACTTCAATTTCCTAAGGGGAAAAGATTCCAGCTCATCTGCTGTGAGAGACACAAAAATGACCTGAATTGGAGAGGAGGAATTGATGCTGTCTGAGACATCTACTGAAATGGGTGGGAACTAGGGCTCTTTGTGAACACATAATTTGTTGGCTGAGGTCATGGAGTTTCTGAGGCTCCAGACGGTAAGATTTAAAGAATTTGTGTAGGGAGATGAGTGATGTCTCCTTAAACAGCATTTTTATGTCTCAATCTGCAAGACAATGGATTGTGATATAGGAGAAATACCATGATGAGAATAGCTGAGGAATGATGGTGGATGGGTGGGTTTCAAAATGAAAGGGTTTTGCATAGAAGCAGAGCATCCATCGAGAGAAAGTGAAGGTCACTGAGTTGAGCTGGCTGGAGAACATTGTGCTCAGTATAGAAATGGGCAAGCCATGTGGTAGTACATAGAAGCTCAAGGTTCTCATGGAAACATAATGGAAAGTTGATGATGTGGTACCAACATGCAGGATGTGCAACATTGCTGAGCACCTTCTGATGCTCTAGCACCTAGCTCAGGCAAGACCATGCTATCTAACTTGAGAGGACTATCAAGAAAGCCAGGTTCCATCAAGTCTAGTGGCACAGACAACCTCAGCCTAATTAAAAGATTGAAATAAGAGTTCAAGCCAACCTGGGAAGCTTAGCAGCTCAGCAAGAGCCTGCCCTTGTCTGAAAAAAAAAACAAAAACAAAAACTAAGTCTAGGGCTATGGTTCAATGTGCATCACTTTTCTAACAGCCATGAGATGCTGGGTTCCAATCCCTACTACTGAAGAAAAAGGATCTAGGTGCACAGAGAAAAGACAAGTTTGAGTGAAAGTAAGGTGCTAGAAGATGCTTTCAACAAACAAGGGAGTGATTTTGAACCCTGTGATGAGTGTGAACCTGTCTTGCACATGGACTGATTTACACACACATGCACACGTACATGTACATGTACACATATACGTATACACATTTGTATATGTATGTATCTGAACCGTATACACATTTGTATATGTATGTATCTGAACCAGTTTCTCATAGTTCTGACCTCACGGCTTGCACTGCGTCTCAGATATTAATATCATTTAAGTGCCTCAGGTCATGGATGTGCAGTAAGCTGAGAGCAATGGGTGACACCCTTTCTCATGAAATGCTGTTCTAGAAGACAACAAGTAAAGAAAGGCTGGTAGGAAGGTCAACAGTGGGACACTGCTAAGGAGAGAAGAAAACCGCAACCCAGAGTGCTCAGCCCTGAGTATAATAAACATGCAGGACGACTTGTTCAAAAATCACTAATCATTTCAGGACAGTGAGAGCAGAGAACTGGACTAAACATGGGGCCTTTTAAAGCTTGAAGTCTTGTGTACCCATGACAATCCCACACCAAAATTCCTGCTCTTAAGAATGGATATCCTCAAAAGCAGCAAAGACAAGAGGGTAAAATTTCCTATGCCATTGTGGGAACAACCTCACAATGCAGTCACTATTTAATCCAAAGACCTGGTGAAGATCTGGTGCGTGCCTGGGAGTGCATGCTGTCATTGGTACTGCAATCATGACACTGTTTGCTGAGAGACATCAAAAGCGTTTTGTATTGGCATAAAAATAGACATGTCAATCAGTTGAATTGAACTGAAGACCCAGCCATAAGTCCACACACCTATGGACCCCTGACTCTTGAAAAGGGAGCCAGAAGTACACACTGGGAAAAGACAGCATTTTCAAAAAATGGTATTGGTCAAAGTGAATGTTTACAAGTAGAAAAATAAAAATAGATTCATATTTATCACCCTGCACAAAACTCAAGTCCAAGTGGATCAAAGACCTTAACACAACATCTGATATACTAAATGAGGGGACAGAAAGTGAGGAATATTCTTGAATGTGTTGACATAGAGGACAACTCTCTGAACAGAACAGGTAGTGCAGTCACTAGGGTCATCACCAATTAATAAACTGGGCTTTATGAAACTGAAAAGCTTCTGAAAGGCAAGGGATACTGTCAACTGGACAAGGCAGCAGCCTATGAAAAGGAAAAAGTTTTCTTTTTACCAACTCCATATCTAGTAGAAGACTAATATCCAAAATATATAGAACTTTTAAAATTAGATAGAAAAAAAACAAATAGTACAATTAAAAATGGGGTACAGGTCTACATAGAGAATTCTCAACAAATGAATCTCAAATGGCTGAGAATCACTTAAAGAAATGTTCAGCACCCTGAGCCAGTAGGGAAATGCAAATCAAAATTATTAAAATGAGATTCCATTTTATACCTGTCAAAAAGGCTAAGATCAATAAAACAAGTGACAGTTCATGCTGGTGAGGATGTGAAACAAGGGAGATACTCCTACATTGATGGTGGGAGTGGAAACTTGAACATCCACTATGGAAATCAATATGTTGGTTCCTCAGAAAATTGCAGATAGATCTCCCTCAAAACCTAGCTATACCACTCTTGGGCATATACTCAAAAGACACCCATCCTACCACAAAGACTCTTGCTCAAGCATGTTCATTGAAGATTTATTCATAATACCCAGCAACTGGAAACAACAGGTATCCCTCAACAGAAGACTGAATAAACAAAATGTAGTACATTTATGCAATGGAATATTTTTTCAGCTGTTAAAATAAATGACATCATGAAATTTCCAGGCAAATAGATGGAGCTAGAACAAATCATTCTGAATGATGTAACCCAGACCCATATGTAACCTAGATGTAACCCAGAAAGATAAATAGGGCATACATCCACTTATATGTAGATATTAGCTATTAAATAAATGAAAACCAACCTATAATTTATATAATAACTGAGGTGGTTTGAAAAAGCTTGGCCCAGGAAGTGGCACTATTTGGAGTTGTGGACTTGTTGTAGCAGGTCTGGCCTTATTAGAGGAAGTATATCACTATGGGGGTGGGAATTGACAGCTGCCTGAGGATGCCAGTCTTCTCCTTTTGAACTTCAGATAAGATGTAGAATTCTCAGCTCCTCCTGTACCATGCCTGCCTGGATGTTGCCATGTTCCTGCCTTCAGGATAATGAACTGAGATCCTGAAACTGTAAGCTAGCCCCAATTAAATGTTGTCCTTTTAAGAGTTGCCTTGGTCATGGTGTCTGTTCACAGTAGTAATATCCTAACTAAGACAATAGCTAACTTATAATTCATAGACCTAGAGAGGTTAAGTATAGAGGAAGGTCCTTCAGAGGACATATACATCTCCCTAGGAGAAGAAAATAGATTTTATGGGTGGAATGGGAGATGGGGAAAGGAGAATCAGGTGGGGAGTGGGGCAACAGTGTTGAGGGAGGGAATGCAGGGAACTGCATAGTAGTTGGGGAGCATCGGGGGAGTAGTGTGGAAACCCAGTGCAGGTGAAACTTCCTGGAATCTATGGCGGAGATTCTAGTGAAAATTACTAGTAGTGGGGGATATAGAGTCTGAACTGGCCATTTTTGTAGACAGGTCAGGCTTCCAATGACAAGATTAGGTTGCATTTGGTTGAGTTGTTGGCAAAAGGGTCCTGTGATGATCCCCCCCAAAACCAGGACAGAGTGTTGCCCTTCAGGTTCCATTGCTGGGGACACAATCCATGAAGCTCATTGAATGTGGAGATGCGCTGGTGCCTTCGTAGAACCTTCGCCCCAACATTCATGTTGCTTTAGTATGGGGAAAGGGATTCTGCAGGTTACTAAAAGAGAAACACGAACACTAAAATGCAGCCTCAAAATCTTCTACCTATAATGCATCCTTCCTGAAAGATATGCTTGGGGGATGGTGGTGCAGAACTTGTGGGAGTGGCCAACCTGAGTTCTATTCCACAAGAGGGAGCCCATGCCTGACACTGCTTGGGTGGCCAGCAACCAGAGACTGGATAGCCAGAGACATGGAGTAGAGCCAACACAACTGATCTGAAAATAAATAAATAAATTCAATGTAATGATCCCTTATAGTATTCTGCAATACTCATAGATTTGTTCCTTGTCCAGTTATCATCAGAGTTTCCTCTGGCAGCATGTGGAAGTGGATATAGAGACCCACAGCCAGATATTATAGGGGGAAAGAGTCTAAACTGGAGGTATCTATCAGGCCTTTCCCCTTGGAGTTCAAGGAATCCCAAGTAAGAAGGGGTGGAAAGACTGTAGGAGTCAGAAGGAATGGAGGACACCAGGAGGACACAGCCTACTGAATCAGGTAAGCAGGGCTCATATGGGCTCACAGAGACTGGGGCTTGCATGGGTCTGCACCAGGTCCTCTGCATACATTTTGTGGCTGTTGGTTTGTTGTTTCTGTACGACTCCTAACTGTGACAGTGGGTGCGTCTCTGACTCTTTTGTCTGCTCTTGGGGCTCTTTCCCTGTTGGGTTGCTGAGTCCAACTTTGGTGTCGGGGTTTACCATGTTTTGTCATATTTGGTTGTTGTCACTTGAAGGCCTGCTCTTTTCTGATGTGAAGTGGAGAGGGGAGTTGATCCAGGATGAGAGAAAAGATGGGAGGGGGAAACCGGAAGGAATAAAAGGAAATACAAGTTTAAAAATAATTTTAATATAAAAAACAAAAGAAAATGTTTTGAAAAATAATCCTTCATAAGTCTCAATAGAGATTTCAGGAGGGAAAGATTCCTTGCTATTTTGTATGCTCCTTCCTATGACTGTGTATGTTAGAGGTTGAATATTGCATAAATTCTCCTGGGCAGGACTTCTACCAAGAAAGCATGTATTGGCTTTTCACATATAGACATATGCACTTGGGCAGATTCTTTCTGGCTTTGTTCTGAGTCCCCTGGTGGCAGTGACTTCCTTACTAGAATAACAGACAATGTGCCTCTGCAGTCTCCCTCAGACCTCTGCTCAGAATTTACCCTTCTGGCAAGCTCTCCATTACCAGCAAACAGCCCTGACCCACCCCTCCTTCTGCTACTATTGATCCCTTTACAATTGGGCAGCACTTTTAATTTTTCAAAGAGCTTTCACATACATTTTCTCATTTGACCCTTCCAACAATCCTGTGAAGTAGGTAGAGCAAGTACTATTATCCCCATTTGGAAGATGGGAGAGACGAGACATGATGCACTTAAGTGGTGGGCCCTAAGTGATGGTACACACAGCCCGCTGGGAGGGCTGAATCCGGTATTCCCATTGCCCTCCATGGAGAAAACTTGTGTTGCATTTTTGTGTAAGGAGATATGTACCTGGGTTGACTCTTTGTCTTCATGCTAGGGACTTTCTAGTAGACAAGGAGTGACTATCACCAATGCCATTTAAATAGCTTATTTATAAAAATTCCTACAAACAACATTCTTTGTTTTCTCTGGACTGTTGTGCTCACCAAATGTTTATTTAGCAGTAACCACAGGATAGCAAATCACCCTATACCTATGTAACATGTAGATTCCAGAGAATCGACATGTTAAAAGCAGACTCTACAGTTATTGAAAACACACACACACACACACACACACACACACACAGAATCCATCTGAATCCATCTGAAAATATCCAATACTTCCTTAGCCTTGAGTATGAAAAGAAATTCTCAAGTTGAAATTTCTGACTAGCCTATTTTGAGCTATTTAATGCGATAACTCTTAGTATAATTTTATTATTCTTATAAAATATAATAGTTGTAAAATAAAGACATTTTATAATCAAACTGTACAATGTGATACTCAATACTTTCTTGCTAGGGATATAGGAACGATGCAGTTGTACCTTGGGACAAGCATAAGTGGGATAGCGGTCAAGCTGGCATGTTTAGGAAAAATTGAGTTCTCAGAAAAGAAGCAGATTCAGGTGGAGTTACAGGAGATACACTTGGCAACAACAAGTCAAGTGTATAAATGTAAATGAATAGCAAGAGATGTTACATATTAGGCTTTGCATTCAGAGAAATGATTAATTTTAAAGTGCAACACTTTAGATAAAAAAGTGCTACATCAAAAGTATCAGTTCTGAGACACTTTCTAATTTGAAAATGTTAGAATTCTTACAAGAATGAAAAACTGAAAATTTTATATTTGGCGACATCAGACTGAGCATAAGCATACGGATGAACTAATGGTTCGTTCAGATCAAGATATCAGATGACACCTACCAGCCTATGTAGAGTTCTTGAAAATATACTGCCAACTTCTGATCAAGCCAAAGGGCAGCCTGTTGAAGGTGGCACTGCCTCTGCTTTCATCAAACAGATGAAATACAACACAGTGGCTGGCAAACTTCGGACTGTCTGACACCAGAAAAACGCAAGCAGTATACTTGTGTCTCAGGGAGAACTAGGGTGTTAAGAATAAGAATGGTGGGTTTTAGTTCTTGGGATTTGTTTTGATTTTTAAGAAGCCTCTTCTGCATGGCTTAAGGGGGTGTTTCCCCTGCAAGATACACATAGTGGCCAGTTTGTTCCTGGAGACTTCTTGGCATTGTCTTGTGTCTGGTGAATTCTTCCCTGGTAAGTAAGACTAGGGGAGAAAGGACAGGCATTGCCCATATAATATTAATAAAAATGAGAACGCGAATGGGTAGCAGCTTCTGCAGCTTCAGGGTATGAGAATCTATGTGTCTTGCCTTCAGAGGTGTCTCTACTAATTTTCTTCTCCCTTTAAAGGTTTCTTCCCCTATCGTTCTAAGGTGTTCTGTGCGGTGAAGTTGTAATTTCCAGGACTGACGGCTGTATGGCTGAGTTGAAGCTATTAGTTTCATCTACTGGAGAAATAGAAATCCTTGGAAACCTGGACCAATTGGCGAGAGCATAGCATGGACTCTCCATTTGGAACAGATTGATAATTACATTGAACAACAGTTTGAACTGAAATTAATGGAGTCTAGCAGACACAAATTATGCAAAGCATTTTGAACAAGCATGGCCAAAAATCAAGAGTAGAACAATGGTTAGTAATAGCCTACAAAATGGTAAAGGCTGCGGAGATTGTTGGGGAGCACGGCTGAGCTTCCACGATGTTGAAACTGCCCATGGCAGACATCACAGGTCAAATCCAACACTCTTCCTCTGACTCACCTTGTCCTTGTTTTATAGCTAGGATGTAATAAGGTTTCCACATTGTTCTGAGTTCTGAACTTGAGAAGTTCTGCGGGTCATTTTTGTAGCTGCTGAGAAATTGTGGAGAATCCAGTGTCTGGGAGATTAATTCAATTTATCTTGGCCATCCAATTATATATGTATGTGTGTATGTATGTATGTATGTATGCATGCATGTATCCCTCCATATGCACTCTATATGCACACAATGCTTCCTCAACCATCATGGTGTTTTAAGAGCAGATTCACATGCTCATAGGATTATATGTAAAGGATGGCAAAAGTGCTGAGACTAGGTGCACTTGTGAGACATCGTTATTTTTCCTGAGTATGCTCTATTCTTTCTAATGTGCACGGAATCAATATGTTCTAATTGTGCCTTTTTTCTTCTATTCTGCTAGTCCTCAGCATCCTCAAAACTCAGAATATTGATTTATTTCCTATGCTTTAATTATTATGGTTGTATGGTAATTGGGAAACCATAACCATGTAAAATTTGAAAAGGTTCTAGGTAATGTGGGATGTAGAGGGTATGTTTATAAATGTGTCTTTCCTGTTAAACCCTTACTTGTTCTATGCTCATTTATGAATGAAACAGAATTTTGAAATCAGGATACCAATGCTATTTCCAGTCAGATATGTATAGAGAAGAGCTGATCAAAGGAACATGTTTGGAGAAGGGAAAGACTCGTCTGTCATCCTCCCAAGTATGACCTTATTAGTTCAACCTATGGAGCAGGTGGCAATTTACCCAACAAATCCCACAATGTGGGGAGCTTTGTGCAGGTGTGCAGTATCTGCTTACAAAGGCAGTGCCTCCATGCTCTCTATACAGTTAGTATTCTTGATCTCATTATTTATAACCTTAAAGGCGAAATGACCTATCTTACAGCTAAGGTTTTTCTTAAAAATCAAATGCTAGGCTTATAAAGGCAAACGTCCAGCTGTTTTAGGAGATGAGTCAGGCTCATTCAATTTGATAGCATTCCCAAATTCTGCACTCTTGAAGGAAGTTCTGCTTTTGCCTGCCACCAACAAGCTCACTGAAAATTAGAACCAAGACTTGGCTAAAGATAGGTCTGCAGGCCAGTGGTGGTTTTATGATATAAAGAAACACTTTCTGAGGGGCCAATAAAAGGATACTAGAAATTCTGTAGGAAGAAGAGGGGAACAGGTTCAATCAAGAGAACAGTGAAAGATAAACAAGAAAACACTTGGCTAAAGAGCATGCCTTAGATTTGCTAACTGACCAGAAATTAAAGTAATTTCATGGACCTCTAAAAATGTCACAGTCTATTAGCACTGTGCTAGTTGTGCCTAAAGAAGTCACTCAAAATTCCTGGAAGAGCTTCTGATTTTAACTGTAACTGTAGCTTAGCTATAAGCAATGAAATTAGTTTTCTCTAATATTAAAAATGACATGGTTTAGCAAGTAAAATGTATGCTCACACTATTCTGTTGCACTGCATTTGGAGTGTGCTTAATTAAAGGACATCTGTGTTTGTGTGTTGGAGTCAAAACTGTCTGGTAGGAAACAGCAAGTTTGTGTTAGAGTCAGAAGACAGACCTGAAATGTTCCTACCAGCATTTACATCCTGTAGAGAGGAACACATGAGAGAAAAGCAGGGCTGTGAAGGCATCACTGAGGGCCTTCTAGGCTGAAGAAGCAGAGGGGATGCAAACACATAAAAGTTAGTGCAACATCTCCAACTGACACTAGTTGACTTGATAAGGAAGGAAAAATATTGAATGGCAGCATCAGGTGCTGAGGAAAGAGCACATGAAAACAGACAGACAGTGCTTGATGGCTTTAGCTCCGGGAAACACATGTGAACCTTGGTGAGAGCCGTGTCCTATGATAGGAAACAATGCATGGTCCAGGTCTCTGATTCTGGGGAAATACATGAAGTGGAAAAGGGATGTTACATGTAACATCAATTCTTCCAAATATTGGAGCTAAGATGGCAAAGAGATAGACTGGAAAGTAGGTGGAGGTGCTCACATCCCAGAAGCATATGAATATCTTGAGAAGAGGTAGAAAAGCCAGCAAAGGGTAGTGGCTTTGAAGACTGAATAGAGGAGTTAGTCAGCAACATGCTGTAGGGAGGCACAGACAGGACATAGGACTATAGGAGGTTTCACCAGAAGACGATACATGTTTGAGTACCAGAAAAGCACAGGTGTGATTACGTTAGCTTTTAATGATCTCTGCACTATGTACAAGACAACAAGATCTCCACAGTACAGGAATATAGCAAAAGTTGGGTATAGCTCATCATGGTTTGCTAAATATGGTTGTATCCCAATTTACAACTCCTTGACGTAAGGATTTTTCAAATTTATGTATAAAAGGGATGTATTCAGTAGAACCCACACTGAATTTTTGTGTTTTCCTTCCTTTGATCCTAGGAAGTACCATATCTCCTAGTGAACCATGTGATCATTAAGGGACCCACCTTATACTGCACAGTACACTGTGTTATATATATTGTGTTACTAGGCTACACTGTTTGGAAAGCTTGCATTTTTAAAAAATATCAACACATAGAAGTCACTTAAAACAATACACATTAGGCTTTCCTGGCTATGATTTTTACCTGCAGCATCTCAAAACAGTGTTGGTTTTTAAAATAACATTTCCCATCAATCTTGATCACCTCTCTAAGAGCCAAAGATTTGTGACTGCAGTCAGGGTCCTCCTGCTGAAAGGAATCCAATCTATGCTCAGGGTCAGCAGAAGAAGATTTCTCAGGGCAGGTCTATCTTTGTCCAGGTCAGAAGCACTGAGGCTCACACACCCGAGGCAGAGTGAAAAGCTCAAACATCCGTCAAACACTTTTAGCTATCTCTGCATCCACTTCAGGCTTAGAGTAGAAAAATTAAAAACTGAGGAGAGTCAGAGTAGGCCAAGTCTCCACTAAGTATCCAGTCATGCAAAGCCAAGTCTACACAGCATGCAAAGGACCCATGACTCCTGCTGCATCCTCTCCTCTTACTTTCAGAGTATACCATCTAAAAGCCATAGGGAAATAATGTTGAGTACTTCTGGGAAAGGAACAATGTGAGTCCCAGAGGACAATCATCAACATGCATAAGAAAGAATTGATAGGCACATACACTCATGAGGCCTGGTTTATGAATGAAATACTAGTTCTTTTATATGGTGATTTTTATAAGAAATGTCCTTCATAGTCTTGGGCATCCAAACACTTGGTTTCTGGTTGATGGTGCTGTCTGAGGAGGTTTAGGTGGTGTTTTGAAAGTTAAAATACTCCCAGCATTCCCAGTTTGCTCTCTGTGTTTTATTCTTGAGGCAAGAGATAGGAGCTCTCAGCTTCCTGTTCCTGCTGCAGGCCACCTTTATGGACCCTTTACCCTAGAACTGAAAGTCTTAAAAAACTCTTCTACAAGATTCCCTCATCATGGTGTTTTATCATGGGAACAAAAATAACTAATATGAACAATAATAATTGTTTTCTAAATAATATGTACATAAGGAAAATAGTAACAAGATCTCAAATAAAGGATTAGGATACTAAAATTAACTATGTTGGATTGCTATTCATGCTTTTAAAAGACTGATGTACAAAACGTTTGCTAACTATTACTCTTAAAGTTATCCCATAAATTTCCACTTCAGTTCTGCACAGTTTTATTGCTATGATTCCCAGTTTACTTAGAGACAAATGGAAGCACAGCAATAATAATCTGAATAATAATAATAATTCAGAAGTAATCTGTCTGTAGTTTGTTAGTAAGAGGGATAGTTCAAACTCCAGATGGAATTCACGTTCTTATCTTCCATCTTCTCTGGCGCCTTACATCTGAGCTGTCTAATAGGACTGCAGTCAGACACATGTAGTATTTACTGTTTGAAATACAGCTATATTGAATATAGATTTTGAAATTTTTTATTTATTTTTTATTTTTTAATTTTTTTTTTGGTTTTTCGAGACAGGGTTTCTCTGTGTAGCCCTGGCTGTCCCGGAACTCACTCTGTAGACCGGGCTGGCCTCAAACTCAGAAATCCGCCTGCCTCTGCCTCCCAAGTGCTGGGATTAAAGGCGTGCGCCACCACCGCCCGGCGAAATTTTTTAATAATTTTATTAATTATATTTATTTTGTGTGTGTGTTTTCCTTTGCCTACATGTATATATATGCAGCATATGTATTCAGTGCCAGTGGGAGGTAAAAAGGGCATTGGATCCCCTAGAACGGGAGTTACAGTTGTGAGTTGACATGTGGATGCTAGGCATTGAAGCATGGTCCTATAGAAGAGCAACCAGTGCTTTTAACTACTGAGTCATCTCAATTCCAATTTTACTATTTTATGTTTGATATGTGTGTATGGTATATTTGTACATGCTCATTAGTGTGTGCATATATACATATTTTGTGGATGTATGTGTGCATGTGGATGTGTGTGTGCATGCATATGTGTGTATGTGTGTGTTTGTTTGTGTGTGTGTGTGTATGCATGTCAAGGCCAGATATCAGTGTTGTGTGTATTTCTCATTTGCTCTTTGCCTTAATATTTGAGACATACACAGGATTTCTAACAGTACAAAAGTGTTTATAAAACATCTCATTTGGATTTTTTTAACTGATTTCAAATTTGAAACAAGTATATAATTCACATTGATTTTCTCTATTATGTATTTCTAAATGTGGCTATTAGGAGGCTCAACAATTACATATATGACTGCTTTTCTGGTTCATCTTTCCATTGAACAGCACAGGCCTTGGGTAATTCCTAACTCCAATATTCTGAAACCTGGAGATGGGTAAGTGAATAGTAACTGACCCTCAAATATCACTTTTCTATGCTTCTTGGGTTACAAATTCCCTGCAAATGAAGACATCCTGGTTAAGGATTATCTCCAGTCTATTAACTTCTATAGAGTAGTCAAGGAAATGTTACAAGTTATACAAATTATGTAACCAAGGAGATAAATTACTGAGAAGTTCAGCTCTCAAACAATGCTTAGTGACAAGCTGTTCCAAGCTATGTATCCAATGACGGGGAATGGATATGTAAATTGTGGGACACACAAGATATGCCTCAAGGACTAAAATACTAAGCATGGAATATGGAAAACCATGGCATTGATATTGGAAAACGTTTGTGACATGATATCTAATGCACAATAATATCCTAACTGTAAGCGAATAGACGGACAATGAAGGGGAGATGGAACACTACCCTGTTAACCATCTCTTGGGTAAACATGAAGTTGGGTGGTTAAAAACAAAAACCTGCCTCCTTACACTTTGCCAATGTTTCCAGAGAGGGGGAAAGTTTCTTTTGTAAAAATGATACTTTAGCAAAGACAGCCTCCACTTCTCGGCTGGAAGCTCTTTGTTCTCTTAAAACAATCAAATAAATCATCAAGCAAACAATAAGGCAATTGCAAAAATTGCCTGATGGCCTTGCTTTTGAGGATGGTAGCTAGGCGGAAGGGAGTTTGCTTTTGACTTTAAAAGTTTTACCACTTATATGTGTTAAAAAGTAAGTGACTTGCAGAGAGAAGATTGCCTCCAACACAGCAAAGGACAAGGTGACATCTCTTTCCATCTGAGAAGGCATGGGAACAGTGTCCAGTCTCCTATGGTTAACCACTCTGAAATGTGGATTCCTTGCTGGGGTCTCGTAAGATGGCCATTAGCCAATTGAAGGATTATCTTTATTTTAAAGTTGAGCATTTTGTTTTGTTTTGTTTTGTTTTTTTGTTTTTTATCTCCCCTTTTGCTCCTTTTTGGACTCCCGGTTTTTGTTCTATGATTTTACTAATCCAGAATACATTAAAATATGGTTGGTAAAATGCCCAAGAAAAAGTTAGGTCTAAATAACATATCCATTTTAACTTACAGTGTACTTCTTTATTTAAATATGCCTTCTGCTTTAATGGTATGACATTTTGTCTTTAGAGTCTGTCATTATGAGACTGGTGTGCATCCTGCTGTGCTAATGGGGCCACACATTTTCTCTTGAAGCACAAAGTCTAAAAGACTGTAACAGGAAATTTGGTTAACTTTCAGTTTATAATTTTACAGTATCACTTACAGTAATAATTTAATAGGAAAACTTGGAATGAATACAGTATTAAATAAACTTCAGATATAGAAAGTCCATTTATATTCTGGTCTTTGGTCTAAATTTACTGAAGCTGTTTAAAACATTAATGATTTATAGAAAGATATAGTTTCTTTAATCAATTTAATAAGAACTAGATAATTATTATCCATTATCTTAGATTTATGATTAAATATACATAATAAATTACATTATAATATTGAAACTGCTTGCTTATGCTATTCAGATTTAGGAATCAGGGCAAGTTTCAGGGGTTTGGCACTCAGTTCCTATTCAGTCTCCAGGCCAAGAAAGTTATTGCAGTTTATGTGCAGCAAGTCGTTTATGAAGGTATTTTCTACATTCTAACTTTCCTTATCCTTATGAAGAGTAGACAAAAAAAGTAGATGAGTGCATAGTTCTACCACTTAACTCAACGTTAAAGACAGCAGGGCTGGCAAGGAGGCTCAGGGGAAAAAGCTCTTGCTGCTGAGCCTGACCGCCATGGTGGAAGAGAAAGACTGCTTCCCGAACGCTGTCTTCTGACCTCAGCATGTACACACAAACAATACACACACTTTAATTTCTAAAGTAGTAAGCCATAAAAATATGCAGGGACAGAGCAGAAACATGCCAGAGAACAGAATATTTAACCTCAAGCTTCACCTTAAGTTGACATAAGGTGATAGAACATTTTATCGACGAAAATTTTATTGAAGAATGTGGTTATTTTATTCCTAACACGTGTTGTCAGTTTATTCATTTAACCATTCAATAAGTGATTGTTATATCATGAACTTCTCTGTGTTACTAGGGATCAAATTTCAAGTGGCTGCAGCAGAAGGTCCTGGCTTCTTTTTTCATAAGTTGACCATGTGCTTGTGGGGGGCTCAATAAAAGAACTTACATTTTCACCACAGAAAAAAAATTAAACATATGATTTGGGGCAGTTTTCCACCCTATAATGGATGTATGTGTGAGTATCCCATAGGTGCTGGCCAGGAACTGCACTCACATCAATATTTGTTATTTTATTGTTAGTAGATTTAGGACTGACACTTTATAATCTTCTCTAATCTCATACATATGCACAAAAGTACAATTCTCCCCACGACTCATTCTCAAAGCATAATGACTTTAAAATGTTGAGATGATAAATGAGAAAAACAAAAAAAGTTTTAAGCCTTCTCTTTTAAGAATAAGCATTTTCCCTGTGGATATCATCAAACGTTTTTTTAAAATGCTATAAAAATTAGATGTTTTATCTAATCAGATCCAAAATACAGTCATTTGACCAAGATAAAACCCTTTCCTACGATTCAAACCTCCTCTCCATCATTTGCATTCTTTTCAGAGTTTCCAGTAAGTTTTCAGACATCACTGAAATGTGCAACTCTGTTAATTCCACGACACAGGATTGTTAAACATAAAATAATTTACTGAGGTAGGGCAGCCCGCCATCCATCACCACAGACACCTCGGGAAACAGAAAAGCGCTGCATTTTTCTGAGTAAAACGCAATGTAATGACCATTGCTTGGAAATGGATCAATCTGGCCGCACTGGCGCTCCTGCCCCGCATTCAAAGCAGCAATCATGCCGCTCTGGTGTGGTAGTTTTCTTCCCGATGTCATCTCATTTTATCCCCTCAGAAAATGGCAGTGGGGACAAAAAAGATGTAGGAGAGACACATCAGGTTTTCCTTCAGCATCCTTTCTATTGTGTTAACAACTCTCAATTGGGCTAGCAATTTTCCACTGTCTTGTATTAGGAATTACACTGGCACAATTTGCACCTCTCCAGTTAAGCTTGCTCCCAGCACCCACCCCAGACCCATTTCCAGCAGGTTTGCAACTCAGTCACGACCATGTGTTTTACGCCAGAATGAGGAGAAAGTGCTTGGGACCAGTGCCTTTAACAAATCTATATTGCTTCTTCTTCTACTACTACTACTTCTGTTTTTTACCATCTCCTTTATTATAGGTAAGTCTTTCTGTCTTGAGAATTTTCCACATGCAAATTGATGCTTGGTGGGAAGTTTATGAGTAGAAAGAATACTTGAAATCTGAAAAGCAAAATAATCAATACAGCCTTTAATTATCTTAGAGACCTTAGACTAGTCATTTAAAACAGGTAGCACACCCTGCTGTACACCTTAGATCGTTGTAATCATGTAGGAAGGGGAATGCAGATACTAAAAGGTTTGGCAGTTTAAGGTGGTACACAAACATGATGTGTTTAGTTATGTGGTTCCTCCTGAGAAAATAAAGAAGTCAGAACTGATGCATGGTGAAAATGTCTATTTTTATTTTCATTTTTTCTTGGACTTTAAAGAATAAAATATGATGAATTGTGTTTCTATTGCAGTCATGATTTTTTGTGTTATCCTTCTCAACTTGAAATTTTCTTCACCATGATATCCACAACAGAATTTGTTCTATATAGACTAAATATTTATTTGTAGAAAACTGGTAGTTTATAGAGCACCAAAAGGAAATATACGGATCATTTTATAGATCTGTTAGAAAAGATTTCTCTTAGCATGACACAAAAACCTAAAAGTTCAAAAGCTAAATACATAAACATATACATTATATATATACATATATATACATATATATATATATATATATATATATACATTTCTATTCCACATAGTACTCAGATCATTAGAATTTACAAACTATACTTCTGCCTTTATACCCACAACACAATGAATTTACTAGAAAAGCAGGCAAAGTATGTGAATAAACACCAGTGGAATATAAACCTCTAACCAAGAAAGACAAGGGTGCTTCAGACCATTAGGCAGTGAAGACCAGTGTGAAATGGCCAGTCATTGTAAGGGGAAAGCTTGCAGAACCAAGTTAAGTAAGCTATGCATTCGGGCTAAGAAGTGTTATTTCAAGGTGTTTTCCCCTTAACAGATGTCACACTCCTCAGAAGATGAGTGTAGAAGGGTTTCCATGAGAGTGAGCACTGAGCAGTAGATTCCTTACAAATGGCCAGAAGGTGAGTCTATCAGTAGGATACAATCGAATTCTAATTATGTGAAAAGTGACACTGCAGAGATGGTAAACACAAGCAAGACTGTAAATGGATGGGTGTGGTGTTCTGTGTGGAAGGATGGGGAAGATTCTCACATATATACATAGGATGAACACAGTTTGCAACAAAACAAGACTTCATTTGTGTACACTGTAAGCACTACGTCTTTATAGCTACGTACATTATAGACAAATGCCAGTATAGTCTCCATCTTTATATAAACCAAAATGTAAAAAGTTATGAGGTATAACCCAAATTATTAAAAATATTACTGGCAAAAAATATTACTGGCAATAGATACTAATGGAGGTCTCAAAAAATTAACCTATTTTTTTTTATTTTAGTGTATGTTCTATCCTATGTATGCAGTATACATATTTACTAGTAGAGAGGTGTGTATGTTCTATCCTATGTATGCAGTATACATATTTACTAGTAGAGAGGTGTGTACCTGTGTCTGCATGTGTGTGTATGCACCCACGTGTATACATCTAGAGGCCAAAGTTAGACTTTAGGTATCTTTCCTTGATTAGGCTTCACCATTGTTATTTGAGGTCCAACTTCAAATCACTGAACTTGAAGCATATGTATTTGGCTAGTCTGGCTGGCCAATGAGCTTCAGGGATCTGCCTATCTCTGTTCCTCCCTTTACCCCAGAGCCAGAGCTCCCAAAACACTCCAGCATGCTCAGCGTTTTATATGGGTCCTTGGAGATCCAAGTTCAGGTCCTTACCCTTGCACAAAAGGCATTTTACTTGCTGAGCCATCTCCCCAGTTTTAATATAGTGTGAATGTATTTTGTAATGTAATAACAGCAAAACTTTCCAAGGACCTTATGCTTTACCTGTGTATGTAACACTTACTGAGTTAAAATTGTGTGCAGACATTTCATTCAAGTTTGAGGCATGACTAAAAAGAGAATGTCTCCTTTATTCTCTAGAACGTGGACCTTCTTTGAATGAGGCTTTTTGTCTTTCTGTGGGAAGAAGAGCACTTTGGAACTACCTGTCATCCGAATAGTTAAGAGTTCCTGAGCCACAGGAAAAGATTAGAGTAAACAAGGACCAAAAGAGGACAGAGGATAAGGCACCAACTCCAGAACACCCAGAGGTGAGGACAGATGGAACAAGCTCCCACTTCCCATGATGTCAGATTCCTTTAATAACCGTGATATGATCTGGCTTTCACAGGTAATAGTTAGGTCAGGCTGACACTTGGGCTCTGTCAAAAATGATGTGCACTCACTTCTTGTTAAACACTTTTACTCTTCCCACAGAACCAGCTCCCAATCTGGGCCTTGCCCAATACTAGTTTCATGGGAACAATGGTTTGCCAGGAGAAATTTCAACTATCAAGTAAGTTTGGAAGATACTAGATGAAATTAAGCTAAATGTGGCTAGATAGTCTAACATAGCCTATGTGCCATGGAGACACAGAGGAACTATCCTCCTAGCTTTACAGGACCTTTTCATTTTGGCTAACATGAACATCTGTGGCAGATTATAATATGGATGTTTTCTACCATTGCATTTAGTTGTGCAGCTAATCAATGATAAAATGTCTCCCATGTTGGCAGCAAGGCTCATTCATTTACCTATAAATTAGACAGTTAGTATTGTACACATTCAACTTATATTGGGCATTGTACTGGGCACTGAAACTGTCCAGAGGTATGGCACACTCTGGTGCATGAGATGAAGGCAAGCTGTAGGGTGGCAAGGTGTAGTGGCAGAAACATGGTAGGAGCACAGAACGGTTACATAGCCTACTGGTCCTAGAGTGAGAGGAACAGATGTTCTGCAGGATGAGGGTACTTATCACAGAGCGGGGTTGTCACTAGGAGCTGCATTATAGGCATGGTGGAGTTGGGTTTGAGAAAGAACTTCTTTCATTTATCATTGGTCTGATTTTTGTTCTACTTATTAACTAGCTACTACTTTTTCTGTCTGGATTCTCTGTTCAGATGCTATCCTCTCCCCTTCTCTCTTCCTCTCCATTGGGCCTCATGATTTTCTCCATTGTGAACATAACTCCTTTTGTCTCCTAGACATCCACATCTTGGGAAAGTTCTATGTTAAATAAACTGAAGTTATTTAAAATAAACATAATTTCATCTCATTTTCCTTCATCAAAACATTGCCAGGGATCCTCCAGCCTTCCTTTGAATCTTGAAACCCTCATCCAGCCTATGTGCCATGGAGACACAGAGGAACTATGCTCCTAGCTTTACAGAACCTTTTCATTTTGGCTACTAGTTAACTGCTTGTCAGTATCACACCTTCCCTGGCCCCTCAGTTTGTACTAGTTCTCAGTCTGCTCTCTACAAGGGTCAGTCCAGACAGCTTACAAGGTAGGGAGACCAAGGCTATGAACTCCATTCAAGAGTTAAAAAGGCTTGCCATGTGCGCAGCTTAGATCCTCCAGTTGCCCTACCCAACTTTTAGACCCAAGAATAGTTTACACTATGGGAGGAAACTTGTTCCAAGCTCTTTTTTTTTATTTTTAATATTTTTATTACATATTTTCCTCAATTACATTTCCAATGCTATCCCAAAAGTCCCCCATAGCGCCCCCCACTTCCCTACCCACCCATTCCCATTCTGTTCCAAGCTCTTAATCAAGCCACTGAAGGCAACAGACTAAGTAACAAGCAAAAGACTCAGGATACAGGCTTTAGCCTCAAACACTAGACAGAGGAAAATCAACATCTCAACTTTTCTACGAATTATCCCCTGTTGAACATTTTAAACACCTACACTGAAAGAAGAAAGAGGATCAGAACATAAAAGAAAGACTCAACCAGTAAGCTAGTGCCAGATACACAAATCCCATTGTAGAGATAAAAACAGCACAGAAAACCAATAGAACATGCCTCTTCTAGAAATACAAATCTCACATTAATGATCCTTATTGAAAATAATATGCAAAATTTCTCAGACAAAGAACTCAAAAGAATGATGATAATCATGGTCAAATAACTCAAAGAAGACATTTCATCTACAAACAGGTGAATAGAAAAGGAAGTCAATCCAACATGTTAAAAAAGAATCTGAAGTTTTTAAGAAAATGAAAACTGAAAGACTCTGGAAATAAAAAACTCAGTAGCCAATTAAAAAAACCCCAACTGGAAAGCTTCACCAAATAATAGCAAGACAGAATCATGGATGGAAGGAATTAGATCATTCAAAAAGTTGATGCAAAGTTTAAAAACATTTGAGTGGGCTGTGGGAGAGTTTTGTGGAGTACCATGAGAAGATCCAATCTCCATATTATGAACAGAGAGGGAGAATACCTTAGCAAAGGCATACAGAATATATTAGTAAAATCAGAGAAGCTAATTTTCCAACTCCCCTCCCCCTACTCTGCCAAATAATGACTGTCTGAATACAAGAGGCTTACAGAAAACCTCAGAGACATAAACAGAAGGGAAACTCTATGCAACTTATTGCAGTTAAAACATTAAAAACATTTTAAAAAAAAAAAGCATTGAGTGTTTCAAGACAAAATGGTCAAGTCTGTTACAAAACTAGTCCCTTTTAGAATAATGCTCTAGAGAAACCTTTAACTCTAGAAGGGCCTAGAAATATGTGTTCCAAGTCCTGAAAGACCCCAAGAGGCAACCTAAATTATTTCACCCAGTAAAATTATCTATTAAAATCAAAAGGGAAATAAAACATTCCATAGTAAAAACAGATTAAAGAAATAAGTGACTGCTAAGCCATCTCTAAAGCGAATACTGGAAAGATCATTTCAATTTGAAGAGAAGAATAAACAGGGAATAAGGAAACAATTTTAGGAAAAGTAGTCAAAAGGGATCTGAGAAAGCACTATAGGATCAATGCAATGACAGAAATGAATGCACACCTTTCAATAACAGTGAATATTGATGGTATTAATTTCCCATAAAAAGAACCAGATTGGATTGGAAAACAGGGTTTATACTTGAACTACCTCCAAGAAATACACCTCACAATCAAGGACAGATACTATCTTCAGGTAAAAAGATGAAAAGGGGTATTATAAGAAAATAGTACTAAGAAATAATCAAGCATAGCTATTCTAATATGTAACAAATTAGACTTCAGATCAAAATTAGTGGTTAATGTCAATCCCCCAATCTTACAAATAGATAGGCCATTTCCAAGAAAATCCAACAGAATCCGGAAACGGTGGCACATGCCTCTAATGCTAGCACTCTGAATGCAGAGGCAGGTGGATCTGTGGGAGTTTTAGGCCAGCCTGGTCTACACAGTGAGTTCCAGGATAGTCAGGGCTACATAGAAAGACTATGCCTCAAAAACAACAAAATGAAACAAAACCGAAGTAAAAAGAAAATCAAACAGAAAAACTCTGAAGTTAAATGACATTATAAGTTAAATGAACCTAACAGAAAACTGCAGAAAAATTCACTTAAGTACAAAAGAATACACATTCTTCTCAACATCCTTTGATACATTCTCCAAAATGGAGCATGTATTATATATAACACAAAACAAGTCTCAAGAAACATGAAAAATTGAAATATCCTGAATTTTCTTGTGGATAGCAACAGTAATAGACTATTGAGAGTACATAAACTTGAGTAAAATAAGCAACATATTACTGGGTGATAATTGTGCCAAGCTAAAAAATCAAGTAGTAAATTTTAAATTTTTCTAGCATTTAGTGGAGAACTCAAATGAATAATTTAAAATGTACCTGGAAATAGATGGAAAGAGATAATCAAAATCAGGGTGAAATTAATGAATCATAAATAAAAAATACAAATCAATAAAATGGTGAGTTGTTTGTTTGAAAAGATTAACAACATTGACAAATCTGTAACAAACGGAATCAAAGGAATGAGAGAGTTTTTTAACTAATAACATTAGAAATGAAAAGGGAGACACTACAACACTGTGGAAATTCAGAGAATCCTAACAACATATTTTATAAAAATCTGCATTCTACCAAACTGGAAGATCTAAAGTAAACAGATGAATTTTTAGATCAAAAGGTAAATCAAGATGTAATAAGTAATTTATATTGAACTAAAATATATAATGAGATAGAAGCAATAATTTAAAATGTCATAACTAAAATAATTTCGGGGCCTGGTAGACTCAGTCCAGAATTCTGTGAGACTGTCAAGAACTAACACAAATTCTTCTTAAATTATTCTGTAAAATACAATATGAATAAACATTTTCAAATTCTTATTTAAAAGCCAGTATTACTCTGATAGCCAAAACCTGACAAAGTTCCAACAAAAACTAAAATTGTACACCAACATAGTATTGAATATGGATGTAAATGTTCTCTAAAAAATGCTTGCAAACCAAACTCAAGAATACATTAAAAAAAAAAAGTTACTACCATCAAGTTGGCATAATCCCAGAGATGCAGGAATGATTCAGCATACATAAATCAACCACCAAGTAAATACACTCAAAAACAGAAGCCACGTGATCATCTCATTAGATGTAAAAAGAAACTTTTGCCAAATCTGACATACCTTAATGATAAAAGTCTTAGTGATTATAAAGATAGGAGACATATTCTAAATTAAGGAATCCCAAATTCAACATCAGGATGGAGAGAAACCTTGTCTTCCAAATCAGGAAGAAGACATGGATGTCCACTCTTCTCACTCCTTTACAGCCGACTGAAGGAGAGCAACAGGTGCATACAGTAAATAAAGAAGTCAAACTATCATTATTTGGAGATGATATGATTCTATACAAAAAAAAAAAATCAAAACCCAAAGATTCCACAAGGAAATTCTTACAGCTTGTATACATTCAGGAAAGTACCAGTACAAATGAATGCAAAACAAACAAACAAACAAACAAACAAAACCAGCAACTTTCCTTCATACAAATGTCAAACTGAACCCCCACCCCCCCCATGGATACCAATATTATTTACAAAACCCTCAAAATACCTTGAAAGAAATCTCAGTAAATTGAAAGACTTTTACTATGAACACCTCAAAACATTAAAAGAAAAGAGAAAATGAAAAAGAAGAAGATATCAAAAAAAAAAAAAAAGTAAAGGCATTCTATACTCATGGACTGACCATCCTAACCAAAAGCTGTCTTTTGATTTAACATACTACTCAGTAAAATTTCAATGTAGTTCTTCATAGAAGTTGAAAAACTAATGTTAAATTTCACATGGAAACACAGAAGACTCTGCATAGCCCAAATAATCCCAAACAATAAAAATCAGAGGAGGTAACACATAGTAGGTTTCAAGCTATACTACAGAGCTTAGTCATAAAGTCAGCATGGAACTGGCATAGCGACAAATTGGTTTATCTATGGAATACAGTTGAGGCCCCACATGTAGGCCCACACTACTGCAGACACCTAATTTTTGACAAAAGTTCAGCAATACATATTAGAAGAAACACAGCATCTTGAAGGAAAGTGCTGGCCTACATGTAGAAGAATGAAACTCAATTCTGTTTCTCATCTTTCACAAACCCCATATCCAAATGGATCAAGGACTTTGTCATGAGACCTGATGCCTCAAACCTAATATACAAAAAACACAATGCACTCCTTGACCAGGAAAGGGTTTTCTGAACAGGACACCAGAAGCACAGACATAAGGGCAACAGTGAATAAGTAATACTTCATGAAGCTAAAAGTCTTCTGTATAACAAAGGACACTATCACTCCAGGGGAGAGACTGCCTACAGAATGAAAAAACATCTTTAACTGCCACACATCTGACAGAGGATTAGCATGTAAAATGCACAGAAACTCAAAAAAAAAAAAAAAGAGGGAAAGAAAAAAAACATACACTAAGAAAACTAACAACACAATTTAAAAATGGGGCACAACACTCTGGAAATTAGTGAGGTGAATACTCAAAAAGATAAAAGCTATTCCATCCTTCTCCATATGTCCAAGGACTTGACATCCTACTTCACAGCTACTTGCTCAGATATGTTCATTGTCACACTAGTCACAATGTCTAGAAAATGGGAAAAACCTAAAAGCCCTTCAGCTGATGAATGGCTAATGAAAACATGGTTTTATATATACAGTATGGAGTACTATTCAGCTGCAGAGAAAAAATAAAATTATTAAATTTGCAGGTAAGTGGATGGAACTAGGAAAGTACATATTGAGTGAGGCAACCCAAAGGCAAAAACTGAATATTCCCTCTCATATGAAATTTCCAACCCCAAATTGTCAGCTGTGAGTATATAATGTGGAGTAAAATCCAGGAATGTAAAAATGGACCACTGTGAGGCTGGGTGGCTGGAGAGCAATAGAAAGGGGAATGTAGAAATGATTTCTATGACGGATGAAATGAAAAAAGCAGGGGTCTTTGATAAAGGGAAATGGAGATGAGTATAGGAGTGGGAAGGCAAACAACTGTAAGGTGTCTGAGAAATCATAATAACTCCCTACAATATCTATCATTGGGGATTTGATTTGTGCTTACATGGATTCCTGCCAACAGTTCGTTTTTGATTGGTCAATAAAGAGCCAGCAGCCAACAGATGGGCAGGGTGGGCAGAAGTAGGACTTTTAGGATTTTGGGAAAGGAAACACAGGACAGGGAGACAGAGACTCACCAGGGCAGAAGGAAGGAAAACAATACAAGAATGAGAGCTGTGGAAGACAGAGAACCAACGATGTAAGAATCAGGGACAAACAGTCCCAGGGTTCACTCCCCCCAGTGGGTCTGGGGAGGCAGGGATAAAGTATAGATTTTAGAAAGTATTAACTCAAGAATATCAGAGGGGAGTGTGTTAGCCATGTGGAGGTTCAGGATTGGCCCAGCCATTGAACTAGTTAAGGCATATTAAAATATAATGGTAGTGTGTGTGTGTGTGTGTATGTGTGTCTGTGTGTGTGTGGTGTGTGTTTCTGTCTGAGATCCAGAACATCTGGGGTGGGTGCCATGCAGAACACGACTACTCAGGGCAGTTTAAAGACTTACTCCTTCATCCTATAATATATATGTCTATATATACATACAAATGTATGGTTTAAATGAGCTTTTAACATCTGAACTGACAATGCTTCCCTTCAAGAGCAGTATACCATCTAATAAAAGCCCTAATACCAGACATATAAAGCCCTCTTTTGAGTTGACAGAATTCCCCAAGAGACTTCCCAAACATTATAGGTTGTTACTATTGCCTTTGGTTGTTCCCTACCAGAGGTGGAAAGTAAGTCTTTGTACCTGAAGACACCATGTACTTTAGACATAGGATCCAAATGACCTGAGCTGGATCTGACCTGAAAGCTTTCTCCTTGAGAGCCAGCTTTCATTGTACCAGAAAGGGCTATGCAAGCTAAGCTCCTAAGGGAGAGAAAAAAGCAACCGTCATTCCTTGCTATGACGCCTAGGAACCAGAACAATGACAAGTGTGACAGGATAGCCCTAGGGTGTGGTAGTGGTACACATATCTTGGTGGTAACATACAATTCTCTAATTGGGCTTAAGACCCATTCAGCAAGAGGGAATCATGCCTAGTATGAAAACCATGGATCTTGGAGGAGAACCTACTACTAACACTTTACTTTCTCAAGGAAGTTTCTCTTTGCAATCGATGGAGACCATTACGGAAAAATCAAAATTGATCAAAATGCAGAGTTGTGGAGCCCCACTTTCAACTGATATAATAAAACATAACTTCTGGACTAAGGCTTAGAGATCACTGTGGAAGAGGAGGCAGAAAAATAGTAAGACTGAAGAAAAAGGGAATTTGCTCCAAAATTGTATCTCTTAGAATTGTCCAAGAAGCTACATTGATAGAGTTTCACAAATATGTCTGCCTAAACAAGGATGACACCAATATGCATTCTAATGTGGACAGTGAGTGATCATGAGGCCTTTATCCTAGACAAAAACCTACAGCCAACTAAGGAATGCTTTGAGCAAAAGATATAGTCTCCCATAGGGAAGAACACACCAATTGGTTATCTAATACAAAATGGTCAGTCCTGATAATATGTGCATACAAGAAACATCAGACTGAGCAGGTTGTATTTATACATGTGTGTGTATGTGGTGTGTGTGTGTGTGTGTATATATATATATATATATGTGTGTGTGTTTTACCTTATGGAAAGAAACTTATATCCAATCAGAAAGTGTTTGGTTACTCCCATGATACATGTATCACCATTGGACCACTGGCCACGCCTTGCCGGGGAAGTAGTTAATATAGCTCCCATGGCTTGTAGCTGGATATGGGTGATGGTTACTTTTCTTCTTCAGTAACACACATTGTACTTTCAATCATTATAAAAATTGCCCACTAGGTAGGAATGAAACCTCCAGGTTAGTACCAGATTGATTTCATTGTATTCTATGACTCAAGTAAAGAAAAGAGGCCACGAATTGGAAAGAGAGCAGTGGGGGTGGGTTACATAGGAGTGGTTGGGGGGAGAAAAGGGACAAAGGGATGTGATATTCTTATAAACTCAAAAATTATAATTAAAATGAGACAGATTTCTCAAAAGGTGAATATAAATGGCTGAGAAATAAATACTTAAAGTAATGATCAGTGTCCTCAGCCATTGGATTTTAAATGCAAATTTAAACTACTCTGAGACTTCATTCAGTCAGGATGAATAAGATTAAAAAGTAAAACAAAGCAAATGATAACAAATGTTGGTGAGGATGCAAGGAAAGCAGAAAACATATTCACTGCTGGTGAATATGCTGATTGATATAGCACTGTGGGAACTAGTGTGGAAATTCCTCATAAAGCTTTAAAGAATTACTGAGTGGTCATGGGGGGTGGTTCAGACCAAGAACGTTATAATGCAGTAGTATAATGTCTGAAGGATGAATAAATGGTTAAGTCAGTATGAGTGCAAGATAGAAGAGAAAATATGGGAAGTGTAAATAACACTGAAGATCTTTTGAAAAGAACTCAAGAAGGTGGACTCCAGAAAGTCAAATAACCCCATTAAAAAATGGGGCTCAGAACTGAACAAAGAATTCTCACCTGAGGAATACCGAATGGCAGAGAAGCACCTGAAAAAATGTTCAACATCCTTAATCATCAGGGAAATGCAAATCAAAACAACCCTGAGATTCCACCTCACACCAGTCAGAATGGCTAAGATCAAAAATTCAGGTGACAGCAGATGCTGGCGAGGATGTGGAGAAAGAGGAACACTCCTCCATTGTTGGTGGGATTGCAAGCTTGTACAACCACTCTGGAAATCAGTCTGGTGGTTCCTCAGAAAATTGGACATAGTACTACTGGAGGATCCAGCAATACCTCTCCTGGGCATATATCCAGAAGATGTCCCAACCGGTAAGAAGGACACATGCTCCACTATGTTCATAGCAGCCCTATTTATAATAGCCAGAAGCTGGAAAGAACCCAGATGCCCCTCAACAGAGGAATGGATACAGAAATTATGGTACATTTACACAATGGAATACTACTCAGCTATTAAAAAGAATGGATTTATGAAATTCCTAGCCAAATGGATGGACCTGGAGGGCATCATCTTGAGTGAGGTAACACAATCACAAAGGAACTCACACAATATGTATTCACTGATAAGTGGATATTAGCCCAAAACTTAGGATACCCAAGATATAAGATACAATTTGCTAAACGCATGAAACTCAAGAAGAATGAAGACCAAAATGTGGACAATATGCACCTTCTTAGAATTGGGAACAAAACACCCATGGAAGGAGTTACAGAGACAAAGTTCGTAGCTGTGATGAAAGGATGGACCATCTAGAGACTGCCGTATCCAGGGATCCATCCCATAATCAGCTTCTAAACGCTGACACCATTGCATACACTAGCAAGATTTTGCTGAAAGGACCCAAATATAGCTGTCTCTTGTGAGACTATGCCGGGGCCTAGCAAACACAGGAGTGGATGCTCACAGTCAGCTATTGGATGCATCACAGGGCTCCCAATGGAGAAGCTAGAGAAAGTACCCAAGGAGCTGAAGGGATCTGTAACCCTATAGTTGGAACAACATGATGAACTAACCAGTACCCCGGAGCTCTTGTCTCTAGCTGCATATGTATCGAAAGATGGCCTAGTCGGCCATCACTGGAAAGAGAGGCCCATTGGACTTGCAAACTTTATATGCCCCAATATAGGGGAATGCCAGGGCCAAAAGAATGGGAATGGGTGGGTAGGGAAGTGGGGGGCGGTATGGGGGACTTTTGGGATAGCATTGGAAATGTAATTGAGGAAAATATGTAATAAAAAATATTAAAAAAAATAAAATATAAAAAAAAAAGAAAAAGTCACATGGAAACCAACTACTGTAGAAACTTCCTAAACTGCACACATGCACACATAGAGTTAAAATGTAGTTGTCCTATAATGGAACAACAATGCCCCTACCATATACTAGAGGCTAACAAGAATCCCAGTGCCAGGAATGTGTGACCTCTTTTGGAGTTATTGGTCAATGAAGTCCCATAGACCCCCAAATATTAGAATATTTGGAATACAAACTTCTACAGTACAAAACATTACAGTTTATTGTCACTGCTCTTGATTAGCCTCCAGATCTTGCCTGTAAGACCCTATTGCTGAGATACAATATACTTGAGTCATAGAACACAATGAAATCAACCTAGTACTAATCCAGAAGCTTCATCCCTAATGAGTAGCTGTCATAATGCTTAAAGGCACAATGCATGCTACCAAAGAAGAAAAGTAACCATAAGTCTTATCGAGCTGGGGATGCCGGGAGCTGTATTAACAACTGACCAGGCAAGGCATGCCCACTGGCTTAATGGTGGTACAAATATCATGGGAGTAACCAAATGCTGTCTGGTTGGATTTAAATTCAACTCTACAGGATACACCCTATAGCTAGTACCATTATCAGTACAAGAACCTATAACTAGATAAGGCATAGGCACTAAAGAGACTCTACTACTATTGTACTACTAAATGGTTATCTTATAATTATAAATACATCTCTCAACCTTCATCAGAGAAGCTTCTATTTGCAATAAATAATGATTATACTGAGTCATGCAACAGGTCAAGTGTAGAATGTTCAATCCTAAATAGTCCATCTCTACCACACTTCTCCTTTCAAAACTCCAGGATCATTGCAGAAGAGCTAATAGAAGGACTGCTTTTACAACCAGGGCTGGTTCATGACTACAAAACAGTGTCTTCTAAGACACTCAGCTTCAAACAGTGTCTTCTAAGACGCTCAGCTTCAAAGTTGCTCATATGAATTCATAGCAGTTGTGATGAAATGCCTGAGACTTGTGAAAGTTCATTCAAACCAAATACTGGCATGGAGACAAGTGGTGGCCATAAGTACCACTTCTAGCTGAAGAGCTATTGATAGATAGGTCCTGGGAGAGGGAGAATCAATTAAAAAAAAAAAAAAAAACAAAGCTCCTGTTATGCTGTGGAAGGCCATGCATCCAAAAATATGGCAACAGAAATAGATTTGGAGTGCCTAAAAATGTTTTAAAAAAGAGGGTGCCAAATTTAATGGGTAGGAAATTGGGGCTAGATCCGGGAGGAATCGGGGAGGATAAATATGATCAAAATATATTATATAAAATTCTCAAATAGCTAGAAAAAAATCACCAGTTTTTATTCTTTCATACAAAATGGGATGGGATAAGTAGATATGTGATGACTCAGATCTCCTCAGACACTAATGTTCGACGTGTTTTCATTCTGTGCAACATGTCAAGCACAGCTGCCGATTGTCTTAAGAGGAGAATTAGGTGATGAGAGGTGAGCCGCATGTGGGGTGCCACCTTGTGAGGGGCGATGAGGAAGAAGGCTGCCATTTAATGAAGTAGATTAAAGCTAGGATGGAAAAGCTGTATGGGAACACCCATGGAGTGTGACTGGCAGTCATGGCTACTATCTCCAGTGATTCAGGATATAATCAGAGGCCCTGATGAAAACATAATTTCAAGAAATGCAAACACAGCAGAATTTAAGTAAACAGTCAAAGGCTGGGTTTGACGTAATTAATGGCACAGTGGCTAAAATTAATGAGAACAAGACCATATTATTGTCCCTAACTTGTAATTGGTACTTGAATTAATGAGGATGAAAAATCAGATATAAGTTTGAAAATCCTCCACAAACAACAACAACAACAAACTAGACAAAACATTTTCAACAGATTACCATATGAACCTCAGGAGTAGATTTTGGCCTTCCTTCTAATTTCCATCCTTAGTATGAAGGTACATGACCAACACCCTGTTTCCCCTGGTTTCCAACATTAGATTACACCTATGTAATAATACTGACTGTATTGCCCAGGCTCCATTAACTGTTGCACATCAGTAAGTCAGTGATGTTGACATAGGCTTCCTTCTCTCAAGACACTGCCCAGTAATAACTGGGACTTGACAAGCTAGGTCCTCATTGTTATAGGAACCTTGGATAGCAGTAGACTCAAACCCATTCCTGAGTAGCTAGAACTCCGAGCCCCACATCTAGTCTAGCAAATATGCATTTATTTACTTATATAAAAGTGGTTCCATTGCTGCTTCTTCAATAACATTATTAAATTATTCTCAACTTGTTTAATTTAAAAATTTAATTTTTAAATTTTAAAAATTTAAAAATTTTTTTTTAATTTTTTTAAAATTTTAATTTTAAATTATATTTTTTATATAAATAAATTATTTTTATATTTTAATATAAATAAATAAATTTTAATATAAATTTTAATTATATTAAAATAATAATATAAATTAAAATAAATTTTAATATAAATAAATAAATATTATTATATATATAATAATATATATATAAAATTAATAAGTTTAAAATTTTTTTAAAAATTTAAAAATTTAAAAATTAAAAAAATTTAAAAATTTAAAAATAAAAAATTTAAAAAGTTACATTGCACAGATAATGTTTAATGTTAAATATACTGTAGAATAACTAAAGCTAATTAACGTTCACTAGTTCACATACATTTTTGTGGGAAGAATTATTAAATTAACTCTTGGCAGTTTTCAGCTACACAGTGCACTGCTTCCCTCAGACTCACCTGCACAATGGGCCACTGAACTGAAGTTTTCCAGATGCTGATTAACATGTCCCTGTTCTGCATCTCCAACCCACTGCAGATCTACCCTACCATATGTTAACTAGTGCCTGATTTATTCACTTAACATCCTTCTGGTTAGTCCGTGTTGTCATGGATGACAAGTTTTCTTTCCTTTTAATGGCCAAATCATATTTCATCATAGCTTACTCATTCATGGCTGAATTAAGAGCTTAGCTATTGTAAAGAGTTCCTGCAATGAACATGTGAGTGGATATGTTCCTTCACAGCGTTGATCACTTTTTCTGTGGATATGAGTAATCAGTAGTCAGATTGCTTTAGCCTCTGTGTTTTAAAGCTGAAACTAAGAAGAAAAAATTGTTTCAATTGCACATAGGTGTCTAAAGGTATCCTCCCCACAACCTCGAGCAGGCTGAATCAGACCTTATCTGTCACAGTTGGCTAGCCCACCAAGGATGGAGTCTTCTGACCAAGGTAAAGTCTATTGTCCTGCCACAGCTGCAGCTTCCTGCAAGAAGCCACTACCTGCTGAGCAGCTGAGCTTGTTTTCCTGATGAGATCCTGGCAAAGTGAGAAAAATTCAGGCTCAAAAATTGAAGTTGAGTCTGAATTTTTCTCACTTTGAAGTTGGAAGCCGGGCAGTGGTGGTGCATGCCTTTAATCCCAGCACTTGGGAGGCAGAGGCAGGTGGATTTCTGAGTTTGAGGCCAGTCTGGTCTACAAAGTGAGTTCCAGGACAGCCAGGGCTATACAGAGAAACCCTGTCTCGAAAAACCAAAAAAAAAAAAAAAAAAAAAAAAAAAAAAAAAAAAAAAAAATTGAAGTTGAGCCTTGATCAGAGAACTTTGTTTGGCTCATTATTTCTCTTGCTGTCCTTCCCATCCGTCCCCAGCTTTCCTTTCAGGAACCCAGTAACTGCTGGTGGCTACATCTAAATAGGGATCAGACTTTAGGTCTGAGTCTCCATTCAGATTTCTCTCTTAACATCTAAAGCTCTGCTCTCATTTCCACCTGCTTCTAGCAGGGCTTCAAAAGTTCCAGGCAGCTGTAATGGGAACCTCTTGTCACTTCTAAGCTTTGAGTAGGAGAATCACCAAAGCTCTGTCAAGTCTTACTAATGAATTAAACCTAGTTCTTGGGGCAGGAGGAAGAAAGTATTCAGTTACTAACTGCCCAGTTTATTTCCTGAGATAGGTCAGACATTGATAACCACTAAACCCCATATTCTGTGCAATTGCTGTCTCTGACACTTTGTCTTCATGATTGTCTTTGATTAATTAAGAAAAGGGGGTTAAACTCATGATGGCATAAGGTTAGAACTAAACATCTAAAATCCAAACAGGGCTCTCATACACTGTGCAAAATGAGGGGAGTTATCAGAGACCTCTGGTTGCTAGGTTAAGTTTTGTCTCCGCACAAATGATGCTGACAATTCCTGGAAACACCAGACATCTCCACTTGCCCAACTCTACCAAGTTTTGTAAATCAATATGAGGTATATTTTAAGGGAAAGGATTATTTAAAATTATTTATCATTCTGCTAAAAGAGCTAGAGAGCAAGCTTCTTTGACCTCTGCATTTCAGGTCTTTATGTATTTTATAAGCATCTTGTTCAAGTTGTGTTCATGTTTGGGTAACATGGCTCCAAAGAAATGAAATCAAATGTGTGCTGATTTATAAATACAAGTTATTTGATCTTGTAAGGAAACAAATGCAAGTCTGAAAAAATTTTGTGTGTGTACAAGTTTGAGCTAAGATTTATGCTCCGTTGAAACTATAAATTACTTGATTAAATTGGGAGGCAGAGGCAGGCAGATTTCTGAGTTCGAGGCCAGCCTGGTCTACAGAGTGAGTTCCAGGACAGCCAGGGCTACACAGAGAAACCCTGTCTCAAATAATAATAATAATAATAAAATAAAAAATAAAAACAAAATTTCATTTGTGTATTAACAGAAAAATTAGGGCTACCTTATCAAGTTGGATGTATCCAGACCTGCTTAGTGAGCACTTCTCACTTTTCTATACATCACTCACTGCTACATAGCTATCTACTAAAATTTAAAACAAAGTCATAACTAGAACTACCTTCATGTAACTAATTGTCTTATTTTCATACTTTCTATCTCCCTCACCATAGAACTTTTCTAAATTACCTCATTTATCAAGTTACTCTCTATGCACTTAGTTTGTCTGTGTTCTTTAGCCATTTTACCAGCATGCTTCACTTGTTCACTTGTACCTTATTTAAGATAACTACTGGTGGTTATCATGAAGACTCCATGAGAAGATGAAGATAGGTTATGAGAAAGACATTCATACAAATAGAAACCCCTATCCAACACAAGTATTGTGATGAATAATAGGTCAGATGCAATTTTTTTTGGTCAAATACTAGCATTGTAACACCATGCAGGCTACATGAATACTAAAGATGACCAGTTCACTAACTATACTGGATGATGATCCTGAAGAAGATGCCAAACCCTTGGTGCCAGTAAATATACCAGAGTAGACCCAAACGCATGAAAAGTATTTCTTGAAGAGCTTATTGATTTCTTTTTTTGGTGTTTATTATTTTATTAATATTCCTTAATATCCATGGTATTACTGAAATATAATGAAATTGTGACTAAATAAACATGACCAACACCATACCATAAGCAAATAAATACCCTTGTTCTACAGACAAGATGTATCTGCAAGATCTACTGAAATAATGAAACATTAAAGTTACTTCATCAAACAGGGATTAATTGCTACAGAGATAAGGCAAGAAAAAAGAGAAAAGAAAAAGTGTAGAAGATTATAGACAGGAGTGGATGGCAATGAGGCTAGGCAGTAGAGTAGAAAACATGGCTGCCATGTTGAAGCTCTCTCTTCTCTTTTGCTTGCTTCTATCACAGCTCTCATAGTCTGCTGTTGCAACTCAGAACATTCATTCTGTGTTTGAATATCATAGGAACAATTGTGAAGACAGGAATAGAATGTTAATGAACAATAACCAGTGTGTGCTGTAAAAGAAACCATTATGTGTACTAACGGAGGCATGCCCTGGAAGAGGATTCTTAGCAATTCTCTAATAGAATTTACCTCTTGGTTCTTGTAACACTCAAATACCACTCCCTCTCCCACAGAGTCTTAACTCTGACAGGAAGAATTTCTCAGACTCACAAGTATCATACAAAGTAGAATAGTGTATGAGCTTTGAGAACACTGAGATAGGTTAGAAGAAATGAATTGTGCAAAATTTGTCAGGAAAGCAGGACCCATAGGGTTTGATGAAGACAATGAGAAAGAAGTCTACAAACAGAAAATATCTCATACAATTAAAGATGTGGTGTGCCACATCCTGCCCTCCTGTAGATAACTGAGGAATCTATCATAAATCTGTGGCAACAAGGGAACTGTTGAAGGATTCTAGTTGCAGTCTTGGGAGATACCCCTACCACACACAAACACACACATACACACACACACACACACACACACACACACACGAGAGCGAGAGAGAGAGAAAGAGAGAGAGAGAGAGAGGAGACAGACAGACAAACAGAGAGATAGAGATAGAGAGACAGAGAGGGGGGTGAAAAAGAAACTCAAAAAAGTAACAGTGCTATTGAAAAATAAAAAAGAAATTGAAGGACTTTTCCTCACTGGACCACCTAGGCCTCTGAAGCAGACCTTCAATCAATACCCTCCCAAAATGAGAAAACACACTCACGGCTTCTCACTTCCTGACTATCGAATGACATACATAATTTATGAGTGACAACAATGGGTACCTGCATCTGTTCAACACGGGCTATCCCACACTACCAATTCCACACTAGTCATACCTTTTTTGAGTGACTTGTGTCTCCATTCCACATGGTTTTCTCTTGCATGTAATGGTACTATTTTGACCTTTGTCTCCCAGTCTTCCTTACTGACTCCACATCAGTAAGGAAGCTACCTATTTAAATCATGTAGGCCATCAGGACTCTGGTTAAGTGTGTCTGCACACTTCACAACTACTGACTGTCTTCTCCTTTGACTGGAATCCTCCTTCCCTTTTCTTCCCTCACTTACCTGTTTTCCTCTCCTCCATATCTCTCCCTCCCTCTCCCCTTCTTGCCTCTCCCTCACCTCTCCCTTCTTCCCCGTCCAACCTTCTTCCCCTCTCTCCTCTTACATTCTCTATTTCTCTTCTTTCTCTGAATACCTGTCCCTCTTAGTTCTTTTCATCCTCACTGCCATACTCTGGTGTTCAACTCTGTACAATATGTTTCATTTTCCTTGCTTGCTCCTTCCTTCCATCTCTACTTCTATTTCTTCCTTCCCTACATCATACCTTCTGTCTTCCTTCTTTCATTGTTGTGTCATCTGTCCATCATCATCATCATCATCATCATCACTTATTTTTTTTTAAATACTGTCCTACCACAGTGCCTAGTATAACACCAATTTTAATATATACTTTTTCACAGAAGGTGTGAAATAATTACCCATACTGGGCTAAAAAGTTATCATGTTTACTAAATAGAAATGATTCTTTCTACACTTAACAAAACCTGTAGAAAGAATCTCTTTTAAACATCACCTATAATAAAAAAGCTGATGGCCAATGAGTTGAGGCAGGAAATAGGAGGTAAAACGCTGGCAGAGGACTTGGGGAAATAGTTGGAGAGAAGAGATACTTGCGGAGAGATGAGAGAGATGAGATAGTAGACAGACCAAAAGACAGACATAAACCAGCAGGGAGATGATGAAGAGATGCTAAGGAAGAAGCAGGATAGGATAAAGGAGAGGTAACTAGTCACATGGAAGACATAAAATAGTTTAGATGGGTTAAATAAGTTATGAGACAGTCAGGTAATGAGCCCAAGATTATGGCCTAGGCTAATTAGTCTCAGAGTCATTATTGATGGAAACTAAAGGACCAGAAGAAAAAAAATGTAAAAATTATTTTTTTCAAAACCCTATGTAGACATTAAAGATGGTAGCCATGAATATAAAGTTTAAGTCTTTGGGTAGTAAACTGAGTGAGTTAATTATTTTCAGGTGTCCACAGTATGTCTACATATGAGATTTTAGGTTAATACATCACTTTGATGAATGTAGAAAAATGGATTGGACAACAAAAAGAAATAGCAGTTAGTGCTTGTGGCAATGTCTATGAGGGATAGAAGAAGAAGACTCGACAGCATGGCACCAGAGAGGGTCGTCTTTGAGGGTCAATTCCAACTGTCAACGTGAATGGATTAAAAGATTCCTCGACAGCTGGGGAAATGTGACTTCTGGGTATGTCTATGAGGGCATTCCTGGAAGAGATCTCTGTAGACTAAAGGAGATCCAGTCTCATTCATTGCAAACCAGAATAGAACAAAATTACAGAGCAAAGGCTAATTTCTCCCTCTCTCTGTAAGATCTGGAGGTGGGACATGCATCTTCTTTTATGATGATGTAAACTCTTGGTTCTCTGGTCTTTGGCCTATAGCACTTGGACAGGAGCATGTTTAAGATTTTCAGACAATCTGCTATTAAACTGAGACTATACCAAAAAAAATTTCATGTTATGAGGCCTTTGGATTTAGACTGAACTTTGTTACTGGCTTTCCTAGTTCTCCAGCTTGTAAGAAGCATAAAATGGGGTATCACAGCTGCTAAAATTTCACGAGACAGTTTCCCTAGTAACTCTCCCTTCGTCCATCTATTATTTTTTATGTTCTTGGTTCTGACTCTGGAAAACTCTATCTAAGTAGGTACTATCTTACCTGAATAGTGCAGCATTTAACCTTCATAGTTTGCAGTCATAGCCAGATGTCATGGCATATATGCCTGTGGTCCCAATATTCAGAAGAATGAGTGAGAACTGTTCAGAGTTTGAAGCCAGTTTCTACTATTGTAGCTTGACCTGGTCTTAAATAATTAATCTTCACAGTCCCTAATTATTTCTAGATATTAGACAAACTGCTTGAAACTTGAGAACTGCTATTTATCATTGTGTCCTCTGTCCTACCAAACATGATGCTGAATAATTCATTCTTGAATTATGAGTGGGTGGAGAGTTCTGCCTGTAAATTGCTAAGGAGTCTTTGAACATTTCGAACAATTGCCTTGTTTGTGTTTAATATGTACTATGTCTTTTACCTCTGTAACATCCTGGAAAGACTATATATTACTCTAGTTTCACAGAGAAGAGACCAACACTGAGAGAAATGATGCAAGCTGCTGATGTTAGGACTAATGGAATCCAGATAATACACCGCTTACCCTGCTGATGTTAGGATGAATGTCATCCAGATAATATACCCCTTACCCTGCATGGACCCAGGAATGAATGATTGGCATCATGAATTTTTGCAAGCATTTTTCAGTATTATAGATTTCTGGTAGCATCACAGTTAACTATTTAGAGATTCCTCAGAATATTGGCATCTTGTTGCATCACCCTTTTAATAGTTAGTTGCCATTTGGACAAGTGTGTATGAGCTAGAATAAACTCCTGTAGTTGTGGCTGGTTTTAACAGAGACTCACTTGTGGTTATCTAAATCATTTGCTACAGGTACAGATGTAAAACAAGCATTGTGTGCAGCAAAAGGTCAAAACCTTGAAAACATTTTATTTGCCAAGTAAATGTTGCTGTAGATTAATTTCTTGCAATCATTGTTTATTAATATTTAATATATTTATAAGAAGGACTCCACTTCACAATTCCCTATACATCCTGCATTTAATAATCTAGAAACTGCCTATCTTCTTTAACTCACCAAGACAGGATTTGCAATAACTAGTAATGTTAAATGTATTTTTAAAAAATCAATAATAAATAAATGCATAAGCACTTCCCTCTAGAATGCTTCTGATGTTATTTACAAAATTAAAAAAAGATGGCAGACCCACCAGAGACCTTATAACCATTTCATTACCACCTCCCTAATTGCATATGGTGGAACTGTGTAATCTGTTTATTGAAATTGAAATCTTTGGAACGGATCCTCCCCACAGACATTAACAATAAGCATCTCATGCAATAACATAGTACTTAATGTAATATTAACATTATATGCACCAGGCCTTAACCGCTCTCTGGGTCCCCCACTGGAATTGAACATTTTCACACTCTGCTCTGTCTCAGTATTCAATTCTATATCTAATTTACAAGCTGTAAAACACAATATTCACAGATTACAGTAAATACAAAGGGTGAACCTGCTGGTACCACAATGAGAAAGGTGATTTTATCTGAGGTAGACACAAACGGAAGTTTTGAAAATGTTGAAGTCTGGGTGAAGTTTTGATGGTGACGAAAGCTGTGCCTGGCTAGGTGACATAAAAGTACTACTTGGACATCTGATAGCAGTGCCTGTACCTACATGTTCTGTGTCACATAGCTTTTCAAAGCTTCCATAACCCCAACCGGTAATCAAGGGAAAGGAGAGAACACTGGATGAGGGTTATGAGGTTTAGTGATCTGGTTTGGTTCTGTATCTCCTTTGATGATCTTACAAGGTCTTAAGTGGGGTTGTTTAGCTTGACTGTATAGATTGATCATCTTTCAATAAAAAAGGATGCATTAGATTGCCTTAAAGATTTCTTCTAGCTATACAAGTATGAAATTCCAGGGCTAATATTCATGTATAAACAACCAGTTTGGAAACCCACTTGGAAGTTTCCCACCTTTTTGAAGCAGTGCCTCTTAAACTCTCATTGAGTAACATTGAGAGCATTCCAGTTTATAATATGTGGTTTGGCAACATCCCTTTTTATACTTTTTTATGTCATCTAAAGCACAGTGATAGACACTAACCGTGTGTGTGTGTGTGTGTGTGTGTGTGTGTGTGAATGTATGTGTGTGAATGTATGTGTGTGTGTATATATATATATGTGTGTGTATATATATATATATATATATATATATATACATATATAATAAAGATCACAGGTGGGTCTAGAAGTACAAAATCATACGACGATGCAAGGTACCTACTAGGCAATAGAACATATCAGAATTCAATTAATTTTCAATATTTTACAATTATTCATCTGACTAAATGATTCAGTGGCAATCTGTGATTAGGATAGTGTTTTACAAGCTATATGGTATATATATTATAATCCACTAATCACAGAACCTGTCTACATATTGATTGTTTCACTAGTTTCCTTGTATGACTGTGTTGGGCAAGAAACACACAACCTGAGTTTATCTTGGTGAATTAAGGGAGATATGGGTATTTCCTAAGATCACGGTCCTCACTGACCACAATATCTGCCTTATTTGCATTTTGAAAGATACTGAATAGCAATTTAATATGAATATTAATGTTACCTATCAAATCAAGCTGTACATCATTCATCATAATGAATGGGATTTATTCAAATCAGGGCCTTGACTTGAGACTCTTGACCCACATTGTCTCTCCCTATATGTATATGTAGGATCATGCTGTTCAATATAGTAGACCAAAATCAGTCACGTTGATGTTTGCACATTTAGTTTTATACAAATTAAATATTTTCTTTAAAAAAAATAAGTCATAGTTTAGCTTTCAGAATAAAATCTCCTATCAAACCTATTCTCTTTTCAGAAGTTTTAAAGGACAAGAAAGTAAAATCATTGTATTTAATACAAATAGTAGTTGAGAACTTGTCCTTAATTTATTCTTGGATAGAACACAGAGTTGTATCAAATTCTCTGAATCAGTAATCAGGAAAGCACTAATAGGGTTATTTGATGTATATTTACTAGCAAAGGCTGTCTGAAGCATCCACAGTGTACAATTTTAGAGTTTGCAGGTTAAACTTTTGTATGTGTGAAGAATACTTTTCCAGAACAACCTTGAGAAAACCATCTTGTCACTCTCCTCTGCCTTGTCCTCAAAATGAAAATATCTCTTTCATACATTCATAGAACTTTATAATGCAAGGCATTATAGATATAGAGAAAAAATTATTAAATCTCTTTCAATCTCAGCCTCTTCAGCACTTTACTACTGCAAAAAGTTGTCCTTAACACTGACAAGAAACCAAGTATCTAAGTAAAGAATTAATCAGTAATAACAAGAGAAATGTTGGTTTGGATTATCACTTCCTCCCACACGTTGCACGGATTCCTACTATTAAGTGTGCAGACAGCTTTTCTTCAGTCTCTTATTCTGTTTACTAGGTAGAGGCTTGATCATGGCACTGAACAGCATGGCTCCTTAGGGCAGTCAGCATTCAGCTCTTGTCTTCAGAAGTAGTTCTTTTTGGGGGGAGGAAGGGAGAGCCTGTGTACTTGGGTCCTGAACCCACAGGCACATCTCCCTGCCCTCATTCCACCTGTCCTATAGTCTAAAGCATGATGAACAGAGTGTCATTTGAGCAGAGTGTGTAGGATTATTGTTTTCCCATTTCTGCTTTCTAAGCTCTCTGTAGAACATGCCCAGCTCTCCTCACTCCTCTCTTCCCCAGCTTCACAGCAAGCCAATCATATCATTACAGTAGAAGCTTTCCCTTTGCCAGATGTCATCTTTTCTGCTTGGGCAGGAGGTCCCGCCCTCATCCACAGGGCCTTCAAACAAAGAAAAGCATCATTCACCAACTCCTATTTCACTCAGGGTCATCAGCTCTTGAAGACAACTCTAACTGTGGTTGTACTTCAATGCAATGCTCTGAGCAATATGAAACTAACTTTAGAAGAGACAGGACATAGCCATAGCCTGTCCTTTGGGCCTCACAGAGCACAGGACAATGACAGAGTTGTTAACTCAGCACTTTCTAGCCCATAGCTAAGCAAAAAGCTATGTACATTTTGCTCTCATGATTCTCTGAGAACTTTATGTAGACATTATTATCCTGGATTGGGAGAGCTTATATACCAAGGTGTTAAAACAACATAGAAGCAGGATAAAAAGCCAGGCTCACCTTCCTCAAAAGTTCACTCCAGCATAGCCAGAAGACCAAGAGCCAAGTTTACTGGGGTAACTCAACTCGGGACGGCAGGAAACACAGGCTTGATTTTAACAATCTCCCTGGAATATTGTTTCTATTTAGAAAATCTTTGATTAGAAATGTTCACAAAAGTGTGTGGAATTCACCATGTTCCTTTTGAACACTATCAAAACCTAAATTATTCAATTTATCTCTTAAGGTTACAATCAGCATAGAACGCCCAGATTTATAACAGATAGGAATCATGCTTACATGTGCTTTCCACCTTCCCGTGAGCATTATTTATCACAGTATATATTACATTTGTTTCTATTTATCAGTGCAAATATTCCATGTCTGTTCTCTTGGTTTCCCAGCAACCTGACTGATGTGATAAGGTGAGAAGCACTGTGGCTCTTCATGGTCCTGCATGCTCTTGTAAGGATAAGGGACTCAGTCGTAGACTGCTTTCAGTCCTGTTCTTTAGGGAAACAAGCATCACACAGGGGTGGAGGAGAAATAACTAGGTAAATGGTATTGCAAATCGCACTCTTTAACCTGGTTCATATCTATGCACCCATTGGATTAACCACTGTCCTCGTCTTTCTAATTAATCCTCTTCTGCTACTGTCAAGTACAGGCATTATTTGAGGCCACATTGATTTGTTTTCAGTATTATACCTTAAAAGGGAAGTGTATCCAAACTCTATTATTGACATTAAGAAACTTGGATGTAAAATGCATATTTTGAAATGAATCCATATTTTCTTTATGCTCTTGACCACTGTATTTTCTCTGAACAATATCTTGTGACCACATTGTAGAAAAATCAGTGAGGTTGCTGTATCTGGGAGCTTAGATTGACATGAGGAAGGCACTAGTTCTGTCACATCAACCCCAGGTTGGCATCATTTAAAAAAAAAAAAAAACTACATCAGTTCAAATACAGATCAACCTATTTTTTAAACAAGCAATAGAAACTGCCATTGTTGGTGTGAATGCTCAGAATTGCTCTTCGACCCTCTAACTTTCATCATAATACATAATATATATCAATTCTTTTCTCCATCAACCTTATATTGGTCTCTGATTTTGACACTAAGTCTTCCAAACCACCCTTGTCCAAAGCACATCACTGCAGAAACTATTTCTTATTGGCTAAAAGCAGATAAACCTGTCAAAAACCAACGCTTATTTCTCTCCCCAGAGACCACACTTGGGTGAGCACACATGAGCACAACTGTGTATTTTCTGACCCACAGTGACAGCCAGCCACAGAGAGAAGCTCTCTACTTCTTAACTCGGCACGCTGGATTTGGATGATTTAGCTATATATAAAGGCAGCACCAGGTTGATTTGAAAGATACATTTTATCAGGTTATCAGATTCCCAGGGACCAACTGTTTCAGAATCACTTATAAGCAAACTAGAAAATGATTTGGATTGTAGGAAATTTAAATCACACTTTCCCAGAATGTTGCAGCAAAAAGTTGAAAAATAGACATAGAATCACACACAGAAATTAAAGTGTGCAGAGCATGTCTCATCAGCAGTGAGGAGCAACAGGATCCGAAGGTGGATGGAGAGTAGGGACAGAGTTGAGAGGGCCTCAGAAGTGACTTGACCTTGGGAATCTGAGTGAACCCAGACGTAGAAGGAAGTGCAGAACACTAAACTCCCACACTTGTATTTTAACCACCTAGTACCTATTGGGAGAGGGGATGGTTCCTGCCAACATCCTTGGGAAACGTCATGACTAATGATGAGAAGAGAGGATTTGAGTAGACTACAATACCACTCCCCTCATGTCTCTATCCAGTGACAGGAGGAGAGGCAGCATGTACTTCTGACAGATCAGTGACAAAAACGCCTTCTGTAGATAGTCTTACAAAGCCAGCCTGGATCCATTTAATCACACAGATGCTTAGGTGGTCATGTTGCTCTTGATTGAATCAGAAAGTCTCCTAGGAGAATTAATCAGATATGAATGTTTAGGAAAAATTTTAAAGTACTCTAAGCATCCAGGTGTAGGCATAGTTATTTCTGGTGCCTTGGACTTCAATTTCAGATCTAACCTTACCCAACTAAAATTCATGGTGACAAGAAGTATGACATATAAAAATAAGCTGCAGGCACCCTCTGTATCAAGCAGGCATCCTGGCTACCAGAAGAAGTATCCTACTTATTTTCCTTTCTGATGACCTTACCAGCAAAAAGGCATAGGGAAAATAATGGCTTGTGTGGATTTTGCCACTCTATCTCAAGGGGGCCTATCCATAGTCCTATACCATATTTATTTTGTCATAGTGGCTCTCAGATACTGTCTAGCCTAAGCTGTTACAGTAACCATGTAGTGGAGTGTGTGGGATTTACAGCAAAAGCCCATCACTGCCATGGCACGATGCTGCAAGGAATTAAATGAATCCAACTATTTCGGAAGGTGTCTCTGTGCCTTATTTGAGAGTAAGGAAAAAGCAGAAGCTACAAGATGGTACCAGGCATTTTCTCCTTTCCTTTACTAAAGGGAGTGGGTGTCATAGATGCCACCCTGCTGCTGGATAGATCATGGTGCGTCATAGTAACCTCATACAACAAACTCTGAAGCTCCATCTATCCACTTTCAGAGGGAGAAGGGGTGGGACAGTTTAAAGGGTTAGAAATTGTGTCCCCAGGACTTCTGGTCTAAGGAAGCTGATGACTAGTCATCATCACCAGCTAATGGATCCCCAGAGAACATGCACGTGATCAGAATAATGCATTGATCGATGCTGACCTCTATAACTACTTGAAGGACAGTCACTGGAAACATAAACCCACTTCCCTGTGCAGAGGCTCCAGCTTGTTAAAATGCTGTTTTAATGAGGATCAATCACTGCTGGGCCTTCCAGATGGCAAACTTGCTAAGGAGAGAACCTTCTGGAAGAAGCATAAGCCCATATTTATAGCAGAGAATGCACTGCTATATTAGCAGTGTGTTTAGAATCATGATGAGAACCCTGGAGAGCAGTTTCTAATGTCCTATAGAGTAGAAGATTTTACATAAATATGAGCAGAATTAACGAATTCCACATATTCCCCTTAGAAAAAGTCATATTATGTAAGGAACATATTCTTTTTCTAAAGGATAAAATTTAGTTTACTTCTACATATTGCCTCATGTAATTTTCAAAGGTATATAATAATACCTCATAATAGATTATTCTCATGAAATCCTCTGTAAATATATAGATGAATAAAGATTCAGACCTTAAAGGGTTAGCAGAGGCTTCATGGTCAGTGATATATGTCAAAGCTCATATCATGTCCAGAGATTGGGTGATTTGTCTTAAGCTCTGAGAGGAAGTGTGAGAGATTGAGCCATTAAACATATCATTAGTGGGGGAATGCTACCCTAGAATGCCTCCATAAGGGTCTGAATCCTCTTCTAGCCATCTCTGCTTTCTTGAAGCCCTTTGTTATCAGCATCCCATCTGTCTCATGGATTCTCCACTGCTTCCCTATTTCTGCTTTCTCCTCAGAAAATAAATATACTTGAGACTCCACAATCCAAAATCTGACCCTTCAGTCTTCCCAAGACTCCACCAACTTCTTCCATTCTGAACTGAAACACTTTTTTCGATGATAGCTGCTGCAGTGTCACCAGTTCTAACCCCACTATCACCACTCAAAGTCTCTCATAAGCATTTTGATAGAGCAAGGTCTTTAGAGGCTGACCCAGATGGAATGACTGATCTGCATCACTCTACCTATGTTAATTGAGGCAGTTCTCTTCTCTTTCACAACTGTGTTGCTAATGGTGTTCCCTAGTACCCCAAAGATCCAATGAATACCTAAATGGCCATAAAAGCCCTTAAGAAGTAATTGTTATCACCACCCACATTGTTGTAGTCAGCTCCATTCCTGGAGTGGGCATTTAAGACCAGTTCTGATCCCAGGAGGAAATATTTGGACCAGAAGTGGCCATGTCAGAGAAAAGTGAGAGTTATAACATCAAAACAGGCAAGATGGGACCCTCAGGCCAGGAGTGGAAAGGGAAGAGGGGGATTACAGCTATCAGAATGTAGTAAGGGATGAGCTAGCTCCCTTAATGCCCACCTGCTCCCTTGGTTCACACTGTTGATTCATAAGAAGGGACAACTTGAACTCACCAAAGTGTCTACATATAAGAAAGTGCCTAGTGACACAGTGACCAACTAGATGAAAACAGATTCCTTCCTGTCCTATACCGACCTTCCTGTTGATAGAGTGGGGCTCACCCCAGTTATGAAATAATATGCTATGTTTTCATGATAGTGTCTGTCACATTCATATTATGGTAAAAGTTATTTTAAATGTATCTTCATGAGTGGTCTAGAAGTGGAAAGGAGTGAGTCTTTCTTTTGAAAGCACTGAAACATTTGAAAATTACTTTTGAAATATAAGGGGTGTGTGTGTGTGTGTGTGTGTATGTGTGTGTGTGTGTTGGATGTATAGAGATTATAGGACAACATATAGAAGTCAATTTTCTCCATCTACCATGTGGGACTCTAAAATTCAGGTGTTTAGGTTTGACTCTATGTACCTGTATCCATTCACTGGCACATCACCATCACCCACTGTGAGTGACCAAGTATTGTTAATATGTAAGAGAATAATATCTTTCTTGTCATAAAGCCATTGCTAAATATATTGTAAATTACATTAGAGAAAGCAGGCTGGGACAGACCAAGTGATCCAGAAGAGAAGGAAGGGGATACTTTAAAATCTGCAGAGGTTTATTCCTCCAGTCCAGGTAAGCCCCAAGACTGGAAAATTCTAAAGAATTTGTAATGGTTATCATACCAATTGACAGTTTTGTCTACGAGCACTTCTGTGGGGGCACGAGAGAGCAATAGACATCATCTCAACCATGAGTCATTCACTATGGTGACAATGGCGGTAGACAGGTTAGAGAGCAATTACTCAATGGTCACACATACACACACACACATACACCTGTTTCTCTGAACAGAAATGTGCCAAAATCCTCTATGTTTTTACTTACTTGGAACTGACAGAGCATAGAAAACTCCAATATAATAAACTCAAAAAGACCTGAGGCGTCGTTTTCTTAATTGGTTCTTGATTGTGTCAATAAAGACCTCAGAAGCCAATCGCTGGGCGAAAGGAAAAAGGTGGGACTTCCGGGCCCCAGGAGAAAGAGAAGGGAACAGGAGGGAGGAGTCAGAGCAGGGTGGAGTGGAGGAAGGGGCAGACAAGTAGGTCTCTGGGCATATATAGTTTGTAGCCTTCACGGTGAGCAGAAAACAGGAAGAATGGAGCAGGATATTTTGGCCCAGCCATTGAGTTATCTGGCTAGTTTTTTGTTTTCGTTTTCTTTTGTTTTGTTTTTTTGTTTGTTTGTTTGTTTTTCAATACAGAGTTTCCTGGCTAGTTTTAAAATATTAAGATTGCCTAGTATTTTCCATCCGCAGAGACTAAGGTGGGCAAGAGAAAGGGCACAACTGTGGACTGGGAGGGTGGGGTTGAGGCGGGGGATTGTTGGCAGCTTGGCCGAGCCAGCCGCAAGAGGTTGAGGGAGCTCGGGCTGAGCTCTCGAAAAAGAGATAGTGTGTTTTTAAAATTACATGCAGCAATTAACAATTATTTCAGTCCAGGCACCTACACTGTGCCTAGACCTGCTCAGCTCAAGCTTTGGGGTTGAAAAGCTAATTAATACAGGCCCCAGCCCCCCATATTCTATGTGACTTTTAGTCCGAAAATGTTTAAGTCTTCTATCTTTCTTTGAAAGCAGATACAGTTCAGGGAAGCCTTGCTCTTCTCTACCTAGAATGCTTTTCACTATTTTAAAAATGTTCTCCTCTTCAAGTCTCTAATCCACATGGAGCTTTCCATAAGTTTCACTGATGAACCAAACCTGGCTGCAGCCAGCCCCGACTGCGTGCTTATTCAGTGGTTCTCAGGAAGTTCAGCACAAGCATTTTGTATTGGTTATCCCTTTGTTTCTATAGCAAAATACCTGCAGCTGGACAGATTTATTATTTAAAGGAGAAGCTTATTTGTTTAGTAGTTCTGAATTGTTTTTGGTTTTGGTTTTGTTTTGTTTTTGTTTGTTTGTTTTTCGAGACAGGGTTTCTCTGTGTAGCTCTGGCTGTCCTGGAACTCACTCTGTAGACCAGGCTGCTCTTGAACTCAGAAATTCGCCTGCCTCTGCCTCCCAAGTGCTGGGATTAAAGGCATGTACCACCACGCCCGGCCTGAAGTTTTAAAGACAGGCTTCTGGGACTTGTCCAGTTCTGATAGGGTCCTAACGGCATGTAGTACCATGGTGGCCAAGTGTGTGCAGGATCATATCTGTCAAGAAGTCAAAGACACTCTGGGCATATCCACAATTGACCTAAAGTCCCCTGCTAGGAGCAACCTCTTAAAGATCCCTCTACTTCGCAGTGCCACACTGGAGACCCATGTTCTATTCAACACAATTCCTTAAGGACAGATTGCATCTAAATCATAGCACGATTAGACGCTATCTGGTTCAAGAATGAATGATTGGTGACTAAAACATGGAGGTATTTATTTCATTCTTGATTTACCCTATATTCTTTGCAACTTTTTCAGATTCTAGCTGCCATCACTTTGAGGATCTTGGAGACCATTGAGCCAAAAGGGCTTCTTAAAATGGTTTCAGTGTGAAATATTTTCTCCTTGTGTATTTGTTAAAAACAACGTTATTGTTGGGCAGTGGTGGAGCATGCCTTTAATCCCAGCACTTAGGAGGCAGAGTCAGGCAGATTTCTGAGTTTCAGGACAGCCAGGGCTATACAGAGAAACCCTGTCTTGAAAAACAAAAAATAAACCAAAAAGTTATTTCAGAATTTTGAGGGTTTTTTTTTTCTTTTAAATATCCTTTGGTATGTGAGAGATGTGGTTTGTGTTTCTTTTGTTTCTCAGCATCCAAATAATTATGCTCTGATAAAGCTTGTTTGATTGAAATATGATTACTTTGAATTAAATGCATATATTATATATTTATGTATGTATGTAAGCATATACACATACTTTAAATATTTATCAAAATATAGTATGTTAGAAATTGTTTCAAACTGTTCATATCTCTTAGCTGAGCAAGTGGACTAGAGTGGCACACGAGCTAAAATTCTTTTACCTAGCTTGAGGAAACACTGATCAAATAAAGAAGAATATAACTAGAAATGCAAAGTTCTTCTAGGGTCATGAGCAGTTGGCTTATTGTGTTTCTCTTAGCCAGGAGTTTTATAGTTCAACAAAACATCAATAAGAAAACAAAATCAAGAGTGTATGAGGTTTCATGGACAACCCAATTTCATTGTGTGTTGAACTTTATAAAGTAATATTTTTTTGTTTTTAAAAGGAGTTATCATTCTTCTTTGCCTTAGTTAGCAGAATAAATAAATTCTCTTTAAAGTAGACTTGCAGCTAAATACATAATGATATAAAAAAGCATTCCGTTCACTCTCTCTCTCTGGCCTGGCAGCATGTAATAGAAGAGAGCTCCTGAGCAGTCTTCCCTGCTGCCCATCAGAAAATGTTCTGCAGGTAACAACCAGACCAAAGCTCTCTGCAGAGGCAAGCCCAAGCTACCAGACAAAAGTCCAGACATTTCACCACACAGCATCTGCTTTACAATAAAGGGGCAAGAGCCACTTCATACCCTAGGAGATACGCTATTTTTTTTTTGGTTTGGTGTGAAATGGTTTCAATACTTTGCTTAGTCTTGGTCCATATTCCTGAGAACCTACCTATACTTTTAAAAGTAAAAAAATTTATTTTGATGACCAATTTTTTTTTGTGGGACTGATAAAGTATTCACATTACTTGATGTATTAATATGTATCCTTTCAGGACAATACACTAACATTTAAGATTTTGAATACACACAGAAAAATCTCCACTATTATGTCCCAGATATAAAGGAATGTAAGAACTTATTGAAAAGTGACTTCTGGGATCTGGAAGAGCAAACAAGTTCCAAAGCTCCCTGCTTCATATTCTCTGCCCATCCTCATGTGGCACATCAGGTCTTGGGGATATCCAGATGTCTGGATGTGAGCTGCATTTGAAATGATCCAAAAGACTTGGGCTTGCCCAGAACTAGAGGGGACATTCTTGCACACTTCCCCATATTGTTCCATAAAACCTGGACTCCCAAACAAATTGCTTTACTGAAACCCTGCTACTAAGAGATGAGATGTTCTGGACATTGGTGAGTTATCATATCCTCGACCTTCAAGCCTCCATGTGAAGGGAGAGCACAGGGAACAGGTACACCTGGAAGGATAGTCCACAAATGCCTGATGTTAAGGTTTAGAGGCCCTGGTGAGAGCCAGAAGGCTAGGATTCCTCAGTATTACTTATGACTTTCTCATTGTCCATAACTCATAGACTCCACTATCCAACAAGGAGCAAGGTGAGGCCTCTAAGCTCAGCCTAAGTACCCTGCAGCAGCTCTCTTTCTGGTTTTCTGTCCTTGTTCCTTATCCCAAGGCTATCAAGGCAGACTCTTAGGAGCTCCCAATAACTCCCTATTATCCTAAATGTAGATCCCAGTTTAAGAAAAGTTTAAGCAATTGTTCAAGACCATTTCAGCTTCCTTCCCATTACAGGCAGGATATTGTTCTCTTCCAATGCTGTCCATTTTCTAATCCCTGAATCAGTAGATTCTGGAGGTGAAAAGGTACTTGCAGAAGTCATAATGCTAAAGGTCTTGAGATGGGAGAAATCATCTTGTGTTGTCTCTATGGGTTGTGAGAACAAGGAGCCACAGATGGACTTAACTACACTCAAAAGAAGAGGAAAGAGGTCATGGAGAAGAGAGTAGAAGGTCAGAGTCACAGCCCACTAGAAACTAAAAGAAGCCAGGGAAAACACACAACTAGGCCAGAGTGCATGTACTATCTTGATTTCAGACTTTGGTTTTTAAACCAGGAATAAATACATTGATATCATCTTAGGAGAAACTAGCACAGTCCCTTTCCGTTTTCACGCCCCAGCCACTCTGGAAGTATTTGTAGCTATTCGAACCAATGGAACCATTGGAACTTATTAGCATGCACTATTTCTTCTGTCCAAGAGATTCCTGTTGACCCAATATTTAAAAGCAGAGGGTGAGAAATAGAAATGCACAGGAACCCTGTGCATGTGCCGGTAAAAGTAGGAGTTACAGGGTAATGCCCCAGATTAGCCCATTTTTTAATGCTATAATTGAATGCCACAAACTAGGGAAGGCATAAAGTTAAGACGTTTATTTAGTTCATGGTTCTGGAAATCCACGACCATGCATGGCATAGGATCTGCTTAGTTTTTGAGGAGGATCATCTTGCTGAGTCATAGCCAGGGAGGGGCATCACATCGCAGAAAGGGCATGCTCCTACTCCGATCTTTCCTCTTTATAAGGCCACTAAGTCTATCACGAGGGCCCTACTTTCATGATTGCTTTTAAATTTTATTACTTTTGTATTTGTTCACTTTTCTTACTGTGCTAAAACATCATAACCAGAAGCAGCTTATAAAAGAGTTTCCTTTGGATGATGGCTCTAGAGAGAGTCCAGAAGGACAGGGCAACATTCAGAGCAAGAGCAAGGAGCTGAGAAAGTACAACTCAATAACACTCAGGAAGTACAAAGGACAGAAAAAGAGAAAGAGAGAGAGACAGAGAGAGAGAGAGAGAGAGAGAGAGAGAGAGAGAGAGAGAGAGAGAGAGAGAGAGAGAGAGAGAGAGAGAGAAGATCTGGAAGATGAAACCTCAAAGCTTACTCCTAGTGACCTACTTCCAAAACCAAGGCTGTCCATCCCAAAGGTTCATGACCTCTCCTAACAGTGCCATCACCTAGGACAAAACACTCAAGCCTATGGCTGTGGGTTCTTATACAAACCATAACCAGTCATGATTTGGGTAAATAACCTCCAACTATGAAATTTCAGGGGCACATTTAATAGCAAGCTCTTAAGCTTGAGGAAGGGAAACTGTAATCTGAGTATATCTTACAACAAACATCTATTTTTGATAAAAGAAAAATAGAGAATAAAAGACGAAAACAAAAACCCTAAGATAAAGCACAAGGCTTTCAACAATGAGTGAGAATGGTTCTTACAAACACCTCAGGAAGTAGACTGCACAAAGAAAGCAGAGGAGATGTAAGCCAGGTGCCATCATAGCTGCACGATGCTAGCCCATCAGTTCTGGAAAGATCTGCTTGTAAGATGATACTTCCTGGGGCAAGGACAGCTTCTCATGCAGGAGCAAAGCTAGACAAAGCATCCTCTTAACACCTGATAATCAAGCTCTATGTACCTGTGGAATAGCCGTGCTTTCAGGAAGATGGGTTTCCATCCTGAGCAGAGCTGACCATGTATCTTCAGTGCCAGTGCAAAATGATAATGCAGGGTTCTTGCAAAACTTGTTAAAAGGCTCCAGATGGTAAGAATAAAGTATTAAAACACAGATCAAGTCCTTCAGTACATACGTCTGTGGAACTGCCTGGGTCTTATGCTCATGGAAGTGACCCTGAAGCAAATGACACCTCCTTCTATAGACAGGGAGGACACTTGGACTGTAGCTCTATGATATGGAGCAAAGATGGGTGTGCCAGTCAGACTCTAGCAAGTAACTGAGTTCTCTTTGGGACAATACAATATGCCCATCATGGGTTAGGTATTTTGCTGTAAACTTTGTCTTATTTATTCTCAGAGTGTAAACATAGTCTAATATCTAGACACTTTTTTCCTAGATACAATATTGTGATGTTTTTCTACTGTACATAAGCATGCAGAAAAGTAACATCATCTCAGTTAAGAGCAAACTAATACAGAGTATCCATTTCCTGTAATGTATTTGATGATATTCATTGGCTAGGGTAGCCAGTGTTGCCCTTGTTCGCTTTTCCCTAGCCCCAGACCAATTGCATTAACTGATCTTCTAACGGCATGCTTCCAGAATCTCTTCTCAGCATTTTGAGAGAGTTCTCACAGGAAGTTTTTAGTGCAGGCCTACATAATAGCCCTTACCATTAGAAGCTTAGAAGCAAGTGGTAGAGATCGGTATGCTTACATCTCACTGTAACTCTCCCAGGAATATATACACAGGAGTATGAAGAGCCACGTGGAGTCTATAAGACTAATGCCAATTGGCAAAGAGTCCACAGAAGAGGTGACTGTTGAGCTAGGCATAAAATGTAATAAGAAATGTGTGATTCTTCATACTTGTATAATGTCTACTAATGCTTGTTTTGTGATAATCAAGTATAATTTTTGAAAAAGTAAAAGATTGAAACTACAAAATAATCCTACAAGTCTGGCATCCCAGAAGAAACCATTGCTAAGGGCTCAATATATTTTTCTCTATTTGTCATGTGTGCATATTGGTTAAAAATAGAATTATACCATGAAAAACATTTTCAACCTGAAAATTGAATATATTAACATTAAGCCATTCAAATCCTAGTTTTAATAGTTTCAAAATATTATGCTATATAAGTAGCATAATTTATTTTATATTTCCCTGTTGATTATTATGTACATTACTTTGAATTTCAATGCTACTGTTAGCAAAATCATAAAGAACACCAACACTCTTCACAACTAATATGTGCCTCTGAGTATTCCCTCTTAAGATTATTTGAGGAAATCAATAAGTAAATTCATATTTTGAAAGATTATTTGAGGAAAATGCTGGTTATGTATTTTAGATTGCCTGTATTGCAAATACATTAAAGAGTCCTTCTTAAATGATGGCAGTCTGTGCTAATCTTAACTATACCCCAGTCACATTAGACTCCAGCTTGTCAGGCCACCTATACCCTTCTCTATGAACTTAAAAATCTACTGTTGTAATCACACTGCTTGAAACTTCATGCAGCCTAAGCCTGTCTCAGAATTATCTGTCAGCATTATTTGAATTTGTCCTTTAGTTTTGGCTACAGTACTTTGCTTATCCAGTGTTTACACCGTTATAACAAATTTTAATATCTAGTAGACACATCTACGCCAAGTTCATGCCATCTAGCTAACTTCTCAAACTCTTTATACTGTTTAATATTTTGCTTATTAAGACTTGGGTTTTGTGGCTCCATTCAAGTAATCTATTGTGGACTGTTTTATTGCAATTACACAAAAACTATTGACTTGGATTAAAAAAAATCTGTCATTTTATTGTATCTTTATCCCATTCAGAAATGAAATGAGCATTTCCAAAAGGCACTGGGAGAGCTGGATGTCCACATGCAGAAAAATGAAGTTATACCTGTATGAATTACCCTGTACAAATTAACTTCAAATAACCAAATACCTCAATGAAAAAACCTAAAATGCTGAAACTACTAAGAAGTAGTGTCCTTTGAGACATAAGTGTAATCAAGGAATTTCTGAATGGGAATCCATTTGCTCAGGAATAAAGATCAACACTTAGCAAGTAGATCTCCCCCAAACTAAAATGCTCTATACAGCTAAGATGCAATCAGTTGAGTGAAGCAGAAGCCGAGAGAGTGAGAGGAATTCTTTGCTAGCTATGCAGCTGACAGAGGATTAATATCCAGAATATATAAGGAATAAAGAAAAATCAGAGTCAAGAAAACAAACAACCTAATTACTCAAAAACTCTTATGGTTCTCAATAAGACCTCATGTTTTTCTTTGTGTAGATGTTACATATTGATAATTCATATCTTTGTATCCTCTAATATGTTATTACTGTTTTATGGGATACTATTGCTCCTGTATATTTATCCTGCAGCTGTCCACTTGTGACAAACTTGCTTATTAATTCAAAAACATTATGTAGTGGCTGCCTTGGATTGCCAAGGTGTGTCTAATCATACTGTCATCTCAGAGCCATACTTTTCTCTCCTTGCTCACTAGTCTTATTGTATTATTTACTGTATTTACCTGAACTTTCAAACAATGCTTAATAACAATGGTGATAAGGAAAATTCATCTTTTGTTTGTGATTTAGATTGGATTGCCTCCCATGTCTCAGCGAAGTGTGAAGTTCGCTCCTCCTTTCACATCTACTTCATCAGCTTGGTATACAGTCTGTCGTTCTTAGATTCTTAGTATTTCAGGACATCTCACTTCTTCATCAAATACTCTCTCATATTCTGGGCGCAACATTCTTAAAAGTCATAGACTTACTGATTTAATATATTATACTAATGAAGTTACTAGTATTAATAATTATCTTGCAATGAGTATGGTTAAGTAGTTTCTCTGATGTGATGTTGAATATAGTTTCATAGTCTTGTACTTAGATATTTCTATTTTTATTCATTTACTGATTCTGTTTTTTTAATTGACTTAGCTTATTGCCCTCTTCATGTAGAATATCATTTTTATGTTCTCATTTGCAGCAAATAAACTTACAGGTGCTACAAAGTTTGGCATGTTGTTTACTGCTAGACCCTGACCTAGGGCAACACTTGATACACTATGAACACCTGAATTAGTGAGTTTAAATAATACATTCAGTAGTTTTAGAAGTTTTTATTAGTGATTATAACTTTTTCTTGACAAAGGTAGTCGAATTTCTTGGCATGTATTTTACATACTTATCACAGGGTATGTATTGTTCCGTTTTGTTTTTTCATACAATATATTTTGGTCATGTTTTCCTCTCCCTAACACCCCTCAGGCACTATCTATCCATTCAACTCCATGTTCTTTCTCTCTCTATTAGGATGGGCCTTATTAGATATTCAAGATCTATGTATTGAACTTAATTTTCCCTTTTTGTTTTGATTATTATGATCTGTAGATTCTGTATCAATGGTTGTGTGTGTGTGAGTGTGTGTGTGTGTGTGTGTGTGTGTGTGTGTAAAGATGTAAAGGAGAGAAAGAGAGAGAGAGAGAGAGAGAGAGAGAGAGAGAGAGAGAGATCACCCATGAGTAATTACAGGCTAGGGATTTACATTGTATGTTTTCTTTAATTAACCTCTGCCTTATTTTTGAAAGTTTCCCCCTGAGTTTGTAGCTCAATGAATTGGCTAGATCTCTGACCAGCAAGCCCCCAGGATCTTCCAGTCTGTACCTCAAGCATTGTGGCTACAATTACAAGCCACAGTGCCCTGCTTTTGTTATGGGTAGTGAATATTTAAACTCTAGTCTTCATGCTTGCATAACAAGCACTTTCACACTGAGCAGCTCCTTAGCCTCGGTGGTCCTTGAAGTAGAAGCAGCAGTGTCTGGGGATTGATTGAAATGAAAATAATTGGGCCTTACCCAGTCACACTGAATCTGAGTTCTTGGGGTAGGTTCAACAATTTGTTTTAAACCCTAACCAGGTGATTATCTCATGTGCTAAAGAACCACTATTTTATGATTTTGCTCAGCAATGCAGCAAGAGTTATTTCTGTCCTTGGTCACATAAGAAAATTTAATTCTTTTCAAAATCATTGTGAAGCATCTAGCTCCTTCTCTATAGTTCTTGCCACTTGGATCTGCAGGTAGAGCTAACATGGGTTTCACACTATGGTGTCTGTGAATATGACCCTCATAGTTGTGCAGTAAACCATTTATCTAGACACACTCTTGCCTGATACATGAAAAGCATCGGATAATGTTATAGTGATCATTAGAAGTTATAGTGACCAATAGAAGTATACATTCTATTTAGGGAGATACATGAAACTGGCCAACAGTAACATACAAATCTCAAAGTAGGAGTGCCTTGAAAAAACTAAACAGGATACAATATAGAGAAAAGACATTTACTATTTAAATACTTGAGTACATTCACCAATGTACCCATAATCATTTTGAAACCTGGTAAACAAAGAGAGACAATCTTTCACCACATGGCCTCTTGATTGCCCATTGCAGACACAATGAGATTTCCTTGATCTTTCTGATTCAGCACTTCAGAAAGCAAAATGATTCCTGTGGTTGCTCCTGACCCAAACCACAGCACATAGGCTACACACAGCATCTGTCTTCCTCTGATGTGATGTTCTCTTCTTAGTCATACGTGAGCTCGAAGCTCAAGAAGCCCTAACAACTGCAGACTCCATTGATCAGAGGCATCATGAAAAATGATATGGGAAGGCTCTCCTGGCCTCAGTAGTTTGTAATGTCATGTGATTGCATGCAGACAGTATAAGACATGTTCACAGAGTATATTTGACAAGCAGCAGGCTCCTGCTTGTCAGTAGCTAAGGATAAAGCCGAACATGCTATTTCACGAGCTGGATTGACTTGTTTCATTGTTCCCAGGAATTCATGACGTTCATGTCAAGGAGATAACCTCACACACCACTGAGCAGGGAAGATGTTCCTAGCGTGGAAGGATGTCAGCATAGCATCATATGTAAACTCTAAAAGAAAGAGGTCGGAATCCTGGAACCATGTTCCGAATAAGACAACCTCGTTTTCTTCCTTCTTTCCACTATTCACCCGCCCCACACTCCATAAGTACAATCTCAGGACTCTGAGTTACTCTTACTCTGAACGTTGTTTCTGTTCAGACCAATTACAAGTCATGTTAACAGCGACATTTAACTCCATCAGTATGTGACCAATTGTGTTATATTGTTTGGCCCCTGATTTCACTTGGTGGTGCAGAGTCTGAAAGGTACTATGTTTACATAAGACACTGCTCTGTGATGGTGCTGGGCACTGACTTCTGCTGAGCCTCTGCACACATATGCTATTATAAAGATGCTGAGCTCATATACCAAAGCCCAGTGAATGGCCCAGACATGCCTAAAATCACGAGCTTGTGATTTACCCTTTTGATTCTTCTTGGAAGAGAACATAGCCCTAAATTAAAAGCGAGGAGACTAGAAATCAGGAAGTATTCAAATTAAGAAAGTGAGAAAAAAAAAAAACAAAAAAACAAAACCAGACCAGCTGGTCACACACAAAGAAGTTACAATTATCAACTATACTAAAAAGTTTGAATTAAGATGGTTGTATTTGATGCTTTCCCACTTCCTCAGCTCTACAGCCTTCTAAAATGACTAGCTAGCTCAATTTTTTGGTTTGGAAATAAGGACCTTATACCCATCCCCATATATTTTTTATTCCTCTTCTTTGCAATGGCTGCCTTAAACAGGAATAACATTGCTTCCAACTGCTCAGGCAGACAGCCTGAAGACAAAGACAAAATATTGTTGGTAACTTATTAAAAGCCATCAAGCTCCCTCTGCATTAGTAAACTTCCAAAAGTGAACTTACAGCATTTAAAATGCCCATCCCACAGGAAGGCTAGCCTTGTAAGACAGGGATGCCAGCTGCTGAAGGTGACCTTAGACCTAGGGTCTTTGTTTGTCTTACTCAACTGAGTAGCTCTTCTACACAGCGTCAGCCTTGGTCAGTGTGGTGGTCAGAAAGAGTACTCACTGCCCAGAGTCAGCCACAGCAATGGTGATCTTCCCCAAAAGTCCTCAGCCTCTGTGAGCTGTTACAGCACTCAGCTTATCAATTTACTTGCAAATGGCTCCCTGAAGTATTAACCCAGGTTAATTATTCGTCAAATATGATTATGCAATGGTAATGTAAAAAATCGGAAATGCAGGATGGAATTTTTCACTCCAGCGGTTTGGCAATTGTGGCAGCTGGTAGAGGTGCTGGAGTAATTACCAGGCCATTCCAGCTGGTGGATCAGCGCTCCGGTTCAGGAGGGGAAGGGGGAGAAAGGCAATAAAGGGCTGGAGGAGCGGGAGTAGGAGCCGTGCCAATCGACGTAAGGAAATTTTCACAGCTGCTGGTGGTGATAAATGAGAAACCGTGGCCCTACTTCTAATCAATACATGTAAATGCTACTCATTACAGCCTTTATACACACTTCTCAATTAGCCTTTCCTCCCACTGGTAACAAGGAATGTCATGCTTTCTGGACTGTGAAAGTGCTTCAGCGCCGGGTTCACCTGCCACAGAGCAACACTGCTTGCTCTGGGCAGCAGGTGGGAACTGGTGCACGAATTCCTGCTCAACATCAGCTGAGTCTCAAGTGGCCCCTCTGGTTGAACATGGCTCTTTGAATGCCACTTATTCACTGGGGGAGACTTGGGTCACACCCGCATCCTAAAAATTCAGAAGCAATTTAGAACATTGTCCAGAGGAGTTCTAACCAAATATTCTCTTCCTGCATAAAAATAACAAATTTATTTCTACGTTGATTTTTCTAAGGAAAAAACATTGTTTCTTGTGATTATGCAACTTTTCCAAGTACACACGTGGACTTGATTATTTGTAAGTTTGTGAGGGATTTCCTGA